>NC_135801.1:153822326-154490172 GCF_964213995.1 Mustelus asterias | reverse complement strand
AAGCGTCAGCCTGCAGTGAGACAGTCTCTGCAGGCCCCAGGGCGACGCAGGAGGAATCCAGACACGCTCCCTTATGACTGAGCCAGGTTGAGAACACCCATTGAGGTCAAGCTTTGAAACAGCAGTTTTGCATTGAAGACAGAGGCTGGAATTCTCTGGCTGTTCACGCTCCACCGCCACTGCCAGAGGGAACGGAGAGTATGGCGCTCAGCCAAATCTCCATTCACTGCAGCGGGACTGGAAAATCCCAGCTGCCGGCGAGATTGGAGAATCTGGCTCAGAGAGAGCAAAAGGATTCCCAGATATGATAAAGGTATGTTGAAACTTCTTTTAATTATTTTTTTGTTATTTCTTTTAAGCAGTTAATCCTGTTTGTTATTGGCTCGTTTAAAGTGTAATTTTGAATTTTTTTTGTGTTTGAAGATGATTATCATTTAATATGTATAAGTGAACATAGGTTTTGTTATTTGTTTACAATCTGTGAAGCTACTATTTAAATGTGCATTATATTATTAAATCACTTTATGTGTGGCATGCTTAAAAGTATTTGTATGTTTTAATTTAGAATATGGAAACTGAAAATGTCTGGCCGGAATTCTCCGACCTCACACGAGGCTGGGATTCTCCGGTCCCGCTGCAGTGAATGGAGATTTGGCTGAGCGCCAAGTTCTCTGTTCTCACTGGCAGAGGTGGGGCTTATGACATCAGACACAGGAGCTTTGACAAAGGGTCATATGAACTTGAAACGTCAGCTCTTTTCTCTTCTTGCAGATGCTGCCAGACCTGTTGAGATTTTCCAGCATTTTCTCTTCTGGTTTCAGATTCCAGCATCTGCAGTAATTTGCTTTTATTTCCCGACATCGGAGAATTCCGGTTGTAGTTGGGAAGAAGAAAGATCGAAACTTCTCGGACCATGGCTTGGATACCTTATTGCATGGGTTTGAGCAAAGGAGAGTTCATATTTGGGTGTGGAAATCTTAAATCACCACGTAATATTCTGCCTTGTTTGCTTTGATGATGTTGTTCAGTTACAAATATCTCATTTGAATGTTGTGTTTTGATGTGCCAGTAAGACATTTGTACAAGTTTGTAAAGTTTAATGGAAAACATTTATTAACAAAAATAATGTTATAAATACAAAACTTTGAAACCATGTTCAACTTTGGCAGCTGCAGTATGAGATTTTGTTTAATAACTACCTCAACTTTTCCAAATTTCTTGCAGTAAAATATATTTTTTCACTTTAACACAACAGGTCTGTTGTATTTTTGTAAACAGAAAGGGGGAGGCGAGGAGAAGGGAGGGCAGAGAAGGGGAGGGAGAGGGGGGGCGGAGAAGGGAGAGAAGGGAAGGGCAGGGAAAGGAAGGGAGCAGAAGGAAGGGAAGGGAAGAGAGGGAAGGGGAAGTAGAGGAGGGGAGGAGAGGGGATGAGAGGGTTTGGACATAACAGATATACATTTTACAAGCTCAATGTCCAAAAGTAACAGCTGCCAGACTGATACCATGTTGAAAGAACTCAGATGTAAAGAAATTCAGTGCTGTGTTGAGTTTCATCTCCACTGTGGCACAGTGGTGAGAACTGCTGCCTTACAGTGCCAGGGACCTGGGTTCGATTTCTGGTCTTGGGTCACTGTCTGTGCGGAGTCTGCACATTCTCCCCGTGTCTGCTTGCGTTTCCTCCGGGTGCTCCGGTTTCCTCCCACAGTCTGAAAGACGTGCTGGTTAGGTGCATTGACCCGAACAGGTGCTGGACCATGGCGACTAGGGGAATTTCACAGTAACTTCATTGCAGTGTTAATGTAAGCCTTACTTGTAACTAATAAATAAACTTTACTTGTGACAAGTGGCGTTCCTTAGGGATCAGTGCTGGGACCTTTGCTGTTTGTAATATATATAAATGATTTGGAGGAAAATGTAACTGGTTTGATTATTAAGTTTGTGGACGACACAAAAGTTGGTGGATTTGTGGATAGCGATAAGGACCATCAGAGGACCATCAGCAGGATATAGATCAGTTGGAAACTTGGACGGAGAGATGGCAGATGGAGTTTAATCCGGACAAATGTGAGGTAATGCATTTTGCAAGGTCTAATGCAAATATGGAACATACAGTAAATGGCTGAACCCTGAAGAGCATTGATAAGCAAAGGGATCTGGGTTTAAAGGTACACAGGTCACTGAAAGTGGCAATGCAGGTGGAGAAGGTAATCAAGAAGGCATACGGCATGCTTGCCTTCATCGGCCGGGGCATTGAGTTTAAAAATTGGCAAGTCATGTTGCAGCTTTATAGAACCTTAGTTAGGCCGCACTTGGAATATAGTGTTCAATTCTGGTCGCCACACTACCAGAAGGATGTGGAGGCTTTGGAGAGAGTACAGAAAATATTCACCAGGATGTTACCTGGTATGGAGGGCATTAGCTGTGAGGAGAGGTTGGAGAAACTTGGTTTGTTCTCACTGGAACGACGGAGGTTTAGGGGCGACCTGATAGAAGTCCACAAGATTATGAGAGGCATAGGCAGAGTGGATGGTCAGAAGCTTTTTCCCAGGGTGGAAGAGTCAATTACTAGGGGGCACAGGTTTAAGGTATGAGGGGCAAGATTTAAAGGAGATATACGAGGCAGATGTTTTACACAGAGGATGGTGGGTGCCTGGAGCCCGTTGCCGGGGGAGGTAGTGGAAGCTGATACTGTAGTGACTTTTAAGGGGCATCTTGACAAAATACATGAATAGGATGAGAATAGAGGGATATGGTCCCCGGAAGGGTAGTGGGTTTTAGATAAGTCGGGCAGCATGGCCGGTGCAGGCTTGGAGGACCGAAGGGCCTGTTCCTGTGCTGTAATTTTCTTTATTCTTTGTTCTTTGTTCTTTACTTTACACTGTTAAGGCAATGCGACAGTTAGGGTTTGACTTCAGGTCTTTCTATAATATTACACAAAGGCATCATGTTGCTTCCTTGCTGAAGCACAGTCTCTTGGCACACATCTCCTCTGATATCATTTTATATGAAGTCCTTTCCCTGTACACTCTCAGGGGTAGGCACTTGCTTCGCTTCCTCACAAGGTGGATGATGCAGCCTGCCTCTTCTCTCATGATTTCTGCGCCTATTTCAAGGCTTCAAAACAACTTCCATGATTTTAAGAAACCAAACTAAAAATGCGATGTTCCAGCAGTGTTGGAACATGACTCCAGATTTTCCATCTGCACTGCATTCTGCAATACCTGTAAGAGAGATAGTTCAGGGCTGGCAACACACCCATGCACACGGGTTTCCTGCCGGCATGGGGTGACATCAATGGAAATTCCCATTGACAGTGGCAGGACCAAAGAATCCCGCTGCCAGCAAACAATGAGCCATCTCCCACCATCGGGAAACACGTGGCTGGGAGGCCGGAGAACCTCGCCCCAGATCAACTTGCATATTTCAACTACGGCATTAAACTTCACTAAAGCATTCGGAGTGATCACTGAGACATGTAAGGATCAGCATTACATCAGAGATTCTTAAACAACACATACATTGCAAAATCCAAATGTAAAAGCTGAAACTTATTACATACATTCCAAACCCACCAAAGTTTAAAAAAATATATTTCTTTCACTTTATGTGCTTTTTAAACATTATAAAACTACTCCAAAAGATTAGCCCATGTAAAAAACCTTCCCAAATATGTCTCCTGCTTGCTGACTCTGGAGAAAAAGTGCAAATGATCAGGTGTAAATACCTACCTAACACCAGGGAAAGCAGGTCAAATTAGTGCTGTCTCATTTTATTTACATTCAGCTGCTTCAGCACAGCTCTTGCAGGATTATAATTCAAAAATACCTCTTTGCAAGCTTAAATTTGGCACGCTTTTAGCACGCGTGTTAGTGCGTTGGGACTTCCGTATTGTCCCAGCGCACAATTGCAGCATACAATCTCTGCACACCAGCATTTGAAATAGAAAGTATGGCCCATTATGCCTATCAAGAATCTTATTTTGATACTGACCATCCAGAGGAAGGTCTTCAGATTTGCTCCAATCAATTCTGCAACAAATGGTCAAAATCCTCTTGTCAATAAATACTAATAAAGTGAGGTGACCGAGGTGACTAAGAATGAGATCAGCATTTTGATATATTTTATGTTCTTTATCTATTAGAGTGGGAAACATTCGCTTGAAACATTATTTTGAATATTTTCATTGGTATTCTGTGCATTAAAGAATACAGCACGTGACTGCCCATTGCCTCTCCTTCTGGTTTCAAGGATAACAAAACAGTTTCATTTGACAAAAATTATGGTGAGAAGAACTGAATATAAAGATATTTTTTCACCAGCGCATATCAGAAAATTACAGGCCAATTTGCTAGTGTATGATAGATGTGTATGAGGCTTTGCCAGCACCTGAGGGTACTGGATGGATCTGGAGCAAATCCAAATTTTTCAGTAGTCAGTAAGAGAGGATACCAACGATGTCAAACCCAGGAGTTTTTCTGTCTCTGAATCCATCCCCTCCCTAGTCACTGCCTTAGGTGGTAGAATATTGGTGTCCTGTTTGCTACCAAGCTGAGGTTTTGACCTCATGTTTTCCCCGCCTACCTCTACCTCTGTAATATTACCCATCTCTATCCCTTCCTCAACCCCACTCCTGCTGAAACTTTTGTCAATGTATTTTCTTTCATCTTCAGTTTCCAATGTTTCTTTGCTTGGCCCCTGTTTTCTATCTTCCATAAAATTCAGCTCAAACTAATCTGTTCTGTCCCTATTCTATCTGCCAGCAATTCCACGAACCCATCTCCCCTCTGGTTTCTGCCCTATTGGTTTCCGATTCCCCAATATTTTCAATTTAAGATTATTATTCTTATGTTTAACTTTCTTCATGGACTTCCCTCACTTAGCTGTAATCTCTTTTGGCAATCTCCTTACTCTCTGTAGCCTTGCCTGTGGCTTTTTTGTGCACGCTCCCCTCATTTTGCACTAACATTGTTAGTTATACTCTCAACGACCTGGGCCAAACATGCTTGAATTTCCTGTCTGTGCCCTCTGCCTCTTCATCTCCCCATCCCCTTTAAGAAATCCCTCCACGTTGAGGGATTTGCGGTCATCTATCTTCATGTTTCTTTGACTCTGCATCCATGCAATGTTTCTTATATCTCTGTGAAGTGCCTCATGAAGTATTCCAACATTAAAAGCTTTTGTTGCTAGCTAGCCCCATAGTTATATAAATCTTCCCAAATGTGGAGGAGTGCAATTTCTTCCTGGCCGAGGGTACATTTTAAACCAATATCCCTGTATTTCTGCTTCTTGATGTGTTTGGTAGGATAGATATCCCAGTTCTTCCACTCTGCCTTGTAAAAAGATTAACGTTTTCATTCTTTGCTATTCTCTGTAAGACAAAAAAGCAAGTTAAGTGATCCTTCAGTGCAGCAATAAAGGCTTCCCATACACTTACTCCAAAACTTTCTGATTTGACATGGTCGAACTGGATATATGATCTTTCAATTTCCACTTCTATTGAGAAGAACATTGTTCATTCCTCATCTCCAGATTCTTTTAACATCCCCTGTCAGTACTGCAGCCAGAAAGAACATAAAAAATAGGAGCTGGAGTAGGCCATTTAGCCTCTTGAACCTGTTCTTCCATTCAATAAGAGCATGGCTGATCTGACTATGGTCTTAATTCCACTTTTCTACCACCTTCCCACCAAACCCCAGTCTAACCCCTTGACTCACTTGTCAATCAAAGGTCTATCTAACTCAGCCATGAATATATTCAAAGACCCAACCTCCATTGGTCTCTGGGGAGGAGAATTCCAAAGACTTACATCCCTCTGAGAGATAGAGAATCTTGTGAACTGGTGCAGCAAAAATAATCTCTCCCTCAATGTCAACAAAATGAAGGAGATTGTCATCGATTTCAGGAAGTGTAAAGGAGAACATGCTCTTGTCTACATCCAGGGGGTTGAAGTAGAAAGGGTCGAGAGCTTCAGGTTTTTAGGTGTCCAGTTCACCAACAACCTGCCCTGGTCCCCCCCATGCTGACACTATAGTTAAGAAAGCCCACCAATGCCTCCACTTCCTCAGAAGACTAAGGAAATTTGGCATGTCAGCTGTGACTCTCACCAACGTTTGCAGATGCACCATAGAAAGCATTCTTTCTGGTTGTATCACAGCTTGGTATGGCTCCTGTTCTGTCTAAGACAGCAAGGAACTACAAAAGGTCATGAATGTAGCCCAATCCATCAGGCAAACCAGCCTCCCATCCATTGACTCTGTCTACACTTCCCGCTGCCTCGGCAAAGCAGCCAGCATAATTAATGACCCCATGCACCCTGGACATTCTCTCTTCCATCTTCTTCCATCGGGAAAAAGATACAAAAGTCTGAGGTCACGTACCCTGTGGCTGTCAGACTTTTGAATGGACTTACCTTGCATTAAGTTGATCTTTCTCTATACCCTAGCTATGACTGTAACACTACATTCTACACTCTCTTGTTTCCTTCTCTATGAACAGTATGTTTTTTCTGAATAGCGCTCAAGAAACAATACTTTTCACTGTATGTTAATACATGTGACAATAATAAATCAAATCAAATCAAAAGAAGCAATTCCTTCTCATCTTTGTCTTAAATGGGATGCCTCTTATTTTTAAACAGTGACCCCCTAGTTCTGGAATACTCCATGAGGGCAAACAAATGGATGCATTGGCCATGCTAAATTCTCCCTCAGTGCCCGAACAGGTGCCAGAGTGTGCCGACTAGTGGATTTTCACAGTAACTTCATTGTAGTGTTAATGCAAGCTGACTTGTGACACTAATAAATAAACTTAATTATAATCATAGAGTCATAGAGGTATACAGCACAGAAACAGACCCTTCGGCCCAACTCGTCCATGCCAACCGGATTTCCTAAACTGAACTAGTCCCATTTGCCTGCATTTGGCCCATATCCCTCTAAACCTTGCCTATCCATGTATCTCTCCAAATGTCTTTTAAATGTTGTAATTGCACCCGCCTTTACCACCTCCTCTGGCAGCTCATTCCATATATACACACCACCCTCTGTGTGCAAAAGTTGCCCCTCAGATACCTTTAAAATCTTTCCCCTCTCACCTTAAATCTATACCCTTTAGTTTTGGACTCCCCTACCCTGAGAAAAAGACCTTGGCTATTCACTTTATCTATTCCCCTCATGATTTTATAAACCTCTATAAGGTCACCCCTCATCCTCCTAAGCTCCAGAGAAAAAGTCCCTCAGCTAGGGATGGACAACAAATGCTGGCATTGCCAGTGACACCCTCATCCCATGAAAGAATAAAAATAAAAATATTCTCCTGAGTTTTCTCTCTGTTATTGTCATACAGGTGGCATGGTGGCACAATGGTTGGCACTGCTGCCTTACAGCGCCAGGGACCCGGGTTCGATTCCCGAATTGGGTCACTGTCTGTGCAGGTAGAAGTCTGTTTCCGTGCCGTATATTTCTATGACTCAATGATTAAGCTTACCCAGCCTCTCCTTATAATTTAAGCCTTCCAGACCCAGTAACATCCTTGTAAATCTTTTTTGTACTCTTTCCAATTTAATAATATCCTTCCTATAGCAGAGCGACCAGGATTGTACGCAGTACTCCAAATGTGGCCTTACCAATGTCTTGCACAGTTTTAACATAACGTCCCAACTCCTGTACTCAAATTTGTGTATTAATCTTACACTGTAAAATGATAAAAAAGCTCAAGATGACAACATGTTATGATGTTATCACATGTTTTTACAATGACTGTAATAAGCTAAAATAGATTCTTTCTTACCCGCTCCCATTTTCAGGCCACAAGTGCATTTACGGACTCTGTCACCTTAACCCATGCTTCCAGGTGTATTTCTAATTACTGAGTATACCTTGTTTCCAAATAAGGCCATACATTGATACAGGCTGTTCAGTCAAAGGACCTCTGACATCTGAATGTTGAATGGAGCCCAAGCGTTTTTCAGTGAAAATCTAAAATGCAGTTGTCAGGGCAGCCAGCTCATCCATTTAAAAGGTGTCAGCACTGAAAATCCCACTCTTTAAAATCTTAGCATGCTCCCCACATCTCAGGAACTACTTGCTTGGACGCTTGGTAGCATACAGTAATGACTTGACCTCATCTTTTCAGACGAGGTCAGCTCACCATTGCTTAGGTGAATGATAGTTCCTGATGAGCAGCAGACCCATCAGTGCTGCATGAGGGTAACATTATTGGTTTCATAGCGTTCTTTGTCATAATTGGTCATCTGTGTCTGCGTTCATCCCAATAACCTTCTCGGTGGAAAAAATTTTTTTTCCAATCTCTAGCTTTCCTTGAAGCTATCTAGTTTGTGATCTTGTCGGTCAGCAGAAGCTGAATGGATAGCTACACATGGGAGAGCAAGCTCAGACTAGCTTGTCATTGAGAGCGGTTATGGCGTCTGGATCCATAGAGAGCAAAATTGTTCAGAGCATGGCAGCATGTCGACAGAGTTCATCCATAGCAATAACCACATGGTCAAGGATTATCACCCCATAGTTCATTAACTTGGAATGAATAAAGTCCAGGTTAAACAGTAAAATTGCATTGGGTGAATCCTTATATTTACCAACCTCTAAACATGTACCAATTTAAAACAAAACCACACAATTAGGGTGCAGCTTGCATATCTGAAACATTAATCAGCTCCCAAGCTGATTACCTGACAAGACTGCAGACCAAATCATTTAATCACAGCATGAGAAGCAGTTACTGCTGAGAATACTTGAGATAAATGGAAGTTATCTCCATTTTCATGCCATTTAAGAAAATATTAAATATACTTTTAAACATTTAGACTGGCTCCGTTGATAATTCAAAAGGCTAAGCAGTAATTAGCTGAGCTGTGGAGACTAAGAATGTTCAGGATTCAGTCCTCAGCCTGTGTTAGGCTGGATGATATTAGGCATGAAGGGGGGATCTCATTGAAACTTACAGAATATTGTGAGACCTGGATACAGCGGACATGGGGAAGACGTTTCCATTAGTAGGAGAGACGTAAATCCGAGGGTACAGGCTCAGAATAAAGGGATGGCCCTTTAGAACCGAGATGAGGAGGAATTTCTTCAGCCAGAGATGAATCTATGGAATCCATTGTCATAGAAGGCTGTAGCAACCAGGTCATTGAGTGTATTTAAGACAGAGATAGATAGGTTCTTGATTGTTAAGGGGATCAAAGATTATGTAGAAAAGGTGGGAGAATGGGATTGAAAAACTTATCAGCAATGATTGAATGGTTGAGCAGATTAGATGGGCCAAATGGCCTAAATCTGCTCCTATATCTTATGGTCTTATTTTATGAGATGGCAAGGACAATAGAATTTGCCTCAGTGCCATTTTTTGGGGAGAGAAATGTTGTCCAGGGTTCCGTTTGCTGAACCCCATCCAGAAGCCACGGTTGAAAATGTGTTCTTGTGAGAGAATATGACCAGACTAATTTTCCCACAATGTTGACAACCAAAATCGCCAGTCAGAGTTTCCAGAGAAATCAATTTGCTGAAACAGCACCATGTGTAGTGATTGTGGTACGAGGCAGTTAACCTTTTAGATAGAACTTTCATGTGTTTTTGTTAATCATTCAGCATCCCTTTGCTGGAAGGCCAGCGGAAATCCAGGAGAAAGACTATGAACAGGTTGTTTATGTCTCTCTGCCAGGATTTCCTCTGATTGTCCACTGAAGTGTAAGTACTCTGATGAGAGTCAAGGTGGGACATTCCAGACATTTGAGTTTAAATCCTAGCATGGCAAATTATAGTTCATGGGCGGGCAACAGAAAATTAAAATTCTTCTGGATTGGCTCACTCATGTTTTTCATGGAAGGAATATTTCCAGGCCCACCCAATTTGATTGACACTTGAAGAAAATTGTTCATAGACAAAATAATAGGGAACAGATATTGAATGAAATAATTTATTTCCTATATAATGGCGTTTCTATGATGCTTTCTGGGAGACATAGAAGAAGCATACTATAATACAGGTCATGCTTGGCTATTATCTGCTATTTTTGTACAAGAATGTACCCAAATCTGAGCGAGAAGCTATTGTATTTGAATCCATCCACATTACATTGTAAGGCAGTTCATTTTTTGGAAAAGACCAAGAATAAATGTGAATTTCCACATTCTCCATTGTCTATGTTCCAGTGCAGAAAGTGATTGTTAAAATTGTAGTAGAAACACTCAACGCTGACATGTGTATAATGTATAAAACCGACAATTATATGGGAGAGTGACAAAAGAAGTTGAGGTCACCAAAGAAACAGAATGAAATGATGACAGATGAGTTGATACTCAAAATGATCAGATAATAATAATATGGACAGCTTTGAGCGCATTAGGCGAGAAGATTGTTTAGGTAGGGTAGCGCAAAATGGATGGCATTGCATGGGCCACCTTTTATACTGTCTGACATTGACGTCAATGGGCAGAATCTTTGGCTCTCACTGGTGTGAGCTTGGAGGCAGGAAGGTCATGTACTTAGGTGGAATGTTGGTGTACCCGAATCCAGCCACCTTCAGGAGTAAGTTCTGGGCAGGAAGGCCCATGGCCAACCTTTCCACTTTGCTGTCAATTGAGACCCTTAAGTGACCAGTTAAGAACCACTTAAAAGCCTCATCCTGCTGCCTCAGGGATTAACTAGCAGCCGGCAAGCATGTCACCTAGCAGTGTATCAACATGCCGGGTACATGGTAGCTGCTGTTCTATAAGCAACTTGTCATCTCCAGGGGGTGGCATGGCCGATGCACAAACTGGACATTGGTGGGGGGGGGGATCACTCCTCATGCCCTTACTTGTGATGCCCCTTCCTCACTCTCCCCATAACGCTCACCATAATTCCCATTCTGTGAAAACCAGCGCCCACCCCCCCCCCCCCCCCCCACCTCCCCACAACCGCCACCCAAATCACAATGCAGCACTTGATGAATATTGTGATGTCCAAGATGCCATCTATTTAATAAGATATTAAACCAAGGCCCTGTCTAACTCTTTGTACAGGCCACTGTGGGTAACCAGGAAGTTCTCCCAATGTCCTGATCAACACTCCATTGTCAACTCCACCAAAATGAGATCATCTACTCATTTGTTCATTGCTGCTGGTGGCATCTTGCTGCATACAGATTGGAAGCTAAACCTCTAATCACAGAATCCCTACAGTGCAGAAGTAGACCATTTGGCCCACCGAGTGTGCACTGACCACAATCACACCCATACCCTATCCCACAACCCCACATATTAACCTCGCTAATCCCTCTAAACTTCACATCCTGGGACACTAAGGGGCTATTTAGTATAGCTAATCAACCTAACCTATTGGCTTACCACCACCTTCTCAAGGGCAATTAGCGGCCTTGCTAGT
This sequence comes from Mustelus asterias, assembly GCF_964213995.1. Classification (NCBI taxonomy): domain Eukaryota; kingdom Metazoa; phylum Chordata; class Chondrichthyes; order Carcharhiniformes; family Triakidae; genus Mustelus; species Mustelus asterias. The sequence goes on along the minus strand of NC_135801.1, from coordinate 154,478,791 downwards.
GATGTCTACATCCTATTAATGAATAAAAAAGTCTGTTGACATCAAAACACACCTTCAAAAATAACCACATTTAATCAAAGCAAATTATTAAAACATAATATGTTGCTGCTTATTTCAAAATACTGCGTACATTTAAAAATTTGACCATGTCTGAATCATTCATACCCCGAGTTAAATAGTGGTGTTCCACTGTACAATATCACACAGTATAATGTCCTATTTAGATACAAACACATAGAAGAGGATAAATTTGTGCAGAATATTAAAAATGTAACATATCTTTAACTACAGTTGCCTCGCAACTACAGTTATGAGGTACAAATCGGATTGTTGCTAATAAGACTAGTGCTTATCCATGCTTCTTACATTACCTATTATTTTCCACTGCTTCTACTGCCTCCATGCCGCGACTCACTGTGCAAGCACAGACATTTGCTCCTCTGAGGCAGAAAACAAAGTCAAAACCTAAACTTATCCTCCTAAGCTTATCCCTAAGACCAGGCTGGAATTCTCCGGTCTCACACACCCTGATGCTACTGCCAGCGAGAACAGAGAATTTGGCGCACAACCAAACCTGCGTTCACAACAGCAGGACCGGATAATTCCAGCCGCTGGCCAGGTTGGAGAATTCCGGCCCAATTCTTTTGGGATTAATGAAAATGAGACAGCAACATATACTGATGATATTGTTTAGTCTCATTTCCTGAGTGAGTCAAAATAAAGATGAATCTGAGTGCTTGGAACTTATGTGGAAAACAGTGGGTAAAAAAAGTAAGTTTTCATGCTTTTGAAGGGAAAAGGCACGAGGGCAGCCCAGTGGTTAGCACTGCTGCCTCACAGCGCCAGGGACCTGGGTACGATGCCCGGCTTGGGTTACTGTCTGTGTGGAATTTGCACGTTTTCCCCGTGTCTGCGTGGGTTTCCTCTGGGTGCTCCGGTTTCTTCTCACAGTCGGAAAGACGTATTAGTTAGGTGCCAAACAGGCGCCGGACTGTGACGACTAGGGGAATTTCACAGTAACTTCATGCCTTACTTGTGGCTAATAAAAATAAATTTTAATACTTTTTAAAAGGCAAATATCTCACTGTGACAAAAGGTGCAAGTACAAATCAAACAGTTGTGGTTGCAATGCTGATCCATTGGCCATCTCACTCAGCGGTTCCACTCCACTGAGGCATAACTCTTCCAGAAAATGCCCATTGATTTCTGCCCTTCATCCAATTTTTAAAACTCGACTCTGAAGATTTTTCCTGAATCCCCACCGCTTTGAGCTTAACTAATACCATTTTGTGTGGAACATTGTTCAGATAGCTTTTACAAAAGTTCATCACAATGAAATTATATAAAATAATTGATTGGAATCCTTCCATCTATAAGAGATGATGGGAATGCAGACTCCAGAACTTTGGAGAGGTAGGATCAGATGATCTGCTACATCTCCTTCGACGGTCGAGCAAGCTGATTCTTGAAAGACCAATGCCACACCTTAAGTTTTTTTAAAAAGTTTATTTATTAGTGTCGCAAGTATGCTCACATTATCACTGCAGTGAAGTTACTGTGAAATTCCCCTAGTCACCACACTCCACTGCCTGTTCGAGTATATTGAGGGAAAAGTTTAGTATGGTCAATGCACCTAACCAGCACCTCTTTTGGACTGTGGGTGGAAACCAGAGCACCCGGAGGAAACCCACGCAGACATGGGGAGAACATGCAGACTCCACACAGACTGTGATCCAAGACTGGAATTGAGCCTGGGTCCCTGGCCGTGTGAGGCAGCAGTGCTAACCACTGTGCCACTGTGTCACTTGCCAGTGGTGCCAGATGCTCTCTGCTGATGCCTTGTTTGCTCTGAATATGTAAACATAAGAAATAGGAACAGCAGTGGGCCTTTCAGCCTGCTTCATCCTTTAATAAGGTTGTGACCTTCAGCCCACTTTCCTGCCTGAGCCTCATAACCCTTGACCACCTTGTAGATGGAAAATCTGTCTACCTCAACCTTGAATACGTTCAATGAGTGAAACTCTATTGCTCTCTGGGGAAGCGAACTCCAAGTGTAAACACTCTTGTTTGCCCTATCACAATATTCCACAATTATAAACATCTCTATGAAGTCATCTTTCAGCTTTATTTTTACAAGAGAAAGTTGTCCAATCTGTACATCCTTTCCTGAAAGGTATAACCTCATGTTCCTGTGCTTTTTGTAAAATGGTGATCAAAATTGTACAAATGTACTTCAAGTATGATCGAACCAGGGTTTAACTCAAGTTCAGCATAACTTCTCTACTTAATTCTCTCTTCTGGGAATAAACTCTGGGGCTTTGTTTCATGATCTGAGCAACCTGTACCACTCCTTTTAGTGTATTTGTTGTTTAAGAACCCATCGTTCCTCTCCTCTGTTTAGTTTCTTTTTTTTCTCAGAAGCATGTGTCCTCTTTATTGTTCTTATCCCAATGGAATATCTCATCATTGATCGTACTGAACTTCATTTACCAACTGCATGCCCAGTCAGCAAGATTATTATCATCTTTAAATTTGTAGCAGTTCTTTTCAGTATTGACGACCACCACCCCCCCTGCACCGCCCCCTCCCCCGCCCCCAACACCCCCCCCCCCCCCCCCCCCCCCCCCGCCCCCCCCCACCCCCGCCGCCCTCACATTTAGGCCGGAATTTTACCGCTCCCCCCGTCTGCCACAGGAATTGGAGCGGGCGAGGGGAGGGCAATGGAAAGGTCCGTTGAACTTGGGCGGGATTTTACAGTTTCGGGGACAAGCGAGGCCATAAAATCCTGTCCTTAGTGTCACTCACACATTTAGATATTTTGCTTTTGATTTCGAGGTATAAATCGCTAATGTAAACTATGAACAACAGTAGTCTCAGCACTGATCCTTATGGCACACCATTCTCAGCCTTCTGCCACCTTGTGCCCTATTCTTCACTCTTTCTTGAAACCAACTTATTATTAATCCTGCCACCTGGCCCCTGAACCTGCATGTTTGAACTTATTTATTAGGACTTTTCAACATCTAGATAAATTACATCTACTGCACTACTTGTGTCCCCTTTCTTTATTAATTTTTCAAAGAATTCAATGAGGTTGATTAAGCAAAGATTTCCTTTTTAAATCTGTGCTATTGATTATTACAATTTTTGGTTTATAGATTTTTCTATAGTTATGTTTTAGTAATCCAAACCCTGTCTGCTTCCAGTTCCCTTCTTTTATTAGAGAAACAGTGCACATCGGTGCACTGACAATAACTCATTTATAATCGCAGTTCCTCTCACTTGATTTGTAACCATATTTTACACTCCTGTCGTACTGCATGAATCTCGAAAGATTACGATGCAGATACAGCAAGTAATTAGGAAAGCTAATAGAATGTTATTGTTTATTCTGAAGGGAGTTGAATACAAAAGTAGAGAGGTTATGTTTCAGTTCGACCGGACAGTGGTCAGACCACATCTGGAGTACTGTGTACAGCAATGTTTCCCAAACTGGGTTCCGCAGAGCCTTGGGACTTGGTCGGATTTATCCAGACATTCTGTGGTAGGTCCGGCTGTTTTACATTTGAAAAAAGCCTGCCTTTCCAGTTTGTCCAATCAGAAGTGGCTTTCACACTTCATAGGCTGACTCGTCTGTCCATCAGTAGTCAAACAGCAGCATTGAGAAGCCAGCACCTGATCAGATGAGCTGGAAGTGACCGCAAAGTCAGTCTTGAAAGTTACAGGCAAGGGCAACAGTGGAGGCAAGCGGATGGCAGAGCAGAAGGTGGAGTGAGGTAGGTTGCAGCCACAGGGCAGGAGGGGAAGCAAATTAGAGGCTGGGGTGGCAGGAGTGGAATTTGAGTCGGAGGAACGGAGACAGAGGAGTGTGTGTGTTTGTGGGATGGATGTAGGTGTGTGGGGGGGGTGTATGTGTGTGTGGGGATGTGTGTGTGCTTGTGGGGTGGATGTAGGTGTGTGGGGGGAGGCGTGGGTGTGTGTGCAAAAAAGCAGCAACACTCCTGCCATTAAAATGACAAAAAGCTAAGACTTAAGTGTTTGTTGAATAAGAGAAAATATTTTAATTATCATAAATAAAAAATAGAAAAGACTTTTATCAATTTGTTTTAGTATGTTTGTACCTATTGCACAGAAACAATCAATATTTTCATGGTTTAACCCTTCAACATAATAAGAATGTTTCTGAGGGGTTTTGTCAGTATTCTTGGGAGGTCAAAAAGGTTCCATGGCTGGAAGTGTTTGGGAAACCATGGTGTACGGTATTGGTCTCCTTAATTAAGGAAGAAAGTGAATGCATTGAAAGCAGTTCAGAGAAGGTTTACTAGATTAACACCTGGAACGGACAGGATGTCTTATGAATAAAGGTTGGACACACTAAACTTGTATCTTTTGGAGTTTAGAAGTGTTGGAGATAACTTGATTGAAACAAATAAGATCCTTAGGGGTCTTCAAAGGGTAAATGTTGGGGAGGATGTATCCACTTGTGGGAGAAACTAGAACTAGGTGTCACTATTTAAAAATAAGAGTTGCCCATTTAAAACAGAAATGAGGGGAATTTCTTTCTCTCAGAATGTAGTGAGTCTTTGGAACTCTCTTCCTCAAAAGCAGGTGGAAGCAGAGTCTTTCAATATTTTTAAGGGGCAGATAGATTCTTGATAAACAAGAGGATGAATTGATTTGATTTGATTTATTATTGACATATGTATTAGCATACAGTGAAAAGTATTGTTTCTTGTGCGCTATACAGACAAAGCATACCGTTCATAGAGAAGGAAACGAGAGAGTGCAGAATGTAGTGTTACAGTCATAGCTAGGGTGTTGAGAAAGATCAATTTACTGCAAGGTAGGTCCGTTCAAAAGTCTGACGGCAGCAGGGAAGAAGCTGTTCTTGAGTCGGTTGGTACGTGACCTCAGATTTTTGTATCTTTTTCCTGATGGAAGAAAGTGGAAGACAGAATGTCTGGGGTGCGTGAGGCCCTTAATTATGCTGGTTGCTTTGCCAAGGCACCGGGAAGTGTGGACAGAGTCAATGGATGGGAGGCTGGTTTGTGTGATGGATTGGGCTACATTCACGACCTTTTGTAGTTCCTTGCGGTCTTGGGCAGAGCAGGAGCCATACCAAGCTGTGATACAACCAGAAAGAATGCTTTCTATGGTGCATCTGTAAAAGTTAGTGAGAGTCGTATCTGACACGCCAAATTTCCTTCGTCTTCTGAGAACGTAGAGGTGTTGGTGGGCTTTCTTCACTATAGTGTGGGCATGGGGGACAGGACAGGTTGTTGGTGATCTGGACACCTAAAACATGAAGCTCTTGACCTTTTCTGCTTTGTCCCCTTACCTTGTTTGTTCTCCTCTACGCTTCCTGAAGTCGATGGCAATTTCCTTCATTTTGTTGACATTGAGGGAAAAATTATTGTCGCTGCACCAGTTCACCAGATTCTCTGTCTCATTCCTGTACTCTGTCTCGTCATTATTTGAGATCCGACCCACTACGGTGGTGTTGTCAGCAAACATGAGGGGAATTTGGCAACGCAGTCATAGGTGTATAAGGAGTATAGTAGGGGGCTGAGAACACAGCCTTGTGGGGCACCTGTGTTAAGGAGGAGGTGTTGTTGCCTATCCTTACTGATTGTGGTCTGTGAGTTAGGAAGTTCAGGATCCAGTTGTAGAGAAAGGAGCTGAAGCCAAGCCACAGTGTTTGGAGATGAGTTTCAAAAGAAAGGAGAAAGGTTGTCAAATCTAGGTAAGAATTTGGAGTTGGGGTTGAAAATATAGACTTGAGGTTACAATCAGATCAGCCATGATTTTATTGAATGGTGGAATAGGTGAATAGGTTCAAGGGGCTGAGTAGCCTACTCCGGCTCCTAATTTTTATACTTGTATGTTAACTTGATTTATTCCATTGCTATTTGTGTACTTTCTTTGTTCAGCCAGTCTTATATTTTTCTCTCTTATTTTGTTTATTATTTGGACATGATTTATCTCTTATAGAACCCATTGCCCTATACAATTTAAGATGCTTTGCCAACTCCATTTTTCCCTTGTCTGCTCGGACATTGTCTCATTCCAGATCAAGGAGAGCTCATCCCATTGATACAGTTTCTTCTTGATCTATACTCTGCAAATGTCCCATTAAATGGAACCAAACTTTCTGACGTCAGTCCTTCAGCCACTTATTAATTTTCCTGATCTATCTGTTTATAAGCCAATTTACACATGGTTCAGGCAATAATCCAGCGATCATTACCCTCAAGTTTCTGCTTTTTAATTAAATTCCTAATTCCTGATACTCACTCAACAGAACATCCTCCCTGTTCCTCCTCATGTTTCTTCTTCCAAGATGGATACAATTGGATTTTCCCTTTCCTTTTCCAAATTCCATTCCAGCTGATACTCTGATGCCAGGTAGGTAATAAACCCTTCTGAACACACATCCGTGGCTACAGAGGATGCTGTTCAGACTATTAATTATAGAACCTCTATTTCACCACATTTTTATTCTGCTCACCTTCCCACTACTGCACCATCACTAAAAGCCTACTCAGCCATGGTGCCTTGGTCTGCATTGTGGCTGTTCTCCCTGCAGTCTTCCTCTTTGTCTTCATAGGTAGTGAGTACATCATAGCTATTGGACAAGAGGAGCATCTGTGGAACCTTACTGTTGATAGGTAGCCTATCTAGAGGCACTCACTCAGCAATAACTTGCTCACTGATACTCAGTTGGGTTCTGCCAGGACCATTCAGTTCCTGACCTCAGGCCTTGGTCCAACCATGGAAAAAGTAGCTGAATTCCTGAGGAGAGGTGAGATTAACTGCTTTTGACACCAAGACAGAGTTTGACTGAATGTGACATCAAGTAACTAAAAATGTTGTGAATGTAGCCCAATCCATCATACAAACCAGTCTCTCATCCATTGACTCTGTCTACACTTCCCGCTGTTTTGGCAAAGCAGCCAGCATAATTAAGGGCCCCATGCACCCCGGACATTCTCTCTTCCACCTTCTTCCGTTGAGAAAAAAGCACAAAAGTCTAAGGTCATGTACCAACCGACTCAAGAACAGCTTCTTCCCTGCTGCTGTCAGACTTTTGAATGGATTTACCTCACACTAAGTTGATCTTTCTCTACACCCTAGCTATGACTGTAACACTACATTCTGCACTCTCTCGTTTCCTTCTCTATGAACGGTATGCTCTGTCTGTACAGCGCGCTAGAAACAATACTTTTCATTGTATGCTAATACATGTGACAATAATAAATAACATCAAATCAAATCAAAATGGCCTGGTAAAATTGAGGTTAATAAAATCAGGGAAATCTCTGCCCTGGATGCAGTCATATCTATCACGAAGGAAGACAGTTGTGGCTGTTGAAGGTTCATCATCTTTTCCCGAGGACAGCTTAGGAGGATTTCCTCAGATCAGTGAGCTATCCATAACCATCTCCAACTGTTTCATCAATCATGGAATCATCAAATCCTTGCAGTGCAGAAGGAGGCCATTTGCCCATCAAGTCTCCACAGACAAAATCCTACCCAGGCTTTATCCCCTTAACCTCACCTATTTATCCTACTAACCCCATTGACACTGAGGGGCAATTTAGCCTTGCCAATCTCCCTAACCTGTACATCTTTAGAGTGTGGGAGGAAACTGGAGCACTCGGAGGAAACCCATGCAGATACCTACTCTCCAGCAAAAGGACAGAGTGGGGATGTTTGGTGATCGTTATTGTTGCATTCACAACTTAATTAATAATGAAATTAGTCTGTACCTGCATGCAGAAAGATCTGAACAATATTCAGGGTTTGGTTGAAAATTGGCAAGTAATATTCACGCCACACAAGTGCCAGGTAATGGCCATCTCCAGCAAGAGAGTCTGACAAGTTCTCCTTGACATTCAGCAACAGTGCCTTTGTTGAATTCTATAATATCAGCAGATTGCATCTCAACATTGATCATAAATGTAATTGGACCAGCCATATAAATACTGTGGCTACAAGACTTTGACAGTGGTTGGGTCTTTACCTCCTGACTCTCCAAAGCATGTCCACCATCTCCAAGGCACAAGTCAGGAGTAAGATGGGACAGTTACCACTTGCCTGGATGGGTGCAACTCCAACAACACACAAGAAGCTCGATACCATCCAGGACAATTGATTGGCACCCCATCCAACACCACTCCATTTACCACTCCCTCCGTTTACAGTGCGAACCTCATTAAAGTTTCTTTAATGCATCTTCCAAACTCACAGCCACTACTGCCTAGAAGGGTGAGGGCATCAGGCACATTGATACGGCACAATTTGTGAGTTCCTCCCCAAGCCACATACCATGAACAATAAATGCTATTCCTATTAGCAATGGCCATATCTCATTAAAGAATAAAAATAAACCCTTTTTCTCAACCTCTTCCATGCCTCTGCCACCTGGCTCTCTGACAGCCAGACCCTTTCCTTCCTGTATTTGTGCTTTCCTCTAAGGTGTGACCCCACCCTTAGATTGCACAGTGTTGCTAACTTGCACTCACGCTCGATGACTCTGAGCCCAAGTGACTCAAGGCGGCACGGTGGCACAGTGGTTAGCACTGCTGCCTCATAGCGCCAGGGACCCGGGTTCAATTCCGGCCTCGGGTTATTCTCTGTGTGGAGTTTGCACATTCTCCTCATGTCTGCGTGGGTTTCCTCTGGGTGCTCCAGTTTCATCCCACAATCTAAAGATGTACAGGGGATTAGGTTGATTGGCCATGCTAAATTGACCCTAGTGCAGGTGATTAACTGGGTATATATGTGAGGTTGTGGAGATAGGGCCTGGGTGGGATTGTGTCGGTGCAGACTCGATGGGCCAAATGGACTCCTTCTGCACTGCAGGGATACTATGATCCTATGATTCTAAGGCAGTGACAGTGCTTACAGGTCTTATGGCCCACAAAAATTCTACATATTGTGTTCTGGTCACATAGTCTTTCCTGTCATCTCTAGCCTTTTATTTGAGTCATAGCGTCAGAGAGGTTTACAGCATGGAAACAGGCTCTTCGGCCCAACTTGTCCATGCCGTCCTTTTTTTAAAAACCCCTAAGCTAATCCCAATTGCCTGCATTTGGCCCATGTCCCTCTATACCCATCGTACCCATGTAACTATCTAAATACTTTTTCAAAGACAAAATTGTACCTGCCTCTACTACCACCTCTGGCAGCTTGTTCCAGACACTCACCTCCCTCTGTGTAAAAAAATTGCCCCTCTGGACACTTTTGTATCTCTCTCCTCTCACCTTAAACCTATGCCCTCTAGTTTTAGACTCCCCTATCTTGGGAAAAGATAATGACGATCTATCTGATCTGTGCCCCTCTTGCTTGTTTATTAATAGTCATCATCATCTCGGTTATTGATAGCCTGAATGAATAGATTGCTTTTTACTTATTGCACTTTTATTCACCTAATTCATGATGTGGAGATGCCAGTGTTGGACTGGGGTACCCACACATGTCCTTCCATATGCTTGCAGGGGCGTCACCGGGATTTCACAGACTTCTTCACACAGTTAACTGTGATTTCACATTTGCACATTCATGTTCATTTATTTCCCCTATTCTCCCAATGGTCTGCTGATGAGCTGCCACACTGCTTTTTTTTTATGCTTGGGGCTGCTTAAGGGCACAGGTACAGCAAGCAATTAGGAATCAAATTATATGTTAGCCTTTATTGCGAGGGGGTTGAAGCATAAAAGTAAGGAAATCTTGTTGCAATTATATAGAGCATTGGTGAGAAATTTTGGGAAATCAAGGGCTATTGGGAAAATGTGGGAAAATGAAAGAAGTGGAGAAGTTCAGACATGGTCATACTGAATGGCAGAGCAGGTTCAATGGCCCACTCCTGCTCCTGTTTTTTCATGTCCTTCAAAATGTTGCAAAGTTTGGTTGGAGAGGTTCTGAATTTGCATTAACTGTTACTAACTAGGCGATGATGGTGCAAAATGATCCTCAGGTTTTCTCCTGATAATTAATGCCATTGTTTTACAATGTATTGAAGCAAAACTAATGAGTCTAGTGTGGCTCATATCTGCTTTGCCGTCCTTTGTGAATATGGATGCCACATCAGTCTGCTTACAGCTTTTTGGTGTTGCTGCTATTGACCTCTTTATAATGACTGTTAATGCCGCACAAATCTCCTCTTTAGTCTCTCTTAGCATTTTGGAATAAATATCATCTATCCTGAGGGATATATCTGCTTTCAGTCCTTTTGGCTTGTTCGGGACAATGATACATAATAATCACACTCAAAAACAACATCACTAACTTCGAGAATTACGGGCTGTGAAATATTATAAAATGGACCTGTGTTGATAATTAGTTGGACACTTTCATTGGGCTTTAAAGAACAATGTCTTTCCTCCATAACAACTGAATATTGAAAGTAAAATGCTTCCCACCATGTATTAATCAGAATTGAAAAAGAAATTCGACTAAACTGTTCTGACTTTGTACGGATTCCCAGAGGGGACTTGTATTTACCAATTTCTAGAAGTTAAGCAGTTTTTAAAACTGTATAATTAAGCTCTATTGTCTCTTTATCTTGTGTGTATGAGGCATTAAGCAGTTCCCATGCTGATTAACTGCCAAGACAGCAAGGGAAAGTGTTTAATCAAAGTATGGGAGTCATTTAATATTGAGAGCACTCTGACTAAACAGAATTTTTTTTGCAAATAGTCTTATGTATCAAAAACTTTAAAACAATAACATTCCAATTTTATTGTGACAGTTTCCACTCATCAATTGCCATTTTTGTCAACCAGTAATACTTGAAAGACCAAACCTATCAGTGGTAGCTTCTGTGAAAGGTTTAAATACTAGAGTTTAATCTTCTTCCAGCATATGTATAAATACAAACTGACTCCAAACTAGGGATGCTTGCTGCCTTATTTAAATCAGAGGGAACAATTTATTGGAGGTGCACACACTGTACTGCAGGTCCTTGCTATTCAGTTGATAAAACTCCACTAGTCTACCGGGATTTTATTACATTCTGTTACTAACAAAGAAAATTAAATTGGAGATCCGTAATTATTTGGTGCAAACTTGATCATAGAATGCAAAAATTCCCTGTGCGCTTTCAAATTAATACAGGCTGAATTCATAACATTCTTCCCATCAATAGAATATGCTGAAACCCTTTCTAGCTGCTCTTAACAAGAACTTATATTTATATGGTGCCTTTAAGGTAACAAAACATCCCAAGGCACAATGAGAACAAAATATTCTTTATGTACATATCGTAAACCAGTACTAACCCAGACATGATTTTCCAATGGGCTGGTGCAGTTTCCTGATATGAATTCTTGCCATTCAATGGTATTAGCATCATGGAATCCCACACTCTAAACGTTGTGGGGAGAATGAGAAACTGAACAAGACCTGCCATATAAATACCATGATTACAAGAGCCGCTACAACATTGACATTTACAATTGCCGACCTATGTCCTGTACACAAAAGGCAAGACAAATTCAGCCTCGCCAATTTCTGCCCCGATGTTGGATGCTGGCGTTGGACTCGGGTGGGCACAGTAAGAAGTCTCGCAACACCAGGTTAAAGTCCAACAAATTTATTTGGAATCATGAGCTTTCGGAGCGCTGCTCCTTCATCAGGTGAGTCTGTTCCATCAGCCTACTCTCGATCATCAGTAAATAAGAACATAAGAACTAACAGCAGGAGTAGGCCACCTGGCCCCTCGAGCCTGCTCCGCTATCCAATAAGATCATGGCTGATCTTTTCATGGACTCAGCTCCACTTACCCACCTGCTCACCATAGCATAGTGTTATCAAGAAACACTTGGTGAGAAATAACCTGCTCACTGGTGCTCAGTTTGAATTCCACCAGGTTCACTCAGCTCCTGACCTCATTACAACCTTGGTCCAAACATGAACAAAATAGTTGCAATCCAGAGATGAGGTGACAGTGATAGCCCTTGACATCAAGGCAGCATTTGACAGAGTATGGCATCGAGAAGGCTGAGCAAAACTGAAGTCGATGAGAATCAGGGGGGAAAATGTCAACTGGTTGGAGTCATATCTTGCACAAAAGGGGATGGTTGTGGTTGTTAGAGGTCAATCATATCAATCCGAGGACATCTCTTCAGGTGCTTCTCAGGGTAGTGCCCTAGGGTCAACCATCTTCAGCTGGTGGCCGACCTCAGTGACCTTCTCTCCATCATAAGATTAGAAACGTGGATGTTCGTGGATGATTGCACAATATTTAGCACCTTTCACGACTCCTCAGATACTGAAGCAGTTCATGTAAAAATGCAGCAAGACCTGAACAATATCCAGGTTTGGGTGGAGAAGTGGCAAGTAGCATTTGTGACATGCAAATGCCAGATGATGACCACCTCCAACAAGAGAGAATCTAACCATCACTCGTTGACATGCAATGGCATTCCATCGCTAAATTGCCCACTGCTAATAATCTGCGGAATAACCAGAAACTGAACTGCATTAGCCATATAAATACAATGGCTACCAGAGCAGATTAAAGCCTAGGAATACTGCAGCGAGTAACTCACCTCCTGATCCCTTCAAAGCCTGTCAACCATCTCAACGCACAAGTCAGGAATGTGATGGAATACTGTCCACCTGCCTGGATGAGTACAGTTCCAACAACACTCAAGAAGCTCGACAATATCCAGTACAAAGCAGCCCCCTTGATTGGCACCACATCCACAAATGTTCATTCTCTTCATCAGTAATGAAAGTGGCAGCCGTGTGTAACATCTGCAAGGTGCAATGCAGGAACTCACTAAGGTTTTTTAAGCAACACTTTCCAGCATATGACCAATCCCAAATAGAAGGACGGGGCAACAGATACATGGGAACACCTCGGAAATACCCCAGCAAGCCACTCACCATGCTGACTTGGCAATATATTGCAGTTACTCACTGTCAATGGGTCAAAATGCTGAGAAGGTAGTGGCCTAGTGGTATTATCACTGGATTATTAATTCAGAAACTCAACTAAAGTTTTGGGGACCCGTGTTCAAATTTCATCACAGCAGATGGTGGAATTTGAATTCAATAACAAAAATAATCTGAACTTAAGTACCTACTGATGACCATGAAACCATTGTTGATTGTTGGAAAAGCCCATCTCATTCACTAATGTCCTTAAGGGAAGAAAATACGCCGTCCTTACCTGGTCTGGCCTACACCAAAGCCATAGCAATGTGGTTGATCTCAACTGCCCTCGGGCACCTAGGGATGGGCAATAAATACTGGCCAGCCAGCGATGCCCATGTACCACGAATGAAAACAAAATTCTGGAACTCCCTCCCTAACAGCACTGTGAGTGTAGCTATACCTCAGAGACTGCAGAGGTTCAAGAAGGCAGCTCACCACCATTTATTGCAGAAATCTGCAATAAGTTCTGGCCTAGCCAGCCATGCCCACATCCCATGAATGAATAATAATTTAAAAAACATCACAGGCTGAGAATTCTGAATAACTCATCTCCTGTCTCTCCAAAGCCTGTCCACCATTTATAGGGCACAAGTCAGGAGTGTGATGGAATACTCCACACTTGCCTGGATGAGTGCACTCCAACAACACTCAAGAAGCTCCGCACAATTCAGGACAATGCAGCCCGCTTGATGGCACCCCAGACACCCCCTTTGATATCCATTTCCTTCATCACTGACACAGTGGTGGCAGTTTGTATCTTCGACAAAACATACAGCAGCTTCCAAGCCCATGATGCATGGGAGCACCACCACCTGCAGGTTCCCTTTCAAGCCTCACATCATCCTAACTTGGGACTATAATCGTTGTTTCTTCCCTGTCGCTGGTCAAAATCTTGGAACTCCCTTCTGGACATCACAGGTGCTGCATTGGTTCAGGAAGATGACTCACCAGTACCTTCTCAAAGGCAAGTAAGTGTGGACAGCTAAATGCTGGCCTAAAGTTTAAACTTTTAAAGTTTATTTATTAGTCACAAGTAGGCTTACATTAACACTGCAATGAAGTCACTGTGAAAATCCCCTAGTCACCACTCTCCGGCGCCTGTTCGGGTACGCTGAGGGAGAATTTAGCATGGCCAATCCATCTAACCAACACTAGCCAATGATGCCCACACCCCATGAAAGAATAAATTTTTTAAAACTCTTGCACTGTGCCAAGATTACAGGAGTACAATTTCTATCCTTGAAATGTCTTAAAATATCTATCCTCGCATAAGGGGTGCTGAGGTTGTTACCAACAGGTGATGTCACCTGGCAGAAACACATCATGGAAAATTACGGATTGACAGCCTATGATTTTCTTCTCTAATTAATGGAAGGAAATTTATGAGCAATGCACCTGAGAGTTGGCAGCGTGAACTCAGAAAATTACCCTCTACATCTGTGACAAATATTCAAGGAAGGCAGTTACTTTATAATGGATGTAACAGAATATGAATTGTAAAAATGAACTAACCCTTTTTTCTGTAGCAGCAATCACAGCTGCAGTTTTGTAATGTTGTGTTCGATGGCACGCAATTTTCTTACTGCATCTGTGAATAGGTGGCAAATCATTGGCTCTGAGGATTGAGTTGGCAAATCCCAGTATATTTCTTTGGATGTTGATTATCTTATAAAATCACGTAAATAGCACATTACTGTCGTCATTTTACAAAAACAACAGATTAAAACGCAGTAGAAAGACTGACAGACAATTCAGTGTGAGAGCGTTGGAATTCCACAGAGATTCCAAAGATGTGCAAATTAGGTGGATTGGCCATGCTAAATTGCCTATTCATGTCCCAGGATATGTAGGTTAGGTGGATTAGCCATGGTGAATGTGTCGGGTTACGAGGATAGGGAGTAAGACACTGTCAGAGAGTCGATACAGGCTCGATGGGTCAAATGGCTTCCTTCTGCACTGTTGGGATTTTATGATTCTATTTTACAATCCCCTTTGGATTTATGGCAGGACACTGGAAAAATCTCAGGATTTTGGCCCCTAATGTGCCTTTATGTTGCAACATTGGTTTCAGGAGCCAGTCACTTCAGCAACCTCCGAGCACAACTGCCTCAGCCCAGCATTTAGGTGGAAGACTGCTGATTTTCATTGTACCTTTCACCACTCCCTGAAGACCTTTGCAACTTAAACCAAGTATAGAAAGCATCATACACTTGCAGATTCAACACATCAAATAGAAAAATAAATCAACCAGCAACTAACCTGTGAGCAGTTGATGATCATCTTGTGCGCGCGGAAGGTGGAGAGGAGTTTGTTCTTGCTACAGAACATGTGTACATTGGCTGGAGCATTGACCTCCAATAATTGCACACCGATTGATATCATGACCTGCCTACAGTGCATACATTTGGAGGATGTTTACTATGTGCATGATTCAAAATGCATCTGGGCAGAGGGATCTGGGTGCCTATGTTCATGAATCATAGAAAGTCAGCAAGCAGATGCAGCATGTAATAAAAAGGGCAAATGGGAAGTTAGCATTTATTGCAAAGGGACTGGATTAGAGAAGTGTTGTTGCAGTTGTATCGGATGTTAGTGAGGCCTCATCTGGAGTATTGTGTCCAGCTTTGGTCGTCTTATTTGAGGAAGGATGTAGTGGCATTGGTGGCAGTTCAGAGGAGGTTCACCAGATTGATTCTGGGGATGAGAGGGTTAATGCATGAGGAGAGGTTAAACACTTTGGGCTTAAATTCGCTGGAGTTCAGAAGGATGCGAGGGGATCTGATTGACGTATATCAAATTTTTTAAGGGATTGATAAAATAACTGTGGACCAAATGTTTCCTCTTATGGGGCAATCTAGGACAAGAGATCACAGGTATAGATTGAAAGGAGGTAGATTTAAAACTGAGATGAGAAGAAACTACTTGCAGAGGGTGACAAATTTGTGGAACTCGCTGCTCCATAGTGCAGTGGAGTCTGAATCGTTGAATGGTTTCAAAAGGAGATACTGATATTTCTAATTTTAAAAAGGGATAAGGGGAAATGGGGAACAGATAAAATCAGGAAGATATCAGCCATGATCTGAATGAATGGCAGAACAAGCTCGAAGGGCTGAATTTGCCTACTTCTCCTAATTTCTATGTTCCTCTGATAAAGTCTGCACCAATATGGTGTGCAGTGCGATTTGCCCACCAGTTTGTGTACATGCTCTAAACAATATTTTGGTCTCGTAAGGGTGTTCATTTCTCCCAAATCACAGCGCTAATAAACCTCATTTCTTGCCCACTGTCTTTGAGCATGGTTTTATTGATCTCCCTGTCAACAGATGGATGTTGATTCAAGCAACTAAAGCTTTGATAGACTTTGACACAATTTGGGAAATCTGCTGAGTAATTGACAACTTTTAACTAAAAGTGAAATGATACACAAAGGAAAAGATGACAGGTAAGTTAAGGCTGTTAGAGAAGCTCTATTTGTCTAGGAGGCTCAGAGGATAAGAGGCAACTTCACCTTCAGGCATTAAGTAAATGAGTTTACGCTCGATAATGTAGTCCACCTGCCTTTCATGGCTTAGGTCCATTTTGCAAACAAAAAACACATTCTGAATATGGATTTGAGAGCCCCATATGAGAAGTTGGCTGAACCCGTGACATTTAGAGAGCTGAATATATGCGAGAAGTCAAGTTTGACCTTCTATTGATGCAGAACTACCTGGGAAAGCAGTCATCAGAATATGATATTTCTCACCTTGCTTTCATATAGGTATTAAGGAGCAGCGTGATGCTTATGCTGTTTGTGGGTAAATGACAGAAGCTTGAAGCTTCTGTAATTAGATTCCTCACAAAGTGACAATTTGCAGATCAGCAAAGTTTAGTGAATAGCAGAGGAATACTAATTTGCAGAGACATATCTCCATTTGAATACTTATCAGTATTCAGCAAAACCTGTGCAGCTGTGTATCATTTCCATAATTTTCCGTTGATGATTAGCATCCACACGCAAAAAAAACAGAAAGAAGGACTAAATTTTACACATCTCAACAAATGTTTATGAACAGAAGCATCCTTCAATCAAAAATGCTGTCCCAGTTATTAATCATGAAGTAAGAATGAGGTAGATGATACCCCACAATTTCACTTTTCCCAGTGAGAAATATAAGCAAATTCCTCAACAATAGGAACTGGAATAATTATCCAGCCACGATGAAAGGGATTTGAAAGGTTGGTCTTAATGTTCCTGTCATTCTCACCTTCTATTGTAAGTAAAGCACTTTGAATGATATCACCTCATTCAAGCTGGTTAGGTCTTATAATTGCACATAAATGGCATCTCCAGCTTTCACTGTTATTGCAAAGCAAAACATTATAAACACAGCAGGCACGCACCAGGCTTTAGATATCCAGTGCAATGAGAATCCTACAGAATTGGTGCAGGCTTTGCTCTCTGAACCCAGCAGATCTCCAGGCTCTTTGGCAGGAATGACCTAACAACGAGGCAAACTTGATGGTTAGAGGATTTGAGGGATGATGGGGGGTGGAGGGGGCATGAAGGGAGCATAGAGGGGGGGTGCCACACCAGCATTGGCACCGAATTTAAAAGCTGAACTGAAGGTACACAGAACTCTAAAAATGAAAAACAATTTTCAACAAGTGCCCGGGTGAATGGTGGAAAGTTGCCCATATCATTTTAAATCTCTGTAATTTCAATCCAGTTCCTCTGGAATTCTCTGAAGCAGGCAGCAGCTTTTCCCTGGGCTTGCCCAACACTCCTTGTGCATGCTCATTAATGACAGCATCCCGTTTCCCTACCCGTGCTCACTGACTATCCAATTGCTATCCTCTTCCTTGCCCATCCTCTAATCACTTGCATTTCTCTCCCTTCCATCCCATTTCCGACAATCCCATCACCCATTCTCTGCCACTGCTCTGCTGCACTGAGTCAGGCTGTGCAGCTCATGGCCACTTTCACTCCCAATCAGCCACCTTCACTCTGTGGTTTGCAGTGGGAGAAACATGCACTCCTCTGCTCTGCAGCTCAGTCAGGTAGCAGCCATTGAAATGGAGACCTGAGAATTAATGAAAGCTGGAGCAGGGAAGGGGGTTTCCTGACAGACTGGGATAGGGAATGGTGATGAGAGTGAAGTTCTTCTAGTCAGACCCAATCCAGGGAGCACTTATGGGACACTGGGACTGATGGGTATGCAGAATTTTAGCTGAGTTGGCTG
This sequence comes from Mustelus asterias, assembly GCF_964213995.1. Lineage (NCBI taxonomy): Eukaryota > Metazoa > Chordata > Chondrichthyes > Carcharhiniformes > Triakidae > Mustelus > Mustelus asterias. Next base: position 154,460,624 of record NC_135801.1, on the reverse strand, counting down.
GATGGTTGGTTTGTGATGTGGAGCGATGCCAATAGCATGGGTTCAATGCTCGGACCAGCGGAAATTATTTGTGAAGGCCCCACTTTCTCAACCTTGCCTGAGGTGTGGTGATCCTCAGGTTAAAATCAACGCCAATCAGCTGTCCCTCCTCCCCCATGGTACATTGGGGAGACCATGCAGACGCTACGACAATGGATAAGTGAACACGGCTCGACAATCACCAGGCAAGAGTGTTTTCTTCCTGTTGGGGAACACTTCAGCGGTCACGGGCATTCAGCCTCTGATCTTCGGGTAAGCGTTCGCCAAGGCGGCTTTCATGACACACAACAACGCAGAGTCGCTGAGCAGAGACTGATAGCCAAGTTCCGCACACATGAGGGCAGCCTCAACCGGGATCTTGGGTTCATGTCACATTATCTGTAACCCCCACGACTTGCCTGGGCTTGCAAAATCTCACTAACTGTCCTGTCTGGAGACAATACACATCTCTTTAACCTCTGCTTAATGCTCTCTCCACTCGCATTGTCTGTATCTTTAAGACTTGATTGCCTGTAAAGATTCGGATTCCAACCATTATTTTGTAAATTGAATTTGTGTCTTTATATGCCCTGTTTGTGAACAGAACTCCCGCTTGCCTGACGAAGGAGCAGCGCTCCGAAAGCAAGTGGATTTTGCTACCAAATAAACCTGTTGGACTTTAACCTGGTGTTGTGAGACTTCTTACTGTGCCTCCCCCCGCCAACAGGGATAGTAGCCTATGGTCATCTGGGGCTATAGCGACTTTACCTATTTTACATGCTTCCACTGTGCCCATGCTTCAGGGAGAACTTCTGCACTCCTGTTGCATGACCCTTTAAGTAGCCATGCCATCATGTCGTCACATGACCACTCAATCTACATCTTCTCCCTTTAAATTGGGACAACAATGGGTACTGAGATATAATAGTGTATGCAAACAGAAACTGTGTGCAAACCATTTTATAACATACAGATTGAACAGGCTAACAATACATAACTATTTACATCGGGGGAAACATGAATTAAGCTGTTGCCGCTGATGCGTAACCGATCACATCTCAGTGAGGGCATTTGACGCAAAGGTCTGCCTTTCTGGATGCACTCTGCACCAAGTCTGTGCTGGGTGACATCTGCTTATAAGAGTATGGGTGCTGAACATCAAAATGTTGTAGCACCAGATACAAATCTGGAGATAGAGAATCTGGTGAGATGACAATAATCTCTCCCTCAATGTCAACAAAACAAAAGAGATTGTCATCGACTTCAGGAAGCGTAAAGGAGAACATGCCCCTGTCTACATCAATGGGGATGCAGTAGAAAGGGTCGAGAGCTTCAGGTTTTTAGGTATCCAGATCACCAACAACCTGTCCTGGTCCTCCCATGCCAACACTATAGTTAAGAAAGCCCACCAATGCCTCTACTTTCTCAGAAGATGAAGGAAGTTTGGCATGTCAGCTACGACTCTCACCACCTTTTACAGATGCACCATAGAAAGCATTCTTTCTGGTTCTATTATAGCTTGGTATGTCTCCTGTTCTGCCCAAGACTGCAAGAAACTACAAAAGGTCGTGAATGTAGCCCAATCCATTACGCAAACCTGCCTCCCATCCACTGACTCTCTTTACACTTCTTGCTGCCTCGGCAAAGCAGCCAGCATAATTAAGGGCCCCACGCACCCCGGACATTCTCTCTTCCACCTTCTTCCATCGGGATAAAGATACAAAAGTCTGAGGTCACGTATCAACCAACTCAAGAACAACTTCTCTCCTGCTGCCATCAGACTTTTGAATGGACCTATCTTGTGTTAAGTTGATCTTTCTCTACACCCTAGCTATGACTGTAACACTACATTTTGCACCCTCTCATTTCCTTCTCTATGAACAGTATGCTCTATCTGTACAGTGCGCAAGAAACAATACTTTTCACTGTATGTTAATACGTGTGACAATAATAAATCAAATCAAATCATGAGTTGTAACTATTTGCTGCTTTTGGCTTTTAAAGTTAAACATTAGGTTTGTTTTAAGTGAAGAACGTTCTTGAACTTTTGAAACGTAGATTATAGAAGGTGTTAATTGAAGTGTACTGTGTGTGTAGCTATTACTGTAGATAATTGCGTTTTGTATTATGGCCTTTGTTGTTGTGCGTTACACAGCTGAATAATCATTCTTTTCTTTGAATTATTATCATTCCACACTGGTTTGCAGATCTTTCCTCACATTATACCAAATTCTGTAAATATTTGAGGAAGGTACTAGTGGAGGAGAGAAAATTGGAAAGGTGGAGGTGTTTACAGAGGACAAGCTTCCACTGATTGGACTTAACAATGATTTAGAAAAAAAAATGAATGGCATGATGGCACAGTGGTTAGCATTGCTGCCTCACAGCGCCAGGGACCTGGGTTCAATTCTGGCCTTAGGTGACTGTGTGGAATTTGCACGTCCTCCCAGTGTTTGGATGGGTTTGTTCTGGGTGCTGTGGTTTCCTCCCACAGTCCAAACAATGCGTGGGTTAGATTGATTAGCCATGCTAATTGCCCCTTAGTGTCAGGAGTATTAACTGGGTGAAAACGTGGGGTAACCACGAGAGGGCCTGGGTGGGATTGTTGTTGGTGCAGGCTCGATGGGCTGAATGACCTCCTTCTGCACTGTCGGGATTCTATGATTCTATGATTCTTTGAAAATAAACACTTAAGGACCAGTATTCCAAGTTACCCATCTGAGTTTTGGGCTACCCTCACATTTAACATCACCGGGAATTTGGACAAGGGTGCCTGTTTGAGTCTGTTGAAGACCGCTGTGTGGTGCTTGTGTTAGCACTGTTCAACATCCTGGTGGAGGAGCTGACAAAGAGGTCCACTGACTTCACTGTAACAAGGAATGAATTTAGAAAGACAATTCGTCATACAAAGGAAGCGCCATAGGGCATGCTTTTCCACAGGGATAGACATCCGTCGTATAACCTTTGTCTTGTCTGGAACTGGATTCACATCATTGGCTGTGAGTAAGTGAACCACATAGGGAACCTGATTTAAACTGCATTTAGCAGGGTTGAGCTTTAGCTGTATGGTCCCAATTTTCTCGAGGATGAGATGAAGACATGGATTCTGTTCTTGCAGAGTACAACCCTCGACCCAGAGTATCATTGATGATGATTTTGAAATTCATCAAATCTTTGGTTTCCAGTGTTAAGCGCATACCTGTCGAGTATTATGTTCTTCACTGTCAAGCAAATGTTTCCAAACTTTTTAAAGAGTATTTTGGGGCCCTTTTTTGCCTCTTCCATTTGAAAGACAAATGATTCAAATGGCTCAAGAGCCTTGGGGCTTCATAGATTGAGTAAGGTTTACGCTTGTACATTTTTTGATTTGTCCAATAATTCGACATGTACGTGTGTTACTTCTTTTCAAAATTGGCCCGGTTATCCGCAACGTTTTCATCAAGCACGAGCAGGTCAATGCGGCAAAGTCTCGGTGCCATACTGCCAAATCCTGACACCATGTAGAAGTGCTGGGTTCCAATGAATGGCGACCAAAGACTTATAACAACAATAGTTTATTAAATACTCTGAGCATCTTCTACATGCTTCCACACTGCCGGGAAGAACTCCCACCCTTCCGTCATGTGACCCTTTAAGTAGCCACGTCATCACCTAAACACGTGACCACTCAGCCTACACTCCCGCTGGTGGCTTTCCTGTTGCAGTAGCATCCACCTGAGGTCGAGGCTGTAGCACATGTCATTCCATGATGGATATGGAAAAAGTGCTATTGAAAAATTATTTTTTGGCATGCCGACTTATAATATTCAACTGGAAGTCTGTGGCTCCACCCTTCCACTTGCAATGGATCAAGGAGACAATGATATTTCTTATACTTGAAAAGATTAAACGTACCTTACATGGATCAATTTAAATCATTGATTCAGTCTGGGCAACCTTTTATTTGTTATTTTGACAACCTTTTTCTTCTATCAGTTGAATAATTCTGTCTATTCCTTTTCTTTTTTTTTCTTGTCTCTCTCTTCAGCCCCTGCTCTTCTAACTTTCTCTCTGCTTGCATTTGATTGTGGACCATTTTTGGAAAGTAAAAAATACATAAAAGCAAATTACTGTGGATGCTGGAATCTGAAACCAAGAGAGAAAACGCTGGAAAATCTCAGCAGGTCTGGCAGCATCTGTAAGGAGAGAAAAGAGCTGACGTTTCGAGTCCAGACGGCTCTTTGTCAAAGCTAAAGAACATAGCAAGGCATAGAAATATATAATGTTTGTGTGACTCCCACCTTGCCAAATGCAATAAATTCCTCTGCAATATGGCCCTTCAAATTTTAATTTTACCTCTGTCTCCTTGGTAACACTTGATTAGCAATGCCGAATTTCAGAAACCCAGTGGCATTACAAACAACTGGCGTAACTAAGGTGTTAAAAGATGGGAAATATTTTCTTTATTCATCTGTGGAACATGGGCGTTGCTGGCTGGCCAGCATTTACCGCCCGTTCCTAGTTGCCCTTGTTCAGGGGGCAGCTGAGGATCAACCACATTGCTGTGACATTGGAGTCACATGTAGGCCAGACCAGGTAAGGATGGCAGATTTCCTCCCCTCAAGAGCATTAGTGAACCAGATGGGCTTTACGGAAAATTATGTCTCATCCTTCCATCTGAATATGAATGGGGGTATCCAAGGTTGGTTAAAGTGGTGATGGTGGTTAAAAGGTTTGCTGGAGGCTTGCCCACTGTGTCTACAAACTGCTTCAAAGCAAACACGTAAGTTAGAGTTGGGAATCTGTGCGTTTTCTTTATGCATCTACTCTGGCTTTGTGGTTGATTCTTTTGCAATTAATATATACCTATACATTCTGAGGACTTCCATCCTTTACTTGGTGTAAACAGCAGCACTTACATCCATTGTAATGTAGTACCAGATTGGACCGTGAATTATCATCATGCCATTGTTCCATGCTACGTGGGAGCTATGATATTATTCTGCTGCCCTCCCCCACTGGCCCCACCCAATCATTGCTTCAGGAAGCCATGATGGGAATGATAGTTAAATGTTGAATTTGGCCTAAACAGAAACACGGGCCAGAATTTTACCGGCCCGCCCACCACAGGATTCGGAGCAGGTGAGGGGCTAACCATGGAAAGGTCCATTGACTTGGGACGGGATTTTACTGTTTTGGGACGAGCAAGGCCATAAAATCCTGACCACATAGTTTGCTGAATCTTATTTGAATTCACTTTTTTCCTCCCAAGGGAGAATTCCTTGGTGATTTTTAAGTACAGCAGCCACTCAGTAAACATGGCTACATTCCTTTAACTTACACACCAGCAAAAAGGAGTTAAAATTAACAACTCTCATCCAAGGCTGCAATGTTTCGCATCCAACAAGTTTTCCCACTCAGCATGGTAACGAGAAATGAAAGCTAAAAATTTGAATTCATTTGGCACCTTTCATGTCTCAAAGCTCCCACAACCAATTAATTACTTTTGAAGTGTCGTCATTGTTGTTCTTCAGGCAAATATGGCAGCCAATTTGCACACATCAAGGATCCACAGACAATGAGATGAATGGCCAGTTAATCTCTTTTTGCTGTTGTTGATTAAAGGCTATATTTGGTCTAAACACCAAGAGGACTTCAAATAGTCATATGGGATATTTTATGTCCACTGGAATAGACATATCTTGCCTGAAAGACTGCACATCAGAAAGTGCAATGCTCCCTGAAGTGTCAGCGTAAATTCTGTACTCATGTCGAATGATGGGCATTGAGCTCACAGACTTGTAACTGAGGTGACAGTGTTGCCATTAAACCGATTAAATAATTAGGTGATAGGAATTTTGAGCTGACTGTATTTCCCAAATGTGCAGCTATATAATATGCACCCATTTTAAAGCTTTTCGTATATGGTAACGGCTCACACTCTAGACTTCAGGCACTGTGCCAAATAGGTGAAAGGCAGCCTCAATGAAAACAAAGGGTGGCTTCAAGCTAATTAGTCAAGTCTTCTCATCTACGTACTGTAGTGTCAACTGAAATTTATCAAACAAGCTGAAATGAGTTAGGCTTGAACATATCAGGAGAATCTGATCACCAGCTTTAGGTTCTATAAATCAAAATACGAATAATTCTGACAATTCCAAGGGTGATGGGGAGAAGGCAGGAAAGTGGAGTTGAGGATTACATCAGATCTGTCATGATCTCATTGAATGGTTAATGTGACATTTTGAATTTATGTTCCTTTGGTTCTGAAGCAGTTAAGGGTAGACCACTAACTCTTAATGGAGGGGGTCTTTGACATAGTGCTAGCATTTCTGCTTCTGAGTCAGAAGGTGTAGTGTTTGAATCCACGGCCGTTAGTCCAGATGAGTGGAGCCTGAAGGCCCAACTCTGAACTTTGGTTTGATACCCACTGAGATACCCATGCTGATGGGTGTGGATGGTCCTCCTCATTTAATGGGCAGTTGGAGCCCATAAGTCCCTTCTACGCTCTAGGACTAACCCAGGTATAAGTGTTGGTATACATGAACATTGAACACAGCCATAGTGGTCTCCATGGAATTATGGAAATTACAAAAAGAATGAGGCCATTCAGCGCATCAGTGCTGTACAATTACTAAATCTTTAACTGGAGTTATCTTCTCTACTCTTGTTTCCATACTTTATTTGCTGTCGTGTCTGCCTCCATGACACTTGTACAAGGCTATTCCATGATCTAATAATTATACCATTGTTATTCTTGACTCAATGGCCAGGATGCTTGGGATGGTGGGGTTTGCCTCCCACACCCATTTGAGAAGAGAATGGTGGACACATCACTACCAATGCTAGCTGTCCCACAACCATTTATAGTTGCAAGGAGAGTTAATTTACTGGAGATGGGACTTCGGCCCCTCATTCAGGCAGATGTCCCACCACACGGAGAGCTGCTGGCTGTTAATTACAGTTCGATGGGTCTGAAGAAATCTTTGTAGTCATATGTGGGTTAACTGTAAATCTTTATTGACTCTGAGAACTGTTCACAAACAGTATTCACATGCTGTAAAGGGTAAAAGCTGGGAGCTGTCTCCATGCTTCTTGGTACACATGGCTTCCTCTAACACTTAGCTGACTCTGCATGTGGGTCATGTGCTCTCTTGCATCACTGCGTTGATGATATTGCACTCAGTCCCACATTAACCCAATGGGCGGGATTTTTTGGCCACACTCGCCTCAAAACCGGAAAATCCCACTTGAGGTCAAAGGACCTTTGTATGGTTTGCCCCTTGCCCACTACAGTTCCTGTGGAGGGCGGGTTGGGAAAATTTCCCCCTATATATGCATGTGCCAGACTCTTATGCCACCCCACCCCAAGTCTTTATCCAATGTATTTTAGTGATTATAGTTTACCCAATACCTTGCATTATTATTATTGCCAATTACCACATTATCACTACCCCATCTCCTCCCCTCAAGTCCTTTAATTCAAAGGTTCAGTTGGTCTGGAGGCCTTATACCCTTCCTTATTTAATTTGCATTGCTGTCAGAATAGTGGTAGGCAGTGGTGTAGTTCTATTGTTGTTGGATTGGTAATCCAGAGGTCCAGAGTAGTGCCCTGGGGACCTGGGTTTGAAACCCACTGTGGCAGATGGTGACATTTTAATTTGATAAAATCTAGAATTAAAAGTCTAATGATGACCATGAAACCATTGTCATAAAGACCCATCTGGTTCACCAATGCCCTTTGGAGAAGGAAATCTGCCATCCCTACCTAGTCTGGTCTATAAGTGACTGCTGATCCACAGCAATGTGGTTGACACTTATGGGAAATAAATGCTGGACCAACCAGTGATGCTCACATTCTATGGATGAATTTTGAAAAGGGCTCTGCCGGTGCTGATTCTTTGTGTAGGTTTGAGGTTGTTCAGCATCTGAGTCTGTTTTCATCCTTATTTCTTTGGCTGGATTCAGCTGTTACACTGACTGGTTATTGCTACCCCAGCATGATTCTTGCGGGGAGGACCAACATTGTGCTTGAATCCTTGTCCCTTTATTCACTTCTTCTGACGTGGTATGGGTGGTTGCGACTTCGGTGGCAGTTTATGTTTTTATTATTTTACAATTCTACCCAAACTTTTGAGTACTTTCTCCTTTTTCTGTTATTGTTCAAGTGGATGAGTCCTTTCATTCAGCTCAGCAACCACTGGCAAGTTGAGTAGTCTTAGTTTCAGAGTTATCTGTGGCACTCAGTTTGACAACTTTATTCGGTTCCGTTTGGAATCATTCTTCCAGAGTCACTGACTGCTCCTTGGAGTCTTTCAATTCACTCTTTAGAGATTGACAATCTGTACAGTAAAATTTATCTTATTTGCTTTCAAAGTCTGGATTTGCTCTTCCATATGGCGTATCTCAACATTCATGTTGTTCAGATTAGAACAAAGCTCAACAAGTTCATCAGTTATGGTTGTAAATTCTACTTTAAAGCAATTGTCCTGATACATCAGCAATACATTCTCCTGCTCCAGGTGATAAACACAACGGGTGGGATTTTACAGCCTTGCTCAAGTGGGACCGGAAATTCCTGCCCGAGGTCAATGGATATTCCCATTGTTCGCCTCTCGCCCGCTCCAATTCCATGGCAGGCAGGGCGGTAGAATTCCAGTGAATATTTAAAAGTGAAGTTTATTTATTAGTCACAAGTAAGGCTTACATTAACACTGCAATGAAGTTACTGTGAAATTCCCCGAGTCGCCACACTCCTGCGCCTGTTTGGGTCAATGCATCTAACCAGCACGTCTTTCAGAATGTGGGAGAAAACTGGAGCACCCGGAGGAAACCCACACAGACACGGGGAGAACGTGCAAACTCCACACAGACAGTGACCCAAGCTGGGAATCGAACCGGGGTCCCTGGTGCTTGGAAGCAGCAGTGCTAACCACCGTGCCACCATTCTTCCCCTGGAGACCTCGGATGCGTGATGCTTACCGCTGCAGACACAAGGGTCAAATGTCCTCTTTCTGCGCCGTAACAATTTGTGCGATTCTGTAAATTTAATTGAGTTTTAATTGAAGATCTATCTTTGTTGAATTTGCCTCTACATGTTCACATTTAAAAATTTCAAGTCTTCTTTCAAGTGTTCCTGAGAGCAACATTTCAGTGTTATCTTCACTTCTCATCTTTCTTCACCAACTCATTTTCCATCCATGATAGTTGGTCCCTATGCTGGTCAGTTTTTCTTTAGCACAGCATAATTCCTCTGCATTGTTGGCGGCACTCCCGCCCCTCTCTGCCCATGGCCTGAGTAGAGTCAGTTCCCCCCAGTTCCGGAACTCCTGCTGCCAACTGAACATTGAGGCTGGGCACTAAATTACCTTTAAGTGCTGATTAATAGGCCACTTAAGGGCCTCATTTGAGGCAAGGCTGGGCAGGTTGGTTTTGGCCTTGCTCGTCCCACTGTAAATATTGTGGAGATGTCAGGGTGGGTGCCAGGAAGGCCACTTGATGACATTTACATGGCTCCCCCTGCCTCCCACAACACCTGGAAGGCCACCAGCAGGAGAAAATAAAACGCTGATCAATGCTCATTCTCAATTCATAAACCAGAGAAAACCATCTCTTTCCACTTTTCCTGTCCCACACAGTTTTGAACATTTCTTAACCTTCCACTTTAGTAATGGGCGGCACGGTAGCACAGTGGTTAGCACTGCTGCTTCACAGCTCCAGGGACCTGGGTTCAATTCCCGGCTTGGGTCATGTCTGTGTGGAGTTTGCACATTCTCCTCGTGTCTGCGTGGGTTTCCTCTGGGTGCTCCGGTTTCCTCCCACAGTCCAAAGATGTGCAGGTTAGGTTGATTGGCCATGCTAAAAATTGCCCTTAGTGTCCTGAGATGCGTAGGTTAGAGGGATTAGTGGGTAAATGTGTAGGGATATGGGGGTAGGGCCTGGGTGGGATTGTGGTCGGTGCAGACTCGAAGGGCCGAATGGCCTCTTTCTGTACTGTAGGGATTCTATGATTCTATGAATGCTCTAAATTTTCAAGTCTTTCCACTGAACTATAATCTCTCATTCCTGGTATCCTTCGCATGAATTCTCTTTCCATGGTTATAATATCCTCTTTACAACAGACTCCATGTGACATGGCAATTACAGTAAGAAGTTTAACAACACCAGGTTAAAGTCCAACAGGTTTATTTGGTAGCAAAAGCCACACAAGCTTTCGAGGCTCTGAGCCCCTTCTTCAGGTGAGTGGGAATTCTGTTCACAAACAGAACTTATAAGACACAGACTCAATTTACATGAATAATGGTTGGAATGCGAATACTTACAACTAATCCAGTCTTTAAGAAACAAAACAATGGGAGTGGAGAGAGCATCAAGACAGGCTAAAAAGATGTGTATTGTCTCCAGACAATACACATCTTTTTAGCCTGTCTTGATGCTCTCTCCACTCCCATTGTTTTGTTTCTTAAAGACTGGATTAGTTGTAAGTATTCGCATTCCAACCATTATTCATGTAAATTGAGTCTGTGTCTTATAAGTTCTGTTTGTGAACAGAATTCCCACTCACCTGAAGAAGGGGCTCAGAGCCTCGAAAGCTTGTGTGGCTTTTGCTACCAAATAAACCTGTTGGACTTTAACCTGGTGTTGTTAAACTTCTTACTGTGTTTACCCCAGTCCAACGCCGGCATCTCCACATCATGACATGGCAATTATCCATTGTTCCTTGTATAAAACCCAGAATCCATTTCAAACTTTTGTTTGATTTGATTTGATTTTTGATTTCATCTATTATTGTCACATGTATTAACATACAGTGAAAAGTATTGTTTCTTGCGTGCTAGACAGACAAAACATACCGTTCATAGAGAAGGAAACGAGAGAGTGCAGAATGTAGTGTTACAGTCATAGCAAGGGTATAGAGAAAGATCAACGTAATGCATTCAAAAGTCTGACAGCAGCAGGGAAGAAGCTGTCCTTGAGTCGGTTGGTACGTGACCTCAGACTTTTGTATCTTTTTCCCGACGGAAGAAGGTGGAAGAGAGAATGTCCGAAGTGCGTGGGGTCCTTAAATATGCTGGCTGTTTTGCCGAGGCAGTGGGAAGTGTAGACAGAGTCAATGGATGGGAGGCTGGTTTGCGTGATGGATTGGGCTACATTCACGACCATTTGTAGTTCCTTGCGGTCTTGGGCAGAGCAGCAGCCATACCAAGCTGTGATACAACCAGAAAGAATGCTTCCTATGCTTGTTGTGGAATAAAAAACGAAAATGCTGGTAAACTTAGCAGCTCTGGCAGCATCTGTGGAGAGAGAAACAGTTAATGTTTCGAGTCCATATGATTCTCCTTCTTCAAAACATAGTATTAGCAATGCCCCCCGCAGTGCCAACCTGGCAGTGTCAGCCTGTGCCAGGAGACAGTCATGATGTGGAGATGCCGGCGTTGGACTGGGCTAAACACAGTAAGAAGTTTAACAACACCAGGTTAAAGTCTAGCAGGTTTATTTGGTCGCAAAAGCCACAAGCTTTCGGAGCCTTAAGCCCCTTCTTCAGGTGAGTGGGAATTCTGTTCACAAACAGGGCATATAAAGACACAAACTCAATTTACAGAATAATGGTTGGAATGCAAATACTTACAGCTAATCAAGTCTTTAAGATACAAACAATGTGAGTGGAGAGAGCATTAAGACAGGTTAAAGAGATGTGTATTGTCTCCAGACAGGACAGCCAGTGAGACTCTGCAGGTCCAGGCAAGCTGTGGGGATTACAGATAGTGTGACATGAACCCAATATCCCGGTTGAGGCCGTCCTCATGTGTGCGGAACTTGGCTATCAGTTTCTGCTCAGCGACTCTGCGCCGTCGTGTGTCGTGAAGGCTGCCTTGGAGAACGCTTACCCGAATATCAGAGGCCAAATGCCCATGACCGCTGAAGTGCTCCCCAACAGGAAGAGAACAGTCTTGCCTGGTGATTGTCGAGTGGTGTTCATTCTTCCGTTGTTGCAGCGTCTGCATGGTTTCCCCAATGTACCATGCCTCGGGACATCCTTTCCTGCAGCGTATCAGGTAGACAATGTTGGCCGAGTTGCAAGAGTATGTGTCGATGATCTGGCACGTCTTGCAGAGGTTGCTGTGGCAGGGTTGTGTGGTGTCGTGGTAACTGTTTTCCTGAAAGCTGGGTAGTTTGCTGCGGACAATGGTCTGTTTGAGGTTGTGCGGTTGTTTGAAGGCAAGAAGAGGGGGTGTGGGGATGGCCTTGGCGAGATGTTCGTCTTCATCAATGACATGTTGAAGGCTCCGGAGGAGATGCTGTAGCTTCTCCTCTCCGGGGAAGTACTGGACGACGAAGGGTACTCTGTCCACCGTGTCCCGTGTTTGTCTTCTGAGGAGGTCGGTGCGGTTTTTCGCTGTGGCGCGACACTACGGACTTCCTACAGAAACACGGCACACATGGAGCAGTTGAACCAGGAGCGTTCCTCGTCACAATGGATGTCTCGGCACTTTACACCAGCATCCCCCACGATGATGGCATTGCTGCAACGGCCTCAGTACTCAACGTCGACAACTGCCAGTTTCCAGATGCAATTTTACAACTCATCCGCTTCATCCTGGACCACAATGTCTTCACCTTCAACCACCAGTTCTTCATCCAGACACATGGGACAGCCATGGGGACCAAATTCGCACCTCAATATGCCAACATCTTCATGCACAGGTTCAAACAAGACTTCCTCACCGCACAGGACCTTCAACCGATGCTATACACTAGATACATCGATGACATTTTCTTCCTTTGGACTCATGGTGAACAATCACTGAAACAACTATATGATGACATCAACAAGTTCCATCCCACCATCAGACTCACCATGGACTACTCTCCAGAATCGGTTGCATTCTTGGACACACGCATCTCCATTAAGGACGGTCACCTCAGCACCTCACTATACTGCAAGCCCACGGATAACCTCACGATGCTCCCCTTCTCCAGCTTCCACCCTAAACACGTTAAAGAAGCCATTCCCTACGGACAAGCCCTCCGTATACACAGGATCTGCTCAGATGAGGAGGATCGCAACAGACACCTCCAGACGCTGAAAGATGCCCTCATAAGAACAGGATATGGCGCTCGACTCATCGATCGACAGTTCCGACGCACCACAGCGAAAAACCGCACCGACCTCCCCAGAAGGCAAACACGGGACACGGTGGACAGAGTACCCTTCGTTGTCCAGTACTTGGAGCTGCGGGGGGGTGGTTATGATGCTTGTGTAGGAGTAGAACGATGGCTACGAAGGGTAGGGTGATGACAGTGAAGAAGGAGGGCGATGGCTATGAAGGGGGGTGATGGCTGTGGGGGGGGAGGAAGCAATAACTGTGAGAGGTAGAGTGTCCGTGATACTGCCATGGCGGTGGGGTGGGGGGTGGGGAGGGGGGGGGGGGGGGGGGGGGGAGGGTGGGAGAGAGGGGGTAGAGTGGCCCCCCCCACCCTCCATTACTTGTGTGGGGGTGGGGAGGGAGAGGCAGGCGAGAGTGCCCCCATATTTCCGTGGTGGGTGGGGGGTTGCCCTAAGATCTGAAAGCTCGACTGTGTTTAGGCAGAAGTACACATTGGTTTTCAGTCAGAGTCTGACACTGACAAATTTTGGGAATATTCCATGCTATATCTCTTTTTGTAAAGCTATGGATCCGATCTGCTTTCTTTTCAAATAGAAAACAGTGTTCTTAACTTGTCCAATCGCCAAAGATTTGTGAATTTAATAGCCCCAGGTCTCTTTACTATGGCACTCCCTTTAACATTGTACCATTTGATTTATATTGTCTGTCTTAATTCTTCCTGCCAAAATGTATCCCTGCTCTGTGTTAAATGCTGTCTGCTATGTACCTGCCTGTTCTGCAACCCCTGAAGTCTGTTACAAGCTTCCTCATTGTTTATTGCATCTCCAAATTTTCTCACGTGCAAACTTTAAAATTATGCCCTGTATACTCGAGTCCACATCAGTGATATATATCAAAAAGACCCATGGTCTTAAGACTGATCTCCCCTGAGGGACAAGACTGCAGCCTTTCCTCCAGTCTGAAAAACAATCATTTACCATTATTCTCCACTCCCTGACCCTGAGCCAGTTTTATATCCAGACTGTCACTGTCCCTTGAATCCCATGGGCACCAATTTTCCTGGCAAGTCTATCATGCATCATCAAATGGCTTTTGAAAGTCCACACATCAACTGCACTATCCTCATCAAACCCCTCCATTGCTTCATGAAAGAACTCAATCATGTTCGTCAAACATGATTTGCCTTTAATTACCCCATGCTGAATTTTATTTATAGAACATAGAACATAGAAAGCCACAGCACAAACAGGCCCTTCGGCCCACAAGTTGCGCCGATCACATCCCCACCTCTAGGCCTATCTATAGCCCTCAATCCCATTAAATCCCATGTACTCATCCAGAAGTCTCTTAAAAGACCCCAACGAGTTTGCCTCCACCACCACCGACGTCAGCCGATTCCACTCACCCACCACCCTCTGAGTGAAAAACTTACCCCTGACATCTCCTCTGTACCTACCCCCCAGCACCTTAAACCTGTGTCCTCTCGTAGCAACCATTTCAGCCCTTGGAAATAGCCTCTGAGAGTCTACCCTATCCAGACCTCTCAACATCTTGTAAACCTCTATCAGGTCACCTCTCATCCTTCTTCTCTCCAGGGAGAAGAGACCAAGCTCCCTCAACCTATCCTCATAAGGCATGCCCCCCAATCCAGGCAACATCCTTGTAAATCTCCTCTGCACCCTTTCAATGGCTTCAACATCTTTCCTGTAATGAGGTGACCAGAACTGCGCGCAGTACTCCAAGTGGGGTCTAACCAGGGTCCTATAAAGCTGCAGCATTATCTCCCGACTCCTAAACTCAATCCCTCGATTAATGAAGGCCAGTACGCCGTACGCCTTCTTGACCGCATCCTCCACCTGCGAGGCCGATTTAAGAGTCCTATGGACCCGGACCCCAAGGTCCTTCTGATCCTCTACACTGCTAAGAATGGTACCCTTCATATTATACTGCTGCTTCATCCCATTGGATCTGCCAAAATGGATCACCATACACTTATCCGGGTTGAAGTCCATCTGCCACTTCTCCGCCCAGTCTTGCATTCTATCTATGTCTCGCTGCAACTTCTGACATCCCTCCAAACTATCCACAACACCACCTACCTTGGTGTCGTCAGCAAACTTACCAACCCATCCCTCCACTTCCTCATCCAGGTCATTTATGAAAATGACAAACAGCAAGGGTCCCAGAACAGATCCCTGGGGCACTCCACTGGTCACTGACCTCCATGCAGAGAAAGACCCCTCCACAGCCACTCTCTGCCTTCTGCAGGCAAGCCAGTTCTGGATCCACAAGGCAACAGCCCCTTGGATCCCATGCCCTCTCACTTTCTCAAGAAGTCTTGCATGGGGGACCTTATCGAACGAAAATATGGGTACATATTTTTCCAAGTGCAAATTAATATTCCCCCATCTATGGTCTGTCTAATGTCTTATAAAGATTCAGCATTCCTTCCTTGCTTTTATGATCTAAACTTCTATATTTAAAGCCATGGATCCCACTTGCTTTCTTTTCATACAGAAAAAAGTGTTCTTATCTTGTCCGATCAGCAAACATTTGAGTATGTAACATCCGCAGGTCTCCCTATAACCGTAACTGCACCCTTTAAAATTAACTCTCGAAGTTTCCCATCAACGATGTTTAGCTGACTGGTCGAGAATTGTTCCTCTCCTCTTTGCTTAAACAGGGATGTAAACTTTACAATTTTCTGGTCCACTGAACTGGGACGGCACGGTGAACCAATGGTTAGCCCTGCTGCTTCACAGCACCGGGGACCCGGGTTCGATTTGCGGCTTGGTTCACTATCTGTGTGGAGTTTGCATATTCTCCCTGTGTCTGCGTGGGTTTGCTCTGGGTGCTCCAGTTTCCTCCCACAGTCTGCATTGACCCAAACAGGTGCTGGAGTGTGGCAGCGAGGGGAATTTCACAGTAGCATCATTGCAGTGTTAATGTAAGCCTTACTTGTGACTAATAAATAAACCTAACTTAACTCTACTTTGAACCACCATGGAGGTTTGAAAGATCAGGACGGCATGGTTGCACATTGGTTAGCACTGCTGCCTCATAGCGCCAAGGACCCGTGTTCAATTCCAGCCTTGGGTCACTGTCTGCACATTCTCCCTGTGTCTGCCTGGGTCTCCTCCCACAGTCTGAAAGATGTGCTGATTAGGTGCATTGGCCATGCTAAATTCTCCCTCAGTGTACCCGAACATTTGTCGGATTGTTGCGATTAGGGGATTTTCACAGTAACTTCATTGCAGTGTTAAAGCATGCCTACTTACACTAAAGTCGGTGGAGTTGTGGACAATGCGGAAGGATGTTGCAGGTTACAGAGGGACATAGGTAAGCTGCAGAGCTGGGCTGAGGTGGCAAATGGAGTTTAATATGGAAAAGTGTGAGGTGATTCACTTTGGAAGGAGTAACAGGATTACAGAGTACTGGGCTAATGGTAAGATACTTGGTCATGTGGATGAGCAGGGAGATCTCGGTGTTCATGTGCATAGATCCCTGAAAGTTGGCACCCAGGTTGATAGGGTTGTTAAGAAGGCGTACAGTGTGTTAGCTTTGGTTAGCTTATTGGTAGAGGGATTGAGTTTCGGGGCCATGATGTCATGCTGCAGCTGTACAAAACTCTGGTGCG
The DNA here is from genome assembly GCF_964213995.1 of Mustelus asterias. NCBI lineage: Eukaryota > Metazoa > Chordata > Chondrichthyes > Carcharhiniformes > Triakidae > Mustelus > Mustelus asterias. Next base: position 154,443,881 of record NC_135801.1, on the reverse strand, counting down.
GTCGCAATTGGAACATAAGAACATAAGAAATAGGAGCAGGAGTAGGCCATCTAGCCCCTCGAGCCTGCCCCGCCATTCAATAAGATCATGGCTGATCTGACGTGGATCAGTACCACTTACCCGCCTGATCCCCATAACCCTTAATTCCCTTACCGATCAGGAATCCATCCATCCGCGCTTTAAACATATTCAGCGAGGTAGCCTCCACCACCTCAGTGGGCAGAGAATTCCAGAGATTCACCACCCTCTGGGAGAAGAAGTTCCTCCTCAACTCTGTCTTAAACCGACCCCCCTTTATTTTGAGGCTGTGTCCTCTAGTTTTAACTTCCTTACTAAGTGGAAAGAATCTCTCCGCCTCCACCCTATCCAGCCCCCGCATTATCTTATAAGTCTCCATAAGATCCCCCCTCATCCTTCTAAACTCCAACGAGTACAAACCCAATCTCCTCAGCCTCTCCTCATAATCCAAACCCCTCATCTCCGGTATCAACCTGGTGAACCTTCTCTGCACTCCCTCCAATGCCAATATATCCTTCCTCATATAAGGGGACCAATACTGCACACAGTATTCCAGCTGCGGCCTCACCAATGCCCTGTACAGGTGCATCAAGACATCCCTGCTTTTATATTCTATCCCCCTCGCAATATAGGCCAACATCCCATTTGCCTTCTTGATCACCTGTTGTACCTGCAGACTGGGCTTTTGCGTCTCATGCACAAGGACCCCCAGGTCCCTTTGCACGGTAGCATGTTTTAATTTGTTTCCATTGAGATAGTAATCCCATTTGTTATTATTTCCTCCAAAGTGTATAACCTCGCATTTCTCAACGTTATACTCCATTTGCCATATCCTCGCCCACTCACTCAGCCTGTCCAAATCTCTCTGCAGATCTTCTCCGTCCTCCACACGATTCACTTTTCCACTTATCTTTGTGTCGTCTGCAAACTTCGTTACCCTACACTCCGTCCCCTCCTCCAGATCATCTATATAAATGGTAAACAGTTGCGGCCCGAGTACCGATCCCTGCGGCACGCCACTAGTTACCTTCCTCCAACCGGAAAAACACCCATTTATTCCGACTCTTTGCTTCCTGTCGGATAGCCAGTCCCCAATCCACTTTAACACACTACCCCCAACTCCGTGTGCCCTAATCTTCTTCAGCAGCCTTTTATGGGGCACCTTATGAAACGCCTTTTGGAAATCCAAAAACACCGCATCCACCGGTTCTCCTCCATCAACCGCCCTAGTCACATCTTCATAAAAATCCAACATGTTCGTCAAGCACGACTTTCCCCTCATGAATCCATGCTGCATCTGATTGATCGAACCATTTCTATCCAGATGCCCTGCTATCTCCTCTTTAATAATGGATTCCAGCATTTTCCCTACTACAGACGTTAAGCTGACCGGCCTATAGTTTTGCATACAGTTCTGGTCGCCGCATTATAGGAAGGATGTGGAAGCATTGGAAAGGGTGCAGAGGAGATTTATCAGGATGTTGCCTGGTGTGGTGGGAAGATCTTATGAGGAAAGGCTGAGTGACTTGAGGCTGTTTTCGTTAGAGAGAAGAAGGTTAAGAGGTGACTTAATAGAGGCATACAAGATGATCAGACGATTAGATAGGGTGGACAGTGTGAGCCTTTTTCCTTGGATGGCGATGGCTAGCACGAGGGGACATAGCTTTAAATTGAGGGGTGATAGATATAGGACAGATGTCAGAGGTAGGTTCTTTACTCAGAGAGTAGTAAGGGCGTGGAATGCCCTGCCTGCAACAGTAGTGGACTCGTCAACATTAAGGGCATTTAAAGGGTCATTGGATAAATGTATGGATGATATTGGAATAGTGTAGGTTAGATGGGCTTTAGATTCGTTTCACAGGTCGGCGCAACATCAAGGGCCGAAGGGCCTGTACTGCGCTGTAATGTTCTATGTACTTGTGACACTAATAAATAAACTTAAAGACTGTGACCAGAACATTTGCTCTCTCCATTCTTACTTTTCTCAGCAATGCAAGTTGCATCCCATTCATGATGCGGTGATGCCGGCGTTGGACTGGGTGGGCACAGTAAGAAGACTCACAACACCAGGTTAAAGTCCAACAGGTTTATTTGGTATTACGAGGTTCCGGAGCGCTGCTCCTTCATCAGGTAAGTGGAGAGTTGGGTTCACAAACACAGCATATATAGACAGAGACTCAATTGCAAGATAATGACTGGAATGCGAGTCTTTACAGGTACAGACAATGCGAGTGGAGAGAAGGATAATCACAGGTTATGTGCTGCTACATCCTTTTTTCATGCTATTTTGGCTTATGAAAACAGATGCAAGGAATGCAATCTGTACTTAATGACGTGGGCAGGATGAGGAAGGAGATTCTGCATAGTCAGTATGAGGGACAATGCACCAAATTAAGAAGCAAAACCTCAAAGATAATACTGTCTGGATCATTACCTGAGCCATATGCAAACTGGCATAGGCCAAATAAAATTAGAGAAATTAATGTGTGGCTCAAAGACTGGAGTGGAAGAAGTGGGTTCTGGTTTGTGTGGCACTGACACCAGTCCTGGAGAAAGTGGAATCTATATCTGAACTGTGCTGGGGATGTGGTTGAGGTGAGGGAAGGATGTATGTATACTCTCGGGAAGATCAATATAATGAAGGAGGAAGTGTTAGGTGTCTTAAAATTTATCGACTAAAACTCAGCCTTCAACACCATTAGTCCTACGAAACTCATCTCCAAACTCCGTGGCCTGGGGTTTGGCTCCTCCCTCTTTGACTGGATCCTGAACTTCCTAACCCACAGACCACAACCAGTAAGGATAGGCAACAACACCTCCTCCATGATCATCCTCAACACTGGTGCCTCACAAGGCTGTGTCTTCAGCTCCTTACTATACTCCTTATACACCTGTGAATGTGTGACCAAATTCCCCTCCAACTCAACACCACAGTAGTGGGCCAGATCTCAAACAATGACAAAACGCAGTACAGGAATGAGATAGGGAATCTGGTGAACTGGTGTGGTGACAATAATCCCTCCATCATGTCAGCAAAACGAAGGAGATTGTCATCGACTTCAGGAAGCGTAGAGGAGATCATGCCCCTGTCGACATCAATGGGGACAAAGTGGAAAAGGTCGAGAGCTTCAGGTTTTTAGGTGTCCAGATGACCAACAACCTGTCCTGTTCCCCCCATGCCGACTCTATGGGCCCGATTTTACCATCGCGTCGCGCCCGCTTTTGGGCATGAAAACGTGGTAAAGTCAGGTGTGAAGCCATTAACACGATCCGCGCCCGCATCCGCCCAGATGGCGACTTTGCCCAGGCCCGGGAATGGCTGTGATCCGATTCACACCTGAAATGGGCGCAATGGTGATTTAAATGTATTTGCATGCATTTAAATTGAATTAATGAACTGCCCACCCAACTCTATCAGCATTTCCCCCTTTATCACCACGTTCACCAATCTGGAATCACGCCGAAATGGACATGCTGAATAAAAGTCAGATTTGGGCGCTCCAGGAGAGGTAAGTTCAGAGCTTCCAACGGCTCTGTGACTCAGATCAGTGGTGGAGGGGAGGAGAGAGGCCCGATTGTTGTCTGGTTGGGGGTAGGGGGGGGAGGGGGCGGGTCGGATGTACCTCTGGGTGGGGGGAGGAGGGGAGTGAGGCTAGATCATTCTCTAGGGGCGGGGGGGGGGCAGATCGTTCTCTGTGGGGGGTGTAGTGAGGCTAGATCATTTTCTGTGGGGGGGTGTGGAGTGAGGTCAGATCATTCACTGGGGGGTGGTGGGGGATGTGAGGCCAGATCATTCTCTGGGGGTGGGGGATGTGAGGCCAGATCATTCTCTGGGGGTGGGGGAGTGAGGCCAAATCATTCTCTGGCGGGGGGGGGGGGGGGAACTGAGTGAGACCAGATCGTTGTCTGGGGGGTGGGGGTGGGGAGGAGGGAGGCGGGTAAGATGTATCTCTGGTGGGGAAGGGGGGGGAGGCCTGATCGCTCACTGGTGGGGTGGAAGGGGGGAGGCCAGATGGATCTCTGTTGAGGGGCGGGGGGGCAGGGGGGTCCTCTGCCACTCTGCAGGCGATCGGTGTGGGGGAAGGGGGCAGGGGGTCGCGATCAGTTTGGGTAGCGGGGGCGGGTGGGTGGATAAGGGGGACAGTTATGTTGCGGGGGTGGGGTGATGTCTGTGGGGGCCATCGCTCCCGCTTTTCGCTCCCGGGCCGCTTTCTCCGCTTTTTGCGGCCTGGGAGCAATCTGACACAGGTGCGCTTTTTCAAATGTTTTTCTAACTGCGCATGCGCAGTTCAGAATTCCGATCGTTTCGGGCGCGATAAGCCCTGCCCACAGCATGATTCAGACCCGCGATTTTTTTTCCGGCTAAGTGCGTATGGGGGCGCCTGAAAACAGATTTCCAAGTCAGATCTGAATTGTGCCCAGATTCAGCACTTAGAATGAAAATGGTAAAATCAGGCCCTATAGTTAAGAAAGCCCACCAATGCCTCTATTTTCTCAGAAGACTAAGGAAATTTGGCATGTCCGCTATGACTCTCACCAACGTTTCCAGATGCACCATGCGGTGGCGTGTTTCACAGTGGCAGGAGATAGTGCACTGCTCGCTGGCGGTGGGATCTGATAGTCCCATTGTTGTCAACAGGGTTTCCCATTGAACACACCCCTTTCCGCCTGGAAACCCGGCATGAACCGCAGCAAGATTTTGCCAAAAATGTCAGAACTAGGATAGGAATTATTGGTTTATGACTCCCAGATTATTCGAGAAAAGATGGGACACCTGAAAAGTTTGCAAAATAAAGTTTGGAAATCATTCTTAGCCTTATATGCAACTTGAAAAGATCCAGAAGATATAAAAAGTGCAGGTCTATGCTTCGCAGCAGCAATTACTAAAGAAGTGATAGGGGCATATAATACAATTATGAATGGTGAGGGAGAGGATAAATGGAAGCTGAAAGATTTAATGAACAAGTTTGTGGAATATGTCATACCACAGAAGAGTGGTGCATTCAAAAGATGTGCTTAATGTCAGTTTTTAGGCTCAAGGAGAATGGTCTGATCAATACTTAATAGATTTCAGAAAAAAAGGACAAGTCTTGTGAGTACAGATTCTTCATGGACAAAATTGGTGTCAGTATAATAAATGATCAAGTCAGATCCAGATTACTAAGAGAAAAGAGTCTTAGGGGAGTTTTAGCTTCCAGTGGCGAGTAGGAACAAGGCAAAAGCCAAGACAAAATTGATATAGTTCACTTACTGCCTCAATGCCATTTTGACACCATTTTAACTTGGGCTTATATTGGGTGATCCAGCATCAGCTTCAAACAGTTGGAAACCTTATTAACATATGTAAATCTAAATCCTTTATTTCACACAAGAATTCCAAGGACTTACTGGAAATTTCCTGACTTGGCAGGCCCACCTCAGTAGAAAGTGTCCTGCCAGACCCAATTTTTGCTCTGAGGAACTAGGGTAGATATAATCAGGCCTATCACTCTGGATGCAGATCAGAGCTGGCAACATGGACAGGTGACTCCCAAGGTGGGCTGGTTAAAAGGCCCACCACAGTCCTCTGGGACATTGTCAATTTGTTTGCTTAAATTTGAGATCATCTATCCCTCACACCTCACACCCCATCAACCCCCACACCCACTCCCATGCCACCTCCATGCAAACCCATGCCCCTAACTACCCCTGATTGCCCTTTTACCCATGCCAACTTAATTATTTGCACACCTATTCCCTGGTCTACAGCCTGTGCAGAACCAATGAACCCTATAATAATAATGGCATGTACAGGACTGCTTAAAAATACCAATTCTTGATTTTCTTGAAAAAAGACTGCTGTTGTGGCGACTGTATAAAAATGTCAATCAATCAGAACTTTAGGTATCAAACACAGAAGCTGTCAGCAGTCTCCACTCCTGCCTCCGCGCCGGTTCCCCATTTACCAAGGCCTGAAAATGGACGCGATCGGGACCACGCCTGAAATGGGTGTTACGGCCATTTAAATGCATTTGCATGCATGCATTTAAATTGACTTAATGGGCTGCACGCCCAACTTTTTTGATTTGATTTATTATTGTCACATGTATTAACATACAGCGAAAAGTATTGTTTCTCACGTGCTATACAGACAAAACATACTGTTCATCGAAAAGGGAACAAGAGAGTGCAGAATGTAATGTTACAGTCATAACTAGGGTGTAGAGAAAGATCAACTTAATGCAAGGTAAGTCCATTCAAACGTCTGACAGCAGCAGGAAAGAAGCTGTTTATGAATCGGTTGTGATACGTGACCTCAGACTTTTGTATCTTTTTCCAGAAGGATGAAGGTGGAAGAGAGAATGTCCAGGGTGCGTGGGATCCTTAATTATGCTGGCTGCTTTGCCGAGGCAGTGGGAAGTATAGACTAGGCACTTAGCTCCTCACTAACCCTCACTGATGGAGTGCCCGAATTGGACTTTTATGGAGCATGTCTGTTTCATGCCGATTCCGGATTAGTGAACGTGGTGGTGGGGCGGCACAGTAGCACAGTGGTTAGCACTGCTGCTTCAGAGCGCCAGAGACCTGCGTTCGATTCCTGACTTGGGTCACTGTCTGTGTGGAGTTTGCACATTCTCCCCGCGTCTGCGTGGGTTTTCTCCAGGTGCTCCGGTTTTTTTCCACATTCTGAAAGATGTGCTGGTTAGGTGCATTGATTTGATTTGATTTGATTTATTATTGTCACATGTATTAACAGACAGTGAAAAGTATTGTTTCTTGTGCGCCATACAGACAAAATATACCGTTCATAGAGAAGGAAATGAGAGAGTGCAGAACGTAGTGCCGGTAAAGTTGGGTGTGCAGCCCATTGAGTCATGCATGCAAATGCATTTAAATGGCCGTCATGATTGTTTCGGGCACAGTCCCGATCACGGCCATCTTTGGGGAATGGGCATGGAGGCGGGCACGGATTGTACGACTCACCAAGTTTTCACGCCCAAAAACAGGCGCAACTCAATGGTGAAATCGGGTCCTCGGTCTAAGAATGAAGCTTGCCATTCGGAAGTATGCTGGAGATATGCTTTATCCTAAAAATTTAAATGAAGCTGTAGAAAAAGAAAATTTTCCAACATATGTAATAGATGATGGGTGGAATGATCCCAGAATTTGCCAGAGTTTCAGTTTCAGTCTGAAAACCAGTGCGTATCTCTCCAGCTGCACAGCTGAGTTTTCTCTCCCAGTTCTCTGTCACTCAGTGCACAGAGAATCTGGGGATGTGGTTTGCGGTGTCACTCTGGCGGGGTGAGGGCTGATAAAGATGGCAAGGCCGGCTCCACAGAAATCGGGGCACCATCTTTAAAGCATGCCGTGATCTATGCAAAAAATAACTCCACCCCACTCCCCTGTAGACACGAAGGATCACATCCCCATATAAGCATTGGGTGATTTCTCCCCCCACCCCTCCCCTCCCCCATAAATAGGCCTTGGGGTACACACCCCCACCACACAGATATCAGGACACCCCCCCACTACAGACATTGGACACTCCCCTCAATCCACAAGCATCAGGGCAACCCCCACCCCCCTGCCCCCTGTTCTCAACAGAATCAGGACATATCCCCACAGGCATTGGGCATTCCCCCCACTCCACAAGCATCAGGGCAACCTCCCCCCTCCATTCCCACTCCTCAACAGGATCAGGTCACATCCCCACAGGCATTGGGCATTCTCCCCACTCCACAAGCATCAGGGCACGACCCCATCCTCAACAGGCCTCGGGGCACAACCCCACCCCTCAGGCAGCAGAGCATAATGCCACCCCACAGGCACCAAGGGCATTCCTTCCTCACAGGCATCAGGGCAAATACACCCACAGGCATTGGGCACTCTCCCTCACCACACAGGCACCAGGGCATTCCCTCCACACAGGCATCAGGGCAAATACACCCACAGGCATTGGGCACTCTTCCTTACCACACAGGCACCAGGGTATTCCCTCCTCAGAGGCAGCAGGGCATATTTCCCCCCCACTGGCGTTGGGGAACTAACCCCCATCCACACACATCACCCCGCCCCCCACCCCGTTTCCCATCTCACAGGCATTAGGGCACCCCACCCACTAACGGGCATCCAGGGGCTATATTTATCTGTGCATCCCCCGGTGCAGGCATCACGACTGGTTTTCATTTTTGAACACCAGTTGTGATTCGTGCCAGCATGACATTACACCGACTGAGTGGGAAGATACGTTGAGGGTGGAAGTAGCAGCATCAAGCCCACTAATGAACATAGAACATAGAAAAGCTACAGCACAAACAGGCCCTTCGGCCCACAAGTTGCGCCGAACATGTCCCTACCTACTAGGCTTACCTATAAACCCTCTATCTTACTAACTTCCATGAACTTATCCAAAAGTCTCTTAAAAGACCCTATCGAATCTGCCTCCACCACCACTACCGGCAGCCAATTCCATGCACCTACCACCCTCTGAGTGAAAAACTTACCCCTAACATCTCCTCTGTACCTACTCCCCAGCACCCTAAACCTGTGACCTCTTGTGGCAACCATTTCAGCCCTGGGTAAAAGCCTCATGGCACTGTAATGTATGCAAATAATGCTTATGCCCTTCTTGGATGTGAACCTGATCACCTCATCGGAGGAGGGACGGGTGGGGAAGATTGGAAACCAAAATGTCACCAGTGCAATCCTGTTTCTGGTTTCTCGTGAGACTTAGCAGCCTTTACAGGATTCACACCCACGGCTAATGTGACTGTTAAATCAGGTCTTTAATTCACTTGATGCAAATTATGGTCACTGGCAACTAGGTGAAGGTGCAACAAAGTTGCCCTTTGGCAGCTCAAAACACTCTAATGCAAAATGTCACCAATTCTAAGTGACACTGAATGAGTAGAAATCATTATAGATGATATTGATTTGAAGAGCAAATAAAAGTATAACCGAGAGTTAAAAAAACATGCTAAAATAAAAGAACACAACATGAAGCAGAAGCAGTAAGTTCAAATTCAAAGTGTATAAAGTTAGTTTTTAAAGAAGTCTTTAAAGCCATTAAGAAAATGCATGAAGCAAAACAACTAAAAACTCCTCCAACGATATCTTGGGATGTTGAGCTATTGGGTAAATTCCTCTATGATTTGTTAGGCACCTTAAAATGGCCAGGAATGCAGATTGAAAAACATTCAGCATGGCATTGGACTAATGGGCGTGTTGAACATTTTCAAGAGCTGCATTTTCTAGTGACTGAATCTCCAGGGTTGCAATGATATAGAACCGTAGAATCCCTACAGTGCAGAAGGAGGCCATTCAGCCCATCATGTTTACACCAACTCTCTCAGAAAGAGCATCCACGTATTTACTTTGGCTAATCCTCCTAACTGGACACTAAGGGACAATTTAGCATGGTCACTTCACCTAACCTGCACACTTTTGGACTGTGAGAGGAAACCGGAGCACCCGGAGGAAACCCACGCAGACATGGGGAGAACATGCAAACTCCACACAGACAGTCACCCAAGGCCAGAATCGAACCCGGTTAGCAACAATGCTAACCACTGTGCCAATGTGCATATGATATGACTATGTTGGCAAGGATTAGCCTAATTGTTTAAAGTTCAGGAATGAGCACACACTACTAAAAGGGGGACCCAATGCTTTACAAGCATCTATATCACTTCACCACAATTATACCCAAATAGCGGAGAAAATATGCAGCAGTATCTGGATACATATTATATAGATATATACATATATATGTGTGAGTACGTATATTATATAATCATTTGGGTATACATGTATATTTAGATGTACATATAACATTTTTATTCACACACATAGACACAAGAAATTCTACAATCGATGTCATAAAACTTGAGGAAAAATAATGAAAGAGCTGTTTTGCGAAACCCCACCAAAATGAAGTACCATGCAATTTATGTTGCAATATTACAGTTCAACATAAAATGCAAGAAAGAAGCACAACAGAATGTAAGCCGTGCATTGGTCTACAACTATTTTCCTGAAATTGATGGCATAAATGAGAAAGATGATGAAATAACTATCCACACACGGTTCTGTTTGATTGTTGAAGAGGGATTTAGCTCAAATTACAAGATCCTTGTGCTCATTGTAGTAAAAGGGTCTGACACACATAGGGTTAACGTGCGACTGAATACAGTACCACCTCCACAGCGATATAAAAGATTACATGATCCGCATCCAAGGTCAGATGGACAGAGCCATGTGTGTTTGTGAAAATGGAGATAGCTCCTAATTTATATCATTTAATGTATATTTGTAAATGTTTCTTAAGAGTCAATAAGGAGTTACAGTTAACCTATGCATGAATATGAAGACTTCTTCAGACCTACCAAACTGTAACCACCTTCGCACACTTACCAGACTGAAAAATCTTGTGTTGGTAAAATGCATAAATGCAGCACGGAGATGAAAGTTCTCCTGTCTACATGTGTTGCCTGTCTGCAACATGCAATATATACAGAAGGAAAATACTCAGAGAGCCAATCAAAGCACATGGCATTCCAAATCAAACCTTGGCATAAAGTATGCACTGATATATTTGAATTTAATTTAAATCAATATTTAATCATTGTAAACTGCTTTTCAATTTTTTTTTAAGCTAATGGGTTAATCAATACCTTCAGTTGAAATGTGATTGTATACTGCAGGCAACAATTTACCCTGAATGGTCACCCAGTTTCAGACAACAGATCCCAGTTGGAAATATGGAATTCAGAAAATTTTGCTTGTTTTAACTGTAGAAAAGTACTGCGATCTAACGGGAAAGCAGTCAAAGTTGTTCAAGCTGCTGAAAACCTGTTGAAAACAACAAAAGGTCAAGCTGCAGATCTATAATAATCAAAATACTGCGGGTGCTGGAATCTGAAACAAGGATGCTGTAAAAACTCAGCAGATCTGGCTGTATCTATACGTACCTGTATCTCCCCTGCTGCCATCAGACTTTTGAATGGACCTACCCTGCACTAAGTCGATCTTTCTCTACACCCTGGCTATGACTGTAACACTACATTCTGCACTCTCTGCTTTCCTTCTTTATGAACAGTATGCTTTGGCTGTTTAGCGCGCAAGAAACAATACTTCCACTGTATACGAATACATGTGACAATAATAAATCAAATCACATCAAATCAAGGAGCGAAACAGAGTTAATGCTTTGAATCCTTTTGGCTCGTGGTCAGAAATGAAGAGAGGGGGAATGTATTGGATTTTGAAGTGAAAGATTGCAACAAAATGTAGCAACTTTAAGAACAAAAGACCAGATGTGGGGGTGGGGAGGGGGGTTTGCATTGTGACAATATGGGCAGAATTTTCCCATCCCGCCTGCCATGGGAATCGTTTGCGGGCAGGGGGCAGACCATGCAAAGGTATGCTGACCTCGGGCAGGAGTTTCTGGTCTTGGGGCGAGCCCAGTTGGAAAATCCCATTCTACATATCAAAAAAAATGAGGAGCTTGAATCATTTATGGAATAATGAGTCAAATGTTGGGAGAGAACAAAATGAAAATTCATCAAATTGCCTGCAGATTATCTGCAAAGTAAGAGAAGCTGTTCAAAGAAACAAAAACACCAGGACAATAAACCTGAGCTAGTAAGAGATCCCATAGAATCCCTACAGTGTAGGAGGCCCATCAGGTCTGCACCACCTCTCCAGAAGAGCATCTTACCCAAGCTCGCCACCACCCCCCACCATCCCCGTAACCCTGTGCATTAACTATGACTAATCCACCTCACCTGCACTTCTTTGGACTATGGGAGGAAACTGGAGCACCCGGAGAAAATGGAAATAAATAAATGGAAACTTCCCAACTGGAAATCAAAGCAACTTGAGAAGTTGGGTTACAAGCAAAATATTTTGGATGCTGGAATTCTGAAAACAGAGCATAGAAAATGGGGGAAATGCTCAGCAAATCAGGCAACTTCTGTGTTGCTGGAAACCAATAACCTCTGAGCTCCAGGCAGCATATCCAGGAGGTAATCCAAAGATGTACTATGGAACTCCTAACGGATGTTCCCAGGTAAGAATTGCACGATAATTGACTGCAAAGTGCAAATTTTGGAGGTGCAATTGCCTTGTGCTGGAACCATCTGAAAATGTGATTTAAATTGCAAACTTTGGGTGATTCCAATTGTGTGGCAGCAATAATTATCCCAATAAAATGGAAGAATTAAAACCACTTCATGGGTAACTATGGTACTGACCTCCACCAGCCCCCCACTACATCCCCAACTCCTCCACATGATTCACCCAAACCCCACGCTTAAGTACCCACATGACTCACCTCAGAATGCACCCCCCCCCCCCCGACTCCCGACACAGTTCCCTAGCCCCTTGGGACCCCTCGACTATGCCTCTCATGCCCCCGACTTACACAGGACCCCCTAATTACACCCCTCTGACTGCAACACCCCTCAATTACAATCCCCCCAATGGCACCCCCTGACTGCACCCAACCATCGACTGGGCCACCCTCCCAATAACTGCATTTCACCCCTGACTGCGGCACCCCACTTGACTGCACCCCACCCCGCACAAGTGAGGAGGTTGTGGCTTAGGGGTATTGTCACTGGGCTAGTAATCCAGAGACACAGCAATGCTCTTGGTCCCGGGTTCAAATCCTGCAAATTGCAGATGGTGAACTTTGAATTCAATAAAAATCTGGATTTTAAAGTCGAATGATGACTATAAAACCATTATTGATTGTCGTAAAAATACATCTAGTTTATCAATGCCTTGTGGGGAAGGAAACCATCATTCTTGCCTTGTCTGACATGTGACTCCAGACCGACAGCAATGTGGTTGAATCTTAACTGCCCTCTCAAGGGCAATTAGTGGTGGGTAATAAATGCTGGCCCTGCCAGCGATGCTCACGTCCCATGACCAAATTTTTAAAATGTGCACACCACGCCCGACTGCAACTCCCGCATCTGAGTGCACCTCAAACTGACATAACAGACCTGGTTTCTTACCATTGCATTGCGTCCATTTATAGTCATAGAGGTTTACAGCATGGAAACAGACCCTTCGGTCCAACTTGTCCATGCCGCCCTTTTTTTTAATGCGCTATATTTTCGAGCATGCATTTAATTTGACTTAATAGGCTGCACACCCAAACATCCCCCTTTACAAGTGCATTTGCCCAACCAGAATCGTCGCGAAACAGACGTGCTCCACAAAAGTCCGATCCGGACGTTCCAATTAGTGACGAGGTAGGTGCTGAGTATCCAACAGCTCTCTGCTTGCGATCGATGGGGGTGAGGGGGGCGTGGGGGGGGGGCGGGGCAGAAAGGTGGGTCCGACAGCTCTCTGCTTGAGATCGGTGGAGGGGGTGATGTCCACTGCCACTTTGCCTGTGATCAGTGGAGGGGAAGGGGGGGTCCGCTGCCACACTGCCTGAGATCAGTGGAGAGGAAGGGGGGGGGGTCTGCTGCCACTCTGCCTGACATCATTGGGGGGGAGAGGGGATCCGCTGCCACTCTGCCTGAGATCAGTGGGGAGGAAGATGGGGTCTGCTGCCACTCTGCTTGAGATCAGTGGGAGGAAGGGGGGAGGGGCCCGTGATCAATCTAGGTGGCCAGGGGAGACTTTATACGGCCCAGGAGGGATGTGGCAGGGGAGCAGCATTCTATCAATTTTTTTTCTGCGCAGTTGGAGGAAGGGAGAGGAATCGGTGATGCAAAAAACATGATTCACATTTCTCCATTGAACATAGAACAAAGCTCAAAGAAGATTACATCACAGGAACAGGCCCTTTGGCCCTCCAAGACTACAGCGACCAGGCTGCCCATCTGGATTGTAACCCCCCTACCCTTCTGGGGACCATATGCCTCTATTCACATCCCATTCACGTAGCTGTAAAGATGCCCCTGAAAGGTCACTGTTGTATCTGCCTCTGTGACGTCCCCAGGCAGTGAGTTCCAGGCATCCACTACCCTCTCTGTGCAAATACACATGACTCATACATCTCCTTTAAACCTTACCCCTCACACCCAAAACCCATATTCATAGAAGTTGCCTCAAGTTAAGTGGAGGATTGACAGGTGCTCACTTCTTGATTCCAGACTGACCATGCTGTCACTGACAGCCCGCATCTCCCCTTCCCTGGACAGCTCCAGCACCTGCTCTTTGAAGGGGGTAAGGACTTGGAGGTCCAGCTGACCACCCCCTGTCTTCTCCTGTGGAGATAGAAGGAGCCATGAAAGATATAATGGCGTGACTCCTGCAGAGTATCAGGTGGTGGCCCTTAGAGGGCATGAGCAGTGCTACTCTTGGGGGGATGGTAGAAAGGACGTGCTTGGGGCTCAGGGGCTGGAAGTATGCAGGGTGCTGGAGGTCCACTGGGGATCCGTTGCCACTCTGCCTGAGATCGGTGAGGGGGCAGGGGTGGTCTGCTGCCCACTCTGCCTGTGATCGGTGGGGGGAAGAGGGGAGGGGGCACAATCAGTCTGGATGACGGGAGGGTGGGGGGATAAGGGGGATAGTAATGCAAGGGAGGGATGTGGCAGGAGAGCAGCATGCGCAGTTGGAGGCTCTGATCGGAGCTGCAGGGTTTTGGGTGCATTAAGCCTCACCCACAGACTTGTGCAGCGTGATTCAGAATCGCTGATATTTTTGCAGGTAGAGTGTGTATGGGGATGCCTGAGAACGGGTCTAAAAGTCGGATCTGAAACACTCCCAGTTTCACTTAGAATCAAAATGGCAAAATAGGGCCCAACAAGTGAGACATGGGTTACTTACGTTCGACTGAGCTGCCCTTGGCTGTTAACCTTGGGAAGCCATTGGGCTTGAGTGATCTCGCTCGGCCTGAGTCAGAAGGTCATGTGAAATAGGTGCTGATCTATTTCAAGATAAGTAATTACGAGCAGAGTGGCAATCCGACTCAATTGCCACTTCACCAGAAGTTACGTCCCAAAGTTAATGTTCCATGTCAATGGTCTTTCATCAGAACATTTCTTCTGTTTCTCTACTGATGCTGCTGCATTTCCTGATAAATTAGCTTTATAGTTTACCAGTGCAGAAAAAATGATTATACATTAAAAATCTGCATGAACAAGTTTGTATTTATTTCAATTTTTAATTTAGGAACAAAAGCAGTTTTCACGAAAGAAAGGAGATCGCATGTCAAAATGAAAGAACAAAGAAAAGTAGGAACATGATCGGCAGAAGAACAGGCCCTTCAGCCCTCCAAGCCTGTGCCGATCATGATGCCCTAACTAAACTAAATTTAAAAACCCTTCTGCCTTTACTCGGTCCATATCCCTCTATTCGCTCCCTATTCATGTACCCATCCAGATGCCTCTTAAATGTTGCTATTTTGTCTGCTTCCACCACCTCCTCTGGCAGTGCATTCCAGGCATGCACAATTCTCTGCGTGAAAAACTTCCCCTGCAGATCTCCCTTAAACTTCCTCTCCTCGCACCTTGAGCCTGTGCCCCTTGTAACTGACACCTCCATCCTGGGAAAGTTTTATAAAATCTGGACATTGTCAGAGATAATTATTCCTCGGCCCATAAGCAGATATTTTGAATGAAACTTGAGTCAGGATGCAAGTCATGTCTTGAAGGATGATGCTAAAATATGCTGCATATCTGTACAAAGAAAAATCACTTCAAATTGACAAAAAATCTTATCAAGTTCTCTCCCACTACCAATCAATAAATGAAATTCCTTTCACGGCCGATAATTATGTGCCTTGAATTATAACCCACCTCTTGTGCTCTTCTTCTCCATTGAGAATACTGCAATTTGGAAATTTAGAAATTCCTTCGAGCCTGCTATGCTATAAAAGCCAGTTAAGAATTGAATTAGGATATTTTGTCATATAAAAGGAACTATACCCCTAAATGTGGTCTACTCTACATCGGAGAGACCAAACACAACTGGGTGATTGCTTTGCAAAACATCTTTGGTCCATCCGCAAGCAGGACCGAGCCGTTCCTATCGCTTGCCATCCTGCTCTCATGTCCACGTGTCCGTCCTTGGCCTGTTGCAACGTTCCAGTGAAGCCCAATGCAAACTGGAGGAACAGCATCTCATTTTCCAATTACGCACTTTACAGCTTTCTGGACTTAACATTGAGTTCAACAACTTCAGAAACATGAAATCTCTCCTCCACCCTCACCTGATTTCCATTTATTTTATTACATTTCATTTCTTTCTATCTTATTAATCCATTTTTATTATTTGATATTCTTAATATTATTTTAAATTTTCATTTATTCCTTTGTTTCATTTGTCCACTTCTTAAAAATGCTGCCTATCTTGTTTCCCTCCCCCCCTCTGCTCCACCCCCCTAGGGCCATCTGGCACATACCTCAGGTTGTCCTTTGACACTCTGGACCTTTGTTCTGCCATTTACACATTCCAATCTCTTAATGAATGCTATTAGCACCATTCTCAGCCTTTACTACCATCATTTACATTCCCTTTATCTTATTGCCTATGACATCTTTGTCCTTACAGTATAAATCTCGTCCTATTTCCATTGTTTTCAGCACTGACAAAGGGTCATCCAGACTCGAAAAGTTAGCTCTATTCTCTCTTCACAGATTGAGAATTTCTCGCACTTTCTGTTTTTGTTTCAGATTCCAATATCCGCAGTATTTTACTTTAATCTCCCCTAAATAGTTAATTGATTCTAAATGAACTGAAATTTTCAAGACTGAAATTGATAGATTTTAGTTGGACAGAAGAAACAAGAGAAAAGGCACTGTTTAGATCTGCGTTGGAGTATTGTGGACAGTTATGGGTGATACATTTAAGGAAGGTTTATTAAGGTTTGTCAATTTATTGGTCACAAGTAGGCTTACATTAACACTGCAATGAAGTTACAGTGAAAATCCCCTAGTCGCCACACCCCAGCGCCTGTTCGCATACACCGAGGGAGAATTTAGCACGGCCAATGCACCTAATCAGCATGTCTTTCGAACTGTGAGAGGAA
Organism: Mustelus asterias; assembly: GCF_964213995.1. Taxonomy (NCBI): domain Eukaryota; kingdom Metazoa; phylum Chordata; class Chondrichthyes; order Carcharhiniformes; family Triakidae; genus Mustelus; species Mustelus asterias. Next base: position 154,426,891 of record NC_135801.1, on the reverse strand, counting down.
ACCAGAGCACCCAGAGGAAAGCCACACAGACACGGGGAGAATGTACAGACTCCGCACAGACAGTGACCCAAGCGGGAATCGAACCTAGGTCCCTGGCACTGTGTGGCAGCAGTGCTAATCTCAAGTGGCAGTGACTGTGTGGCAGCAGTGCTAATCACTATACCACCATGTCACACTTCAGGATATGAAGGCATGGGAGAGAGTGCAGAAGAGGTTTACAAGAAATGTTCCAGGGATGAGGAACTTCAAATATGAAGTATGATTGGAGAAGTTGGGACTCTTTTGCTTGGAGAAAAGAAGGCTGAGGGAAGATTTGATAGAGGCATTCAAAGTCATGAGGCATCTGGACAGAGTAGATGGGAAGAAATGGCTCCCACTCATGAAACGGTCGTGAATGAGGGGACCCAGATTTAAAGTAATTGGCAAAAGAATTAAAGGCGATATGATATTTTTCACACAGCGAGTGGTTAGGGTCTGGAATGCACTGCCTGAGAGTGTGGTGGAGGGAGGTTCAATTGAGGCATTCAAGAGGAACTGAGATAATGAGGTGATTATTTGAAAAGCTACGATCTTCAGGGTTATGGGGAGAAAGCAGGAGATTGGCATTCGCTGAAAAGCTAATTTGTAGAGCAGACACAACTTTAATTTGCTGACACAAAGAGCCAAATGGCCTCCTGTGCTGTAACAATTCTGTGAGTTTGTGATTAAGTAAGTTGAGAAAAGACAGGTAACCGGAATTAAGGTAAAGATCATCCATGTTGTAATAGAATGACGGAACAGTCGACTGCCATTCCTGTCTGGTGTGTATGTTATTTGAATATCTTTAAGTGAATTCTAGTTGTCCCTTTGATGATGGTAAAAGGACAATAACAATTGCAATTCCTTCATATTATTCTGTTATTCTTTGATGGAATGTTTTAGGAGGGCTGGAAATAAATACCTTCATCATCAACGACCTTCCCTCCATCATAAGGTCAGAAGTGGGGATGTTCGCCGGTGATTGCACAAAGTTCAACACCAATCGTGACTCCTCAAATACTGAAGCAGCCCATGTTCAAATGCAACAAGACCTGGGCAATATCCAGGCTTGGGCTCTCAAGTGGCAGTGACCATCACCAATAAGAGACATTCTAACCACCACCCCTTGACATTCAATGATGTTACCATCACTGAATCCCCAACTGTCAACATCCTTGGGGTTACCACGGACCAGAAACTTAACTGGATTCACCACATAAACACAGTGGCTACAAGAACAGGTCAGAGGCTAGTAATACTGCAGCGTGTAACTCACCTCCTGATTCCCCAAAGACTGCCCACCATTTACAAGGCACAAGTCAGGAGTATGATGGAAGACTCTCCACTTGTTTAGTTGGGTGCAGCTCCAACAACACTCGAGAAGTTTAACACCATTCAGGACAAAACAGCCCACTTAATTGGCACCGCTTCCACAAACATCCACTTCCTCCACCACTGACGCTCAGTAGCAGAAGTGTGTACTATCTACAAGATGCACCGCAGCAATTCACCAAAGATCCTTAGACAGCACCTTCCAAACCCACGACCACTTCCATCTAGAAAGCCAAGAGTAGCAGATACATGGGAAAACCACCACCTGCAAGTTTCCCTCCAAGCCACTCACCATCCTGACTTGGGAATATATCACCGTTCCTTCGCAGTCGCTGGGTAAAAATCCTGCAATTCCCTCCCTAACGGCATTGTGGATCAACCCACAGCATGTGGACTGCAGCGATTCAAGAAGGCAGTTCACATCACCTTCTCAAGGGCAACTAGGGATGGGCAATAAATGCCGGCCAGCCAACGATGCCCATGTCCCACAAATGAATAAAAATAAATAAAATAAGTTATTTATTACCGGATCAATCTTGGATGCTTCTTCAGTTACAGCAATGCTGACATGATAACATTGGTTAAAAACTTTGACTATTGGATATCTTTGTTAATTACGTAACTACTGAATTATTTTTAAAATCACATCACCATTATCTGGAAAAACTGAAGAGTATCCAATAGTATCAAGTCAAATTGAGGATGCGGAAAATCTTAAGGCATGATTCACTGGCACCCCAGTGGCAGGAAGCGACCCGCCATTGACCAGAAGTGGGATCTTCTGGTCCTGTCATTGTCAATGGGTTTTCCCATTGAATTTACTCCATGCCACCGGGAAACCTCTGGCAGAAGTGTGCCGTCGGTGAGACTGGAAGATCCCGCAAGAGTGAACACCCTTAATTTATATTTTGAAGCAACTGAAAATGGTAAAGAGTGAGCAGATTTATCAGCAGACCTCCAACATAAATGTCCAATTTTTCTCCTCAACCTAAAGATAAAGCAGTGATAGAGTATGATGTGGGATGATGCCAATGGTGTGGGTTCAATCCCTGAATCCAGCTGTGGTAGTTCATAGAGGCCTAACTTGCCTTGCCCCATGCTTGCAGAAGCCTCAAGTTATCTATAACCAATTCTCTCATGCTGTAATGGAGAGAAGTAACTTTCTCGTGAACTATGGGTCATTGCCATGTGGAGTTAGTGCATATGCTTCTTCATATTTCTCAGTACCTTTTCCACAATGTTTCTTTCTTTATCTTTGCAGTACTGTGGCCTCAACTATTTACAATTTATGTAAATGACTTGGATTAAGGGGCCAAAGCTATGGTTGCTAAATTTGCTGAAGACACTTAGGTGGATAGAAAAGTAAGTTGCAAACAGAGCATAAGGAGGCCACAAGGGATATAGATAAGTTAAGTGAGTGGGTAAAGAGCTGGAAAATGGAGTATAATGTGGGCAAATGTGAAATTGTCCACTATTCTGTAACCTCCATCCCATCCTGGTAACCTTTCACCCCATTGTTTATCAAGAGTCTATCTACCTCTGCCTTGAAAACATACAAAGATGCTGCTTTCACTGCCTCTTAAGGAAGAGAGTTCTGAATACTCACTACTCTAAGAGAAATAATTCTCCTCATCACTGTCTAAAATGGGTGAGTCCTTATTCTTTTTAAACATTGATCCTTAGTTCTACATTATCCCACAACAGAATGTAGAATTCTCTCACAAGAGAATGGCGGCACAGTGGCACAGTGGTTAGCACTGCTGCCTCATAGTTCCAGGGACCTGGGTTAGATTCCCGGCTTGAGTCATTGTCTGTGTGAAGTTTGCATGTTCTCCCTATATCTGCGTGGGTTTCCTCCGGGTGCTCTGGTTTCCTCCCACAGTCTGAAAGATGTGCTGGTTAGGTGCATTGACCATGCTAAATTCTCCCTCAATGTACCTGAACAGGTACCAGAGTGGCGATTCAGGGATTTTCACAGTGACTTCATTGCAGTGTTAATGTCAGCCTACTTGTGATGAATAAATAAATCTCAACTCAAGAGGAAACAACCTCTCCACATTCACCCTGTCAAGAACTCTAAGCATCTTATTTGTTTCAACTAAGTTGTCTCTTACTCTTCTAAACTCCAGTGGATACAAGCCTAGCCTGTCCAATCTTTCCTCAAGAGACAACCCACCCATTCCAGGTATTAGTCTAATAAACTTTCTCTGAACTGCTTCAAATGCTTCTTTTAATCAGATCAGTTCTGTACACAGTACTTCAGATGTGATCTCAGTCGTACCTTTTACAACTGAAATATAACCCCCCTACTTTTGTATTTGATTCTCCTCATAATAAATAATAACATTCTAATAGCTTTCCTAATTATTTGCTGTACCTGCGTACTAGCCTTTTGTGATTCATGCACTAGGGCACCCAAAACCCTCTGAATCGCAGAGCTCTGCCATCTCTCACCATTTGGATAATAGGCTTTTTTTATTCTTCCTGATAAAATTTCATATTTTTCCACATTATTCTCAATTTGACAGATCTTTGTCCACTCACTTAACCTACCTATGTCCCTTTGTAACCTTCTTATCTACTCTTCACAATTTAATGTCCTACACATCAAAGGGTGGTGATGGCCGAGTGGTATTTTCGCTAGACTATTAATCCAGAAACTCAGCTAATTTTCTGGGAACCTGAATTCAAATCCCACCACAACAAATGGTGGAATTTTAATACAATAAAAAAAGTCCGGAATTAAGAATCTACTGATGATCATGAAACCATTGTCAGAAAAACTCAGCTGGTTCACTAGTGTCCGTTAGGGAAGGAAATCTGCCACCCTTACCTGGTCTGGCCTACATGTGACTCCAGAGCCACAGCAATGTGGTTGACTTTCAACTGCCCTCAGGCAACTAGGGATGGTCAATAAATGCTGGCCAGCCAGTGACACCCATGCCCCATGAATGAACTAAAAATGTCAAGTCGACACAATAGCTTCTAATGGCATAGTGTCTGTGCTTATCACAACTTTGGTAACAGGCAGAAATGGTATTGAAAAATATTTAGTTCAGTTTCTGCCATGAAATTCGTTCCTTAATCCAATATTTATTGTTAATTCTTTCATGAAATGTGGGCAAGGTCAGCATTGGCTGCCCTTATTGCCCTTGAGAACATGGTGGTGAGCCGCTTTCTGGAACCACTGCAGACATTATTTATGTAACATTGAACAAATGGCTGCATTCCAACAGTTTCCACAACCTTATATAATTGCATTCATATTTTTCAGTTTCTCCATGAGATTGCATTTTGGTTTGGCAGAATAAATTCATGCTCTTTGTCTTTTGATTGTCAATGTTTTTTAGAGAGTACTTCCTTCAAGCTATCAGGATCAACATCAGAATTCTGGATGCTCGAGAACAACCCCCATCTTGTTTGGATGAATGCAAGGCCACTCAATAATATTCTAGGTTTGAAAGGGGCTCGAGCATGTTTATTTTCACATTTTGTAATTTTGAAACAAGACCAGATGCATTCGTAAAATATTAACTAGTTAGACCTCAGCTGGAGTAATGTGTATAATTCATGATATTTGTTTGAAGAGCCGGTGCAGACACAATGGGCCAAATGGACTCCTTCTGCGTAGTAACAAATCTATGTTGCTGCATATTTTTATTGTGAGCCTACTTTGGAATAGCTAATTAAATCTTGCAGATATATGAGCAAACTCACAAAATTTAACAGTTTGCATTTCAGTTTTTAATTTAAGAATTCAACTTAAAAATTCAATCCAACATCAAATATGTTTTATCGATTTTGAATGTGGCAAATTTTAAATTACTGTATCCCTATCCAACTACTAAAAGTTGGAGTGTGAAATATAAATGGCTGTATGAAAAAGCCAAGACTGAATAGTGAATAGCAGCAGTTGAATGATGTCTACACAGAACCGGGCCTAAAGAAACCAAAAAATGGTGATCTTCTTCTACATATTTATCATGTGGTGTTGGTTATACTGGGTGTTGTAATAGTAGAATAACAGCTACATAATCTCCTTCAATTACCTATTGGATTTTGTCATAAAAATCTCCATTTGTTGCACTGATAGGTTGTATGCTGCCTAGAAACTCTTGACCTGAAGACTTTAGGTCCAACATAAGTCACCTATATTGATAACAATCAATCATCATTCCATTCTGCACATCACCTCTAAGGGTAAGGATCATTAATGGCCCAAGTGATTAGAATGTACATGTTTTATTTATTATAAACTGATGATTTATTATGCCTGTAGTTAAAAGTGAGAGCTATTTTCTCACATTTACCTCTATTGGACTCTAACAGTGAAGCGACTGTTGACAACCCATTGCCCTCATGCAGGTCACCCTGTTATAGGAAAGACATTGATAAACTGGCAAGACTGCAAATATGATTTATGAGGATATTGCCAGGACTAGTGGGCCTGAGGTATAGGGAGAGGTTGGCCAGGCTAGGACTTTATTCCTTAGAATGTAGGAGAATGAGGGGTGACTTTATTGAGCTGTACAAAAGCATAAGGGGCAGAGGTAGGATGGACATACATAGGGCGGCCCTGCCCATCCCAAAACTGCCCGTGGTCAATGGACCTTCCCACGCACCACCCCTCGCCCGCTCTGATTCCCGTGGTAGGCCGGTAAAATTCCAGCCATATTCTTTTTCCCAGGGAAGGGAAATTGAAAACTAGATGGCGTACGCCTAAGGTGAGAGGAGAAAGGTTTAAAAAGGACCTGAGGGGCAATTTCTTCACACAGAGGGTGGTGCGTATATGGAATGAACTGCCAGAGAAAGTGATTGAGGCAGGTTGAATAGCAACATTTAAAAAGCATTTGGATCGTACATGGATGAGAAAGGATTCGACAGATATGGACCTAATGCGAGCAATTGGGGATAGCTGGGATGGCACCATGCTCGGCATGGACTGGTTGGGCTGAAGGGCCTATTTCTGTGTTGTATTGCTCTATGACTCTATGACTTTACGCTGTTACTTCTAAGATCTCCAGTTTACCTCATGTCATATGCTCAACCTCAGACACTTGCAAAGTTCATCTTGATCCCCGTAGAGCTGCAATTAAGTATTTTGCAATCCCCTAAGTAACTAGTATATTTTGAAAGAAATTCAAACTTCCAGTTAGTAGCTGAAAGGATGAAATAACAAGATTTCACATTTTAAGACTTGTACTGTAGAAACAAAGAGCAGTATTGACTAAACGCCATTCATATAGGCAACATATACTTCAAACTACTGAATAGAACTTTTTCCTTTTATTTTCCTTTTATTAACCAAAAAACCCACTTCATTTGGTATACTTTACACCGTCCCTTCAGTAAACATTCAATTCTCCTGAACCCAGTCCAAAATGATTCTTAACTCCCATTGGTTTACTTCTGTTCTTTTCCTTTTCTAGCCTGGTAACTTTTTAACTCAGAACTATCTTTCACTGTGTGGGTTTCCCCTCTAATGCAAGCTAGGAAAATCTTCCAGCCTCATTTCAAATCCTCACAAATTTGATTCTTTGAATCCAACCAATTTCTTTCACCCACATTTCCACAAGATGAACCACAGAGACTTTGGAATTCTAGCCAATCCTTCTCTCCCAGATCCCTGTAGACCATCTGTGTCCGTGAACTTTCAAGGATATCTTAGAAACCCTTATCTCTCAAAGTCGATTTCTATGGCAACATGAATCACATAGTACTTGTATCCAGGTAGGAATGCCCATTAGCTATACTTGGAACCCCAAATCTCTTTTATCTTGGAAGTATTTAGACAGTGTAAAGCACAACTATTTCTAATTCAAAGTTCTCACCACCTCCCTGGGACGTTGGAGGTTAGCGGTCTAACCATTGTAAATACAGACCATGTTGATATTGTTTCCAAAAATGAACACTTTGAACCCTTTTCCCAGCAAAACAACCCAGGCCTCCCTTTAATTTTTCATAGCCACACCATCAGAAGGTCTTGTGGTGCAGTGGGTAGTGTCTTTGCCTCTGATCCAGAAGCTTTGGGTTCGAGTCCCACCTCAGAACTTGTTGGCCAAGGAAGTTGCATTCATAATGTGGCCAATGGGTTGAGTATCAACCTGCAAAATCCTTCCAGCACATGCCAAAAGCAGGTGGTAAAGAGCAGGAGCGACTCCTGGTCAACCATGCCATTGAGGGGCATCACTCTAGTGGCCTGTTCCAAGAAAAACTAGCTATGGAATCAGATGAACATTTGCCTTTCGCACCATTAGGTGAAAGAACAACATCACCCAGGCCTGTTGTTAGGCAGACTTCAAAAGAGGTCACAGTCAAGAACCATAACAATCTTACAAACTTCATACATGTTACAAGAAACATTCAGAGCATAAGAAAATTGCTTCACCTGACTTGGAAAGTTAAGTATGTGTGTGAGAACGAGATGACTTGATGATACAGATTAACCAAAAAGATTGATCAGAATGATGCCTCAGTGAGAGTTCTCAGTGATGTAGAGACCAGAAAAGCTGGGATTATTGTCGTGAGACCAAAGAAGGTTAAATGGAGACATCAAGAATGTATTCAAAGTTATGAGATGTTTTGAAACATAAAGAAATGCTATTTGCACTGGCAAGAAGACTGTACTTGTGGATTAAGACCTTATTAACATGGAGCTAGAGGCAAGAATGTTCAACTCCCGCACAACCATTGGACCTCGGCCAGAACAATATGGAGTGATTGAGCAGCCTCTGAAGTTGGAGGAAGGTAGTTCTGAGGGCTATGGGCTTGATTTCAGGCAGTAAGAGGGGTGAGATGGGGGGGAGTAGGTATCCAGGGCAAGTATCCAGATTGTCCTGTAAAACTCAAAGATTTATTCTTGCTCCTCCCTTCTGCACAAAGTTAAAGAACAACTTACCTCGGGACTCCTCTTTGCCTGGGCTGTCAGCTGAAACTGTCCAACCAACTGAATCCTAAAATGACAAGCAAAGTATTTCACTGAGGCCCTGTTTGGAATGCAAAACGAGCTTATCAGGTGTAAGTCAGGAGCGTGATGGAATACTCTCCACTTGCCTGCACTCCAACAACACTCAGAAAGTTCGACACTATCCAAGACAACGTCCTGCATAATCCAAATTGTTGCTTTGTCTTCTATCCCATTCCTGGACTTTATGAATTGTTATGTGTGATTGTGCCAAATGCCTTTTTGAAATCCAGGTACATAACTTCCACTGCTGCACTCCTAACCCATCATATCTGTAACCTACTTAAAGAAACTCAGTAAACTGACCAGACACAAATTGACCCTTCAGAAAGCAAGCTAGATCTCTCCAATCAAACCCTCTCCTTCCAGGTAATCTTCATGCTATCTCTCATCAACGTTTGCAACATGGGGCGGCACAGTAGCACAGTGGTAGCACTGCTGCTTAACAGCGCCAGGGACCCGGATTCGATTCCTGGCTTGGGTCACTGTCTTGCGGAGTTTGCACGTTCTCCCCATGTGGGCTTCCTCCGGGTGCTCTGTTTTCCTCCCACAGTCTGAAAGACGTGCTGGTTAGGTGCATTGACCCGAACAGGCACTGGACTGTGGTGACTAGGGCAATTTCACAGTAACTTCATTGCAGTGTTAATGTAAGCCTTACTTGTGACTAATAAACAAACTTTAAAAAAAACTTTTAACACTTAGCCCACAGCTGAGGTTAAAGTCTCAGGTCTATAACCTGAGGGTGTATCTCATTCCCCTTTAGTAAATATGGAGACCATATTTGCTACTGTCCAATTTATGTCAACAAGCTTTACAATATATTTGTGAGGGGAATCTTTTAATTGTCTCATCCAACTCTGTCAATAACTGGATAGGAATTGTCAAAGTCCGGAAGAAAAACCCACCTAACCTTTATGACTATGCCCTTGCTTATGGTATTGCCAGCCTTCAGATTATTCAGTCCTTCACCTTCCTATCCTTAATTAAGGCGCCCCCTCCCCCCAAAGAAAGTTCAAAACTAATGCTAAGTAATTCTGCCACTTTTCTTTCCTTAGGTACAGGTGTCACATGTAAATGGCCTCATGTCTCTCTGCACTCTTCTGTGTTACATAAGAACATAAGAACATAAGAAATAGGAGCAGGAGTAGGCCATCTAGCCCCTCGAGCCTGCCCCGCCATTCAATAAGATCATGGCTGATCTGACGTGGATCAGTACCACTTACCCGCCTGATCCCCATAACCCTTAATTCCCTTACCGATCAGGAATCCATCCATCCGCGCTTTAAACATATTCAGCGAGGTAGCCTCCACCACCTCAGTGGGCAGAGAATTCCAGAGATTCACCACCCTCTGGGAGAAGAAGTTCCTCCTCAACTCTGTCTTAAACCGACCCCCCTTTATTTTGAGGCTGTGTCCTCTAGTTTTAACTTCCTTACTAAGTGGAAAGAATCTCTCCGCCTCCACCCTATCCAGCCCCCGCATTATCTTATAAGTCTCCATAAGATCCCCCCTCATCCTTCTAAACTCCAACGAGTACAAACCCAATCTCCTCAGCCTCTCCTCATAATCCAAACCTCTCATCTCCGGTATCAACCTGGTGAACCTTCTCTGCACTCCCTCCAATGCCAATATATCCTTCCTCATATAAGTGTTAGAATGCAACTGGTGACAACTTTGTATTGGATGCAATGTGACCAATGGTAACAAGTTGTAAGGGTCAGCTGACCCAGTAAACCATGGAACCAATTACAGAGTGATGTAATAGTCAGTTGACCAGCTGACTAATGAGAACCTGTTTGGAATTGTGGGGAGATTGGTCCAGGGCATGGGCCCAAGTTTGGAGTATTGATGTTTCGTTATGAAACCCTTTCTTTAATTTATAAGTTGGAGTAAGTTTTGTTCTATTTTTATTGTCTGCATTTGAAGAGTTATTTCTGATGAAACATTCTGATTTACCTGATTGACTTAAATATTGCTTGTGGTCTTTTCCATTTAATGCCACTCTTTCTCTGACACTCACTCATGACTTTGCTCTGCTTGATCCTGAAAATTTCCTTGGCTGTTTCTTTTCAGAAAGTCACATGCTCTTTCTTTCTCCATAAAATGTCTCGGTCTTCCCATCGGTCTTACCCTCCTGCATACATGTTGTCTCTTTTGTATGTGCCAATCGACACCAGTAAAATTAAAAATCTTGATCGATTTCTGTAATAAACTTCTTTAACAATGTAAAAATAACTGCACTCCAATTTCCATCCACATCTATCCCTTTACATCGTTCCTTTAATTTGCTTTAAGAAATATTCCATCCCATCAAAGTCCATCTTTATGCAATTCAATTTCTTAAGTTTTGGTTCTGTTAGCTGTCCTAACCTCAATTTCACCTTAAAATTAACTATTCTAATCACTTGACCCAAGAATTCCCTTATTATAATATTGTTTATTGCTACTTTCTTGTTAGTAGGGAGAAAATTCAATATTATTATTTCCCTTGTGAGTTCTATTATCTACTGCTTAAGAAAAGATTCTTGAGGTGCATCAATAAACCATTTTGTGCATACATGTTGTCTCTTTTGTATGTGCCAATCGACACCAGTAAAATTAAAATTCCCTCAATGATTCCAGCTATAGCCTTTTGCACGCTTTTTTATGATTTCCAAAAGCTAGATTCACTTTTTTCATTGTTCGATGGCCTATAAAACACCCTGACAAATCATTTTTGCCTTTCTGTCTTCCAGGTCCATCACTCGAGACTTTGAACCAATTCCCAGTTTCGCCTTCTCAGCAATATATAAGCATTCCCTGTAAACAGTGGTACCTTTCTTTCCTTCTCCTAGCCAAGAAGAAATGAATAATGTTGTCAGCTATGGCTCTTTTGCCTCTGAGTGAGGAGATTGTGGATTTAAGTGCCACTCAAGAGACTTAAGAACAAAAATATAGGCTGACAGTTCAGTGCAATACTGAGGGATAGCTACACAGTTGGGGGTGCCCACTTTTTGATGTCTACAGATGTGAAAGATGCAAGGAAAAGATTCAAAGGGCAGGGGAGTTATCCCTGTGACCTGACCAATATTTATCCCTCAGTCAACATTACTAAAGCAGATTATCTGGTATTATCACATTGCTGTTTATGAGATTTTGCCAATGTTAGCTGCTGTGTTTCCGAAATTACAACAGTGACTATACTTCAAAAACACTTCATTGGTTGTACAGCACTCTAGGCTAACCTGAGATTGTGAAATGTGCTACATAAATGCAAATCTTTCTTTTTTGAAATACATTTAGCTCTGCAGATTGTTCCCCCCTCATTCGCTTATTTCAGACAGATTTCAATGTCTCCTTTATCTAGTGTGGTCTGACTGCCCAGTTCACAAATCCATTTTACAGATGCTCTCAGTGTTTATGTAAAAAAAAAGTTTATTTATTAATCACAAGTAAGGCTTACATTAACACTGCAATGAAGTTACTGTGAAATTCCCCTAGTCGGCACATTCCGACACCTATTCAGGTCAATGCACCTAATCAGCACGTCTTTCAGATTGTGGGAGGAAACCGGAGCACCCGGAAGGAACCTATGCAGACATAGGGAGAATGTGTAAACTCCACACAGACAGTGACTCAAGCCAAGAATCGAACTGGGTCCCTGGCACTGTGAGGCAGCATTGCTAACCATTGTGCCACCATGCCGCCCAGTCATTCTTTGCCCTTCTTTCTGTACTCACCTGACTCTTTTATATGGCTCATCTTCTTCTTAGGCAGTCCCTCAGGAGTGAGGATGACTTACTTCTCTATAGTCCAATGGTGTGAATTTCCCCCATGTTGGGCACACACAACAGATGGGGGTAGCTATGTTTTCCACTTTTGACAAAAAAAAGTGATTGACACTGGCTGTCCAATTAATGCCTTGCCAGCATGAACCACTTTGGGACATTGGTGCAGTGAAGTCGGCGGGAGCAGAAGCATGACGGATGCTGAATCCAATGGGAACCTGGTGGGAGGTTTAAAGGTGGCTATGTCAGGCTGCAGAAGACATTGGAGGAGGCACAGAAACCATGGCAGCAGCACATGGGGGACACTGCAAATGGGAAGGTAATGCACATGGGCACTCAGCAACCCCCTTTCCGGTTTTCTGATGACTTATTACGCAGTGAGTACCAGGAGGGACATAAGATGGTATGCGGAGGCTACCCCACCAAACCAGGAAGGCCTGTGCATAAATGGCCGCTGAGGTCAGCAGGCATGACTTAGTTCATTGCACACAGATACAGTGCAGAAAAGGTTTCAGTAATCGTCTGTGGCCAGCCAGAGTGAGCACCGAGTTGGCATGTTTCAGTGTGGAGAAGTCTGGAAGGGTGACTGTCCTTAGTGGCTCTCTGGGGTGTAGGAATCAGAACTACAGAAGACACATCATCTGTGCGTGTTGAGGCTGAGAGATAAGATCAGAGACTCTGGGTCCATCTGAGGATCAGGTGTCCAAGGATGTTGGGAATGTCAACATAGTTCACGGGTTTGGGGGCAGGGGGGGATGTGGGGTGGAGCACGGTATAATGTGGCAGGTGATTTTTTGAATATTATTTTTAAATCCTTATTTCTAGATTCTCCCACAAGAGGAAACATCCTCTCCATATCCACCTGGCAAATACCACTCAGTATCTTAAATCTTTCAGTCAAGTCACCTCTTACTCTTCTAAACTCCAGTGGATACAAACCTAACCTCTCCAACTTTTCCTCTTAAGACAACCCACTCATTCCTAGTAAGCTTTCTTTGAAATACTTCTATTCATAATCTTCTTTAAATAAGGAGACCGATACTATACAAAAAACTGCAGATGTCCTCTCACCAATGCCTTTTACAACCAAAACAATCTCTCCACTTTAGTATTCAATTCCCCTCGCAGTACACAATAACGTTCTATTAGTTCTCCTGATTACTTGATGTACCTGAATCTTTTGTGATTCATGCACTAGGACACCCAGATTGCTCTGAATCTCAGAACTTCGCAATCTTTCGTCATTTGGATAATAAATTTCATTTTTATTTTTCCAGCCAAAATGAACAATTTCACATTTGCTCACATTATACTCCATTTGCCAGATCTTTGCCCACTCACTAAACTTATCTATGTCCCTTTGTATAGAATCCCTACAGTGCAAAAGGAGGCCATTTGGCCCGTCGACCCTACACAGACAATCCCAACCAGGCCCTATTCCCGTAACCCCACATATTTACCCTTCTAATCCCTCTGACACTAAGGGGCAATTTATCATGGCTAATCAACCTAACCACTACATCTTTGGACTGTGGGAGGAAACCACAGCACCCGGAGGAAACCCATGCAGACATGGGGAGAACGTGCAAACTCCACGCAGACAGCGACCCGAGGCTGGAATTGAACCTGGGTCCCTGATGCTGCGAGGAAGCAGTGCTAACCACTGTGCCACCGTGCCGCCCATTGTAGCCTCCTTATGTTATCTTCACAACCTACTTTCTTACCCATCTTTGTGTCGTGTCATCAGCAGATTTAGCAACCATACCTTCAACCCCTTCATCTAAGTCATTTGTATAAATTATAAAAAGTTGATGCCCCAGGACTGCTCCCTATGCCACACCACTCACTACATCCTGTCAACCAGGATGTATTTATGCCAAAGTTTTGTTTCTTATTAGCTAGATCACTCCAATGTCATGATTTTGCCTCTGCATGTTCTTGATGAAGCTTCTTGATTTTCAAAGAGCTGTTGGACAGGAGTCAATTGGATACCTGCAAGCCCCCAATTAACAGTTCATTAAAGTTTCTTAAGGAGTTCATTAAGGGTCTTGTCCATTTGGCATTGGCAATTTGAATGCTCAAATTGTTGAACCTGAAGAGACCGGTGCATGCTACTATATAACTATCAGTTCAATACACGGTCATCAGAGAGTGCCTCCCTATTGATTCACAACTTGCCTTTCCTGGATCTCCTAGTGCTGTTCCAACATTGTTCCATAATTTGCGCCCTTGCATTGCCAATGACGCTGCTGACCCCAAAGGTCAGGCAGCAGCAAATAACATGAGTCTGGCAGGCTGCTCCTGCCTCCTGGAGATGCTCAGCATTTTAAATTTGGAGCTGAGTTCGTCTCCTGTCCAATTAGGCCATTAAATTTGAAAATAATGTTGCAAGAGATAAAGACTTCTGGCACAGGATCAGGCTTATTCCAGCATTAGAAGTGGCTATTTAGGTGGCGCCCATGGTAACAGCTGACACAGATGTGTGTGCCAGCACCACATGTAAAAGGCTGTGAGCAACACAATGCATGTAAAGTGGCACACTGCTGCTTCACAGCGCCAGGGACCCAGGTTCAATTCCGGCCTCGGGTCACTGTCTGTGTGGAGTTTGCTCATTCTCCCCGTGTCTGCGTAGGTTTCCTTCGGGTGCTCTGGTTTCCTCCCACAGTCCAAAGATGTGCGGGTTAGGTTGATTGGCCAAGCTAAATTGACCCTAGTGTCAGGGGGATTAGCAGGGTAAATATGAGGGGTTACAGGAATAGGGCCTGGGTGGGATTGTGGTCGGTGCAGACCCGATGAGCTGAATGGCCTCCTTCTGCACTGTAGGGATTCTATGATTCAGCCACCAGTGCAATTCTGCCAGTGGGAGAATTGAATTAAATTGATTTATTGTTACATGTATTGGGATACATTGTAAGTATTGTTTCTTGTGCGCTATACAGACAAAATATACCATTCATAGAATACATAGGGGAGAAGGAAAGGACAGAATGCAGAATATAGTGTTATAGCTACTGATAAGGTGAAGAGAAAGATCAGCTTAATATGTGATAGGACCATTCAAAAGTCTGATAGCCACAGGGAAGAAGATCAAGAGTCAGTGAGTCAGTGGTCCCCGGAAGGGTAGGGGATTTTAGTTCAGTTGGGCTGCATGGTCGATGCAGGCTTGGAGGGCCAAAGGGCTTGTTCCTAGAACATAGAACATTACAGCGCAGTACAGGCCCTTCGGCCCTCAATGTGGCGCTGACCTGTGAAACCAATCTAAAGCCCATCTAACCTACACTATTCCAATATCATCCATATGTTTATGTCCCACGCTCCACCGACATGCAGCAGCCTGCAACTGAGACCTCCGTTCACAGAGCTTCTTGAGGTCACCCACAAACCCCTTAAAGGGGTTCTGAAGTCTGTCACAAAGAGGGAAAGATTAAAATAAAATAACCTTAATGTGGAACTGGGCTCCACAATAAAACTTTGAGCTGCTCAGGGCAAATACTTGCCTCACTCCCTCCTAATGGCGTTTCCCAGTCCCCCGGACTCACCTCAGGTTCACGGTCGGTGGTCCAGCCAAGTGATCTTGCTGTGCTGTCCCCATGTTAGGTGAGGTACTTCTCCTGGTCATGACTGATGCTCATGGCATAATAAACAAATGAGGCTGGTGGACCAATTTGTCACCACAGGAGGCAGTGGCACAGTGGTATTATCACTGGACCAATAATTCAAAGACCCAGGGTGACGCTCTGGGGACCCGAGTTTAAATCTCACTGTGGCAGATGGCGAAATTTGAATTCAATAAAAAGCTGGAATTAACACTCTAATAATGACCATGAAATCATCGTTGATTGTCACATAGACCCATCAAGTTCACTAATGTCCTTCAGGAAAAGAAAGCTGCCATCCTTACTCCATCGGCCTATAGCAATGTGGTTGACTCTTGAAGTGCCCACTGAAATGGCCTAAGGAGCCTTTCGGGATGGCAATTCGGGATGGCAATTCGGGATGGGAAGAAATGCTGATCAAGCCAGCGATGCCATGTCCCATGAATGAATAAAAAGAATCTCATGAAGCACATGCAATAGCTGCTGGACCCAGTCCAGGCATGATCCAATTTTAGGCCTATAACTTTAAGACTACTGACTAATCTGAAGTGCACATGTATGTATTTTTCATCGCAAGTAATTAATATTAAAACGCTATGTTATGAAATAAGTGCCTATTTCAACGGTATTCATTAGTTCTCTTCAGAGTCTAATTAAAAGGCAACCAAATCCATAAACAACTGATTGTGCATCTTTTTCCTCCCAATGTAATTTATTTAATATGAGCAATTAATTGGGGATTTAGGAAGGAGGCAGCTAGAATTAAAATAATGTCTTCGTAGCAAAAGATAAATGTTGTGTCTGTTGGGATTGAAAGTTCATCTGGTTCTTATAACTGCGTCAGAAATGCAATATTATAAGAATCATAATATGGCTAATCTGTAGAGTTTTAGGTTATTTTATCTTGTCATTCTCACTTGGTTTGTGGACTTAACATCTCTCTGTCAATTTGTTTAAATAATGTGATAATGCTCTATTCAGAAGGCACTGTTCTTTCTCTCCATAAGTCCACATATAAGGACTTCTTCAGGGACTCAATACACATCTTCAGTTGATTTGATTTGATTTATTATTGTCAATGTATTAGTATATAGTGAAAAGTATTGTTTCTTGTGCGCCATACAGACAAAGCGTACTGTACATAGAGAAGGAAAGAAGAGTGCAGAATTTAGTGTTATAGTCAATGTAGTGTTACAGCGTGTAGAGAAAGATCAACCTAATACAAAGTAGGTCCATTCAAAAATCTGACGGCAGCTGTCCCTGAGTCGGTTGGTACGTGTCCTCAGACTTTTGTATCTTTTTCCCGACAGAAGAAGGGTGGAAGAGAGTATGTCCAGGGTGCGTGGGGTCCTTGATTCTGCTGGCTACTTTTCCGAGGCAGTGGGATGTGTAGATGGAGTCAGTGAATGGGAGGCTGGTTTGTGTGATGGGGAGGGCTTTGTTCACAACCCTTCGTAGTTCCTTGCGGTCTTGGGCAGAGCAGGAGCCATACCAAGCTGTGATACAGCCAGAAGGAATGCTTTCTGTTGTGCATCTGAAAACGTTGGTGAGAGTCGTAGCGGACATGCCAAATTTCCTTAGCCTCCTGAGAAAGTAGAAGCGTTGGTGGGCTTTTTTACCTATAGCACGGAGGGACCAGGACAGGTTGTTTGTAATCTGGACACCTCGAAACTTGAAGCCCTCGACCATTTCCACTTCATCCCCATTGATGTAGACAGGGGCGTGTCCTCCACTGTGCTTCCTGAAGTCAATGACTATCTCCTTCGTTTTGTTGACGTTGAGGGAGAGATTATTGTTATTGTATATCCGTTCTCCAATGATCCAAAAAGTGGAATTGTTTGGCCAATTAAAGATAGCCCTTCTCTGATTGGAGGTTAAGGGACTCACAGTTTTGGAACATCCTTCACTCATCCTAACTGAAGTAGATGAAAAAGTTGCACTGTTTAAATATTCCTTTTGTTGAGCATTCCTCATTACTCCTGAAACAATACTTGTTTCGTTACATGCAGTTAGTTGAATATATGCCAGGCAGGAAGGGATAAATATAAGATGGGGAACACTTTGGGTGGGATTTTCCAGCCACACTTGCCCCGAGGCCCAAAAATCTCACCTGAGGTCAACGGACGTTTGCATGGTCTGTGTCCCACCTGCTACGATTTCCATGGTGGGTGGGATGGAAAAGATTCCGCCCTTTATTATATTACACTATGCTATGTTATAATAATGTGATGGTGTATGTCTTATTTCTTCACTAATAACCAATGGGGAATTCAGATAAAACTTCCAGAGAATGGTTAGAATGTGCAATTCATTATCTGAAGGAATATTTGAGGCAAGCAGCACGCAAGCATTTAAGGAAATTCCAGATAACCATGAAGGAGGGAGGGAGGAAAGGAAGGTTAAGCTGATAGGGTTGGGGGAAGAGAAGGAGGCTTGTGTAGAGTGGAAGCACTGGCTTGAACCAGTTGGACCAAATGACCTGTAATGTTAGCAACCAAATGTACACTTCAAGTAATCTTAAATTTGTTGGGAGGCAAATAGGTGAGGGTTTACTGGTTTAGTATATAAGAGCAACACGGTGAAATAGGACCTGAAAATGTTGCTGATGAAATCAATGTGGTGTAACTGAATGCTCAGCTGCACGAGTGTGGTAGCAAGCCCCTTTAAGGTGCAAGGTTTTGGAGGGTCATATGATCCATTCAACCGATCAGGCTGAAGTGTGCAAATCCTGGAATTGAGTACTGGCTCTCTCAGGCAGTCTTGTTGTGAAGTCGAAGCAATCGGTGGCATCATTATCACTGTAAGTTGTTAGTGCAGTGAAATAAATAGTTTTGTTGTCACTCCATGTGGTGGTTGCCACTTCTTCTACTGTATTACAAGGAGCATATCTTGTGTTTCAACCAACTAAATATCCATGTTCACCTGGTTTTCACAAAACACTATTGTTTGCACTGACCAAGAGCTGGAAATCTGAAACAAAAACAGAATGCAGTGTTTGCACCTCGCACTATATGCTGCTTTTAGCTGCGTAAATGAGTTTAGGGTTTAACTCTGTCAGGCCAACGCGGTCATACTCACAGATTTATGAAAAGTGGATGCTTTACTTTGAAAAACAAAATGGAGAATGGACAATCTGTCTTGAAACAAGGTGGAGTTGAGAGGTCAGGTGACCCATGGAACTGTCCAAGGCTGGTATATAGGAACATAAGAATTAAGAGTGAGAGTAGGCAATTCAGCCCTTCGAGATCACTCCGCCATTCTATATGATCATAGCTGATCTCCATCTCATCCTAATTCCACTTCCCTGCCTTTTCCCCATAGCACTTTATCCCATTTTTGATCAAATATTTATTTGATTTTCTTGAATCCATTGATTGATTCTGCATCCACTGCACTCTGGGGCAGTGAATTCCATAGACACAACTCTCTGTGAGAAGTAGCTTCTCCTTATCTCTGTCTTGACCTCCCGCCTCTTACTCTACAACTATGACTTTTTGTCCTCGACTGTTCCAGAAGGGGGAACATTTGGTTAACATTTATTTTATCAATCCCGTTGAGCATTTTATATAAATCAATCAAATCCCCCCTCATTCTTCTGTATTCCAATGAGTACAAGCCTAAGCTATTTAACAGCTCCTCATTCAACAGCATCTTCAAACCTGGAACCAATCTAGCGAACATCTTTTGAACTGTCTCCAGGGCCACCACATCCTTCCTCAAAGAAGGTGATCAAAACTGAACACAATACTCCAAGTGTGGCCTTACCAATTTCTTATACAATTGTAACAACACTTCTCTACTTTTGTACTCTATACCGCTTGCAATAAATGCCAAGTTTCCATTCGCCTTCCTTATAACATTCTTCAGCTGCATACCCACTTCCTGAGACTCATGCACAAGGACACCCAGATCCCTCTGCACAAATGTCTTTTGAATCTCTTTCCATTTAAATAGTAATTTGCTCTTTTATTTTTCCAACCAAAATGGATAACCTCGCATTTATCCACATTAAACTCCAGCCTATCTGTCTGGACAGGACATTAAAATACAAATGAGTTTTTATGACATTTCATTAAGACGACATTAAAATGCAACAGATCTTTTTTATTATTCATTTGTGGGACATGCGCATCGTTGGCTGGCCAGCATTTATTGACCATCCCTAGTTGCCTTTGAGAAGGTGGTGGTGAGCTGCATTCTTGAATCGCTGCAGTCTATGTTCTGTGGGTTGACCCACAATGCAGTTAGGGAGGCAATTCCAGGACTTTGACCCAGCGACTGCGAAGGAACGGTGATATATTTCCAAGTCAGATCTTTCCTGTGGACCTAATGGCTGCTAATGTCCAGACACCTACTGGAACTAGTCTACAATGGCCCTCCAGATTTTTTGGCTGCAGAATAGAATTGCACAAACGGTGGTGAGAAGAAACCTAGTCTAACACAAGGAGACGCAAATGGTTGCAAGTCAAACTCTATTCTATGCCAATGTGAAGATTGTCAGAGACCATTTGTGTGGACAATGGGAAAACAGATACACTGGTCACCTGACAAAGACCAGGTTGTGATAAGGAACATTTAGTGACACATTTTTGAGAGCAGTCAGTCAGTCTGAGAAACAGTCAGTCAGCTCGGCAAAGGAAGTTTCCTGCCTAGAATTTAGTAACAGGCAGAAAACGGGGTTAACCTTGATCTACCAGTTTGAATAACCAACCCAGATCTTTGCTACAGGGGCTGCATTATACCTTCATAGAATCATAGAAACCCTACAGTGTAGAAAGAGGCCATTTGGCCCATCGAGTCTGCACCGACCACAATCCCACCCGGGCCCTACCCCCATATCCCTACATATTTTACCTGCTAATCCCTCTAATCTACGCATCTCAGGACACTAAGGAGCAATTTTAGCATGGCCAATCAACCTAACCTGCACATCTTTGGACCTTGACTGGAGTGAACCAGAAGCTTGCTGCTGTAAGCAGTAAGCCATTGCAACTCATTGTCGAAAAACTTCAGTATCCATTTCTCCAGCGAACCTAAAGGGAATCATCAAGCCTGCAGCATTTCAGGTTTCCATTATGAAAGACTCAAGTATAACAGTTAATTTTTTGATTTGATTTATTAACGTCACATAGCATCTTAGAGTCATAGAGGTTTATGTATTGTATACAGTGTTTCTTGCTCTCGACAGACAAAGCATACCGTACATAGAGAAGGAAAGGAGAGGATGCAGAATATAGTGTTACAGTCATAGGGTGTAGGGTGTAGCAAAAGGGTGTATCTAGGGTATAACAAAAGATCAACTTAATATAAGGTAGGTCCATTCAAAAGTCTGATGGCAGCAGGGAAGAAACTGTCTTTGAGTCAGTTGGTATGTGACCTCAGACTAATTTTGGACTTCAAAAAACATAAGTGCATGCTACCTCTTTTGTAAACATATTTTCTTTGTGTGTGCACGTCTGTGTGCATAAGTGAGTTGGTGGTGTTGTGAATACATATGGATGTTGAGAAAGAAACATTTTTTTTTAACTTCCGAGAAAATCTGTCCTTTTATCTGTTCTTGAGAGTCTAGCATTCAAGGGATTAAAGCACTTTTTAAAAAACACACCTAGTTGGAGTCAATTGAGAGGTGTCCACATCAGCCCATAATGAGAGGCATTGTCGATGCATAATTTATTTATCTTTATTGGCAGCGCAAAGCACAGAGGCACAGTATTAGAAACAAGAAAAGCACCATCTGACAATACAGACGTTATGAATCCATATCATAGTGTAAAGGATCCTAAAGACAAGTCTCTTTCCTGATATATTATCAGCTTCAGGAAAAGGTAGGGGACACAATATAAGTGTAAATAATTTCAAAACCCATTACCTGAATACTTGCATGTCAGGTGACCATGAAGCAAGTGATACCTGACTTGAAACATTCCTCACTTGCCAATTACGAAAGATTTAGCAAACATTTTGTCAGGGATTTGGCAAAATTAGAATTTCATTGAAAGGCTTTGAATAACATCTTCTTTGGCTGTTGGTGTGAGCACTCATTAGAGAGAAGTCCAATTTCAACAGTTAGCTGACAGATGTGCTGATCTCTGCAAGTACAAACTTTTATATAGATATTCATATAGCTGGCTGTTGAAGAACATGAGGCACATTTCCTTACTTATGAACAAAATGTAATTAGTCTATTTTTAACCACAGTACAAGAACAGTTGTCCGCAGACAGACATTATGTTGTAGTAAAATCATAGAATCCCTACAGTGCAGAAAGAATCTGCACCGACAACAATCCCACCTAGACCTTATCCGCATAATCCCATATATTTACCCCGCTAATCCCTCTAACCTATGTATCCCGGGACATTAAGGGACAATTTAACATGGCCAATGCATCTAACCCACATATCTTTGGCCTGTGGGAGGAAACTGGAGAACCCAGAGGAAACCCACGCAGACAGAGGGAGAACGTGCAGACTCCACACAGACAGTCACTCAAGCCAGGAATCAAACCCAGGTCTTTGGAGCTGTGAGGCAGCAGTGCTAACCATTGTGCCACCGTGCCACCTTTTTTCACTGTTTTTGCCTTTTAATTATGAAAGGACAATGTGTTTGACAGATTGTGCTGGTGTGGTGATCTCATTACTAATCTGGAGCACGATGTACTGATGGTCAAGTTGGATATTTGCATCCCAGTTAAGAATCAAATTCAGAATCAAATTATGAAATAGAAGTAATTTCAACAATAGCAGCTGGGTCACCTACTACTGCCAGCTGGGTCTCCTGGGTTCCCCTTCCTTACTTACCTGAGGGTCACCGTCTCCATGGAAATAAGGCATGAGACCTAAGGCCCAATAATATCAGGATGATCTCAGGCCTCACCATTCAGGTGCAGGGGTAATACCCTGTCCCAACACCCAAACCTCTTGGCCATAATATTTGTAATGTTACTTACACATCGTTTTATAAAATTAATTTAAGGTGCAAGTAACTTTGCTTATTCATCCCACTTCAAAATGGTTTATTGTTAGTTAAATGCAATATTTGCCGACAATGGACATGTAGCACTCCCTGTTAATTAGAAATGAAATTAAATCAATAGCACTAAACGACATAGGGTCAGACGATGTGGAGTCTGTGTGGGTAGAGTTGAGGAACCACAAAGGCAAAAAAACCATAATGGGAGTTATGTACAGGCCTCCTGACAGTGGTCAGGACCAGGGGCACAAAATGCACCACGAAATAGAAAGGGCATGTCAGAAAGGCAAGGTCACAGTGATCATGGGGGATTTCAATATGCAGGTGGACTGGGTAAATAATGTTGCCAGTGGACCCAAAGAAAGGGAATTCATTGAATGTTTACAGGATGGCTTTTTGGAACAGCTTGTGATGGAGCCCACGAGGGAACAGGCTATTCTGGACTTAGTGTTATGTAATGAGCCAGACGTGATAAAAGATCTTAAAGTAAGGGAACACTTAGGAAGCAGTGATCATAATATGGTAGAATTCAGTCTGCAATTTGAAAGAAGGAAGGCAGAATCAGATGTGAAGGTTCTACAGTTAAATAAAGGTAATTACAGGCGCATGAGGGAGGAACTGACAAAAATCGACTGAAAGCAGAGCCTAGTGGGAAAGACAGTAGAACAGCAATGGCAGGAGTTTCTGGGAGTAATTGAGGACACAGTGCAGAGGTTCATCCCAAACAAAAGAAAGGTTATCAGAGGGGGGATTAGGCAGCCATGGCTGACAAAGGAAGTCAGGGAATGCATCAAGGCAAAAGAGAGAGCCTATAATGTGGCAAAGAGTAGTGGGAAGTCAGAAGATTGGGAAGGCTATAAAAACAAACAGAGGATAACAAAGAGAGAAATAAGGAAGGAGAGGATCAAATATGAAGGTAGGCTAGCCAGTAACATTAGGAATGATAGTAAAAGTTTCTTTAAATACATTAAAAACAAACGGGAGGCAAAAGTAGACATTGGGCCGCTCCAAAATGACGCTGGTAATCTAGTGATGGGAGACAAGGAAATAGCTGAGGAACTTAATAAGTACTTTGCGTCAGTCTTCACAGTAGAAGACATGAGTAATATCCCAACAATTCAGGAAAGTCAGGGGGCAGAGTTGAATATGGTTGCCATCACAAAGGAGAAAGTGCTAGAGAAACTAAAAGGTCTGAAAATTGATAAATCTCCGGGCCCAGATGGGCTACATCCTAGAGTTCTAAAGGAGATAGCTGAAGAAATAGTGGAGGCGTTAGTTATGATCTTTCAAAAGTCACTGGAGTCAGGGAAAGTCCCAGAGGATTGGAAAATCGCTGTTGTAACCCCACTGTTCAAGAAGGGAACAAGAAAAAAGATGGAAAATTATAGGCCAATTAGCCTAACCTCAGTTGTTGGCAAAATTCTAGAATCCATCGTTAAGGATGAGATTTCTAAATTCTTGGAAGTGCAGGGTCGGATTAGGACAAGTCAGCATGGATTTAGTAAGGGGAGGTCGTGCCTGACAAACCTGTTAGAGTTCTTTGAAGAGATATCAAATAGGTTAGACCAAGGAGAGCCAATGGATGTTATCTATCTTGACTTCCAAAAGGCCTTTGACAAGGTGCCTCACGGGAGACTGCTGAGTAAAATAAGGGCCCATGGTATTCGAGGCAAGGTACTAACATGGATTGACGATTGGCTGTCAGACAGAAGGCAGAGAGTTGGGATAAAAGGTTCTTTCTCAGAATGGCAACCGGTGACAAGTGGTGTCCCGCAGGGTTCAGTGTTGGGGCCACAGCTGTTCTCTTTATATATTAACGATCTAGATGACGGGACTGGGAACATTCTGGCCAAGTTTGCCGATGATACAAAGATAGGTGGAGGGGCAGGTAGTATTGAGGAGGTGGGGAGGCTGCAGAAAGATTTAGACAGTTTAGGAGAGTGGTCCAAGAAGTGGCTGATGAAATTCAACGTGGGCAAGTGCGAGGTCGTACACTTTGGAAAAAAGAATAGAGGCATGGACTATTTTCTAAACGGTGACAAAATTCATAATGCTAAAGTGCAAAGGGACTTGGGAGTCCTAGTCCAGGATTCTCTAAAGGTAAACTTGCAGGTTGAGTCCGTAATTAAGAAAGCAAATGTAATGTTGTCATTTATCTCAAGAGGCTTGGAATACAAAAGCAGGGATGTACTTCTGAGGCTTTATAAAGCACTGGTTAGGCCCCATTTGGAGTACTGTGAGCAATTTTGGGCCCCACACCTCAGGAAGGACATACTGGCACTGGAGCGGGTCCAGCGGAGATTCACACGGATGATCCCAGGAATGGTAGGCCTGACATACGATGAACGTCTGAGGATCGTGGGATTATATTCATTGGAGTTTAGGAGGTTGAGGGGAGATCTGATAGAAACTTACAAGATAATGAACGGCTTAGATAGGATGGACGTAGGGAAGTTGTTTCCATTAACAGGGGAGACTAGGACGCGGGGGCACAGCCTTAGAATAAAAGGGAGTCACTTTAGAACAGAGATGAGGAGAAATTTCTTCAGCCAGAGAGTGGTGGGTCTGTGGAATTCATTGCCACAGAGGGCTGTGGAGGCCGAGACGTTGAGCGTCTTCAAGACAGAAATTGATAAATTCTTGATTTCTCGAGGAATTAAGGGCTATGGGGAGAGAGCGGGTAAATGGAGTTGAAATCAACCATGATTGAATGGTGGAGTGGACTCGATGGGCCGAATGGCCTTACTTCCGCTCCTATGTCTTATGGTCTTATGGTCTTATCAGCTGTGGTAGTTCCTGAAGGCCTGCGAGATGTGAAGTGATGCCCCTAACCTAAATAATCGATTCTCTCTCTCAAATGGAGAGAGATACTTATAGTCCTTTGGATTATGGCTAATCACCAAACTTGCAGAATTTGTCTGAGGTGAAGGCATTTTCATTTGTCTACATACTTTTAAATTAATTCTTGGGATAAAAGCTTCACCAGCAGGTCCAACATTTATTGTCCACCACTAGTTTGCCTTGAATGCCAGTCAATGGCCATCTCTAACAAGAGAGAATCTAACCATTGTCCCTTGACATTCAATGGCATTACCATCACTGAATCCCCCACTACCAACATCCTGGGCATTACATTGACCAGAAACTGAACTGGGCTAGCCACATAAATAATATGGCTACAAGAACAGATTAGAGGCTAGGAATACTGTGGCAAGTAACTCACCTCCTGACTCCCCAAGGCTTGTCCACCTTCTACAAGGCACAAGTCAGGAGTGTAATGGAATACTCTCCACTTGCCTGGATGACTGCAGCCCCAACAATATTTAAGAAGCTCGGACACCATCCAGGACAAAGCAGCCCGCTTGATAGGCATCACTTCCACAAACACTCACTCACTTCAGCACCAATGCACTGCAGCAGCAGTGTAAACCATTTACAAGATTCAATGCAAGAACTCACCAAGGCTGCTTAGATAGCACCTTCAGAACTCATACCCTCTGCCATATAGAAGGGCAAGGACAGCAGATACATGGAAACACCATCACCTGGAAGTTCCCCTCCAAGACAGTCACCAACCTGACTTGGAAATACATCGCTGTTCCTTCACTGTCACTGGATCAAAACCCTGTAACTTCCTCCCTAACAGCACTATGGGTGTGCCTGCACCATATTGACTGCTGTGGATCAAGAAGGCATCTTACAACCTCCTTCTCAAGGGCAATTAGGAAAGGGCAATAAATTCTGCATAGCCAGCGATGTCCACATTCCATGAATGAATTAAAACAAAAAAGTACTGCAAGTATATATCTGTGAAGTAAGGATGTTGACCACATCCTCCCTTCCAAAGCCGCCTTTCTGTAATTTAGAACATTGAACTACAAAATAAAAAGCAACATCTGTGAGATCTAAAATCTACTCAGCTCAACCTAATGACCAAACACATTTCATTATGTGTCAGTGTATTTTTCTTCTGCACTGGATTTCAAGGTCTTCGGAAACCTATTATTAGTGGAGCACCTCACTGGGGATGTAATATGATCAACTCTTCAAGACCAGCCACAGAACATGAGGCATATAAGAACATAAGAACATAAGAAATAGGAGCAGGAGTAGGCCATCTAGCCCCTCGAGCCTGCCCCGCCATTCAATAAGACCATGGCTGATCTGAAGTGGATCAGTTCCACTTACCCACCTGATCCCTATAACCCCTAATTCCCTTACCGATCAGGAATCCATCTATCCGTGATTTAAACATATTCAACAAGGTAGCCTCCACCACTTCAGTGGGCAGAGAATTCCAGAGATTCACCATCCTCTGAGAGAAGAAGTTCCTCCTCAACTCTGTCCTAAACTGACCCCCCTTTATTTTGAGGCTGTGCCCTCTAGTTCTAGTTTCCTTTCTAAGTGGAAAAAATCTCTCCACCTCTACCCTATCCAGCCCCTTCATTATCTTATAGGTCTCTATAAGATCCTCCCTCAGCCTTCTAAATTCCAACGAGTACAAACCCAATATGCTCAGTCTCTCCTCATAATCAACACCCCTCATCTCTGGTATCAACCTGGTGAACCTTCTCTGTACTCCCTCCAAGGCCCATATATCCTTCCGCAAATAAGGGGACCAATACTGCACACAGTATTCCAGCTGCGGCCTCACCAATGCCCTGTACAGATGCAGCAAGACATCTCTGCTTTTATATTCTATCCCCCTTGCAATATAGGCCAACATCCCATTTGCCTTCTTGATCACCTGTTGCACCTGCAGACTGGGTTTTTGCATCTCATGCACAAGGCCCCCCAGGTCCCTCTGCACAGCAGCATGTTGTAATTCCTTTCCATTTAGATAATAATCCAATTTGCTATTATTTCTTCCAAAGTGAATAACCTTGCATTTGTTAACGTTATACTCCAATCAAAGCTTGGCTAACTTCAGCCACAATGTCTGTAGTCTCATCTGGCCTCAACTTAAGCTTCCACAGATAATATAACTTGTATCACAAGCCAGTACTGCCATCTTTTTTACTTCATGGTTTAAGCTGTAGAAAAGTGTGAAGAAATAATTATTTTCTTTATTGATATTAGTTTCCTGCCACCTGCACCTCACAAGGGATGGTTGTAAGTATTCTGCTAGATTGTTCCAGTACATTCTGGGCAAAGATCAAATATTCATGTGATGTTTTGCAAGTGCGATGTGGCCACACACACTTTCAGGTGGATGCTTTTGACAGGCTGGACATTTAGAACAAATACAAGACACAGATGTTTAATTGCATAGACATCCATTTTAATTGATTCACACTGAGTCTCATTCACTGATCAAGCTTGTGTTTGTTGACCTACACCAACTCCTGATCCAGTACTGTTTGATTTTAAAACTCTCAGCTCTAATGTGGAATTTGCCATTCCTCTCCACAGTGGTTGGGAGATGAAATATCACGAGAGTACGAAAACTGATTTTACGCCATTGTAAAGCCAGTTTCTGATGCCATCAAGCTTCTGACGGAGGGCTACATTTCCCGCCTCACATCGGGAACGTCTTTGGCATGAATTTAAATCTAATGCAAACTCATTAAAAGAGGTGCTCGCCGGAATCCTAGAAATGTGTATTCTCAGTTGAGGACAGATACACAGCAGAGACAGGTTATGAACCCTCTATTCACAATGCAGGAAATCAGGAAAAGTACCAACGAAGGGCACTCATGCGAGATTAATACTTTTAATTCCCTAGAGCAGGAAGAAAGTCAGGAGCTATTGGATGACTTGACCTGCCTCACATGCTGGTTATAGTGATTCCACTTGCAGGTACACCCATGAGAAGCGACTGCCTCTGTCCCCACTCCCCTCAAATAATCTTATCTCTTGACAAGGGATCTAATGCCAGAGAGTCTAGTGTCCTCATCTAAAGGGTAGAGGGAATGGTAATGTTGAAGTACACCCTGTGCAAGACCTTATTTCAGGGGCTTATTTACCTGCACTGTTACCAAGCACTTTATCCACCATCAGTTGTCTTGGAAACAAATAATATATTTGGAACGTCATGCAGACTCATGCCTTTCTCCCATGTATGCTGCAGAGAGAAGACTATCAGGATGATGACTGCTGCATTTGTTGCAGCCACTCTTATTGTATGCAGTCAGGAGAGAAGGAGGAGAAGACAGTGACGGCAGTGCCAGGTACGCCGACAGGGGATTTACCCTCAGGAGCAACGGCAGCAGAGCCTCATCCAGACACTGAGGTTGAGGCTGCCAGATACGCATTTTTCTGTTTATTCTTTAATAAGTGATAGGCATTGCTGATTGAGCCAGTATTTGTTGCCCATCCCTAATTGTCCCTGCGAAAGTGGTGATGAATTGTCTTCTTCGATACAACTGAGTGCTTTGCTAGGCCGTTTCAGAGAGCAGTTAAAGTCAACCACATTGTAACTTGTTCAAGCCCTACAATCCTCTGAGAATAAAGGAAACAAAGAGTAATACAACACAGAGGGAGTTGAAAGCTCTGGCAGAATTTTCCATTTTGCGCACAATGGGTCTGATTTTACCATCGCGTTGTGCATGTTTTTGCATGCATTTAAATTGACTTAATGGGCTGCACACCCAACTTTATCGGCACTTCCCCCTTTACCACTGCGTTCACCCATCCGGAATTGGCGTGAAACAGACATGCACCATATAAGTCCAATTTGGGCACTCCAGCAGTGAGAGTTAGTGAGGGGGTAGGTGCCAAGCGTCCAATGGATTTTTGCTTGAGTCCGGTGGGGAGGGGAGGTGGGTCCGTTGCCACTCTGTCTGTGATCAGTGGGGGGGCGTCTGCTGCCACTCTGTCTGTGATCAGTGGGGCGGGGGGTCTGCTGCCACTCTGTCTGTGATCAGTGAGAGGGAAGGAGGTCCGCTGCCACTCTGCCACAGATCGATGGGGGGAAGGGAGGTCCGGTGCCACTCTGCCTGAGATCGGTGGGGGGGCGGGGGGGGTGGAGGGGGGGTCCACTGCTACTCTGCCTGAGATCAGTGGAGGGGAGGGGCGTATGCTGCCACTCTGCATGTTATAAGTAGGGCGGAAGGGGGATCCGGTGCCACTATGCCTGAGATCGGTGGGGGGTCGGGGGAGGGGCCTGAGATTGGTCTGGGTGGCAGAGGTGTGGGGGGAGATAAGGGGGTCAGTAATGTTGTGGGGGTGGGGCAATGTCTGTGGGGGCCATGGGGAGGCATTATCCAGCCCAGGAGGGATTTGGCAGGGGAGCTGCATTCTATCGTTCTTTTCTGTACATGCGCAGTTGGAGGCGCTGATCAGAGCTGCAGGGTTTCAGGTGTGTTAAGCCTCACCCACAGGCTTGTGCAGCGCGATTCGGACTCGCTGATATTTTTTCAGGCAGGGTGTGTATAGGGGTGCCTGAAAATGGGTCTAAAAGTCAGATCTGAAACACTCCCAGTTTCAAGTCCGCCCAGCACTTAGAATCAAAATGGTAAGATAGGGCCCAATGTGTCTGCCCCAGGCACTATATGTAAGGCGGACCCATGCAAACCAGGACTTCGGCACAGCAAGGAAATGGCATCAAAACCAAAGAAGACTGCTCCCCCCATGTTCAATGACATCTCCTGCTGGACAATACAATGTCCTCCACCTTGCTTCAGCTGTAGGTCCACCAGCCTCACCACTGCACTTCTCCAATTCCGGCCTCTACCACATCCCTGCTTTCAATTGCTCCACCACTAGCAGCCATGCCTCCAGTTACTGAGATCATAAACTACCAAATTATCTCCTTAAACCTCTCACTCCTCCTTTAAAATGCTTCTTAAATCCTCTTTGACCAAGCTTTTAATTATTTTTCATCATATTCCCTCATATAGTTCAGAATCAAATTTTGTTTGATAATCACTGGGGCCAGGTCCACTGAGGAGTGGCAATTACCGTCAGATTGTCACTCTGCCCCTACTTACTCTGCACTGAATATCCATCTTTCCCACCTGGTCCTCTGAACTGGGCCTCCCGAGCAATGTGGAGAGTACCTGCCCCTGTCGTGTTTTCCTTGTAGTTTAGGAATATCGGCACAAGCCAAGCCAGGCTCCATTTTTATGGCACTAACTGTCGTATTCCAGTAGCTTTGAATGTCCCAAGGTAACCTTCACAAGCTACGCAGAGATGTTAAGTGAGTAAGTTCAGTGGGTGAGGGGAGAAGGTGGGTCGTGGGCTGGGGCGCTTTGGGTGGCACGGTGGCACAGTGGCACTGCTGCCTCACAACACCAGGGACCCGGGTTCGATTCCCGGCTTGGGTCGCTGCCTGTGTGGAGTTTGCACGTTCTCCCCGTGTCTGCGTGGGTTTCCTCCGGGTACTCCAGTTTCCTTCCACAGTCTAAAAGACGTGCTGGTTAGGTGCATTGACCTGAACAGGTGCCAGAGTGTGACGACTGGGGGATTTTCACAGTAACTTCATTGCAGTGTTAATGTAAGTCTTACTTGTGACTAATAAACAAACTTTAAATTTATTTGGAAAATTTGCCCGGGGAGTGATAGGGTATTCATGGAGAGGGGAGGGGGGGGGGGGGGGGCGTGATGTGAGCAGTCAAGTGGTGCGAGGTGGGAGGGCGCACAGGTAGTTGGTCGGATATCAGGTGGTTGAGGCATAGTCGGGATGATAGTCAGGGATGGGGTTACTAGTCAGGGATAGCTGTATTTGGAGGATCCAGTGGAGGGTTGGGGGGGGGAGCTTGATGGTGGGAGGATAATTGGGTTATGGAGTTCCAGTGGCGGGAGGGGAATGGCTGTAGAGGTGGTTTCATGTGAGGTCAATACTACAATTAACCAGGAGTCAGAACTGGTTTTAACCTTCCAATGTTTTCCCTGGTAACTATTCTGCTCGGTAAGTCAGAACCATCCAAGGTGTCCAATGGAAGTCCATACTTCCTGTGAAATTCTGTGTAGTCCTTGTGTTGGGACCTCTGAAGGATCCCACAGTGCAACATCTTATGAGGTATCTCTGGGATTGGAGCATCCAGAGACCGGTAGATCTGGGCCAATCACTCCTTGGACCTCATTTACTCCACTAAAGGTGCTGTAGAAATGCAAACTTTTTTTGCATTTGATTATTAATCTCGACCTTAAATATTTAACAAATGATTCAATAGAAAGGTTTTGTTTAAAGGAATAGCCTTGCTATTTAATTGATGTTCGAACGAAAATACTTATAAAAAATGTATGTTAGACAACACTTTTTACCTTAGTCCCCAACAAAAATGGAATCTATTGTTGTGCACTTACTTGCCATACAGCTAAAGCAAGCTTCCATTCAGCACTGAAACGTGGTGTGTAAACAAATTATCACTGTTGCTTTTTTCTATCCTTTCATGATTCATCTTTCTGCAATCATGTTTTCCGGATTTATTTTTAATTACGCTTTTGTTTGCTTATATTATTTAACTTTAATAGAAGTAAGGGAAGCATTATAATGATGAGTACTCATCCAAGAAAATGTATGAAAGGTCTCTCCCAATAATCCTGTATAGACGGAACAATTTAAAGTTTACACTTCACCAGGAACGATATGAAATTCTGCCTTTCAGAATCAGAAGCGCAGCATTTGCATCGAAGGTCACAATTTTCCTCAAAATAAACCTTGGTAAAAATGTGAAAGCTCGAACTTGAAAACATTTGAGCCACGACAAAAACCCTGTGAACAATAAAGGCATTCATCTGAGGTTCCTTTTGTCTGCTATTTCAGCAGAGATGTTATCTCATTGCAAAGAAATTAGTTTACGCCACCACTAAAAATAACAGAAAGACGAATGAAGGGGCCTAAGGCCTTAATCAAATGTTTTCAATGAATTGAAATTAAAAAATAAATAAAGATACATCCCCTGGTCAAAATGCATTGCTGCCAAAATTGGGAATTACAAATTTTATTAAAATCTTGCACGATCCTCTTTGAAACCGGTATATAGCTATTATGGCATTGCATGAATCTTTGATAAGAAGAGTGGCAATAATTTTTCAATGCTTATGAGTTTACAATAATGAAGCTTGACTATAGATTAATTCTGGAAAACGAGATATATATTATTACTTTTGCAAATTAGTTAAACAAACCCATATTTATTAGTTATTGAGTATTCAGTGTTATTGATAGTAGTTTTGCCAATCAATGTCTCGCTCAGCTTATATAATGAGGCCATGGCATGATCAGCAAAGGCTCAAAATGTTTTTTTTCTCTAACCTACAAGCATTAGCAGGTGTTGAAAGATTACACACAACCTTCAATAGATAACAAAGGTCAAAGGTTAGGCTTGATTGGAATTAGGGTACCACAAGCGTCTTGTGTTTGGTCATATGAAACCTTCCAAACTATTGACCCTCATCAAAACAAGGCTGCGACCTCTAAAGTAACCCTTGCACCAAGTCTGTGCTACTGTTACATTTAAACTTTTTTTTATAACTCAATGTTGAAAGGATTTTGATTTGACAGTCCAAAGCCTATACTCAAAATTTTGACAAATCCCATCTTCTGCTATGAAGAAAAACAAATATTGATCCTAAACACACCTAATTCATCTCTGCGCATGTAATCCCGAAAGAAAACGTCTGAGATGACCAGAGGGCGTTCAATATTTTTCCCATCTTGTAAAATCAACAGCCGTTATTTTGTATATCTCCACATGCTATAAGTCATCCAGCAAAATAAGATTTGTTCTCTGCAATGTGATAGATACTCGCTGCTTGATGGGGTTAATTAAACAATGTCATAAACAAGTTGATTGATGGGGAACCCACAGAGTGTTGCAAAATGTTTGCTCGTTGTTAGGGAAGGTCTCGGAACTTCTGATTCTGCATTAGTGCAGTCCTTGAGATGGCAGAATGATAATTTGTTTAAACTGGTTTATAGTAAACTGATATAATAACAGTTGAAGGATCTCAACTGAAGAAAATGAAATTGACACTATTTTGTTGTATTTTTGGTAAAAACGCAAAGTCCAATGATGATTTCTGTATCACTTGATTTATTGTTGAGCAAGACAACAAAAATGACTATTGGCATTATTGGTAGAAATTCTTTATAAGTTCAAGGTCAAATATCAGCACTATATCAATATTTATGTCAGAAAATTGAAGATAACAAGGTTTTCTGTTCAAAACATTACCTCACGTTGATTGTCTTATTTTCAGACATATTAACAGAAAATTACCTTGCAGAAGGAATTATGAGCAAGAAGAACATTTCATTACAATACGATAAGTCAAAGAGTGTCCTCCTGAGCGCTCTGATACTGTGCTGAATGTCTTGGTGCTAGAGGTGGACAGGAGATCGGGGTCTTCTATTCCCAGGGTACCAGAAGGTCTACCAGGAAAACTAGGAAGGCAGTGAGAGCAGATAGCCATGGAGGTCAATACCAGGGGCTGGACTTCTGTCACAGAATTGGAAAATTGGACCCTCTTGCGGACAACAGACTAAAGTTTGGATTTTCGTGGGGATAAGGTCTTCATTGCTATAGAGATGGGTTTCCTGTCTAACTGAAGTTAGTGGGGGCAGGAATGGATGTAGACTTCAAACACCGTAGGTAACCACCATTGAAACTATTGGTTGGCCAGATGCAGATAGTTTTTGTCAAAGTCTCTCATTGCACTACAGGGACCTGAGATGTCACAGGGAAGCCAGAGGCCTGACACTCACATGGAAGAGGAGGGAGATCCTCTTCATGGTAGGAGGCAGCAGGCTATCTCTGTTCAATCGTCTGCAATGACCTCAAATTCATTCTCTTTTACCTCCTGCTCCTCTCTTATTGAGCTGATTGCTTCCAGGGCCTCATCAGCCTAAAGGTCACACCTCTCTCGAGGGCCATGTTATGGATAGCACAGCAGACCACACAATGACCGACTCCCTTGTTGAGGAGTTTTAGAGGGTACCACCCAAACAGTCCAGGCACTGGACCCAGTGCCTTCTCAGCCTGCGATGTCCCCTCGATTGTTGATCTGACATGGTAACTTGTAGTTGGTGAAGAGGGAATCCATCACCTTCATGATACGTTGGTGTGCCGCCACCTGTGGGATGCTAGAGGTCCACACTGACCAGGGCACAAATATCTGTGACCATCTGCCTTTCCTGTGCTGTAAGGTAAGAAATTCTGGTTGTGTTGGCAGGTCAAATGGGCAAAGTTGAGGGTAGCAGAAAGAGGGGTGGAGCTAGGATGGTGCAAGATGGGGTGGGGTGGGTGGGGGGGGGGGGTGTGACATATCATGACTGGAGCTCTCCTGGAGGAAGTAGCTACAGGACAAGGCAGCATTAGCAGGCCTGCCAGAAAGCCTGGTGTCAATATCATGGTGAATGGAGCAGTTCAGCACCAACATGAGACAGGAGATTGGAATCCATGCTATTTAGTGTGGAAGCATTGACCAACTCCATGGGGACATCTATAGACCTAACCATGATGAGTGGCTGATGGTCTATGTCTCAACTTGGACTGCAGTGCAAAATGAGACAATCAATTGTCTGGATGCTGGCAAGGAAGCTGAGACTGCTGTCGTGGTTACTGTCTCAGTCTGTTCCCTGAAGAAGTCAGAGGCATGAAGGTCCATAGCCTTGGTCATCAGAGCTGCAGATATCAGCATTCAAAGAGTGTCTTAGCAGCCCAGCTATCTGTCATCCACTAGGATTGCTGGGGTATTCCCGAAGGGAAGTGGCAGTGGCACTGTGGAACACAAACCTACTGTCAGCTATTAGGATGACAGCATTCATCATCCCACCACTACTATTCTACTCATGCCCTTCTGTTGCCTGTGCTGCCAACCAGCCCTGATTCCTTTGCCCATGCCAAGATGGGCAGTCTGAAGTTGGACCTTCTGGGCCCACAGCTGCGCGAGGTTATCGTGCTTAGTTTGGAATAGTTGTTTTGTGGTGGCATGTATGGCCAACTGGACACTGTAATAGTCAGTAACAGAGAGAAGATAAAGTGTTCATCAAACCATAGAATCCCACAGTGCAGAAGGAGACCGTTCAGCCCATCAAGTCTGCAGAAACCATAATCCCACCCACGTCCCATCCCCCCAACCCCATGCATTTACCTTAGCTAGTCCCCCTGACACTAAGGGGCAATTTATCATGGCCAATCCACCTAACCCGCACATCTTTTGGAGTGGGGCACCCGGAAAACACCCATGCAGACATGGGGAGAATGTGGAAACTTCGCACAGAGAGTCACACAAGGCCAGACTTGAACCCAGGTCCCTGGGTCTGTGAGGCAGCAGTGCTAACCTCTGTGCCACCATGTACTCGGTGCCTCTTGCCTCTTTCTTCTCTTCCTCCCCTCAGTGGGTCATTGGGACATGTGATTCGTGATAAGGGCTGAGATCTCATGATGGTGAGAGTGCGGAGCATGCAGCAAACTACCACAAATCATGATATACACTCTACCAAGTACAGCAGGGGTTCTGCAGAGTAGTCCAGTCAGCAGAAGTGTTTTTAAACACCGCAGTGGTTTGCTCAATCATGGTTCGTGTGACAGCATGATTTTAATGACATGCATGCAGTCCATGTGGGCATGGATTGTGCCCCACAGTCATCGACCATGTCAATATCAGTTCATCCCTGTCACCTATCCTTTGATGTCTTGTGGTAGCTCTAATATAGCTAGCATAGTGCACTCCTGCTGAATTGAAAGCATTGGGACTGCTGTCAGGATAAAGGCATTGACCTGCATGATACACTGCAAATTGTCACAGATCCGCTCTGCATGCTGAGGGAGTGAAATGCCTTTAGGTTATAGTACATCTCAAAGCTGACACATCAATAGCATCCTGGACCAAGGGGAAGCCTGTATGCCTCCTGAGGTGGCAGGCTCACTCTGCCTGCATCTCTCCAGCAAGAGAGAATGAACTATATTCAGCCGTCATGGAGTACAAGACTTCAGTCATTTCTCTCATGCAACAGGGGTCCTCAAACTTAAAGGTGTTACAAATATCGCCTGCTGCAACCTGGAAGAAGCCAGATGCATGACGTTCCATAGAGTTATAGAATCATACAGCGCTGAAAAGGCCCTTCGGCCCATAGTGGTCGTGTTCAGGTTCACAGCCACTGCAATGCTATCCCCTCTCTGCTCTGAGGTTGTAGTTATGGCTGCAGCAGGTGAAAGGTTTCAGTGTGGACATCCTTAATCTTTAAGTGCTGATTACTGATGCACTGTTCCTTGCTGCAGTTCAGATAGGAGAATTCCTCCCTTTAATATGGTCCATGCTTTGATATGGTCTCCTGCTGAGAACATTTCTCCCCCCCACCCCTCCACCTCCTCCCCCCCCCCCCCCCCCCTCCACGCCCCCACCCAACCTTCTTCTCCCATTACTTTTCCTACTTACAGCAGCTTGATCTGCTCTGTGCCACCTCTGCTCTGGGGAATGCATTCTACTGTAGCTATATCTGGGAACAAGTGGTTTGTGCAGAACCTTTGAAGTCAGGAAAGACTCTTGAGTTGGTTGTGTGGCCTATCTTATCTCTAGTAATTGTGGCCTGACCCTGGAAGGTTATTAACACCACAGGCAGTCCTTGGACTTGAGACACAATTGGTTCCTGAAAATCAGGTCGAAAGTCGAAACATCACGAGTGAGAACGAATTTTCTCATAGAAATAATGCAGTGAATGGGGAATTGGTTTCTGAATCCTATTTTCACTGAAAAGTAATGTTGTTTCCATCAACTTGTGGCTGCGACAGAGGTGTATGATGACCCCTTATTTGATGTTTTGTCGTCTTGAAGAGAAAACCGGTTTGCAATGAGTGTGAAGTAATTCAAACTGACTCATCAGTTTCAACAGATTCAGTTAGTTTTAAACTGGGTCTTTTGTTACGTTGAAGTTTGTGAAGATCTTCTACATCCTCATAAGAAATTTGCCTTTCCTGAGGTTGTGAAAGGTAGAACATAAGGGCGGCACGGTAGCACAGTGGTTAGCACTGCTGCTTCACAGCTCCAGGGTCCCGGGTTCGATTCCTGGCTCGGGTCACTGTCTGTGTGGAGTTTGCACATTCTCCTCGTGTCTGCGTGGGTTTCCTCCGGGTGCTCCGGTTTCCTCCCACAGTCCAAAGATGTGCGGGTTAGGTTGATTGGCCAGGTTAAAAATTGTCCCTTAGAGTCCTGGGATGCGTAGGTTAGAGGGATTAGCGGGTAAAATATATGTGGGGGTGGGGCCTGGGTGGGATTGTGGTCGGTGCAGACTCGATGGGCCGAATGGCCTCCTTCTGCACTGTAGGGTTTCTATGTTTCTAATATCACAGTTGATAAAAACCAACTGTTCGCTGGTTTAAAATCATAAAGTCAAAACCAGTGTTGCAAAGCTGAAACAGGGGCTGGGATTTTACCGGTACGCCCGGCCCGATTCCAAGGGCGGGCGAGGTTCGGAGATTGGCATTCTCCATTGGCCTTGGGTGGGATCATACGAACTTTGGGCGGACATGCCAGTAAAACTCTGCCCAGGGTGTCAATTTATAAATGTTGTAAGTGCCACTCGATGTAACATGAGCAGCATAAAGTCAAGAACTGCCTGTATATACAAGACAGAGATATACAAAGTGACTTGAGTGTATTTGCACAAGGAACGCAGAAAGTTAGCATGCAAATGCAGCTAGCAATTAGGAAGGCAAATGTCATGTTGGCTTTTGTTGTGAATGGGATGGAGTACAAGAATAAAGAAGTCTTGCTACAGTTTCACAGGGTTTGTGTGAAGTGCTGATCTCCACATTTAAGAAAGGAGATACTTAAATTGGAGGCTGTGCAATGAAGGTTCATTAAATTGGTCCCGAGGATGAGGCATTTGTCCTATGATGGGAGGTTGAGTAAATTGAGCTTTTATTCTCTGGAGTTGAAACCTACAAAATTCTGAAGGGGCTCGAGGGGGCAGATGTTGAGAGACAGTTTCCACTGCTCAGGGAGCCTAAAATACCAGGGCACAGTCTCAGGACGAGGGGCGGATCAACTAGGACTGAGATGAGGAGAAATTATTTCACTCAAAGGGTTGTGAATCTTTGGAATTCTCTACCCCAGAAGCTTGCAGGTGCTCCATCACTGAATAGATTTAAAGCTGGAATAGACAGATGTGTCTTCGGGAATTCAGTGATATAAGAAGTGGGCAAGTGGGGTCGGGGAATGGAGGTGAAGCCCTAAGATCAGCTATGATTGTATTGAATGACAGAGCAGGCTCGGTGACCTGTGTGGTCTACTCGTGCTCATATTTCTTATGTTCTTATGGGTTATAGAGTAG
Source organism: Mustelus asterias (assembly GCF_964213995.1). Classification (NCBI taxonomy): domain Eukaryota; kingdom Metazoa; phylum Chordata; class Chondrichthyes; order Carcharhiniformes; family Triakidae; genus Mustelus; species Mustelus asterias. The sequence goes on along the minus strand of NC_135801.1, from coordinate 154,388,020 downwards.
GCATGTCTTTCATGAGTACAGACTATTCCGTCTACTCCACTGGGTCTCGAACACATGATTGCTGATGTCAATGTTACACCATGGTATACGTTACTTATTACCGTTACAGGGAAATAATGAATATGATTTATTAAAAAATATTCCGAGGGCAAATAGCGAGTCTGGATTATTAAGGGATATCTATAAAGGTTAAATGACTCATCACAAGGGACTAGAAAATCAATGTAAAACTGTTAGAAAGTTTAAGTAAAATTTCACAATCCAGGTAAAAGAACATGCTGATATAAACAAAGGCGTGGGTGGACAACTAGCTAGTATGCCAAGTGACCAATGTACCACCTCAAGCTGACACTGCAAGGCCAAGCCTGGCAACAACAAGAGATTAGGAAGACAGATGATTCTTGGAGCAACATTGTCTCACAGTGTCTGTAAATTGCTTAATGTGAATCTAAAAAACGCAATGCTGGAATTTAAAACAATATACTGCTTAATGTTTTTTCACTGTATAAGTATGTCAAGGATCTTCGGCTGGGCAGAATCTGTCTCAAAGAGCTTTCTCTGAAGTAGTGCGCTCCCTGCATATGCTTGAATAAAGCAACCATAACCTGCTGTGTCGCCTGTGGTTAGTTCATAAGAAATCAGCAACAACATAACCATAACTATTCTATTAACCCATTATAGTACAAGGTCTCCTTCAACATGTACCATGTCCCACCCCGCAGATGTTAGTAAATTTATTTATTTGATTTATTACTGTCACAAGTTGGCTTACTTTAACACCACAATGAAGTTATTGTGACAATCCAATAGTCGTTGCGCTCTGGTACCTGTTCGGGTACACTGAGGGTGAATTTAGCATGGTCAATTCACCAAACCAGCATGTCTTTCAGACTGTGGAAGGAAACTGGAGCACCCCGATGAAGCCCACGCAGACATGGGGAGAACATGCAAACTCTACACAGACAGTGACCCAAGCCGGGAATCGAACCCATCCTTGGCACTGTGAGGCATTAGTGCTAACCACCCTGCCACCATGCCTTCTCCATTTAAATTGTTCTCGAAATCATCAGACAATTGCAGCAAGAGCCAGTAAAAGCATTTGGCTGCAAACTTGAATGTAATTGATGATCCCTTTAAATATACTGGTCAGGGTGCTACATGCTGCTGAATGCATGTTCAGCTGTAAAGAGTTAAGTGAGTGCACTAGCTGGAGCTTAAGGCTGCAAAATGGCAGAACTGACATCAGATCAACATCACATGCTGACTGATCTCACTATTTGTCCACTCATTTTGATGGATGCTCCCTGCACAGGTGCCATTCCCTCCACCCAAATGGTGTTCGATACAGTTAGCACCAGAAGTGGGCATGCACGGGCGCACCATTTTGATGACAAAACACCACCTGAGTGCAATGGAGCTGAATTTTGTGCTCTGCGTCTCCGACAATGCAAACCGATTATACCAAAATGCCAGCCTAAATGATCATAGAAACCCTACAGTGCAGAAAGAGGCCATTCGGCCCATCGAGTCTGCACCGACCACAATCCCACCCAGGCCCTACCCCCACATATTTACCCGCTAATCCCTCTAACTATGCATCTCAGGGACAATTTTTAATCTGGCCAATCAACCTAACCCGCACATCTTTGGACTGTGGGAGGAAACCGGAGCACCCGGACGAAACCCACGCAGACACGAGGAGAATGTGCAAACTCCACACAGACAGTGACCCGAGCCGGGAATCAAACCCGGGACCCTGGAGCTGTGAAGCAGCAGTGCTAACCACTGTGCTACCGTACCGCCCCCTCCCAACTCCTGAAGTAGGGCTTGAAACAACAATGTTCAGATTCAGAAACAAGAGGGCTTTCATTGAACCAAGAATGGCCAGTCCATTTCAGAAGTCTCAGTGTGGACGCTCTTAGCAACAATAGGTTATCGCTAATATATTTAATCAGTGAATAATAAAGTAAAGGACCAGAAGAAGAAGTAGAGTGATGGACAAAAGCAAGGCATTGCGATTAGTTTGAAGCATCCTTGCAAGAAGCACAAACAGTGGGTTATTTAGGCTGCTGCACTATAAACTTACATGTTTCACTGATCCAAAATTACTTTTTGAACTGATTCCTAGTGTGCATTCTCTCCAATAAATGGGACCGCCCCCTGCTCCCCCCACTTCCTCCCTCAGTGTACGTTTTCAAAGCTTGGATGCCTTAGAATGCATTAAAATTGCTTCATAAGTGGGCAGCCAGTTGGAAGTTCTTGCAATAATTTCTGCTCAATTGGCTGAAGAGCCATTTAATCAGTACAATTAGCATGCAGCAGGTCAATCCACCTCTGAATGAACTGTTACATGAGAAAGTGGAAGGACAGCAAAGAAAGCACAAAATCTAATTGAAATGCAGGTGATACTTGGCGACCATCAAGACATGGAAAGTACATGTTACCATGTGAAAAGACAACCTACCAATAAGTAGATGGTGCAACAGGCATGAGGGGGAGCAGTTGAGGCAATTCGATTCACTCCACGTGGTATCAAAAAACGGTTGGAGGCACTGGGTACTGCAAAGGCAATGGGACCTGATAACATTCCGGCAATAGTATTGAAGACCTGTGCTCCAGAACTTGTTGCTCCCCTAGCCAAGCTGTTCCAGTACAGTTACAATGGGCATCTACCCAACAATGTGAAAAATGCAGGAGAAATCCAACCTGGTGAATTACAAAGAACAAAAGAAATTACAGCACAGGAACAGGCCCTTCAGCCCTCCAAACCTGCACTGACCATGCTGCCCGACTGAACTAAAACCCTCTACCGTCTGGGGACCATATTTCTCTATTCCCATCCTATTCATGTATTTGTCCAAACACCCTTTAAAACTCACTATCGCATCTGCTTCCGCTACCTCCCCCGGCAGTGAATTCCTGGCACCCATCACCCTCTGTGTAAAAAACTTGCCTCGTACATCTCCTTTAAACCTTTCCCCTCGCACCTTAAACCTTTGCCCCCTAGTAATTGACTCTTCCACCCTGGGAAAAAGCTTCTGACTATCCACTCTGTCCCCGCCTCTCATAATCTTGTAGACTTCTATCAGGTCGCCCCTCAACCTCCGTCGTTCCAGTGAGAACAAACCAAGTCTCTCCAACATCTCCTCATAGCTAATGCCCTCGATACCAGGCAACATCCTGGTAAATCTTTTGTGTACATAGAACATAGACATAGAACAGTACAGCACAGTACAGGCCCTTCAGCCCTCGATGTTGTGCCGAGCTTTGTCCGAAACCAAGATCAAGCTATCCCACTCCCTATCATTCTGGTGTGCTCCATGTGCCTATCCAATAACCGCTTGAAAGTTCCTAAAGTGTCCGACTCCACTATCACAGCAGGCAGTCCATTCCACACCCCAACCACTCTCTGAGTAAAGAACCTACCTCGGACATCCCTCCTGTATCTCCCAACATGAACCTTATAGTTATGTCCCCTAGTAGCAGCTACATCCACCCGAGGAAATAATCTCTTAACATCCACTCTGTCTATCCCCCTCATCATCTTATAAACCTCTATTAAGTCACCTCTCATCCTCCTCCGCTCTAAAGAGAACAGCCCTAGCTCCCTCAACCTTTCCTCATAAGACCTACCCTCCAAACCAGGCAGCATCCTGGTAAATCTCCTTTGCACTCTTTCCAATGCTTCACATCCTTCTTATAGTGAGGTGACCAGAACTGCACACAATATTCCAAATGTACCTCTCCAAAGCCTCCACATCTTTCTGGTAGTGTTGATTACCGCCCAATCAGTCTACACTCGATCATCAGTAAAATGATGGAAGGGGTCATCAACAGTGCTATCAAGCAGCATCTGCTCAGCAATAACCTGCTCAGTGACGCCCAGTTTGGGTTTCGCCAGGATCACTCAGCTCCTGACCTCATTACAATCCTGGTTCAAACATGGATGAAAGAGCTGAGGTGAGGTGAGAGTGACAGCCCTTGACATCAAGGCTGCATTCGACCTAGTGTGGCATCAAGGAGCCCCAGCAAAACTGGAATCAATGGGTATCAGGGGGGCAAACTCTGTTGGTTGATGTTATACCTGGTACATAGGAAGATGGTTGTTGTTGTGAAGGGTCAGTCATCCCAGCTCCAGGATATCTGTGCAGGGGTCCCTCAGTGTAGTGTCCTAGGCCCAATAATCTTCAGCAGATGCGATGGAATTCACCAGGTTGGATTTCTCCTGCTTTTTGTGTATAGGACATACTTGGGTAATTGTTCACATTGTTGGGTAGATGCCCGTTGTAACTGTACTGGAACAGCTTGGCTAGGGGAGCAACAAGTTCTGGAGCACAGGTCTTCAGTACTATTGCCGGAATGTTATCAGGGCCCATTGCTTTTGCAGTACCCAGTGCCTCCAACCATTTGTTGATATCACGTGGAGTGATCGAATTGCCTCAACTACTCTCCCTCATGCACCATCTACTTACTGGCAAGTTGTCTTTTCACACGGTAACATGTACTTTCCATGACTTGATGTCGCCAAGTATCACCTGCAATTCAATTAGATTTTGTGCTTTCTTTGCTTTCCTTCCACTTTCTCATGTAACAGTTCATTCAGAGCTGGATTGACCTGCTGCATGCTAATTGTACTGATTAAATGGCTTCATCAATGACCTTCCCTTCATCATAAGGTCGGAAGTGAGGATGTTCGCCGATGATTGCACAATGTTCAGCACCATTTGCGACTCCTCAGATACTGAAGCAGTCTTTGTTCAAATGCAACATGATCTGGACAATATCTAGGCTTGAGCTGACATGTGGCAAGTAACGTTTGCACCACACAAATGCCAGGCAATGACCATCACCAATAAGAGACACTCTAACCACCACCCCTTGACATTCAATGGTGTTACCATCACTGAATCCCCCACCGTCAACATCCTGGGGTTACCATTGATCAGAAACTCAACTGGACTCACCACATAAACACAGTGGCTACAAGAGCAGGTCAGAGGCTAAGAATACTGTGGCGAGTAACTCACCTCCTGACTGCCCAAAGCCTATCCACCATCTACAAGGCACAAGTCAGGAGTGTGATGGAATACACCCCACTTTCCTGGATGAGTGCAGCTCCAACACTCAAAAGCCTTGACACCATCCAGGACAAAGCAGCCCGCTTGATTGGCACCACATCCCCCACAAACATCCACTCCCTCCACCACTGATGCTCAGTAGCAGTAGTGTGTACTATCTACAAGATGCACTGCAGCAATTCACCAAAGATCCTTAGACAGCACTTTCCAAACTCACGACCACTTCCATCTAGAAGGCCAAGAGTAGCAGATACATGGGAAAACCACCACTTGCAAGTTTCCCTCCAAGCCACTCACCATCCTGACTTGGAAATATATCGCCGTTCCTACGCAGTTGCTTGGTAAAAATCCTCGAATTCCTTCCCTAACGGCATTGTGGGTCAACCCACAGAACATGGACTGCAGCGATTCAAGAATGAAGTTTGTGAACAGAATTCCCACTCACCTGAAGAAGGGGCTTAGAGCTCCGAAAGCTTGTGTGGCTTTTGCTACCAAATAAACCTGTTGGACTTTAACTTGGTGTTGTTAAACTTCTTACTGCAATTCAAGAAGGCAGCTCACCATCACCTTCTCAAGGACAATTAGGGATGGGCAATAAATACTGGCCAGCCAGCAACACCCATGTCCCAGGAATGAATAAAAAATGAACACAGTGTAACAAGACTGTTAAACCTGAAGTGACATTGAAAATTATTTGACATAAACAAAAGTGCAAAGGTGAAAAGTAAGAATGAAAACGTGAATACGTGAACATTTTTTAAAAATGTATTCATCGTGAGATGCAGGTGTCAGTGGCTAGGCCAGCCTTTGTTACCCATTGCTAATTGCCCTTGAGAAGATGGTGGTGAGCCACCTTCTTGAAATGCTGCAGTCCACAATCACATTTTTCAGGGAGCAAAAGATATTGATCCAGTAATCTGCCTTGCGTCTGCATCAATTTACATAATTAATGATAGTTGTTGTTAATTAGTGGGTCAATCAAATATGGAAAATATCGATAGGATCATCATTCTTCATAAGAATGACATTTCCTATTCATTCCTAAGTTTGCAGAAATGTACTTTACATGGGGCTCTTAAAAATAAACTGCAGCCCACAATACACCGTACAAAATTTCCGCTAAATCAATGAATATTTTTCTATTCCTTCCAGAAAATAGGTTGCTTTCAATATTAACAGCAGGACATAGTGCATCAAACCCTTTGCCAACTTTGAGCAAACAATCATGGAATTCAAAGTGTGAAAGGTCATATACATAAAATACATCCAGCTGCCTTGGGGTACAGCACAGTGACCTCCCTTATGCAACAGTGGATGACAAACCACAAGATGTTGCAAATAGCCTGGAAGCAGCCAGTCACATGAAAGATCATGGCCATGACCACATTCACAGCCACTGGCAATGCTGTGCTCGTTCTGCTGTAGGGATGCGATTGTGGTTTGTAGCAGATGGTAGATTTCAGTGAGAACATCCTCAGTGAAGCGGTGATGACTGACACACCATTCCTCGGTGGAGTTCAGGTCGGAACGTTGCTTTGAGCTGGCTTCTTCCAGGAAAACTAATCCCACTACCTTGCTTTTGCCTGATCACTCTGGCTCTTTTTCTGGTGACACAAACTGGAGGAGATTTTCATGTTTCTGTTCTGAACAATTGACTGAAAATATGATTCAGCAAATGCAAAGCACGAACTATGGTGCAAGTGTAATGTGACAGTATTGTGTGTGCAACACCAAAGCACCTTACTCTCAAGATATAACCACATTTTCTCCATTTTACAGCTGTGGCTGAACTCCAGGAGTAACGTATTGGTTGTGCTCACCAGCCAGATTTGGTCAAGAGTTCAGCATCACCATCACAACTTCAAAGTAATACAACTGCAGCTACAGGCCGAGAAACTGGACCATGTGCAGGCAGCGGCAGGATCATGCTAATTCAGTCTGCCAACCTCATTTTTATACAACCAGTGAACTGTGGGCGGCAGCTCTAGAATGGATAAATTCCCTAGTTTGGAGAGAAGGCGCAGACACAGTTTTACTGTGGAGCTGACTTCATATTAAACTAAGATTTTTTTAAATCATGTTGCCTCAGTGCTCTGGTTAAGTTGAATACAGACCAGTTAATCCTGAATGCAGCAATTATTAGCATTTTCAAAGGTCAGGTTTAGGTGGACACATGCCACTACAGCGTCCCAACCAAGATGGCGTCAGACATTTCTAACACTCACTGGCCAGAATTCTCCGGCCGCGCTGGTCTAAAGGCCAGAAATTCCCGCCCAACCGTTAATGGCGTTTCATATTCTCTGCAACCCGCCCGCTAAAATTCCCATGGCGGGTGGGATGGGAGAATTCCGGCCACTATCTGTGTAAAGGGTAGCCACCTAAATTAGATCTATTTACATCTGTCAGATGCCAAGCAAATAGGCACTACAAGGTCCACTTTATCCCTCAAGACTTCTCAAGCATTTTAGTGGAGGAAAATTACGCTAACCTTTGATTTAAAGGTAAAGTTACCGTAGTCCCAGATGACCACAGGTTACTCCCCTTTGAGGGGGAGAGCTGACTGGTGGTGATTTAACCTGAGGTTCACCACACCTCAGGCGAGAGGTAAGGTTGAGAAGGCCTTCATGAATAACCTCTCCCAGTAAGGGAATTGAACCCACGCTGTTGGCATCACTCTGAATCATGAACCAGCCTTCCAGACAACTGGACTAACCAACTGCCTTGATTTAACTACAGCCTTATGGGCTTACCCTTAGAACCAGCACATTGATTTCCCAAATGTTCTTTCTTGTTTGTTAGCTAGCTGCCTGTTTGTGGCCACCTAATGATTTCTCTTTAAGGAATCCGAGACATTTAGAAAGAAAACCAAAGACATCAACGAATGTCAAGTCCAATGTTAACTTGTTCTGTAGATGGTGACTCTTAAAGATTATGTGTTTGCATTATTGGCTCAATGACTGAATCAGTAGTCAGAGCGGGCATTTTATCAAAACTGAAAATCAAATAAGATTGCAGGTCTTCAACTTAACAAGCAGTCCAACTTAACAAGGAGTTCAACTCTAACCACTGCAATATGATATTTATTTTATGTGCCAATCTAATACATTCATACATGAGCCAACAAGTCAAGCACCCTGGCTCAAAACCACTCTGTCATGGTGATAGCAATTTGTTACCAGGACAACGAGGTACAAATACAGCACTCAGGCAGCAATCATTGTAATGAGAGTCAATGACAATGTTTGCTTCTCAGTGCCAGCTTTCTTTATGGTCAGGGATGATGGTGAGCATAAGTGTTTTATTTTTATTCATTCGTGGGACATGGGCATCGCTGGCTGGCCAGGATTTATTGCCCAACCCTAGTTGCCCTTGAGAAGGTGGTGGTGAGCTGCCATCTTGAAACGCTGCAAATCAAGTTCTGTGGGTTGACCCACAATGCCATTAGGGAGAGAATTCCAGGATTTTGACTGAGCGACTGCAAAGGAATGGCAACATATTTCCAATTCAGGATGGTGAGTGGCTTGGAGAGGGAATTTGCAGGTGGCGGTCTTTCTATTTATCTGCTGCCCATTCCCATCTGGTGCCCTTCTCCCTGCTCATTCACTGTAACTTTGGTAAAAGGGACACATAAACCTGGTAAATTATCTAAATGCCATTTGCACAATTGTTATGGTGTTATCACCATTTTTCCAGGGTTCCATGGCTTATTCACTAAGGTTAGGTCATTCTCGTACAATCCCACCAGATCCAGTCAGAGTGCAACTGAAGGTTGAAGAGTTGGCCTGTAATTTGAAGATGGTGGCCCGAGACTGCAGTAAGACCTTCCTTGCAGCCTTGTTTGGGCAAAGTATTGTTAAAGTTTAAAGTTTATTTATTATCCACAAATAGGCTTTACATTAACACTGCAATGAAGTTACTGTGAAAATCCCCTAGTCGCCACACTCCAATACCTGATTGAGTACATTGAGGGAGAATTTAGCATGGCCAATCCACCTAACCAGCACATTTCTTCAGATTGTGGGAGGAAACCAGAGCACCCGGAGGAATGGGGAGAACATGCACACTCCGCACAGACAGTGACCCAAGCCGGAGATCGAACCCAGGTCCCTGGTGTTGTGAGGCAGCAGTGCTGACTACTGTGCCACCGAGCCGCCCCAAACCTTGATCTGCTTCAAATCTGGTTCCCTCAATGGCTGAGATGGGAAGGCTCGAGCCAGCCAGAGTGCCTGCATGACACCAGCCAGGAGGAAGCATATTCATCTCCTATCCCTCAGAAGTCAGAGATTTGGCTTAGGCCCTGAAGAGCAGCAAGTTGCATTTATATCACACCTTCAACATTGTAAAACATCCTGAGGTTCTTCACAGGAGTGCCAAACAGAATTTGAAACCAAAGAGATTATTAGGGCGGCACGGTAGCACAGTGGTTAGCACTGCTGCTTCACAGCTCCAGGGTCCCGGGTTCGATTCCCGGCTCGGGTCACTGTCTGTGTGGAGTTTGCACGTTCTCCTCGTGTCTGCGTGCGTTTCCTCCGGGTGCTCCGGTTTCCTTCCAAGGATGTGCGGATTAGGTTGATTGGCCAGGTTAAAAAATTGTCCCTTAGAGTCCTGAGATGCGTAGGTTAGCGGGATTAGCAGGTAAATATGTGGGGGTAGGGCCTAGGTGGGATTGTGGTCGGTGCAGACTCGATGGGCCAAATGGCCTCCTTCTGCACTGTAGGGTTTCTATGATTTCTTCCTATGATGATAGGGCCCAACACATGGTAAAGAGATAGATTTTAATGAACATCTTAATGAAGGAAAGAAAGGTTCAGGAAGAGAATTCTAGAGTGTACGGCCTTGGTAGATGAAAGCACAGTCACCAACCCAATTTTCTCAGGCGTTGCTGATAGTTAGCCATCAACTACGCACACAGCATTCAATTTGCTTAAACCAGCCAAGTCAAAATCAATTGTTGAGTAAAAGCAGCATGATCAGATCATAAGACGGGAGAACAAGATAAAACATGTTTTTTCCAGGGTGAATGCCTGCCATCTTTGCACAGTCCGGTCTCCTACACGCTGCAAAGCCGAGATGAGGTAATATGAAGGAGACCAACTTTTGCCGACAAGAATCAATCTGCCAGAGACAGCCAATTCCTCTACTTTCTCAGAAGACTCAGGAAATTTGGCATGTCAGCTACGACTCTCAGCAACTTTTACAGATGCACCATAGAAAGCATTCTTTCTGGTTGCATCACAGTTTGGTATGGTTCTGCTCTGCCCAAGACTGCAAGAAACTACAAAAGGCCATGAATGTAGTCCAATCCATCACGCAAAACAGCCTCCCATCCATTGACTCTGTCTACACTTCCCACTGCCTCTGCAAAGCAGCCAGCATAATCAAGGACCCTACGCACACCGGACATACTCTCTTCCACCTTCTTCCGTCGAGAAAAAGATACAAAAGCCTAAGATCACGTACCAACCAAAGAACAGCTTCTTCCTTGCTGCTATCAGACTCTTAAATTAACTTATCAATAATTAAGCTGATCTTTCTCTACACCCTAGCTGTGACAGTAACACTACATTCTGCACTCTCTCGTTTCCTTTTCTATGAACGATATGCTCTGTATAGCACGCAAGAAACAAAACTTTTCACAGTATGCTAAAATATATGACAATAATAAATCAAATCAAATGCAATCAAATCGAGTCAGAACCAGCTGAGAGTCCAAATCAAGCTGTGCCAAGAGATAATCTGGATCTTAACGAGAGCAGAACACTAACCAAACCATATTGGGGAGAGTAGTGCCTCAGTTGAAAACCAACACTGAGTCAACATCAGAAAACTACGTTGACTTGGGTTAAGACAACCATGGACAACATCCAACACAAGCCAAAGACACCGGAGGCTGCAGCAAGCACTAAAAAGCAGGGGCCTGGGGTTCGCCGACCACCACAAAGAGAATGATGCCCTCTGGAACATCTGACCTATTGACTATTGTGTTTGTTGATTGTTAATGTCACACTATTTATTATGTCAGAGACCTTTGATTTAAAGGAGCAGGAAGATCTTATGGATTAATGGTACTTTTAGGGCCCGATTTTACCATTTTCATTCTAGGTGCCGAATCTGGGCGTAGTACAGATCCGACTTAGAAATCCACTTTCAGGCGCCCCCATACGCTCTCAGCCATCTCCAGTCCCATTCACGCTGTGGGCGGAGCTTAGCGCGGCCAAAACGATCGGAGCTCTGAACTGCACATGCACAGTTAGAAAGAAATTTGAAACAGCGCGCCCGTGTCAGATCGCTCCCGAGCGGCAAAAAACGGAGAAAGCGGCCCGGGAGCAAATAGTGGGAGCGAGGGTGTATCTCGGGGTGTGGAGGGGGGGGGGGGCAGATGGATCTCTGGTGGGGGGGCAGATGGATCTCTGGTGGGGGGGCGGGGGCAGGGGGGTCCACTGCCACTCTGTGGGTGATCGCAGGGGGTTGGGGGGCAGGGGTGGCGATCGGTCTGGGTAGTGGGGGTGGTGGATGAGGGGGGCACACGCACATCACTGTCCCCCTTACCCACCCCCCCTACCGAGACCGATCATCACCCCTGCCCCCCACCAGAGATCCATCTGCCCCCCCAACCAGAGACCAATCGGCCCCCTCCACCAGAGATCTATCTGTCCCCCCACCAGAGATCCATCTGCCCCCCCCACCAGAGATCCATCTGCCCCCCCACCAGAGATCCATCTGCCCCCCCCCCCCCCCCCCCGCCAGAGATCCATCTGACTCCCCCACCAGAGATCCATCTGCCCCCCCCTCCCTGTGATACATCTTACCTGCCTTCCTCCCCCCCACCAGATGACGATCTGGCCTCAATCCACCCCCCTCCAGAGGAGCATCTGACCTGCCTCCTCCCCCCCACCAACAGACAATGATCAGCCCTCCCCCCCACCACCAGACAACAATCAGCCCTCCCCCCAACCACCAGACAACGATCGGCCCTCCTCCCCACCACTGATCTGAGCCAGAGAGCCGTTGGAAACACTGAACGCACCCTTCAGAGGCTGGAGCACCCGACTCAGACTTCCATTTAACAGGATCATAACGGCACGGTTCCGGATCGGCAAATGAGGTGGTAAAGGGGGAAATGCTGATAAAGTTGGGCGGGCAGTTCATTAATTCAATTTAAATGCATGCAAATGCATTTAAATCGCCATTGCTCCCGTTTTGGGTGCGAAGCGGATCGCCGCCATTCCTGGGTTTCAGTAAAGTGGCGATCTGCACAGATGCGGGTGCAGATCGCGATAAAGGCCTCACACCCGACTTTACCACGATTTCGCGCCTGAAAACGGGTGCAAATTGTTGGTAAAATCGGGCCCATAGGGTGGGATTTGCCTTCCCTTCCTGGTGTGTTTTGCAGCGGTGGGATGTGGCGTACCACAGCTGGTGGCGGGATCTTATGATCCTGCCATTTTCAATGGGTTTTCCCATTGAATACACCCCTCACCACCGAAAAAGGTGTGGCGTGGGTGCATTGTTGGTGAGACCGTAAGATCCCGCAGGAGTGGACAGCAGCAAGATTTTGGTGATAGTTGCTTTGACCTGCTGCTTCCATTGTTTAACATGCAGTGTTTTAGCTTCGCCAGGTTGGCACTGCATTTTCTTCTCCATTTGCTATTGCTCCTGGCAACCTCTCCTGCCCTCCTCATTGAACCAGTGTTGGTTAGCTGGTTTGATGGTGATATAAGTGTATGTCAGGCCTTGAGGTCCAAGACTGGGATTGCGTACAATTTTATTGCTGCTCCTGGTCCATGATACTTCATGAATGCCCAGTCAATAAGGATAGGCAACAACACCTCCTCCATGATCATCCTCAACACCGGTGCCAACAAGGCTGTGTCCTCAGCCCCTTACTATACTCCATATACACCTATTCACCTCCAACTCGATATTCAAGTTTGCTGATGACACTACCGTTGTGGATCGGATCTCAATGACAAGACAGAGTACAGGGAAGCGATAGAGAATCTGGCGACAATAATAATCTCTCCCTCAATGTCAACAAAACAAAGGAGATAGTGATCGACCACTAACACTTCTACTTTCTCAAGAGACTCAGGAAATTTGGCATGTTTGCTACGACTCTCACTAACTTTTACAAACACACAATAGAAAGCATTCTTTCTGGTTCTATCACAGCTTGGTATGGCTCCTGCTCTGTCCAAGACCGCAAGAAACTACAAAATGCTGTGAACGAAGCCCAGTCCATTACGCAAACCAGCCACCCATCCACTGACTCTGTTTACACTTCCCACAGCCATGGAAAAGCAGCCAGCATAATTAAGGGCCTCTTGGACCCCGGACATTCTCTCTTTCACCTTCTTCCATCGAGAAAAAGATACAAAAGTCTGAGATCACAGACCAACCGAAGAATAGCTTCTTCCTTGCTGCTATCAGACTCTTAAATGGACTTACCATATATTAAGCTGATCTTTCTCTACACCCTAGCTGTGGCTGTAACATTACATTCTGCACTCTCTCCTTTCCTTTTCTATGTACCACATACCACATGGGCAGCACGGTAGCACAGTGTCAGCACTGCTGCCTCACAGCTCCAGGGACCTGGGTTCGATTCCCGGCTCGGGTCACTGTCTGTGCGGAGTTTGCACATTCTCCCCGTGCCTGTGAGGGTTTCCTCCGGGTGCTCTGGTTTCCTCCCACAGTCCAAAGATGTGCGGGTTAGGTTGATTGACCAAGCTAAATTGCCCCTTAGTGTCCCAGGATGCGTGGATTAGCGGGTAAAATATGAGGGTGAGAGGGATTAGTGGGGTAAATGTGTGGGGTTGTGGGGATAGGGACTGGAGTGGGATTGTTGTTGGTGCAGACTCAATGGGCCGAATGGCCTCCTTCTGCATTGTAGGGTTTCTATGTTTTCTATGTCTATGAACGGTATGCTTTGTCTATATAGTGCACAAGAAACTATACTTTTCACTGTATACTAATACATGTGACAATAATAAATCAAATCAAAAAAAGTTTTAGGTTTCTTGATCTGTTCTGAATCTATCTCATTGAGCATGATGCTAGTGCCACACAACATGATGGAAGATGTTCTCAGCATGAAGACAAGGACTTTTAACTCCACAAGGATTGTGCAGTGATAATTCCAACCAATATTACCATGGACAGATGCATTTCTAACAGACAACTGAGTGAGGGTGTGGTTAAGTCCTTGATTTCCTCATGCTGATTCTCTCATCTCCTATCACAAATCCAGTCCAGCAGCCATAGTCGCCAGGACTTGCTGAGTTTGGGCAGTTGTGGTACACTGAACCTTTTTTAGTAATGGATACCCAAGCCCCTAATGCAGAGAATATTCTGACTCAAACTTATCCTCAGTGCTTTCCCCAAGTGGAATTCAGTATGGAAGAGTATGGTTTCATCAGTCGAGGGAGAGTAGTAAGCAATAATCAGCAATGCATTTCCTTGTCCACACTAAAGACATGACACTTCACAGGGCATGGAGACAATAGTGAGGAATGCCAGGGCCATTTCCACGCAGCTGTATGCCACTGGACTCCCATTTCTGTTGGGGTTTGTCTGCTGGTGGATCAGGATGTATCCAGGGATAGCGATAGAGAGAAAACTATATATTTTTAGTGCAGAATCATAGCTAAATTGTTGCACATTTCATTTGGAAATGTCTGTTCCATTGTTAATACTTGCAATTTATGGAAGGTTTTTTTTAATGCATGATACGAGAAATAGTCAGAAGTAGAACCTTATGTTTAAGTTTTCTGTCTGAAGTATAGGCATTTAGAAGAAAAGCTGCAAATTATGTTCCTTAATAGTTGTCACAGATGTAAAGGCACAAAATACATTTTTAAAGACAACCATTTGAAAAGCATAAAAAACTTTTAAAAAAGGCTTTGTTCAAAAAAAGCATCTGAGGAGAGACAACTTGGCACCTTTCTGTGTTGATTCCAAGACCTCATCAAACTGCTTATCTCAGGAAGGATCATATTCAATAAGCATTCCACAAGTTAAATGAGAAGCTTCCACTTGCTGGTCTTCTTTCAGAGCAAGGACAATTAAGGACTACAATGAAAAGCTAAAAAAGAACCAAGGTGGGAGAAAGACCATTAGAATGGCTGATATCTAATATGGAAGCATGATTCATCAGTTTGGGAGCAACCATCATCATGTTTCATACAATGAGAAAAGGCGGCAATGTCGAAAGAGAAAACCATCTTTAACATTGTAAAACGTGACACAGAAACTGCCTTTCAACAGGGAGAGACTGAGTAAGGCTTCCAGAGACAACCAAAAGACTGCTGCACTAAATTAGGCTACCAAGAGCCATCAGCTGCAGTACTGTATAATCATAGAATCACTACAGTGCAGAAGAGGCCATTCAGCCCATCAAGTCTGCACCGAATCTCTGACAGAGTATCTTACCCAGGCCCTCTTCCCCGCCCTATCCCAGTAACCCAGACACATTTACCATGGCTAATCCATCTAACCTACACATCTTGGGACACTAAGGAGCAATTTAGCAAGGCCAGTCCACCTGAGCTGCATATCTTTGGGCTGTGGGAGGAAACCAGAGCACCCAGAGGAAACCCACGGAGACAGGGGGAGAAGTGCAAACTCCACACAGACAGTGACCCAAGCCGGGAATCGAACCCGGATCGCTGGTGTTATGAGGCAACAGTGTTGACCACTGTGCCACCGTGCCACCATGCCACAGAAGTGAGAGCAGGAGCCCTCACTCACTCCCAGGATCTGTTCTGCTAGGGTTCACCTGCAAAGGCAAACTCCAACTCTCAATTACAGGAGCCATTGCAACTGTTAAGCAGAAGCTCAAATTTCAACCTCTGCGCTTTGGACAAAAGGAATTCTTGCAATGGCCTCGCACTGACATCTCACAGAGACTGCTTTGGAATTTCATCTCTACTTGTTTCTCTTTTCTTTACCTGCATTCTAATCTTTGTACATGTTTTTTAATTAATAACTTTATCACTTGTCTTGAAATAACTTTTTTAATTGAGAGCGTTTGGATAGAGCCAGGGTTAATGTGGGACCGGAGAACAGTACTGCCAATGGTATGATATAGAGACTCTCATGGTGATAGATAGTGTAGTCTGGAAGGAGCCAGCATGGAGACTGCACCCATGCAGGTCTGTACCTTGGATATGTATATACTTATGGATTACCAATAAATGGTTTATGTTCAATCATACAAGCCTCCAGGCCTCCTGGTGAGATACCAAACAACCTGAAAACAACTTTCAGCAGCAGTTTCATAATAAGCTAAACTTTAGCTTGCTCAGGAGAAAAGCTTGTCTGCTGGGTTATTTTCACATTGAACCACTCATAAAAGGGGCTACATATAGACACAGAGGGCGGAATTTCATCAGCGTGTCCGCCCAAGGTTCATACGATCCCGCCCGAGGCCAACAGGGAATGCCGTTGTCCAAGCCTCGCTCGCCTCTGGAATCGGGGCGGGTGTGCCGGTAAAATTCAGGCTGGGATTTTCTGGCCGCGCTTGCTTTAAGGCTGGAAAATCCTGCCCGAGGTCAACTGACCTTTGCAATGGTCTGCCCCCGCTGCCCTCTACGATTCCCGTGGCAGGCTGGACGGGAAAATTCTGCCCACAAACTCTTAGCTCACAGACTGCTTTCAGGAATTATCTTTTACATGGCTGTTACATAATAAATAGTAAGTGATGAGAATGCTGCAGTTCCTATTAGGCTCTTTTGTTAAAGTTTATTAAAGTATATTTATTAGTCACACGTAGGCTTACATTAACACCACAATGAAGTTACTGTGAAAATCCGCAAGTTGCCACACTCCGGCACCTGTTCGGGTACACTGAGGGAGAATTTAGCAAGGCCAATGCACCTAACCAGCACGTTAGGACTCTGGGAGGAAACCAGAACACCCAGACGAAACCCACGCAGACACAGTGAGAACATGCAAACTCCACACAGACAGTGACTCAAGCCGAGAATCAAACCTAGATCTCTGGTGCTGTGAGGCAGCAGTGCTGACCACAATGCCACCGTGCTTTATTTGGTTGAAAGAAAAGTAGTCATGGGGAGAAATGTGTTCAGATTGCATTCATTTCCTGGGGACAGGCAGCACCATGAGCCTGTCTGCATAGCTCATGTGGTGTTCTTCAATATGATCAATGGGGAACTTGCCTGGGCTGCAATTCTAGCAGCCCGGAAAGCTAACTGTCCTCACAGAATCGACACAAGTATGCCCAGGGGGGCTTGAATTTTTAGCCTCAAAGTGGTAGGTTTTCAGTCATCTGGAGTAAGCACCTAAATTTTCGTATGTCCATACCTGTTACTTATAACTTTACATGAAAAAACCTTACATCATATGAAGAATTAGACTCCGATTCAACAGTTAAACTGTCATATGGAAAAACAATTACATTCAGATGAGTCACTTAATGGAGCAATTACACTGTCATATGGAGTAACAGAACCCAGAGGTATGATTAACTGTGATATTATCAGGATATTGCCATAACATTTTACCACATTTTATAGATTATACGACCTTCTATAACTGAAGTAAATAACTAAGCAGCTTTTCCCAAAACAGCCATAGCATTTAGTTCATTCCATTAGTATTTTTTTTTTCAAGCCAGGAGTCTCATTAAACCATTTGATTAATTTTAAAGTGGAGAATTAAAATATCATTGGTTCAAAACGGGCAGATTTCTAGTCAGCATTTGGCTGGGTGATTGGACTGTCCTCCCAGTGGCATGGGAAATGGATGTGGTACCACAAGAAATTCAACAACCTGACCAGGACAGCAATGTTGAGAATGATATGCCCTGATCACTATTTCATTTATTAGACTCCAACATATCTCCCAGCGTTTTCAAAACACCCAATCAATATGGTTCTCCTGCAATCATGTTTTTAAATTCATTTCTGGGATGTGGGCGTCACTGGTTGTGATGGCATTTATAGTCCATCCCTAACTACCCAGAGGGCATTTGAGAGTCAACCAGGGTGGGTCTGGAATCACATGTAGGCCAAACCAGGTAAGGATGGCAGATTTCGTTCCATAAGGAATATTAACAAAGAACAATACAGCACAGGAACAGGCCCTTCGGCCCTCCAAGCCCGCGTCGCTCCCTGGTCCAAACTAGACCATTCTTTTGTATCCCTCCATTCCCACTCCGTTCATGTGGCTATCTAGATAAGTCTTAAACATTCCCAGTGTGTCCGTCTCCACAACCTTGCCCAGCAGCGCATTCCAGGCCCCCACCACCCTCTGTGTAAAATATGTCCTTCTGATATCCGTGTTAAACCTCACCCCTCTCACCTTGAACCTATGACCCCTCGTGAACGTCACCACCGACCTGGGAAAAAGCTTCCCACCGTTCACCCTATCTATGACTTTCATAATTTTATACACCTCTATTAGGTCACCCCTCATCCTCCATCTTTCCAGTGAGAACAACCCCAGTTTACCCAATCTCTCCTCATAACTAAGCCCTTCCATACCACGCAACATCCTGGTAAAGCTCCTCTGCACTCTCTCTAAAGCCTCCATGTCCTTCTGGTAGTGTGGCGACCAGAACTGGGCGCAGTATTCCAAATGCGGCCAAACCAACGTTCTATACAACTGCAACATCAGACCCCAACTTTTATACTCTATGCCCCGTCCTATAAAGGCAAGCATGCCATATGCCTTATTCATTACCTTCTCCACCTGTAACATCACCTTCAAGGATCTGTGGACTTGCACACCCAGGTCCCTCTGCATAACTACACCCTTTATGGTTCTGCCATTTATCGTATAGCTCCCCCCTACCTTAGTTCTACCAAAATGCATCACTTCGCATTTATCTGGATTGAACTGCATCTGCCATTTCTTTGCCCAAATTTCCAGCCTGTCTATATCCTTCTGTAGTCTCTGACAATGTTCCTCACTATCTGCAAGTCCAGCCATTTTCGTGTCGTCCGCAAACTTACTGATCACCCCAGTTACACCTTCTTCCAGATCGTTTATATGAATAACAAACAGCAGAGGTCCCAATACAGAGCCCTGTGGAACACCACTAGTCACAGGCATCCAGCCGGAAAAAGACCCTTCCACTACCACCCTCTGTCTTCTGTGACCAAGCCAGTTCTCCACCTATCTAGCCACCTCCCCCTTTATCCCATGAGATCCAACCTTTTGCACCAACCTACCATGAGGGACTTTGTCAAACGCTTTACTAAAGTCCATATAGACAACATCCACGGCCCTTCCCTCGTCAACCATTCTAGTCACTTCTTCAAAAAACTCCACCAGGTTAGTGAGGCATGACCTCCCTCTCACAAAACCATGCTGACTATTGTTAATGAGTTTATTCCTTTCTAAATGCGCATACATCCTATCTCTGAGAATCCTCTCCAACAACTTCCCGACCACGGACGTCAAGCTCAGCGGCCTATAATTTCCTGGGTTATCCTTCCTACCCTTCTTAAATAACGGGACCACATTAGCTATCCTCCAATCCTCTGGGACCTCACCTGTGTCCAGTGACGAGACAAAGATTTGCGTCAGAGGCCCAGCGATTTCATCTCTCGTCTCCTTGAGCAGCCTTGGATAGATTCCATCAGGCCCTGGGGATTTGTCAGTCTTTATATTAGTGAACCAGATGGGCTTTTACAACAATCAACAATGATTTTGCGGTCACCTTTGACTTTTCATTCAAAGTTTTTATTGAATTCAAATTTCACCATCTGCCATGGTAGGATTTGAATCCAGGTTCCCAGACTATTACCCTAGGTCTCTAGATTACTAGTCCAGGGACTACACCATTGCCTCCTCAACTCTCCTTCATCTGCTGCTACCCGCATAACAGGCACAAGCTCCACATTTCTCTTACCGGGCAGAAACAGGAAAATATTTCACTCCAAAGCTGAGTGAGCCCTGGAGTCATTTGACCTTCACTCCATCTTTCCTCCAACTTGCTGCCTCTCTCACTCAGTGTACACGTGCAGCTGGCTTACACATCTGCACAGCCCTTCACTGGAACCACATCCTGATTTGTTCACACTTGTTTTGTCGGAACACTGGATCACCACAACTGCTAAAGAAGCTGTATCAGGGGAGCATCAGCTGCCATCAAGGCCCTCACCCAGTTGGAAGAGGAAGCCAGTGCAGATTATTTGAGCAGTCAGTATCAGGGATGCTGAGGTTGGAGGCTGCATTCAGGAAGATTTCTGCCTCTTTGCTTGTTCTCAGGTAATGGCACCTAGGAGCGGTGTGGCAACCTGCTGCTGCATAATGCTACCATTCTTCTGCCACGCATTAATATCATCACTTATCCAGCAACAGCAAAGAATACTTAGTTCAGGAACAACATGGCATGCAATATAATATCGTCTTCACCTTGTGACAAGTCAATTTGTTTTGATACAGTTTTTCCTTATTTTTTCAGGAGCGTTACAGGATGAGGTCTAAGCCCAAGAGGCACCCAAGAACAGTAATTTTATTGCAAATTTCATCTGGATCAGGCACCAATACAGAAAGAAAGACCCCACGGGATTTAGATGGTGACTTTGTAAGGTGAACCACCACTCATAGAGTAGGGCAATGGTGGTATCAGGTGAACAGAATGGAATTTTAAAGTTTATTTATTAGTCACAAGTAAGGCTTACATTAACACTGCAATTAAGTTACTGTGAAATTCCCCTAGTTGCCACATCCCAGCGCCTGTTCGGGTCAATGCACCTAACCAGCACGTCTTTCAGACGTATGACACCCAGGTGTTCCATATCTCCACACACATGTCTGCATGGGTTTCCTCCCCGACTGGGACTATCTTCTGGTTCCCTTTCCCATGTCCTGCTCCTTGGGACACTTTCTTTGGTAATGGCTCTCTGGTTCAGGTCACCTGACCTGCTTTTCATGCTATTTATTTTTCTTTGCTTCTGCGCAAGGCCTGGTTCTCCACATAAAAGCGGCAAAATACACCAACTGCGCATGTGTGGCCACTTCCCAGCCAGTGCTCATGCAGGAGAACTGACTTCCTGGCATCCGGCTGCCACTTTAAAATTAAGGTAAGCATTAACATTTCTTAACACTCCAGATATGCTAAAAGATGCATATAGGGATAAGTTTCGCTTAGCAATTGGGCCAAAACTGTTTGCAGTATTCCAGGTGTGGTCTACCTAGTGCTTAGTGCAGCTTTAACAAGGCTTCCCTATTTTAATACTCCATTCCCTTTGAAATAAAGGCCATCAATCCATTTGCCTTCCCAATGATCTGCTGATTTTACATGCTAGCTTTTTGTGATTTGAGGACCCCCAATCTGAATGTGCTGCAGCTCTCTGCATTCTTCCTCTATTGAAGCAATATTCAGCTCCTTTATTCTTCCTACCCAAGGTGCATTCCTTCACATTTTCCTACAGTATAGCCCATCTGCCAAGTTTATGCCCTCTCACCCCACCCTCTGTAGAGTATTTGTGACAACCTCATGAATTGCCTTCTCACCTATTTTATATCCGCAAACTTGACAATAGTTCATTCACTTTTCTCATCCAACTCATTAATATATATTGTAAATAATTGTGGCCCCAGCACTGATCCGTGCGCTAATCCACTAGTTACAGATTGCCGTCCTGAAAATGCCCCTCTTATTCCAACTCTCTGGCTTCTATCAGTTAGCCAATCCTTTATCAGTGTCCGCAGCTCAGCCTCCTGTTCAATGACTGAGGCAAAGCTCCTCAAGTCACAAACGGCTACTCTAGAAAAACTATGCAAAATTCTATATCTTTGGGTTCTTAAAGTGAATATTTTTTTCAAGTTCAGGGTGACTGGTCACTTCCATAAATAAACATCATCCACTCTAAAATCTGAAGGGAATATTTTGCTGTCCAAATGGTAATGAAACCACGAGATGATAGCAGGGAACTTATCGTTTGTACAATAGCTGCTGGAATTTATAACCTGTTACCATTTCATTTCACCCCTTCAGAATGCAGACTGAAAATACATTTTCCTGATCAAGACTTAGGCTGTGAAACAATAAAGATTTTATTCACATATGCAATATGACTGAATTGCAAACAGTATAAAACAGTAAGTGATATATTCAACTACTTCCCTCAACACAAAGTAATAAACATATCACTCACCATCTTTCAATATTCACTTTAAATCAAGATCACCTCATGCGCTCTGTCGGATAACACAGCCTCAGAACTGACCCAACTCGTCTGCAAATTGGCAATAAATTTAACCACAAAGCTTACCACTTTAACTGTTAGCATAAGACTGAAACTGGTTGAAAACTTGGCCCTGGAATGCTTTTCCTTGTGAACTTGCTCACGGAAATATAATCTGAAGGTCTTTGAAGTTAGATGGAAAGAAAACTGTTTCTTATATTATTGCACCAGACGTACAGCAAGCGTCGATGCTTAATGGTTAGCCAAGCATCACGTCATTGAATTTAATGGCTCTGGCCCAGTGACCAATTAACATCTTTGATTTTCTGTTATCCTTTCTTCTAAGACATTGCAACTTCTGAAACCCTTGCAGAAAACCTATCTGCTCTGAGCAGGTTACTTTTCTGTTGAGAAATACTCTGTGTGGTGTCAACGATTAACAAGCAGCATGCTGTTTCTCATCATGCAAAAGTCAGCAAGGACGAAAAGTGCAATTTTGACACATAACTTGCTCTCGTTATTGGGGTGCCATCGTTAAAGAGTGCCCTGATCAGAACCTGAGTAAACTTCCCCCGTAGCTCACCATGGAGGTCTCAGGGGCCCACCTTTGATGGGAATTAGCACCTCCCCACTCCCCCTGCTCATCGCCTCCCCTCTCCCCCACCTCACCAGACCTGATAATCTGCAGCTTCACACCTTCTCCTCCCGCCCACCCCCCCAACCCCTCATCCTCACAGACAGAGCCAGCACCCACCTCCATCATCCCTGCTGCCCACCTCTCCAACAGCCATCTCAGGCAGCCCCTCCTCTGCTCCCAGTCACCACGACACCAAAATGAATCCCCCTCCCCCATTAAGGCTCCCAATGGGGCCCACCCCTTGGCACAGGTTGGCAGTGAGGGGGGAAGTCCCAGAGAGACTGCTCGCTAATGACATTCTAATGTACTAAAATGAACTTTCAGTGGCCCTCCCCAGCGTGTTTCATGCCACTGTACCAGCAAGGGGCTGGTAAAATCGGAACTTGGAAACTCGCCAGTGCGAATTGTGCTCTCCGGATTTGGAGCATGCATCGCCATTCCCGCAGATGAAGAGTGGGCTCAAAATCACTCGCAATCTCCAGCTGACATATAGGCCAGAATTTTACCATCCCATCCCCCACAGAAATCGGAGCAGGCGAGGGGCAGACCATGGAAAGGTCCATTGACCTTGGGTGGGATAAAAAGAACAAAGAACAAAGAAAGTTACAGCACAGGAACAGGCCCTTCGGCCCTCCAGGCCTGCACCGACCATGCTGCCCGACTGAACTAAAACTCCCTACCCTTCCGGGGACCATATCCCTCTATTCCCATCCTATTCATGTATTTGTCAAGACACCCCTTAAAAGTCACTACTGTATCCGCTTCCACTACCTCCCCCGGCAACGAGTTCCAGGCACCCACTACTCTCTGTGTAAAAAATCTGCCTTGTACATCTCCTTTAAACCTTGCCCCTCGCACCTTAATCCTATGCTCCCTAGTAATTGACTCTTCCACCCTGGGAAAAAGCTTCTGACTATCCACTCTGTCCATGTCTCTCATAATCTTGTAGACGTCTATTGGGTCTCCGCTCAACCTCTGTCACTCCAGTGAGAACAAACCAAGTTTCTCCAACCTCTCCTCATAGCTAATGCCAGGCAACATCCTGGTAAATCTTTTCTGTACCCTCTCCAAAGCCTCCACATCCTTCTGGTAGTGTGGCGACCAGAATTGAACACTATATTCCAAATGCGGCCTAACTAAGGTTCTATAAAGCTGCAACATGACTTGTCAATTTTTAAACTCAATACCCCAGCCGATGAAGGCAAGCATGCCGTATGCCTTCTTGACGACCTTCTCCACCTGCATTGTCACTTTCAGATCCCAGATCCCTTTGCCTATCAATACTCTTAAGGGTTCTGCCATTTACTGTATATTTCCTATCTGTATTAGACCTTCCAAAATGCATTACCTCACATTTGTCTGGATTAAACTCCATTTGACATCTCTCCGCCCAAGTCTCCAAATGATCTATATCCCGCTGTATCCTCTGATGGTCCTCATCGCTATCCGCAAATCCACCAACCTTTGTGTCGTCCGCAAACTTACTAATCAATCCAGTTACATTTTCCTCCAAATCATTTATATATATTACAAACAGCAAATGTCCTAGCACTGATCCCTGAGGTACACCACTTGTCACAGCCCTTCATTCAGAAACATACCCTTCCACTGCTACCTTCTGTCTTCTTTGACCGAGTAAGAAGTCTCACAACACCAGGTTAAAGTCCAACTGGTTTATTTGGTACAACAAGGCACTAGCTTTCGGAGCACTGCTCCTTCATCAGGTGAGTGGGAGTTCTGTTCACAAATGGGGCATATAAAGACACAAACTCAATTTACAAAATAATGGTTGGAATGCGAGCCTTTACAGGTAATCAAGTCTTAAAGGTACAGACAACGTGAGTGGAGAGAGGGTTAAGCACAGGTTAAAGAGATATTTATTGTCTCCAGCCTCGACAGTTAGTGAGATTTTGCAAGCCCAGGCATTGATGAAGGGGCAGCGCTCCGAAAGCTAGTGGCTTGTGCTACCAAATAAACCTGTTGGACTTTAACCTGGTGTTGTGAGAATTCTTACTGTGTTTACCCCAGTCCAACGCTGGCATCTCCACATCATGGCTTCTTTGACCGAGCCAGTTTTGTATCCACCTTGCCAGCTCACCTCTGAGCCCATGCGACTTCACCTTCTGCATCGGTCTGCCATGAGAGACCTTGTCAAAGGCCTTACTGAGGTCCAGGTAGAGAACATCCACTACCCTATCCTCATCAACTATCTTCGTCACTTCCTCGAAAAACTCGATCAAGTTCGTGAGACACGACCTCCCCTTCACAAAACCATGTTGCCTCTCACTAATACGTCCATTTATTAAGGATGTTAAGGTTTCGGGTATAGCAAGGCTGCAAAATCCCGCTAATAGGGTTCAAACAAGCATTAAGGCATTGACGCTGATTGAGTGATGAAAGTCATATTCAAGGCCCCAAATGCTCCTTCCAGGTCAAGCAACATTTAATTTGTATTTCCTTCAATTGGCCTATTGGATTCACTGCTCCCCATGTGGTCTTCTCTACATTGGGGAGACTAAACACAGACTGGGTGACCACTGAGCTGGATGATGTACACAGCTAGGGACCCGGGTTCAACTCTTGGTTTGGGTCACTGCCTGTGCGGAGTCTGCACGTTCTCCCTGTGTCTGTGTGGGTTTCCTCCGGGTGCTCCGGTTTCATCTCACAGTCCGAAAGATGTGCAGGTTAGGTGGATTGGCCTGGCTAAATTCTCCCTCAGTGTACCGACTGGGGGATATTCACAGTAACTTCATTGTAGTATTAATGTAAGCTTACTTGTGACTCTAATAAATAAACTTAAAAAACGTTATGGAACATCTTGGCTCAATCTACAAGCTTGACTCCAAACTTCCCGCTGCATGCTATTTTAACTTAGCACCTTGTTCTGATGTCCCTCCTTGGCTTACTGCAACTATCCTGTGAGGCTCGGTGCAAGCTGGAGGAGCAGCATCTCATCTTCCGGTTAGACACGTTACAACCCTTGGGACTCAACGGGTGGAATTTTCCCATCCCACTCATTATGAGTATCATAGCGAGCTGGGATGGATCATACAAAGGTCCGTTGACCTCAGGCGGAATTTTCTGGCCTTGGAGCGAGCATGGCTGGAAAATCCTGCCCAATTTTGTGTTTGACAGCTTTAGATTGTGAACCTTCTCCTTCATTTTAAACCTTTTTAAAAAATATCCCATACATGAATTGCCTCAAACAAACCTCTGACTCCCCTTCCAACAGTAAGAAGTCTCACAACACCAGGTTAAAGTCCACTGTAGGGGCAGTGCTGTGAAAGCTAGTGCTGCCAAATAAACCTGTTGGACTTTAACCTGATGTTATGAAACTTCTGACTGTGCTTACCCCAGTCCAACGCTGGCATCTCCACATCATGGCCCCCTCCAACACCAGGCCATTGGTCTTTTGTTCTTAAAGTTGCCACTTGCTGTTGCAATCTCTCACAGCTACACTTTAATATCTAACACATTTTCCATCCCTTCAGTTCTGATGAAAAGCCAAAGGGCTCAAAATATTAACTCTGCTTTTTCTCCTTATCGATGCTGTCAGGCTGTTGAGGTTTTCCAACATCCTCTATTTTTGGTTGAAATTCCAGGTTCCGGAGTATTTTGCTTATTTTAACATGGGCCGTGTTGGTAATGAATGTGGAGCAGCAATACAGGCAACGTTGTGACATGTCAGAGAGACAGAGCTGAAGTGGAGATTGATAACCAGGCCAAATTTTAAATGACCAGAGAAAGTGAATGTAACCTGAAAAGGCTAAAGAATAGAAAAGAATTGGACGTTTGCCAGCTGGACATGCATTCCATACCATTTGGGGTGGCACGGCGGCACAGTGGTTAGCACTGCTGCCTCACTGTGTTGGATTTCCGGCTTGGGTCACTGTCTGAGTGGAGTTTGCACATTCCCCTCGTGTCTGCGTGGGTTTTCTCTGATTTCCTCCCACAGTCCAAAGATGTGCAGGTTAGGTGCATTGGTCATGCTAAATTCTCCCTCAGTGTGCCCAAGCAGGCACTGGATTGTGGCGACTAGGGGGCTTTCACAGTAACTTCATTGCAATGTTAATGTAAGCCTTACTTGTGACACTAATAAATAAAGTTTTAGGTCAAGGCAGAACAAAATACAAAGATAATTATTACAGATTTGGACTTCTGGATCCACAAATGGGGATCATTCACGAAGAATGTCTAAACATTTGATATGAACTCCCGTTATATAAAACTGAAGGAGGCAGACAGAAGTTTAAAGTTTAAAGTTTATTTTTTACTGTCATAAGTAGGCTTACATTAACACTGCAATGAAGTTAGTGAAAATCCCCTAGTCGCCATACTCCAGCACCTGTTCGGTTACACTGAGGGAGAATTTAACATGGCCAATGCACCTAACCAGCATGTCCTTCGGACAGTGGGAAGAAATAGGAGCACCCAGAGGAAACCCATGCAGACACGGGGAGAACGTGCAGACTCCACGCAGACAGTGACCTTAGCCAGAAATTGAATCCAGGTTCCTGGTACTGCGAGGCAACAAAGCTTACCAAATAGCATGGAATTTACTTAAAAGTTATGAAATTTGTGTTTATTTTCTTGAGGTGTCCTAGGTCCATAGTGCAGGTCACCAAAAGGTTGAAAAAGATTGAAGAGAGGATGAGGTAACATTAGATAACACCAGTAATTACTTTGATTTATCTCTGATTGCATTGAATCTTCTTAACTCAGGTGATTCTCAGGTATTAGGGTGACCCTAATGGTGACTGAGTGGCACCCACCTCTCATCTGTGTGGAGTTTGCACATTCTCCTCGTGTCTGCGTGGGTTTCCTCCGGGTGCTCCGGTTTCCTCCCACAGTCCAAAAATGTGCAGGTTAGGTTGATTGGCCAGGTTAAAAATTGCCCCTTAGAGTCTTGAGATGCGTAGGTTAGAGGGATTAGCGGGTAAATATGTGGGGGTGGGGCCTGGGTGGGATTGTGGTCGGTGCAGACTCGATGGACCGAATGGCCTCCTTCTGCACTGTAGGGTTTCTATGATTTCTATGATCTATGATCTTCATCTGAGCACCTGATATTGTGGGTAGCAGCAAGCCCACCAGGGGAGGTGGTCACTGCAATGTAGGTGGGAAAATGTGAGAGGGTTTCCGTTGGTGAAAGTGCAGAGTGAAGGTTTCTTTAATTGGTAAAAGTAAGAGTGGCCAAGGCTGCCACAGCATCATGATGGAGGAAGAACTGCACATGTGGCCCTATGGAAGTTGTGGCTCTGGGATAGGGTATATTTAAAGGAGGCCTCACTGTCCACCCCCAACCTGCATACGAGCAGCTGCCTCCAGCACCTCCTGGACCTCAGCCTCATTGGGACAGGAGGGGTGTCCAAGATATCATCGACCTTTCCCTCAAGTGGGCACCACCACCACCAATTGACGACCTGCTGGATGGGCAGTGTCATTCTGCACCTACCCTGCCAGCAAGATTGCTGAAAGGTGGGAATGCATTGAGTAGATGACCTGATGTGCAACTGCCCACCATGGGATTTGGAGCAGACGAGGGGTAGACAATGGGAAGGTCCATTGACCTCAGGCGGGATTTTACAGTTTTGGGATGAGTGAGGCTGTAAAATCCCAATGGGGATCATTTTGACTTTGTGCAATAATTTAAAATGAGTTATGGTGAATATCCAGCCCTTAAAAACATAGCTAACTTAGGAACAGAAGTAGACCATTCATCCTTTTGAGTCCTTTCTGCAATTCGCTGAGGTGGTGGCTGACCTGTATCGTGACTCCATCCACTTGCTTTGGTTTCATTTTGTCTTTTTGCAGCGCTCTCAATCTTCACTTTGATTCACTTGTCAATTTTTACACAACCAAAGTTGCCTGAAATGAGTTTGAACATTGAAGGAACATAAATAATTTGAAATTACTTTAAAATCAGGCAGCTTATTTGGGAAACAAAAAAGCAAGAAAAGAAACTAGAAAGGAAACCCCAGTAACAATGAGGAAGAAGGATCAATTGATCTTGTAGTCAATCCTGTTAGGTTGCTGGGCCAGCATTTTCAGGCTCGTGCAAAACGGGGGTACTTCCCTGACACTGGTAATAACATATATTATGAGATGACAGCGAGTTTTACTGCACAACTAACCTTTGCTATTCCAGGCTGGGTGTGCTTGATGCTGCATTCCCAAAGTGGGCTGACGTCCATCATCTTGATAAGCACAAACATTTAAGGGGAAATTCACGCTAAAGTAGAAAGAAAATGTACCTAAACTATTCATGGAAAGCAGATCCGGTGAGAATTTCAAGACCTGGTTCTTTCAACAAAATAACAAATTGTGTGCTGCAGCCTGAGGCAATGATTTATTCAAGATGCAATCTCCTATTTAGAGTTGTACACTCGGAGAACACTGCAAGGAAACATTGGATTGCACAAATTAGGTTTGCTGAATGCTTTCTGCAAAGTTATGTAAGCTTGTCTTCCCACTCTTTTTGAGCAACTTTTGCTTTCTCTCCATCCATCCATCTATCTGTCTGTCTATCCATTTAAAAACTTATCTGTTTTGAACACTTTTAAGTGTCCATAAATTTTCTTCTTCCTCATTGGATATATTCTTTTAGCCTTTTCCTGCCTTCTGATCAGTTACTTTCATCCTGTTTTTCACATCAATCGCTTCACATAAAATCCCTTGAATGGCATCTGAATCAGGTAAAATGGCCATATAAAAGAGAAGGACACTGAACTGCCTAGATGTCCATGAAGTCATTCAGGGAAACACATTCAGCATTTATTGGGGAACACCTCAAGCTAAACAAACCCAGTAAACATCTTTGAGCAGGTACTGAGCTCAAAGATAAAGGGAACTTCATGGACATTTTCTCTGGAGCGTAGGAGGCTTCGGGGTGACCTTATAGAGGTCTATAAAATAATGAGGGACACAGATCAGCTAGATAGTCAACATCTTTCCCCAAAGGTAGGGGAGTCTAAAACTAGAGAGCATAGGTTTAAGGTGAGAGGGAAGAGATACAAAAGGTTCCAGAGGGGCAATTCTTTCACACAGAGGGTGGTGAGTGCTTGGAACAAGCTGCCAGAGGTAATAGTAAAGGCGGATACAATTTTGTCTTTTAAAAAGCATTTAGACAGTTACATGGGTAAGGTGGCTATCGACAGGTATAGGCCAAACGCGGTCAATTGGGACTAGCTTAGTGGTTAATAAAAAGGGGCGGCATGGACAAGTTGGGCTGAAGGGCCTGTTTCCATGCTGTAAATCTCTAAGACACTATGACATTGTTTATCTAGACTAGTGAGGTTTTTGATTAAATGGTGTACAGCGCGTTGACCCTGAGATAGCAGAGCAGATGACTGAAAATTTAAGTTTTCTGGACAAGTTTTGAAGCCTCTCCAAAGGCCACACTGGGATCCACATTAATTCTCAGCTACCATAGGTTCTTCAGAGGTCGTATAACAATCTGACTGGGTGCAATATCCCATCCTAATCTGAGGAAGCCTGAGGACATCGCCTCTTGACGTAGTGGTGTGGGCAGAAGATCCCAAATGGCAAATTAAAGGGATAATTTAAATGGAGCTGATTTTCAGTGACACACCCAAAATCTTTCGCCCCACAGCTGGACATCTTTCTTCCCCATCCTCCCTGGAATTTAAAGGCCTTAACTATAAAATAATAGGGTTACAAAATCTTGTACTGGAAAGGTTGCAGGGGTAGTTTGAAGGTGTATGGTTGGTGTAAACAGCTATGTGGTGTGTAGCAGCAGGGAATAAGGCAAGTAGATTTTGTAATTTTTGGCTTGTTCAAATGCTTTAGGAAAGTGTAAAGTAAAAGTAAAGTAAAGTTTATTTATGAGTCACAAGTAGGCTTACATTAACATTGCAATGAAGTTACTGTGAAATTCCTGAATCACCAAAGTCCGGCGCTTGTTCGAGTCAATGCACCTAATCAGCACATCTTTCAGGCTGTGGGAGGAAACCGGAGCATGCGGGGGAAACCCACGCAGACACGGGGAGAACGTGCAAACTCCACACGGACAGCGACCCAAGCCGGAAATCAAACCCAGGTTCCTGGCGCTGTGAGGCAGCAGTGTTAACCACTGCCATTGATTCTAACAAAAGGCATCAGTTACAGGTGCCCTGATTTTCCCATTCATCAGTCCATCAGAACTGCCCTTTTTCCATTGCTGGCCACTTGATTCACTCCATGGTCACCTCACAGCAGAAAATCTAGATAGTTCACAGTGTCCTGATCCATGCACCAACCAATTTCGACATTTCATTTTCTGTATTATTTCAGTTTGTATCTGGATTCCTCAATTTTTTATTTAGAAATGGGGAAACATTACAGTTTCAGTCTGGGTAAGAGATAAAAATGAAGCAGGCTGACTGTAATGTCGTAACTATGTTAGGGGTTGTGGGTTTTAAACAAAGAGAAAAGAAATGTTTGCGCACGTAGGGCCGATTTTACCATCGCGTTGCACCTGTTTTGTATAACGAGCGACCAACCATGTTACTGCCTCGCTGATATTGTAAACTCCATTCATTGCGTATGTCACGATTCAAAGTTCAAATATACCTAAGGAAGGGTTAACATTTTTTTTCCATTTGGAGTTAAGAAATTGTACGTTAAAGTTTATTTATTAATGTCACAAGTAGGCTTACATTGACACTGCAATGAAGTTACTGTGGAAATCCCCTAGCCGCCACAATCCGGTGCCTATTCGGGTACACTGAGGGAGAATTTAGCATGGCTAATGCACGTGACCAGCACATCTTTCAGACCATTGGAGGAAACTGGAGCATCAGAGGAAACCCATGCGGACACGGGGAGAATGTGCAAACTTCACACAGACAATGACCCAAGCCAGGAATCGAACCCGGGTCGCTGGCGTTGTGAAGCAGCAATGCTAACCACTGTGCCGCTTCCGTGTATTCCTTAAGATGACATATGCAAGTCTGCTGTAAGCTGATGTGAACTATCTCTCTGACAGCTATTACAGAATGTGGAGATGCCGGCGTTGGACTGGGGTAAACACAGTAAGAAGTTTAACAACACCAGGTTAAAGTCCAACAGGTTTATTTGGTAGCAAAAGCCACACAAGCTTTCGGAGCTCTAAGCCCCTTCTTCAGGTGAGTGGGAATTCTGTTCACAAACAGAGCTTATAAAGACACAGACTCAATTTACATGAATAATGGTTGGAATGCGAATACTTACAACTAATCAAGTCTTTAAGAAACGAAACAATGTGAGTGGAGAGAGCATCAAGACAGGCTAAAAAGATGTGTATTGTCTCCAGACAAGACAGCCAGTGAAACTCTGCAGGTCCACGCAACTGTGGGAGTTACAAATAGTGTGACATAAACCCAATATCCCGGTTGAGGCCGTCCTCGTGTGTGCGGAACTTGGCTATCAGTTTCTGCTCAGCGACTCTGCGCTGTCGTGTGTCGCGAAGGCCGCCTTGGAGAACGCTTACCCGAATATCAGAGGCCGAATGCCCGTGACCGCTGAAGTGCTCCCCAACAGGAAGAGAACAGTCTTGCCTGGTGATTGTCGAGCGGTGTTCATTCATCCGTTGTCGCAGCGTCTGCATAGTTTCCCCAATGTACCATGCCTCGGGACATCCTTTCTTGCAGCGTATCAGGTAGACAACGTTGGCCGAATTGCAAGAGTATGTACCGTGTACCTGGTGGATGGTGTTCTCACGTGAGATGATGGCATCTGTGTCGATGATCCGGCACGTCTTGCAGAGGTTGCTGTGGCAGGGTTGTGTGGTGTCATGGTCACTGTTCTCCTGAAGGCTGGGTAGTTTGCTGCGGACAATGGTCTGTTTGAGGTTGTGCGGTTGTTTGAAGGCAAGATTAGTTGTAAGTATTCGCATTCCAACCATTATTCATGTAAATTGAGTCTGTGTCTTTATAAGCTCTGTTTGTGAACAGAATTCCCACTCACCTGAAGAAGGGGCTTAGAGCTCCGAAAGCTTGTGTGGCTTTTGCTACCAAATAAACCTGTTGGACTTTAACCTGGTGTTGTTAAACTTCTTACAGCTATTACAGAATCCAGTGCAGCTTGAAAATCTGGAGTCATGTTCCACTACCACTGGAACATTACGCTTTTAGTTTGATTCTTAACTGAAGTTCTTTTTCAGGCTTTGAGGTAGACATAGAAGAGTCAGGCTACATGTAAAATCCAAACCATTCCCTCCCCCCTTTTCCCCCTTCTCCTTATTTCCCCCTCCCCCTCCTTTTCCCCCTCTCCCTCCTTTACCCCTCCCTTTCCTTTCCCCCACTCTTCCCATCACCTCCTTACCCCTTCTCATATCCCTCCCTCACCTCCTTGTTTAGAGACAAAGCAAGTGTTGTGTTAACATATAAAGATATTTTATTGATTGTTGGTAGAGAAATACATATTTTGTCAGAAACTTGAAAAGATGAGGCAATTAAACATTTCAGTGCAGCGACTGAAGTAAAATGTTCAGATAAATGTTAACATGGTATCAAAGTTTTGTATTTATAACATTATTTTTACTCAGACATTTTTTTCCATTAAACTACAAAATTCTACTCATGCTTTATTGAGACAAAACAAAACATTTAAACAAAACATTTAAATATGGTACATTGGCCTTTATAAATCGGAGTATCGAGTATAAAAGTTGGAGTGTTATGGTAAGTTTATATAAGGCATCGGTGAGGCCAAATTTGGAGTACTGTGTACAGTTTTGGTCACCTAGTTACAGGAAGGATGTAAATAAGGTTGAAAGGGTGCAGAGAAGGTTCACAAGGATGTTGCCGGGACTTGAGAAGCTGAGTTACAGAGAGAGATTGAATAGGTTGGGACTTGATTCCCTGGAGCGTAGAAGATTGAGGGGAGATTTGATAGAGGTGTATAAGATTCTGATGGGTATAGATAGAGTGAATGCAAGCAGGCTTTTTCCGCTGAGGCTCGGGGAGAAAAAAACCAGAGGGCATGGGTTCAGGGTGAAAGGAGAAAAGTTTAAAGGGAATATTAGGGGGGGCTGCTTCACGCAGAGAGTGGTGGGAGTATGGAATGAGCTGCCAGATAAAGTGGTAAACGCTTTTAACATTTAAGAAAAACTTGGACGGGTTCATGGATGAGAGGGGTGTGGAGGGATATGGTCCAAGTGCAGGTCAGTGGGACTAGGCAAAAAATGGTTCGGCACAGACAAGAAGGGCCAAAAGGCCTGTTTCTGAGCTGTAATTTTCTATGGTTCTATGGAAGTTATACAAATCCTTTATTGAAACATACAGAATAGTTAAATATGAAAAATATAAATGAAGTAAGCAAGACAGGAGAATACCAATGATAAACACATTTAGATTTTCCATGGCCCAAGATGTGAACTCTCCTGCGTTCAATGTCAAGCAGGTTTCCAAATCATGGTCCGAGAAGTTCTGACCTCTCAGCTTCCTAATTAAATTTCAGTTTCCATATTCTAAATTAAAACTCATGAAAACTTATAGAATTTTTATAATAATAGAATGCAGACTTAAATACTTAGAACTTAGAACAAACAATGAAACCTATTTGAACATTAAATAATACTCATCTTCAATCATAAAATAATAAAAATTACTTTTCTAATGAGCCAGTAACAATAGCAATAGCTAACTACCTAAAATAAATAGTTATATTTTTTAAAACTTCAACATACCTTTTGTAACAGCAGGGAAATCCTTCCCTGTTTTCAATGTAAAACTGCTAGTTCCAAGCTTTAAAGTTTATTAAAGTTTATTTATTTATTAGTCACAAGTAAGGCTCACATTAACACTGCAATGAAGTTACTGTGAAATTCCCCTAATCCTCACATTCTGGCGCCTGTTTGGGTCAATGCATCTAACCAGCACGTCTTTCAGAATGTGGGAGGAAACCGGAGGAAACCCACGCAGACACGGGGAGAACGTGTAAACTCCACAACGACAGTGATCCAAACCGAGAATCGAACCCTGGTCTTTGGTGCTGTGAGGCAGCAGTGCTAACCACTGTGCCACCGTGCCGCCCCATTGAAGCTTAGCTTCAATGGACGTTCCCAGTCTGGCTACATCATAAGGTGGGCGTGGTTAAAGTTCTCCTGCGTTGTGCTGGGTCTGCGGGGATGGTTTCGCTGAAGACCGAAGGCTGCTGCTCCCACTGGGAATTCCAGCATAATTTTTCAGGGTAGATAAGCGTCGAAAGATTTCTTGTATTTTCGGCAGCCCATGGCTGTTGGGAGTTACGGGCCAAAGTGTCCAATGGGTGGGAAAATGGTGGATTTTTGGGCAGGCTGAGTTTCATGAATTTACAGCACTCTGTGCAATATAGAGGCCGTCAGGCAATTCATGCCAGTGGGGGAAGGGAGGGGTCGCAGAGCCTAAATCCACTGGAGAGGCTGGTAGAGGCTATTGAACATGGGCCGATCTCCTGACATTCCCCCACCCCAATCACTGGCCTCCTGATTGCCAGCCCTACCCCTCATTCCACAATCGCTGGCTCCAACAACCTTCCCCCCCCGATCCAGCAACCCCCCACCCAGTTGCCAGCCTCCTGACGACTGGCCCCGACCTCCGATGGCCAGCCCTGATTGCCGGCCCCACTTCTAGCCCCCACTGTCTGATGCAGAGTTCCCCCTTCCCTCTCCTCCTACCTCCTCCTGTCTTGCCGCACCCCCAGGAGGCCCCCCCCCCGCAAAAAGATCCCACCCCTCAGCCCCCACCAATGGCACTGCCCAGTGCCCAGTGGGCACTGCCTGTGTGTCAGGCTGGCAGTGCGAGTGTACCAGACTGGCATTGCCAGCCAAGGGGGAGTGATCCCCCCCCCCCCGACCCCTGACCTCCTGGGTGGCCTCAATGGCTCCAGTCCCACCAGTGAGGCCATCATGTCTGGTCCCTGTTGCTGGGGACCAGCTGGTGATCGCCAGTGGTGGGAACCTACATCGTCGAGGTCAGAGAGCCAAGTGAGTCCAGACAATTGTGTCCAGAGCTCGCTAAAGAGATTGAAATTGGATCACAGAATATTTAAATCAGCCTCACGCTGTTCCCCAGCACGAGGCTAATTACGTGAATAAAAATGGCCCCGGAGATTCATGACCTGGTTGCTGTCAGGCAAGAATTCGATTTCATGACTCCCACTTATATTTCCCGCCCTCCTACGCTGGTCGAGTAGCCTCCAGACATTTTGAACTAGAGTGTTCCAGGTTTCTATTCCCATTTTTGGGAAGAAAAGTGCTTTTTGATTTCACTGGTAATTGAACACAGCTCCCCTGTGTTCCAGACTCTCCCTCCAGAACAAATAGCTTCCCTATATTTACCCTCTTGAATCTTAGTAGTCGCCATAATTAGATCACCCCTAAATCTTCCAAACTCCAGAAAATACAACCCAAGGCCCACATTTCCTCCAGCTGGTTAGGTGTGCAGAGATGGGAGAATTCCTGGCTCTGCAAACCTGACCTGAAAATGTTCACTCTCAGATTGGATTTTCGATTGAAAGGAAACAGGCTGAAGTTGAAATCGAAGCAGGCCACTCTGGAAGCGCTGAGGGGTTTTAGGTGGGTGATTTAAATGGCCAGCTACCTCTTCAAGTTGCTCATGTGTGAACACCGGCTCAGTTCAAGTCTTGCCCTCACAAAAATAAAACATGCCGTGTTCAGCAAGTGGGACTTCTGGGATTTTCACCATGATAGAGAGGCTCTCTGTTGGCCCAACTTTATGCAATCTCTCCTTTAATTTTCTCCTTTAATTCCCGTATGGAGAGTAGAAGGAAGACAGGAAGAATGGATCACTGTGAGAGAGAGAGAGAGGCGGAGAAAGAGATCAAAACAATCATAAAGTGGAAGACAAGAAGACAGAAAATTGCAGACATGGCATTTATGCCCCATACCATAACCTCAGAGGAAAACCTGGAAAATCAACATAACCAACACTGAATCCATTTTTCTTAGACTTCCATTGCTCTTCCACTGAAGTTGCGGTTGATGAGTAGGAGTGGAAGAACCACATGG
Organism: Mustelus asterias; assembly: GCF_964213995.1. Taxonomy (NCBI): domain Eukaryota; kingdom Metazoa; phylum Chordata; class Chondrichthyes; order Carcharhiniformes; family Triakidae; genus Mustelus; species Mustelus asterias. The sequence continues at coordinate 154,351,156 of NC_135801.1, read as the reverse complement.
AAATTCAACCCTGCAGAAGCACAATCAGAGATCAACTGGAGGATCTTATAAAAAAATAATTAAAATGCAGCAGGAGGGCCAACCTGGATGCATCAGACTGTAATCTGATAATAAGATTGATTGTGAGAAAATACTTACTGCACGGCACATGCATGCTTAAAGAAATCTACATCGTAGGTCCCCCCGATTAAATCAGGCAACAGCTCGCAGATGACAATTTGACCCCTTGTTTAATATTGCATGACCTCAGGCCATCCGGTATCATCAATATCATGATATTCATAAGTACATTCATTAATCAATAAATATAACATGCAGAACCTTGACTGACATCATTTACATAAGTCGTTGATTCATAAATAAAATTCCCTCTCTAAAAGCAAGATTAAATAACCATCTGGTCTTTTGGGTCACAAGGTTATACAAGGATACTCTTCCACCTGTTCAGTATTTTGAGTCTTCCAGCCTTCCCTTTCTGCATGCTGTATGATTTAACAGCTCTATTATCTGCTTTGCAATAATTTCTCTGATGGTTTCTATCAACTACAAAATCTTTTCTCACAGTTGGCAGTTATGACAATGTTTATCCTCAGTGTGCTGCTAAACATTTCTGTTTAAATTTGCAAGTCTAGATTTCCTGATTGGCATTGCATTAATGCAAGTTGTAATGATGTCAATTTATAAATTTAAGCTGTTTTGTGGCAAGTGGAACATATTTTATTTTTTCCAAAGAGCTAAATGATGACATAAAACTTAGGCTGAAATATTTGGCACATTTTAACAGACTCATTGGCTGGAATTCCCCGGGCCGTTCAGGCCCCACACCGCCATTGCCAACGAGTATGGAGAATTTGGCGCTCAGCCAAATCTCCATTCACTGCAGCGGGACCAGAAAATCCTGCTGGCATGAATGGCCAGAGAATCCCGCCCATTATTTATTGTCCTGAACCAAATTCTAGTAGAAATATCCAAAAGGGCTCCCTCATTGACTGATCAGGTAAATGCATTACCTTATTTGATGTTAACTCAGACCAAACATGAAGGTCTCATGGGAGTGCTACAATTCCCCACAGTACTTGTAGGCTATTGAAAAAAAAGAAAATTAGCCAGCATCCTTACTCTCGATCCTTATTCCATAAATTGGAATACCTGTATTCTTACCACCAAGCAGAGATACGATAGAACATAGAACAATACGACACAGGAACAGCTCCTTTGGCCTATGATGTTGTGCCAGACATGATGCCAAATTAAACTAATCCCTTATGCCTGCCCTCGGTCCATATCCCTCTATTCTTATCAAGAATATCTTGCATTTACATAGCACTATTAAAACAGCAAATATCGCGACTTTTTAAAATATCCGTTCATGGGATGTAGGTGCTGCTGGCTAAGCCAACATTTATTGCCCATTCCTGAGAACATTTAAGAGTCAACCATTTTGCTGTGGATCTGCAGTCATATGTAGGCCAGGCTGGTACTGACAGCAGATTTCCTTCCCTAAAGGATATTAGTGAACCAGATAGATTTTTTTTAACAATTGACAATGGTTTCATGGTCATCTTTAGACTTCTAATTCCAGATTTTTATTGAATTCAAATTTCACCATTTACCGTGGTGGGATTTGAACTCGGGTTCACAGAGCATTACCCTGGGTCTCTGGATTACGGGTTCAGTTACAATACCATTATGCCCCTGCCTCCCCAGCGCGTTACAAAGAAGCAAAAATAAAGGAGATTGAATGGATACCGATGCCAGCCACAGTAGAAGAGATAGAACATGATTGAAGATAATGGTTATAAGAAGGCTCCTAAAGGTGGAAGGTTTTAGTGGGTGAGAGTCAGAGAGCAGGGCTGAAGCATGCTGATGATTCTGACAATAAAGCAATCATTGGAGGACCAAGGAGAGGATGCAAGAGTACAATGGCGAGAAGTCAATAGAGGAGTCTAATGATGAGGACGTGGATTTTAAATTAAATAAATTGGGAATGGTGGCCTGCTGAGGTCAGAACATGGATCATACAAGATATGGGTTAATCATAAGTGACTAAGATTTGAAGAGGGTAGAATTTATGAAGTGCTAGATCAAGAAGCTAACAAGGGAGACAGAAAATTAACGTCTATTTTATAATGTTCTGCAAGACTCACCTAACATCAGCACATATCACAAATGTGAACAAGCACAGCCAAAGATCTCATAGCTTTAACCTCAATCACTGCAGTTTATTGCAAGATCTGTGGAATGGAACATTTGTTTCTACTTCTTCTCATTAGAAACTCATTCACCTGGATGGTGCAATTGTAATGATGGTAGAATTGTTAGCATTTGCTGTCATTACTCAGTGAAACTGACAGCAACCTCTGGTGTCCATGGATGCACAGTTAAATGTGTAACTGCAGAAGTTGCTGTCAGTTTCCCAATTACTCTACATGGTGTACTGTTCAACTTCTTGCATTTGGAATTCAATTAGAAATCTCTGAATTGGCATTAACTTCCTGTATCTGTGTGCTTATTCTGACTGTAAAACATTTGAAAAGATTGCACCTTGTTAGATGGGGTGTAACTGAGCTTTTCAAGAAGTGCTAAGTCATAATTACTTATGAAAAACCTATCTGGTCCTGAAAAAACTGATTGTATATTATGGAATGACATATTTCCCCATTGCATGATAATATTTCTGAAGTTTTCTGAAATACCATTCACTAAATTTCAGCTTCTCTTTTAATCCCAGATATATGTGCCCCAATATTAATTCCACCTTCTGCAACATTACAAAAAATGAATCATCAGATCTGCTTGTTATTTATTGGTTTATGCTCTGTGAGAATTTTTTAATAGAACTGGCTGCTTAGCCTGTTTGAGGACATCAATGTTGCTGAACAACAGACATGCCTTATAACTGGTGATAGAATGAAATTAACAAGAGGAAGGGTGAAATCCTTGCCATAGAGATCATTCTATGTAGGTAACTTTATTTGAGGTCAACAGTGAACATCTTAGTTTTGTTTCTGATCCCAAAATCTGGGCATATATTAGAAGGTTGTACATAAACAGGCGGCAACCAAAAGTTATTTCATTGCATTCCAAGTTGCATCAAATTTCTTTGAACGCTTTATTTTGCAGCTCTAATGAAGGTTCACACCCGAAACATTAACCTTTTTTCATTCAGATTCCAATTAATCTTACTCTTTATTTCCAGTGATTTCAGCTTTCATTTCAGATTTCCAACATACACTTTTTATTTTATGTGGGCTTATGTGCACTGGTTACAATGTCACATATAATCTTTTCTATTCTCTCGTCACAACTAGAATATTGCATCCAGATCTCACCATCGTATTTCAGGAAAAATGTGAGGGTCCTTGAGAGAATGTGGAGGAAATTTACCAACAGGATATTATTAGGGGCCGATTTTACCAAATCGGCTCTAAGTGCTGGGGGCAGTCGTAAATCAGACTCGCGCCCGGCAGCCGCGCTCCAGCGCCCCCATACGCCTTTTTTTGGCGTGGGTCCAGTGGGCGGGGCCTAGCGTATTTGCATCTGTCGGGGCACCGAACTGCGCATGCGCAGTTCGAAGCCGACAGCACTCAGCGCGCCCGAGCGCAAAAGTCAAAGGCAGCGCTGACAGCACTGCTGAGACATCTCTTCCCTGGGGGCGGGGGATGGGGGGTGGGATCTGACATCTCTTCCCTGAGGGGGGGTGGTGGGGGGGGGGGGGGGGGGGGATGAGATGTCACTTCCCTGAGGGGGGGTAGTGGGGGGGATCTGACATCTCTTCCCTGAGAGGGGGGGTGGAAGGGGGGGGGATGTGATGTCTCTTCCCTGGGGGGGGGGGCGGCGGGGGGGGGGGGGGGGGGGGGGGGGATGTGACGAAGCCGACAGCACTCAGCGCGCCCAAGCTGTCATCTGAGTGCTGTCGTCTCCGCCCACCCCCCAGGGGCAGAGACATCACATCCCCCCCTAACCCCCCCCCCCGCCCTCAGGGAAGAGACGTCACGTCCCCCCCCTAACCCCCCCTCCCTCAGCGAAGAGATGTCACATCCCCCCCCTACCCCCTCACCTCAGGGAAGAGATGTCACATCCCCTCCACCCCCAAGTGAAGAGACGTCATCCTACCCATCAGGACCCCTGGAGCAAGGCCAGGATCCAGGATCGCAAGATGCTTTCGAAGGACACCAGCGATCAAGGTAGGTCGGGGGCCCGGGGGGTCCGATTCCGGGGTGGGGGGGGGCGGGGGGGCTGCTGGCGGGGCCTGCGTCCCAGGGTGGTCCGATCGGGGTGGAGGGGGTTGGGCTGCCGGGGTGGTTCGCGGGGGCGGTCCGCGAAGGGTGGTCGGGGGCAATTCGACGGTTCAGTTGCGGAGTTGAAGCCCTATCGGACTTGAATTCAGCAACACGGTAAATGCGCGGGCGCCGATCGGATCGGAGCCTCGTAAAGTGGGAATCCGTGGGTAAGTTGGGCACGGGCTTCATTATGTCAATTTAAATGCATGCAAATGCATTTAAATCGGCCCGCTGGCTGATTCAGGCGCGCGCCGGATCGGCGCCCAGATTGGCACCCGGATTGGCCGTTGGTAAAAGCGCGATTGGCCTTGGGTCGGGTCTGGACCGCGTTTTAGGTCCGACGTCCAACGTTACCACGATTTCACGCCCGAGGACTTGATGGTTTGAGTTATAAGGAGAGGTTGGATAGACTGGGACTTTTTTCTCTGGAGCTAGAAAGCTTAGGGGTGATCTTATAGAGGTTTATAAGATTAGTTAGATAGTCAATATCTTTTCCGAAAGGTAGGGAGTCTAAAACCAGAGGGCATAGATTTAAAGTGAGAGGGGAGAGATACAAAAGGGTCCAGAGGGAAAAGATTTTTCACATTGAGGTGGTGAGTGTCTGGAACAAGCTGCCAGAGGTAGTCGTAGAGGCAGGTAGAAGTTTGTCTTTTAAAAAGTGTTTAGACAGTTACATGTGCAAGATGGCTGTCAAGGGATATGGGCCAAACGCGGGCAGTTGGGGGACTAGCTTCGTTGTTTAAGAAAAGAGCGGCATCAACAAGTTGGGCCGAAGGGCCTGTTTCCATGCTGTAAACCTCTATGACAATAATCTATGACAATAGTTCCACGGACAGAGGATATTGGCCACCTAGTTTGCTTGGAAAAGGTAGGGTTGTTCTCCTTGGAACAAAGGAAATTTAGGGTAGATTTGATAGAATTGCACATGATTATGAGAGGTTTAAATAAGATAGACAATAAGAAACCACTTCCATTAGCTACGGGTCCCAGGTTTAAGGTTTGGGGCACAAGACGTAGTGGTAATGTGGAAAAGAGTGGCAATGACCTAGAACTCACTGCCCATGAGGTAGGTGACAGCAGAGGTGATCAATGATTTTGAAAGGAAATTGGATGGGTTCTCGAAGAAATTAAATGTGCAGGGCTGCTGAGATAGAGTGGGGGAATGGGACCTTCTGGACAGCTCCACAGAGATCCAGCAGAACCACAATGGGCTGAGTGGCCTTCTTCTATGCTATAAATGACTCTATGGGCTGGATTCAAAGGTGTGCAGAGAGCTCCCAATGGCAGTAGTTGGTGTGCGATGCCCACGTGCTCTGCCCACCATTCTGTTTACTGAATGGAAATTTAAATGGACCACATAAAATATAGGTTCATTGTCTTTTAATTGACTCAGTCGGGAGATAATTAATTAAGCTCAAAAAAGGCTCCTGACTTCGGGGTCTGCTTGTCTTGCTTAATATGGTCAGCCGGCATCAGGATGTTAGGTTTGTAATCTGATGTTACAGCACCGCATTTTTTGGATGGACAGAAGGGACACCCTGCCTGATCTGGAAGCATTCAATTCAGTCTCTATATGGGTTAAACTTCAGCAAAATAACAGTCGTTCAGTTCCCACTGCAGCTAAACTCTCTAAACAGGTGTACACTTAAATGGGCTAAGCTGTACGTGCAGTTTTTAATTTGAAGCATTCAAGCAATACAGCATCACATCATTTATCTTAACTGTGGAAGTAACACTTTATTTGTTTTTTTGTGACTAATACATTATTGAGTTTTGACAGTAAAAGGAGAACACACGCATAGAGCAATTTATGACGTAAATACCATTCCACACATAATAAATTTACATCAAGACTCCATTATGATAATAACACATCTGTTGGTGCTACTATTAACAGCAATGATTACAAGAGAAGTACACGTAGGAGAAATGTGGCCACAATTACATTAACACAATTTTATAAATAGATCTTAGCATGTGGCATTCTGTGATACTACATTTACACTTGGGCACCGTGAGCAATTTAAATGCAAATCACACCCAAAATTGCACCAGTTTTAATAAGATCATAAGAAATAGGAGCAGGAATAGGTTAATTGGCCCATCGAGGCTGCTCTGCCAAATATCATGGCTGATCTGATTGTTACCTTAACTCCATTATCCTGCATTTCCCCCATAGTTCTCAATTTCCTTGTTGATCAAAGATCTAACTCAGCCTTGAGTATATCAATGACCCAGCCTCCATTGCTCTCTGTGGAAGAGAAGTTTATAGACTAATAACCCCATGAGAGAAGAAATTCCTCCTCATCCCTGTATTAAATGGGATGCCTCTTATTTTTAAACTGTTCCCGTGAGTTCTATATCCCCTCTACGAAAGGAAACGATCTCTGAGCGTCTCAGGATCTTATACGTTTCAATTAGATCAGGTGTGGAATTTTCCCATCCTGCCCACCACGGGAATTGTAGTGGGCGGGACACGGACCATACAAAGGTCTGTTGACCTCGGGTGGAATTTTCTGGCCTTGGGGCGAATGCGGCTGGAAAATCCCGCCCGAGCTCTCATTCTTCGAAACTCCAATTCAAGTTATCCCAACATGTTCAACTTTTCATCATAAGACAACGCGCATAAAAAAAAAAGTTGTCAAGGTAAGGGACTGATCATTTCGGGTTGGGATGAGGAGAAATTAATTCACTCAAAGGGTTAACCATAGAACCATAGAAAATTACAGCTCAGAAACAGGCCTTTTGGCCCTTCTTGTCTGTGCCGAACCATTTTTTGCCTAGTCCCACTGACCTGCACTTGGACCATATCCTTCCACACCCCTCTCATCCATGAACCCGTCCAAGTTTTTCTTAAATGTTAAAAGTGACCCCGCATTTACCACTTTATCCGGCAGCTCATTCCACACTCCCACCACTCTCTGCGTGAAGAAGCCCCCCCTAATATTCCCTTTAAACTTTTCTCCTTTCACCCTTAACCCATACCCTCTGGTCTTTTTCTCCCCTAGCCTCAGCGGAAAAAGCCTGCTTGCATTCACTCTATCTATACCCATCAAAATCTTATACACCTCTATCAAATCTCCCCTCAAACTTCTACGCTCCAGGGAATAAAGTCCCAACCTATTCAATCTCTCTCTGTAACTCAGCTTCTCAAGTCCCGGCAACATCCTTGTGAACCTTCTCTGCACTCTTTCAACCTTATTTACATCCTTCCTTTTGTGAATCTTTAGAATTCTCTACCTCAGAGGGGTCAGTTGTACATTTACACAGGAACTAAACTTGTTTCTTCAGTCCGACATTTGCTGGATAACTATCCAGATAAGTGAGTTGGAAAAATTTTGAAGTGTTCTGAACATAAGGGAATGGCATATTGCAAATTGAAACAACCTAGACAATTCCCGCAGAGTCCTTACGTTTGGACTTCTGAGCGGTTGTTCAGTACATCTTTTGGGTTATGTCTGTGGCCCGGGGGTGCAACCATCTTGCAGCCATAAGATCTGAGGCCTTGAGCGGGATTTACCCCCAACCCGCTGGTGTTTTTTAGCAGCAGCATGGATTTCCCATTGAATGGAACCCTCGCTGCCAGGAACCCCGCAGCGGCAGTGTGCCATAAGCGTGACCAGAAGATCACGCCATTGTGAGCGGCTGGAAAGTTCCAGCACTTGTCTCTATAATGACTACCATATCATACTCATTTATTTCTATTTGTGCTATTGGTTCATCGATCTTGTTACAAATGTTATGTGCATTCAAATAAAAAACATTTAAGTCTGTCATTTTTTAAACAAATTGCCCTACTCTGACCTAATTTACTACTGCATTCCTATATTTGTACATTCTGTCCCATCACATTGATTATCATTACCCACATTACTACCCTGCAATCTAGCCCTGTCGTGCTTCCCGAATCTCCCTTTACATGAATCCTGGCCCCCACTATTTAGTTTAAAGCCTTCTCTACAGCCCTAGCCACATGATTCAGAACGTCCTGGTCCAGACACTCCCAGTGATACAGCTCCTCTTTTTGAAGTACTGGTGCCAGTGCCCCACAAATCAAAACCCATTTGTGCCATGAATTCAATTGCAGTGGCATCCACAAGCTATTGCTGCAAAACTTCCCTATCATTTTTTATTGTGTTTAATTTGAGCATTTCGGTTTTAAGTTAGAAATACCAATTGTTATTTGTAGACAAGCTGTAAATATTATGTAACACCTATCTCCCCAGTACTTGGTTTAAGTACCACACAAATGGAAAACATCTTGAAAACTCACCAATCACCTACTTGCTCACCTAATGCTGCTTTGGCAAAGGGTCATCTGGACTCAAAACTGGACTTTTTTCTCTCCTTACAGATGCTGCCAGACCTGCTGACATTTTCCAGCATTTTTTCTTTTGCACCTAATTAAAGCCTTGGACATTCCAGCTTACAGAGGCTGCAAAAATGATACAAAAATAGTTATAATATGTCTTTAAGAGGTAGGAGCATGATCACTAGAAAGGAAGTATGTCATGTGATCCAGTTTAGTTTCTCTGTTGCTTTCAGCAGACCAAACACATACAACTCTGAAGCTTTGGTATTTTCAAGCTTGATACCATTGTATAAATGTTCCTATGTCCCCAGTCATTAATAAATAAACCCAGAATGTGTTTACACAATTCCTTTCGAGTGATTGGTACCTTTACATCATTATAACAAACATGACACCGTTTTCAGCAGTAGTTCCTTCTAGACAACATGGTGCTCAGCCTTGCGGCAAGATTAAATACAGGTATAACGTGGTGAACATGTTTAGATCGTGTTACATTGTGTGTACAATGCGGTGAAAAGATTTAGATTGTGCTAAAAGGTGTGGACAACATGGCGAACAGGTTTAGATCATGCTACATGGCGTGTACAATGTGGTGAATAGGTTTAGATCATGTTACATTGTGTGTACAACGCGGTGAAAAGGTTTAGATTGTGCTATGTGCCGTGTACAATGCGGTGAACAGGTTTAGATCATGCTACATGGCGTGTACAATTTGGTGAACAGGTTTAGATCATACTACATGGCCTGTACAACATGGTGAGCATGTTTAGATTGTGCGATGTTGTGTATGCAATGTGGTGAACAGGTTTAGATTGTGCTGCATGGCATGAGACGACTCTCAACTTCTTGGTCAGACCAGAACGAAGCTACAATATCGGAGAGTGTTGAAAGTGCAGCGTGCTATCTGCTCAGAAAACTCTTGAAGACATAGGATAGTACTCAAGTAAAGAGCTGGTAAGAAGACGGACCCCTCATGGTTAATAGGACAGCACATCGAGAGAACCAACTCAGTCGGGAAAAGTGAATGACCAGGGTGTTGGCCTTGTTTATTCATTCAGGGGTTGTGGGCATTGCTGACTGGGCCACCCCTAATTGCCCTTGATCTCAGTGACTTGCTGGGCTATTTCAGAGGGAATTTAAGAGTCAACCACATTGTTGTGGATCCAGAGTTACATGTCGGTCAAACCTGGTAAGGACAGCAGATTTTCTTCCCTAAACAACATTAGTAAACCAGATGGATTTTTACAACAATCGAGAATGGTTTCATGGTCATCATTAGACCCTTAATTTCAGATTTTTATTAACTTCAAATTTTATTGTCTGCCATGGTAGGATTTGAACCTGGGTCCCCAGAGCATCACCCTACACCTCTGGATTACTAGTTCAGTGACAATACCACTGCGCCACCGCAGTCCCACCTCACTTGATCAATAGTGAGCAAGGGAGAGTCAAACAAGAAAATCAAACAAAACCATCATACAAATCGGGCCAGAGAAAGTTGTGAACGCATTGGAAAAATGCACAAAAGTGGCTGCAGCAACACTAACCCAGGTACTATAGGAGAAGGAAGATAAGAGGGGTATTGTCAGAATATTAACAAAATTAGTTTGATTTGGAATGCAGCTGACCTACTATCAGAATTAAAAATGTTTGAACAATGCATGGAACAATGGGGCGGAATTTTCCCATCCCTCTGGAGTGGGTTTAATGCTGGACAATGAGGTGGCAGTATCAAAAATCCGCTTTACGTTGGTGCAAAATGATGGTGGGATATTCTGCTCCCATCTGCCATGATGGGTCACAAATTGGGCCACAGGTCAATGTGAAGGCCTGACCAGAAGTGCAACCTGCTCTGCCTCCCCCCCACCACCGCTCCCCCCCACCACCGCTCCCCCCCACCACCGCTCCCCCCCAATCCCCCCACTCCCCCCACTCCCCCCCCCCCCAATCCCCCCACTCCCCCCCCCCCCCCCACCCATCCATGGAACTCATGCAGGACATCTCGCCAATCCAAACATGTCTGGGTTAACAACACATGTACACAATAGCACTTCGCTGAAAAAGGCCTGGGCTGCCTCCAGAGTTTGGGATGGAGGCATCCAGGCATCATGGATCCTGGAAAACGCAGCAGTGGGCGAGAAAAATCTATCAAGTGGATCTTCCAGCTTCAGAATGTTGCATCCAGGATCCCACAGAAAGTACATGACAACCAGACAACGTGACAAGAGTTTGTTCAGACTCAAGGTCCTATGAAGATATTGCACACAAAGATAAAATGGTGAGGTATAGCTGATGACAAATCAGATCCATTCTAGCTCCTCAACCACTGTACAGTCCTATTGTATCTAGGACAATATGTCACACACAACCAGGAACAACATCCAAGAATGACAATCCCATAGATCACCATGAGCAATTAAAGACACCTCCAGGCAAAGTAACCATTATAAGATCTGGCTATGCTCGTGGATTAACTCCAAGCTTTAGAGACTCATAGATTATGCAATAGTAACTAGACGTGAATATATATTTTAAATCATTATGCTTCTTTGGAAGGGGATGAACGTTTTTTAAAAAGAAAGAGGGATGTTGTAATATGCCTTTAAGGGATAGGAGACTGACATCACTGGAAAGGAAGTGTGTCTTGTGTTCACCTTGGGTTCACTTTTGCCTTTCAGCAGAGTATGCACACATACCTCTGCAGCTCTGATATCTTCAAGCTTTCTACCTCTGCGTAAATGTTCCCATGCATTTAGTCTCAATAAATGAACTCACAACGTGTTTACACAATCTCTTACCAGTGACTTTTGCTTTATATATCATTATAAAAACACTATAAAAAGCAGCAATCCCTCCCCTCGGAACAAATTCCCATCTGCACCAAAGTCCCAAGTTAACACATTGCGCTCATACCTTTGTCACACTCTCTCTTTAAGAAATGTTTTCTTCACTCAAGTTATTTTCTCAAATTATTTTATATATCAGCAAATGTAAAATCTGCCACAGCCAGCACAATCTTCAGCATAGAAGAGTTTTATTAAATGTTGCTTAAAAAATATTCCTCGATATAGAACATAGAACAGTACAGCACAGAACAGGCCCTTCGGCCCACGATGTTGTACCGAGCTTTATCTGAAACCAAGATCAAACTATCCCACTCCCTATCATCCTGGTGTGCTGGATATATTTATGAATAGAACTCAGTTCCATTTGATTAATACGGCAGGAAAGGAGTTTATGTCTAAACATGAACATTTTTAATCAGAGGGAGGAATTTTACCGGCACGTTCGCCCGAGGTTCGTACGATCCCGCCCGAGGCCAACGGAGAATGCTGCTCTCTGATCCTTGCCCACCCCTGGAATCACCGGTAAAATTCCAGCCCGAGTGTCTAGTCCACCTGTAGTGAGCAACCCCTGATTTTAAGTAGCTGAAAATTATTTTGAAAAAACACATTGAACTTTATTTGGTTACAATGATGTTTGGTTTGTAAGGTTTCTATTCATGTGCTTGTACCTGACAAAATAGTTAAATTTTACGATGCACTTGAAGGCTTGCAAACAGGTGCAGTTGGTAGAAAGGCATCGCAGTGATTGATTCAATTTGGAATGCGACCAATTCTGTGCCAGGACCAGCTTCTGATGCATTTTTTTAAAACTGGCACAATAGATTGTGGAACCGTGTCCTGGATGTAATGTATGCTTGAAATCCCACAAACCTTTGTGCTGGTTTGGCTAATTTGAAGTGAATTGTACTAACAAGATGAACACAACCAAACAAAAACTCCAGGCCAGTGAGTATAACCAACACGACTTAACTTTACTTGAAATAAAATAATGTACTTTATTTCAAGAACACTCCTTGAGTTCAATGAAGTTGAAAATCGGGCTGGCCCTTTTATGGGTATACAATTTGCGATCAAGGACTCTGTGAGGCAGCCTGAAAAATTCTGAGGTGGAATCGCTGACGTGTACAAGTAGGCAATCTTTTGGAATTACCACGATTGACTCCATTAAAGTCAGTGGGGTCACGAGAACATTGTCTGCGGGATTTTACGACCTCACTCGGGTGAAGCTCGTAAAATCCTGCCCGAGGCCAATGGAGAATTCCGTTCTGTGAGCCTCGCCCACCCCGATTTCGGGAAGGGCGAGGTGGTAAAATTCTGGCCACTGTTTCACATGTCACTCCTCCCTTTCCCTGCTCCCCCCCGACCGATCTCAGGCAGAGTGGCAGCAAATCCCCCCTTTCCCCTCATTGATCTCAGACAGAGTGGCAGCAGACCCCCCTTTACCCCCCCCCCCCCCCACCCCCCACTGATCTCAAGCAGATGCTTATTGCAGCAGCATCCAATAACTATTAAGATACTTCCCTATCTGAATGAAAGACAGTAGGATGCTGGACTGTCTTTAAAAAGATTTTGGTGGAAAACTAGGGATTTACTTGTGTAATTCTGCTGCTAGTTATGTTACTGAACTACAAACCATGCAGTTCAAATCCTATTGCAATTTGTTGTGAAATTACATTTAGTAAACATGATCATTTGTGTATCAGCATCAGTGACATTACTGTTACTGCTACTAGATTATTAAAAAGAACACAACAGATTCAATAATGTCCTTTAGGGAGGGATCTACTCATTCTCCCAGGACTGGAACTATTGTGATTCCAATCCCAAATGAATCAAGTTTCATTATGTATTCTTGGTTGAGAATCCAGACATCCATTCGTGTTTGAAACTGCTGTTCCTCAGAGAAAACATTTCTTAATTGACAGCTCTGGCTTTCTGAGTGGCACGGTGGCACAGTGGTTAGCACTACTGCCTCACAGCACCAGGGACCCGGGTTCAATTCCAGCCTCAGGTGCATACTGCGTGGAGTTCGCACATTCTCCCTGTGTCTGCATGAGTTTCCTCCGGATGCCCCGGTTTTCTCCCTCAGTCCAAAGAGGTGCAGGTTAGGTGGATCGATCATGCTAAATTGCCCCTTAGTGTCCCACAATGTGTAGGTTCGGGAGATTGGCCATGAGAGGTTACAGGGATAGAGAGGGGAAGAGGGCCTGGGTAAGATACTCTGTCAGAGTCAGTGTAGATTCAATGGGCTGAATATCTTCTTCTGCACTGCTGGGGTTCTATGATCTATTCTGTCAATTTCACAATGTTTATTTACGTAAGATAATAAGGTTTCAAATACTTTCAGTATCTGCTTGATGGGTCTGGATGATTGACATTTTTATTGGCTATTTAAAAGCAATTTATCTGAATGAATTACTTTTCAAGGCCTCTTTAACAAACCTATTGTCATTGTACATGTACAGAAGTAGATTGGTTGATGGGCCTGGTTTGAGATAGGAGGTGTTGGAGGCCAGATGGAGAGGGCAACTTGGCATAGGGAGCATTGGCAAAATCTTTTGAACATATGTTTCAAAAGATTGCCTCATCCAGAACATGGTCTATGACACCTCTGAAGTGCCAAGAAACACAAATCTTCAGAAAGCTGGCCTGAATTCCACGAATATTGCAGAGGACAAGGGAATGCTTATCTCCACAATGCACTCAACCAGGTAAACAGTGCAGGGTGCAGGTTTGAGACCCAAACAAGCTAGGGTGGGTAATCACAGAATCACAGAATACTACAGTGCAGAAGAGGCCCTTCAGTCCATCGAGTCTGCACCGATGCATGAAAGGCCCTGACCTGTCCACCTAATCCCACTTGCCAGCACTTGGCCCATAGCCTTGAATGTTATGACGTGTCAAGTACTCCTCCAGGTACTTTTTAAAGGATGTGAGGCATCCCGCCTCCACCACCCTCCCAGGCAGTGCGTTCCAGACTGTCACCACCCTCTGGGTAAAAAAGCTTTTCTTCAAATCCCCCCTAAACCTCCCATCCCTCACTTTTAACTTGGGTCCCATTGTAATCCCAGAATTGGGTCCTGGTCACTATTTTGCCACCTTCACAGAATCTCCCAGATTCCATGAAAATAAAACTTGTTGATTGATTGAGGCACTAAAAACATTTCACTTGCATTATGTGTATGCTTCTACACCACACCATTAAAATTCAAAATAGATAAGTACATTGAAATAAATATCTCTTTCAAAAATATTCCAAAGGGCTATCATAAAAACAGAGAAGTTGCAAATACAAAATTGTGCCTGTGGTTGATCTTTGCTGGAACAACTCAAAACTAATCTCACTGCTCTGCTCTCTTCACACAACCGAATACTGTCCCCTGCTTCAGCCAATTATACACTTTTCTTTAAAAGATGTGATAGTATGCGCATCAAATACTCCCTGTGGCAAAGCATTCCATGCTCCAACAACCCTATGCATAAAGAATTTTCTCCTCAACTGTCAACATAGGATGGGGAAATGTGAAGGATACACTAAACTGACCTTAAAGGAGCAGTTTACATATACTTCAATTACAAATTAATCGATGAATCTACTGCCTTTTGCTTCATGCAGGTGCATACTGTCCCATGAAAATAAATAACACTTCCTAAAACAGTGCAAAGGATCAACAGGTTATGGGTAATGGCTGCAATAGAGGTTTGTGAGGGCGGCACGGTAGCACAGTGGTTAGCACTGCTGCCTCACAGCGCCAGGGACTCGGGTTTGATTCACAGCTTGGGTCATTATCTGTGTAGAGTTTGCACGTTCTCCCCGTGTCTGCATGGGTTTTCTCCGGGTGCTCCCATTCCCTCCCACACTCTGAAAGACGTGCTGGTTAGGTGGATTGGCCTTGCTAAATTCTCCCTCAGTGCACCTGAACAGGCGCAGGAGGGTGGCGACGAGGGGATTTTCACGGTAACTTCATTGCAGTGTTAATGTAAGTCTATTTATGACATGAATAAATAAATAAATAATGGAATGTTCCTTTCAGAAGAATCTGGAGCTTTTAGCCCAGACACGGTGGGAGTTATTTTGATGAAACAAAGAGTAACCAGGCACGAAATGGATGCTGTGCGGATGTTTACAAGTTTGGTTTTAGCGCACTATTTTGATTCCAATTTCTGATCACCATAATTTGGACTTGCCTATGGGTGCCAAGAAAGGCCTTCAGGATTTATTGGTCAAGCGCTGATTGGGCACAATCTTTATGGAGTAGAACGTATGGGTTCTCTTGCACCCACTTCCACTGAAGGTATGCAGTGAGTTAGCTGATGGAAAGATCTATGTTCCAATCTGGCTCAGAGACCAAGGGCAGAATTTTACCGTCACTTTATGCCAGTTTTGCGACAGGAAAATCCCACAAAATTGGTGGTAAAGTGACTGGCACGAATGGCGCCGGTTTTTGCGACCAGCGTGATCTTACAACACCTGGAATTCCGGCACAGTCTGCCTCTCGCCGGAAATGGGTGAGAGGCTGATTAATTTATTTATATTTATTGAAATTCTGTTTTGAGTGTGTTTAGTGAGCCTGGCACTCAATCGGCCGGGCTAGCTTGCCTTCATGGCCTTGCCGGGAGAGGTTCTCTGCGGCGAGGAAAACAACTGCTCCCCATAAACAGTCGTTTAGGCCTCGCTGGTGGAACCGGAGGACATTGAGGTCCCCCGGGGAGGCCAAGCGCAGGGCGGGAGTGCCTCTTAGGCAGTGGCAAACTGGCACCTGGGCAATGCCCACCAGGCAGTGTCAGGGGGTGGGGCCAATTGGGAGTGGAGCCTGTGGGGGCAGGGCCTGTGGGAGGCAGAGCCTGTGGGAGGCAGAGCCTGTAGGGGAGGGGCCCCACTTTCACTTTACATACAATCGGTGTTGGGAACGCAGTGAGGCCATGATCTTTGGGGGGCTGGTGGGGTCCACAATCAGTGGGGGACAAAGGGGGTCCACGATCGGTGGGGATGGGGGGTCTGCAATCGATCTAGGCGGTGAGGAGGGGGGGTGTGGTGGGGGCTGCATCTCACGCCATGGGCCCTGTGATTGCAGGGTTGGGGGGAGAGCTGCTTGAGGCTTCCTGCAGTCGCAGGGGCCTGACAGCTCTTCCCCTGTCTGTCAGACCCCTGCTACAGCTAATGCGCATGTGCAGCATCAGAGGTCTGCACATGCGTAACACCTCCCTTTACAGGCTATCTGACAAGTTGAGCCCCATCCACAGCCTCTCTGGCTAGAAATTGACCAGTCCATCTTTTTAGCAACAGTGTGCATAAGATTGGTCATGAAAACTTACCCAAAAAACAGATCTGGAACTCTCCCATTTTCAGGCCAGCTGGACACTTAGAAAAAATCTTGTAAAATTCTACTCCAAGTGAGAGGTGCACAGGATCATGGACATGGCACTGATGGTCCTTGTGGAGGAGATCTACCGGAAGAGGACCAACGTCTTATACCAATAGGGGGAAGGGTCCCAACTCACCCTCCTATTCATTCACTCTTGGAGCAGTTGGTGCTGTTCTGCGTAGCTTCATATCCACCCTCCAATTAACCTGCAGCACAAAAGTGACCCTTGACAACATGGAAATGATGTGTTTATGCTCCAGTTTACGCCTAGAAGGCATCCAATAAGGTAAGTTGGAAAGCACTTTCTTTCAGTTAAGTCCTCAGCGAATTTCTGGAATAAACCTTAACAAGCGTCAAAGGATTCTTGGCAATACAATTCAGAAGTCATCATATTTTCAGAAGCAAATGAAAAGTAAAAGTTAATATCCTTTAAAGGAACACTTAAAATGCTCCACAATGACTTGTTCACTTCTAATCACTTGAGGTCTGTTAGGAGGGGTTGTTAGGCCATGCATTGACTGCCAAATTGCCATGAACCCTCCTTAATGAGCACTAACAGGCAGTTCAAGTGGCAATCAGCCCCTTAAAGATCCTCAGCTGGCCGTTCCCCGCACAAGCTTCAATTTTCTTTCATTCATTTACAGGATGTGGGCGTCGCTGGCTTGGTCACCATTTATTGCCCATCCCTAGTTGCCCTTCAAAAGTTGGTGGTGAGCTACATTCTTGATTTGCTGCAGTCTCTGAGGTGTAGGCACACCCACAGGACTGTTAGGGAGAGAGTTTCAGGATTTTCATAGAATCAAAGAATCCATAGAATAAAATCCATACAGTGCAGAAGGAGACCATTTGGCCCATTGAGCCTGCACTGACAACAATCCCACCTAGGTTCTATCTCCACAACACCATGTATTTCCTTGCTAGTCCTTCTAACACTAAGGGGCAATTTAGTAAGGCCAATTAACCTAACCTGCACATTTTTGGACCGTGGAAGGAAACTGATGCATCCAGAGGAAACTCACGCAGACACGGGGAGAACGTGCAAACTCCACATAGACAATGACCCAAGGCTGGAATTGAACCCGGTTCCCTGGCACTCTGAGGCAGCAGTAGTAACTATTGTGCCATGTTGTTGCCCTTTTTTTGACCCAGTGATAGTGAAGGAACAGCAATTTATTTCCAAGTTGGAAAGTTGAGTGACTTGGAGGGAAACCACTATGTAGTGGTGTTCCCAGGTATCTTGTCCTTCTAGATGGTGGTAGTCATGGGTTTGGAATGTGCTCTCTAAAGAACTTTGGTGTGCTCCTTCAGCGTATCTTGTAGATGGTACACACCGCAGCCCCTGTGCACTGGTGGTGGAGGGATTGAATGTTTGTGAAAGGGGTACCAATCAAGTGCTGAATGGTGTCGATCTTCTTGAATGTTGTTGGAGCTGTATCCATCCAGGCAATTGGAGAGTATTCCATCACACCCCTGACTTGTGCCTTGTAGTTGGTGGACAGGCTTTGGGAGGCGAGTACTCATCACAGAATTCCTAGCCTTTGACCTGCTGTGATGGCTGGCTTTATATGGCTAGTCCTGTTCAGCTTCTCTTCCATAAGACCACAGGATATAGGAGCAGAACATCGGACACCTCCCCCAACATTTTCCTGTGTCATTTTATCAGCATTCCCATCTCCCAGCCCATCCTCAATGGAAAATTCTTGCCAGCGTTCCCAATCTATGAGCTTTTATCAGAACAATGGGATGTTAGGATATGTGATGCCTACGATTTCTTGCAAGGTGCTTTTAGCAATCTCAAACATGTTGTTAAAATCATGGGTAAAAAATTTATATAAATGGGTTATGCATTTGTATTTTCATATTCAACAGTATAATTTTAATATTTGGCATGGCACATATATATTCAGTACCATGATGGACATGAGGCAAATGATTAAATTTAGTTTGGAGAATGAGATTCACAGTGACATTGGAGAAAAATGATACAACTATACTTGTATTTCACTATTTTAGCTTTAGTTTTTCCAAATAAAAATCATGAATGTGTATGCATAATGCCACTTCTTCAAACTCATGTCCAAACATAATAATACTGGAGCTCACATTGTGGTTTATTTGATTTAACTGAGTAACAGTCACATTAATTTACAAACAAGTCACTCATTCACACGCATATTCTGCTTTTGCTCAATGCTAAATAGCAATATTAAAAATGTATGAAGTTTATGTATAGCAGAAATATATGCAATGTAAATGGTAATTTAGTGAATTGTCCTTGAAATATAGCTCTTACATTTGAGAGAGGCCGTTTAATTTACCCATCAATTTGATATTATGGTCGATATTGATTATAATATTAGACCTCAAAACATTACACCATAATCAACGATGAAAAAATTCCTTTGTTCATTGCAAATAAATGCACATGAGTTACTCTCATGAAACATGTGACTGCTTTATTGTCAGGACTTGAGCCAATGCTATTTTTTTCTTTGTTTCTCTCATCACCAGCCCCACACATGGCAATTTTCAACTCACCACCCCCAAAAGATATTAATGGGTGGGATTTTGCGGCCTTGCTCATCCCAAAACCGTAAAATCCTGCCCGAGGTCAATGGACCTTTACATGGTCTGCCCCTTGCCCGCTCCGATTCCCATGGGGGACAGGGCGGTAAAAGTCCGGCGAGTCAACTGAATCATGCTAACAAAACAAAGGACCTGATTGTTGCGACTTCAGGACGCAAGGTCACGACGTGTAGCTGGTGAGCTTAGATAATATTGCTGAAATAGAATTCAGAAATCTACTGTTGTTGGTTGGGCTTTGAGACCAATGGCACATAAAAGGAAATTATCACTGGCATCAAGCGGGCCCTGGCATCAGCAATCACCAAGTTATTATGAATAAAGATTAATATAATGTGTGCAAACATTGAAGCATGTTTTACATTCAGTGGGTATTTCCACTGTCACTGTGGTCCCTGGTGTAACCATTTAGTCCTCAGGGTATTAATACATAATTCTGATCCAGGTGGTGAGGTGAATCTCAACAGGGAGAATAGTGAGTGTTAATTAATCAATTAATTAATTAAATAAATATAATTCATAAATGCCAGACTGTGGACACTACCTAAGGCTGTTCTAATTACATGTCAAGAATAAGATTGTGGAAACCAAGTCAAAGACTCCATAACTATAAACATCAGTCCTACTTTGCATATCATGCACACATCAATTTTAACTGCAGGTCAGCTGGAATTCTCATGTCCCAAGCAAAAGTCTGAAACCTCAGGGGCTCCCCAATCACAATTAGGTTCAGAACCTGGCATTAACCAAAGGGTTGTTTTCATTGCAACAAATTGTCTCCTAACCTCATCACAACATTGGTTCAAACATAGATAAAAGAGTTGAAGGGAGATTAGAGGGACCACCCTTTACACTAAGGCTGCATTTGACCATGTATGACATTAAGGAATTCTGGCAAAATTGAAAAGTCAATAGCAAACAGGACAAAAAGCTCTCTACTGGCTGGATTCATAATTAGCACAAAGTAAGTTGGATGTGGTTGTTTGAGGTCAGTCATCATGACCCTATGACATCCCTGCAGGAGTTCCTCAGGGTTGTTTCATAGGGCCAATCATCTTCAGCTAATAATTGCTTGACAGTGCAAAACTTGAGTATCGCTAGGAGAAGAGACAATTGGTCTTGCAGTTATCAGGACAATCGCAAGAATGTCAATGTAAGGAAAACCAACCAATTTGTGCTGTGTGAGAAGAGAGTGATGATTGGTTGGCAAGTGGACTTTGTTTGGTAGGGACTTTGGCTTGGAGAATGCACCAGTTGATGATCAGTGACAGATAAGCGTCAAGCATTGTTTGAAATTTAAGCCAGGCAGTTTGACTCAGCTTGGTCAAGGCATTGTCCTATGAAATGAACCAGCGAATGGCTGCCATTTATTTTGTTTAGCTGAAACAGGCGCAACGTGTGTACACGTTTTTTCTGTTTGCAAAGAACAGGGTTCTATGTATTAATATATGTAGATTCCAGTACACATAAGTGTGCTATACTGTGGCCAAACTGACAATCATAAATTGAATGTTGGTGTAATTCTTTGCACACTAAGGATTATTTGGCAGAGGTTGTCCAATTGTGAAATCATATCTATATTGGACACTGTGCTTTGAGTTTTGTAAGCACAGGCTAGTTGGGTACAGTTGGTACCTTGTCCGTTGCAAACAGTGGAAGGGATATGTTGTTCAATATGATCCACTAGTCTTTGAGACATCTGGCTTTCTTATCTAGCATCACAATGGCACTGAAATCCATTTAAAACATTACTCATTTAGGTGATAAGCAGAATTTTATTTGGGTTGCCGGCGGCATCCTGTAAGTGGCGAACTCCACTTGTGTTGTGACTGCATTGTAGCAGAGTGAAACAGCTAGCTTCACTTCTAGCTCAAAGTTTTGAGATACTTTACCCTTTCAGGGTCATTTGAGATAGACGGGGCAATTTTCAGGGTTGTAAGTAACAGCTTAAAGCCCATTCATGAGTTAGCATGATATACAGCGAGCAATGATCTAATGATGGCAGATGTTATCCCACAGGATGCCGTTGATGTGCCCTGGTTCAGCATCCAGCTTGCAGAGTGAACCAATGGCTTGCCTCTTTTTACAAGGGCCTTGATGAGGCCAATCTTTTAAAAAATATATTTTTGTTAGAGTTTATTCATTTTTACAAGTAACGCAACAGACCCTCAAAACAGCTTAATCATTTCTCCATATATAAATATGGAAAAAGTCAAGAGGGAAGCAATGCAGTTCATTTAGTATATCCAGAGCTTCCACATATATGAAAAAATAGAGAGGACAAGTAACAGGATGGGGTAAAAGGAGATAAAGCCATCAAAACATGGAAAAGTGGTGCACACTCTCATATGTAGCATATCAGAGGTAGTGCTACATAGCCTATGGAAAGTCTTCTAAGAGTAAGTCAGACATCATGGAACCTGTATATTTGAAATAGATATCCCATACTTTCGAGAATGCGTCTACTTTAAAGTAAAGTTTAAAGTTTATTTGTTTGTCACAAGTAGGCTTACACTAACACTGCAGTGAAGTTACTGTGAAAATCCCCTAGTCGCCACACACTAGTGCCTGTTCGGGTACACTGAGGGAGAATTTAGCATAGCCAATCAACTTAACCAGCACGCCTTTCGGATTGTGGGTGGAAACCAGAGCACTGTGCCGTCGTGCCGCCCCAATCGGAGTATACAGGTTAGGAATTCTACTGGGATACATTCCATAATAATTTTATGTCAATTCTGGACAGAAGGAGACTTATTTGCTAATCCAGGAATAAAGGATATTCGTCCACACTACTAATGTTAGATATTGCACAGACTTTTTGCATTGAAGTCAATTATCATGTTGTCTGGGAGCCCCAGAATCAAGTACAAAGGATGAAATTCTTAAGGTCATATCAGTAATCTCCTCTCAGCAATTTGCATTTTTGGCACATTTAGGATACAATGGAAGTCCCTGCCAATCTTAAGGATATAAACTCACTCCTGTGCTCAACTACTTGATCACCCTTGTCAGAATGATAATTACTTACACAGAATCAGGAAGGAGTTATCATGACAAGGAATAGAGTCTGGATATTATAGTAAACTGCAGTTTGCTGCTCCAAATTATTGTCTTCCATGAAATTCTCAAAAGCCATGCCTTTAGCCATACTGTCGAACGTCCCTCTCAGTGTAGCAGGATACAATAGGGCATATTGCATTCCAATGGCTTTCAGTCATCTTCTAACTTCATCAAAGCCCTTGTGCCTCTGTTGTATCGCCACTGAGAAAAATACCTTTGTTCCATCTAGATCAAAGCCCCATTACATCCAGTTGCTTCCAATACTCTTGGAGATTCTCGAGAGGTCATGAAAATGTGTAATTACGGACCGGGATCACTGATTGCCCCTAAGCCTCAGAGACAGGATATGATGTGCCCTTCCTAACTTAATGTCAAAGAAATCATAGAAATCATAGAAACCCTACAGTACAGAAGGAGGCCATTCAAGTCTGCACCGACAACAATCTGACTTCGGCCTTATCCCAGTAATCCCACATATTTACTCTGCTAATCCCACTAATCTGCGCATCCTGGGACACTAAGGGGCAATTTAGCAAGGCCAATGCACCTAACCCGCACATCTTTGGACTGTGAGAGGAAACTGCAACACCCGGGCGAAACCCACGCAGACACGGGGAGAAAGTGCAAACTCCACACAGACAGTGACCCAAGCCGGGAATCAAACCAAGGCCCCTGGATCTATGAGGCAGCAGTGCAAACCAATGTGCCCGGCTATCATTTCTAAATTAAGGAAATGTGGTATCCAGCTCTCAGAGAATTTAACTGGGAGCTTACCTTCAGTTCCTTCTGGCAAACCAACAAGCTGGAGGTTTTTTCTCCAGCCTGGGTTCTCCAGATCTCCAAGACATTCTAACATACCACGCATCTGCTTTTCCAAGGATTGTAAGTGGACCTCAACTGAGGAAATTGTATTTTCAACAGTAACAATTCTCTCCTTTGCTTCATCAAGCCTTTGCCAGTATTTTGCAGCTGTATGGTATGAGCGCTGATATTTGATGCTAATAGACTGAGTTTCTCATCAATTAATTTAATAATATTAGCAATCATCAGTTGTTATGCCTTCAAGAGTGCCGTCCCCTCCAATCATAAGTCAGAAGAAGTTTGATGATGATTGCACAATGTTGTATAGCATTTGCAGTTTCTCAGATACTGAAACATTCCAAGTTCAGTGGATAGTCAGAAGCTTTTTTGGTTAATCAGAAGCTTTTTCTCAGGGCGGAAGAATCAATTACTAGGGGGCGCAGGTTTAAGGTGCGGGGGGCAAGATTTAAAGATCTTTCCCACCGTATCAACCCCCACATTAGGAATCCCCCCGCGCCCCCTATCCCTTGCTGGCATGACATCATGTCGACAAGGTTACAACAGGTTTTGTACAGCATGAATTATATGGAGGTAGGTATAGCCCCCAGTGGGAGAGGGACATGTCCAGGTAGTAACCTAGTACTGTCCCCCACTGGGGTATTTAGGGGGAGTTCCTTCTTCGCTATTGGAGATTGGGGTGCCCTTTCAAAATGAAGCCCCAATCTCAGGATTCCCAGCGTTGCTGGAACTTTCCAGTCCTGCCCGAGTGTGTGACAATGTGCGCTACACCTGCAGAATCTTTTTTGGCTGAGGCTTTTTTTTACTGGCTAAAGCGAGAAAACCAATGTGCAACACTCTGTGCAAAAATGAGAACATTCCACCCATTTAACTTTATTGGAACATCTCTTACTTTGGCTTTCTTACCAAGTGATCTACAGGGGAAAGCAAGATCATGTGACATTGCATCACTTTCTCATGTGTCTCAATAGCATATCACACAGTTAGAATTAACTCCTCATACTACATCTCCCAAGTTTCTTGTTTTGCTGGTTAAGGTGAGAAAACCAGTGTGCAGCACTCTGCGCAAAAGTGAGAACATTCCACCCCATTAACTTTCCACTCACTAATTCCACCCAGTGGTTAACATTGCTGCCTCACAATGCCAGGGATCCGGGTTCAATTTCGGCCTCAGGTACTGTCTGTGTGGAGTCTGCACATTCTCCCCGTGACTGCTTGAGTTTCCTCCGGGTACTCCGTTTTCCTCCCACAGTCCAAAGATGTGCGGGTTAGGTTGATTGGCCATGCTAAATTGCCCCTTAGTGTCAGGGGACAAACAGGATAAATATGCGAGGTTACAGGGATAGGGCCTGAGTGAGATTGTTGTCGGTGCAGACTCTATGGGCCAAATAGCCTCCTTCTCTACTGCAGGGATTCTATGATTCTAGGAGGTCGCACTGAGTTTATTGGAACATATTTTACTGTGGCTTCCTTCCCAAGTGATCTACAAGAGAAAGCAAGATCATGTGACATTGTATCACTTTCTCATGTATCTTATCAGCATATCACATAATTAGAATTAACCCCTTATACTACATCTCCTCCTAAGTTTCTCACTTCCATTTCTTTTTTAGAGGACAACTGCTGTGGTGGTTTTACTAGTCTACCCAAATGGGTACTCAGCTCCTTTGAAGGAGATTGGGGATTTGAGTTCCATCGGTGGGTGGTCTGTTGAGAAGGAAAATTGTAGCTGATTCAGCTTCACCTGTCTGGTAGTTATCTGGATCCCTGAATAAGTGCAGGATCTCTGGTCTGTTCAGTTGGGTAGGTGGTTGCTTCAACTGTGTAGAAGTTTCCATCCGTGTGGCACCTAGGGCATGTTTGTTCTGTCTCACAGTGCCATTATCTGTTTGGACGAGGTAGGACCACGAATGTGGTGTCTTTTCAACCATTTATCCATAGCGAGCTTATTCTTGGATCCAAATTGGCTCTCCTAGCTGAAGCTTCATACTTTGTGTCCTTTGTCATAATTCTACATTTGGCTGGAACAATACTTACCTCTTTCTCCCTCACCTTGCCCAGGTCATCAACTTGTGTGCACAAATATGTGTGGGAGTTTAGAGAGTTGAGTTCTCAGTCTTCTTCCCATTAGGAGTTCACATGATGCTAAGCCATTCTGGATGAGAGGTTGAACGATAGCTCAACAGTGTAAGTTGGATATCATTGTTCTTTGGTTGCAATGCTTTCACTCAACGTACTCCTCTATCAGTGTCACTGTTAATTTGAGAGTATCTTGGTGAGCTGCAAGCATGGACAAATCCACCAGACACTGTGAACTCTGTTGCAGTATATCCAGTCTCAGAACTCGAGGAATGACAAACTACTCATCCAAGATGATTTACGCATCAACTACACTGAGGTGTCATCTCTGTTCATGGTACTGTCTGAGAATGGGATTCTGTGACATGTATGCTGGCCATCCTTTGACACAGTAATCTCTGACTTGAGCAGATTTTCATCAGATTCTGTGCATTTCTGATTTCTTTTAACTTCTGATACGTTGTTTAACACCGAACAGCTTTGGTTTGGTATCTGATTTGTCTCTTTTTATATTGAAGGGTTGCATCCAGTTGATCTATGAGCTTGAGTTCCAGAATCTTGACCCAGTGACAGTGTCATGCTCCCCCCTTCAAATGTGCCACCATCACTCCTCTTCTTAACAGTTCTTCATCTCTCCCTCCGTACAAAGCGCTGCACCATCGTCAGCCTTCCTTTCCTCTCCAATAACCTGGAATGTGCTGCCATCTCTCATATATGTCTTTTCTGGAACTCCACAGCTCTTTTGAAGTCATAAATAATGTCCTGTATCATTGTGACAAAGGTAAACTATCCCCTCTCATTAAACTGTTTACATTTGACATGGTTGTCCAAAGAATCCTGGTCAATGCCTCTACATTACCACCCAGATAGGTGGGACTGCACTTGCCCAGTTCTTTCTGATCTGTTGTCCTTTTAGCCAGATAATGACTTGCAATGGCTTTTCTTCCCCATCTCTGTTGTCTCTACTATCCAGCTTGTTTCTATCCTCCTGCCATTTCTTATCTACTTGTGGCTTCTTGGAGCCACACATATGCTTATACCATGCAGCTCTACCTCACTGCCACCTCTGTCAATCCCTTCACTGTTTCCAATGTGTTCAAAATCAAGCACTTGATGAACAGAAATTTCCTCCAACTAAATATTTATGAAGGTGGAAACTATTGACTTTGCCCATCAATACAAACTGCATTCCCGAGTCACTGAATCTATTATTCTTCCTGGCAACACTCTTGACTTCGAACCAGACTGGCCACAACCTTGGTTCCATATGTTACTTCGTGGAATCATAGAATTCCTATGGTGTAGAAAGAGGCCATTTAGCCCAGCTGTCCCACCCAGGTCCTCCTCTCCACTCTATCCCCATAACCCCACGCATTTACCATGATTAACCCACCTAGCTTGCACATTTCTGGACACTAAGGGGGAATGTAGAATGGCCAATCTAGCTAACTTGCTCATCTTTGGAATGTGGGACGAAACTGGAAACCCTGGAGGAAACCCATGCAGACACGAGGAGAATGTGCAAACTTCACACTGACAGTGTGGAATTCTCCAAACTGTCTTCCATTCTCTCCAAACTTTGAATGGACTATGCCCAAATCTGCAATTTACATTTGAATTAATAATTTTTAATGATTTTTTTATATACCACAACTATCTATATGTTTTCTGTGGAATCACAACAACCTAGTTTGAGAGCAGCATTTAAATAAACAAACAGTTCCTTCCAACAGTAGTGAGAGCGGAGAGGGGAGGTTGTCTTGTCTATTGGTATTCCTATTCGAATGACTACTCAGATACACAATTTGTAATCAGATAATGTTGTGTATTATCAAGTAATGGTGTATTTTGTACTGGTGGCATGTGTGTTGACCCTTTCACATACATCTCATTTGCTTTGCTGAGACCAATTCAGATTACAATAATAAGACTACGCCATCAACGATCAAATAGGTTTTGTTAAGCTGACAGAATCCTATTTTGCAGAGAAATTTAAATAGAATCTAATGGAATGCAGTTGTCAGTAGGATGACAGGCAATGTAATCTTCATACAGCATTAAGTCAAAAATGGATATAACATTATACAAGAGCAATTACCTCTTTGTACAGTTATCCTTCCCAGATACAACCATTCATAGATAATGGTGGCATGTCAGGCAATCAAGTACTTGCGTGCTACCATTTGATGTGAGATTATGGCCAATGTCATGGATAGAACCAGAATGAAAGATGCTGATTTTCACAAAATGAGTGAACTGCTTCCCTATTGGGAGGAAATTGGGCCAACTGTAGATCTATTTGTAATGTGATTCGAGCACACAGACTGCTCAAAGGTTATAAAACAGGGAACCTTTATTCCACTGGCATTAAATATTTAGCAATATTAATGGAAAAGCTTAACTTGTGGAGAAGCAAATTATTTACAACGGACATTCATGATTGACATTCCAGATCCACCCTAACTCTTGATCTTTAATCAGCTGGCCAGCCGAATTTAACTAGTGGGACTTCTATTGCCAACTTTCCATGACAACATGAACCCGATTATCTTGTGTCCCAGACAAATAAGGGATTTTCCTCGTCTCGAGGCTTGTCAGGCTCAGGGGTGCAGCCTGACTGTATGCCCATGCCAATTCCATTTCCTTGTACTTTGCCCATTGTCAGAGTCTTTGAGCTTCTCTATTCTTGTGGGTGACCACTTTACAGATCGTAAGCAGGTCCATCCGTAAGCAGGACCCAGACCTTTCTGTCGCCTGTCCTTTTAATACACCATCCAGATGTCATGTCCACATGTCCGTCCTTGGCCTGCTGCAATGTTCCAGTGAAGCCCAATGCAAACTGGAGGAACAGCATCTCATCTTCCGATTGGGCGCTTTACAGTCTTCTGGACTTAACATTGAGTTTAACAACTTCAGAACGTGAACTCTCTCCTCCACCTCCACTCTATTTTGATTTATTTCATTTATTTGTTTCTTTTTATCAATGTATTACTTTATATTCCAGTATATATTTTAAGTGTTAATTTCTTCCATCGTTCTATTTGTCCACTTCTAAATCTCGCTTTCCATCTTGTTTGCATCCTGCCTCCCACCCCTGCTCACCTCACTAGGGGCATCTGCTCCATTTTTCAGGTTGTCCTTTGAGTCTCAGCACCTTTGTTCTGCCATTTACACATTCTGATCTCTTAAAAGGCATTCTTAGCACCATTCTCAGCCTTTATCACTACCATTTACCCTTTGCCCTTTTGCCTATGATAGCTTGGTCAACTACACAACCTCACCCCTGCCTCCCTCCCCATCCCAGTGCCGCCCTTCCCCCACCCAACCTCACCCTTATAGTGACAAAAAGTAAAAAAATAAAGTTTATTGATTAGTCATAAGTAAGGCTTACATTAACACTGCAATGAAGTTACTGCAAAATTCCCCTAGTCACCACAGTCCAGTGCGCCTGTTCAGGTCAATGCACCTAACCTGCACGTCCTCCACAATGTGGGAGGAAACCAGAGCACCCAGAGGAAACCCACGCAGACAGGGAGAGAATGTGCAAACGCCACACAGATAGTGACCCAAAACAGGAATTGAACCTGGGTCCTTGACGTTGTGAAGCAGCAGTGCTAACCACTGCGCTACCGTGCCACTCCAGTGTAAATCTCAATCTACTTTCTTTGTCATCCAGGCTCAACATGTTGGCACTACTCTCTCTCAACAGATGCTGTCAAGCCTGCTGAGATTTTCCAGCATTTTCTGTTTTTGTTTCAGATTTCCAATACCCACAGTATTTTGCTTTTATAAAAGTCCATAGAAGATATTGTACTGTTAAGTTAAAGGATTTCTAAAATATCACTGAAACTCACAGACACAAGGCAGTCTGGAGCTATCTGAGAGACAGAAAGAGAGATAAAAGCAGGGAATATGCTGACGCTATTGATCAGCAAGCAGGACACAGGTGGGAACTCATGCTCAGATTGAAGAGGTTGAGTTTGCGAGGATTTATAAAAGGCTGGATGATTCATCTAACTTGGATTAAAGGGAAGGAATGGAGTGGAGCGCATGCTTTTGTTTTTAACTTTCACCCCCATTGCAAGTTTTTCCAAAGTAAAAGAGATTTGGACATTTAAATCTCAGTCACAAATCTGACAGGAGGGCTTGCCAGTACACACTTCTTCAGTTTTGAATGCATTATGGATATTTCTCGATTATAAAATGTACTGTAATGCACATCAATACTTACATACTGCTAGCCAAAGTAATAGTCAATATATTTTTCAAGAAAGTCCTGTGATAAATCTCCACATCAAAAATAGTTGAAACAGCATATAATAGTAATATTCAAAGTGTCAAAACACATAACACTTCTATGTCAGTATACTCCAGTCTCCTCAGCAGGCTTCTCCCATTGGTCACAAACTCTCCGAGGACGTGCAATTTTAAAAAAACTTCTAGAACCCATACCAAGTTGATCTTTCTCTATACCCTAACTATGACTGTAACACTATATTCTGTATCCTCCCCTTTCCTTCTCCCCTATGTACTCTTTGAACGGTATGCTTTGTCTATATAGCGCACAAGAAACAATATTTTTCACTGCATCCCAATACGTGTGACAATAACAAATCAAATCAACACACAAAAATATCCTATGGCCCTTACAATGGCAACACTGACCTCTGAAGAGGTGCATGGGCATTTTCAACTCAGGCCTTTGCAACCCATATAAAAACCACATGAAAATGGCTTAAGTAGTGAAGGCAGAAGATAATTGTTCAGTCAGGACTTTGTGACCCAATTTCTGCCCCCACCAGGAGACAAAAACCTGGCCATACTTGCTGTTTCAATCACTAACTTTGGAAATGCATTCCATAGCCTTGCAGCCCTCTGCAAAATAACTATTTATCTTGTTCTGAGTCCTAAATCTTTGACATTTGATCTTATTACCTATATCCCCTCATTCTATACTACTCAGTCTCTGGAAACAGAAGTTTTCTACCTTCTCTTCCTCAGGCCTTCATGGCTTTAAACTGCTAATTAGAGAACCAGACAGCACAGACATAGGCACTTAACTCATTCTGTGAGTTTTGGCTTTTTGGAAGAGCTGTCCAATTAGTCCAGCTCCTTTATTCTCTTCCAATGATCCTGCTAATCTTCCCTTTTCAGAATTTACTATGGAATCTGCTTACCTCACATTTCAGAGCAGTGCATTCCAGATCAAATAACCTTCTCTGTTCAAATGAAAATAAATTCAATTTGTATTTCTTTAAAGCAAGCAGCATTTCCATCATCTCCATTGCCTCAACATGCTTCTTATAACCTCTTACACAAAATTGCACACACTATTCCAATTGTGTTCTCAACATGGCTTTATATAGAATCAGCAGTAAACCTCAGCTTTTCCGTTCTATGATTTTTTAAAGTTCATTTTATCAGTGTCACAAGTAGGCTTGCATTAACAGTGCAATGAAGTTACTGTGAAAATCCCCTAGGCGCCACATTCCGGCGCCTGTTTGGATGCATGGAGAGAAAATTTAGCATGGCCAATGCACCTAACTAGCACGTTTTTCGGACTGTGGGAGGAAACTGGAGCACCCGGAAAAAACCCACACAGACATGGAGAGAACATACAGACTCTGCACAGATAGGGACCCAAGCAGGGAATTGAATCTGGGTCTCTGGTGCTGTGAGGCAGCAGTGCTAACCATTGTGCCACCATGCCACCCACGGATTAGATTTTTGCTTTAAAATCTAATGTTCCACTAACATTTCAACAATCTTAGTCATGTGAAATGCACTATTTAAACTCCTGTGATTCTAAAGCCCCAAATGTGTCTCCTGCATCACTCAGTTACCCTCTCCTTTCAATGAATACTTACTAGTATTCTTCAACCTAAATGCAATATTTCACATTTAGAGATGTTGAAATCTCTCTGATACCTTTTTGCCTATTTGACCATCTTATCCATATTCCCTTGCATTACCTCCCTCAGAGTCATTTACCATGCCTATCTTATTGTCCCCGATAAATTTGGACACCACTCCCTTCGGACCTATTTACAAATCATATTTCTTTCAATTCATCCGACATGCGAGCTTTGCGAATTCGATCTCATCCCATTCAAAATCTTCCGGAAAAAGCAAAGCGACTCTTAAATCCTCAGCAAATGAGGAGATATACTCTTCAGCTATTATTAATGCTCAGATTGCATGGGAGGAAATTCCAGAAACTGCATGTACTGATACTGCATGGAAGCTAGTGAAAACTCTTATTAAGTGCAGTGCTGCTTTGGGCTTTTATATTGAGCGTGCATGAGGCCATCAACTGACACTTTGAGTGAAGTAATTAAAAATCATAACAAATGATTCATTAGATAACTTCAGTTGTGCTATTGAGAAACATATCAGTATGCTTTATTTTGTTTATATGCTCATTTTAAATGAATAGTTACTGAGGAAAAACTGACCATGAAACAAATTCTGGTGCAGGTTGGCAAAACTGCTTTACAGCTCTGCAATTTTAGCCTTACAGCGGATCTATTATTGGGAAAACCAGTTTAAAAATGAAGTAAAGGACAGCCTTCACTAGAAATTGACTTATCCAAAGTCATTATTGGCATGAGGCATGCAAAGGTGATAGGATATCCTTGGGATAACCATTTCCCCATTGCAACGTAAGTCTGAAATCATTCAGCTTGCAAAGCAAATTTGATTTGATTTGATTTGATTTATTATTGTCACATGTATTAACATACAGTGAAAAGTATTGTTTCTTGTGCGCTATACAGACAAAGCATACCGTTCATAGAGAAGGAAACGAGAGAGTGCAGAATTTAGTGTTACAGTCATAGCTAGGGTGTAGAGAAAGATCAACTTAATGCAAGGTAGGTCCACCCAAAATCTGGGAAGAAGCTGTTCTTGAGTTGGTTGGTACGTGACCTCAGACTTTTGTATCTTTTTCCCGACGGAAGAAGGTGGAAGAGAGAATGTCCAGGGTGCGTGGGGTCCTTAATTATGCTGGCTGCTTTGCCAAGGCAGCGGGAAGTGTAGACAGAGTCAATGGATGGGATGCTGGTTTGTGTGATGGATTGAGCTACATTCACAACCTTTTGTAGTTTCTCGCAGTCTTGGACAGAGCATGGGTCATACCAAGCTGTGATGCAACCAGGAAGAATGCTTTCTATAGTGCATCTGTAAAAGTTGGTGAGATTCGTAGCGGCCGCGTCAAATTTCCTTAGTCTTCTGAGAAAGTTGAGGCGTTGGTGGGCTTTCTTAACTATCGTGTAGGCATGGGGGGACCAGGACAGGTTGTTGGTGATCTGGACACCTAAAAACTTGAAGCTCTTGACCCTTTCTACTTTATCCCCGTTGATGTAGACAGGAGCATGTTCTCCTTTATGCTTCCTGAAGTCGATGACAATCTCCTTCATTTTGTTGACATTGAGGGAGATATTATTGTTGCCCGCACCAGTTCACCAGATTCTCTGTCTTATTCCTGCACTCTGTCTCATCATTGTTTGAGATCCGACCCACTGTGGTGGTCTCGTCAGCAAACTTGAAAATTGAATTGGAGGGAAATTTGGCCACACAGTCATAGATGTATAAGGAGTATAGTATAGAGTATAGTATAGTACAGTAGTACAAAATTCATACAAGGAATTTTATGCCTTGGTCCAACAACAAATCTTTCGCCTCTGGAGTTTACTTCTCAATCCAGCCAGGAATGAAAGTCTGGAAGTTTCCTATTTGTGGTACAGTATGAAATGAGTTTGAGAAATATATCAGGATATAATCCTATTATTAATTTATTTACGTGTCATACTGGTGATCTGATCCAAGAAGAGTACAAAAAATTGCCCTAGTGAGGAGTGGAAGAATTGGATCATTAATAGACCCCTTCTCAATTGGCATTTAATGAGGAGGACTACCTTCTCTGCGCACTGTATAATAAAATGGTAAATTTACCTACAAAGAATAGGTTTATGATTCTGTCACCGTGGACTCTGAATCGTTGAATAGTTTCAAGAAGGAGATAGGTATAATTCTGATAAAAATGGGATAAAGAGATATGGGGAACAAGTGGAGAGGTGAATTTGAGACCAGGGAGAGATCAGCCATGATCTGATTGAATGGTGGAGCAAGCTCGAAAGGATGAATTTGCCTACTTCTGCTCCTAATTCCTATGTTCCTATGTCACATGAACTGTAAGGAGAAAAGTAACTTTCATTTTCGTTAAAGGGTGAAGGGATGTTTATTCTTCAACTGGTTGTATTGTACATGATCTGGATGTTTTTGATGCTGACACTAGCTAATGAAACTAGGAAGTGCTCCATTCCCAACATTGATGTCCTTAATATTACTGAGCATCAAATTTGGAATAAATGAATCATCTTTTCCAATAATAAATTGAAGATTGATTTGAAGATTTACTCTGTTACTTTGTTATGTCCTCAGAAGAAAACTATGGAGAAAAGCACATAGTGTACGCAAAAGCTTGTATCACTGCACTACCTGGCACATGTACAATCATTAGGAATGTGTACCAGTTCAGAGCAAGAACCTTGGTAATTATTAGCATGCTCATTACTGCAAGTAAAACTATGGTAATGCCATTAAATGGAGAACACAAACATACACAAGGCTAAATGGTGTTATTCATTAATGATGTTCTTTCACTAAAGAAAAATGGCTTTGTAGCCTTAAACAGCAGGCTTATTTCCACTCAGTAAGAATCATTGCCAGGTCTACTTGCTAAATAACAGACTGAAACAAATATTACAACCGATACACTTTTTGTAAATCAGACAACTTTGCCAAGAACTATAATTGATATAATGTTCATTTTGCATTTTTCTCTTCTCATATAGTTCACTTGAGCCCTTCCTGTATCCATTGTGAATTCAAGCTCTAGTTTACAGCAGAAATCATCTCTTTACGGTACAATATATTCAGCAAACTTGGTCACCTGTTTAATGAAGAAGCCTAGAATTGAGAGAGTGATAAATATTGCTTGGTATTTCATTGGGGTAATTTTAACTTTTAGAGGTGGTGTATAATGGCAATAGCAAATTGACTACCTATTGTACATCACCCCAAATTCATCTTTCTTTCTAAGTTAATGGATTGAAACATTTGGTGGGGCACAAAATTATGACTGATTTAATACTGTCTATTTTACAGTGAAAGACAGTGAGTGGGATTTTCCTCCCTCTCCATGGCATATTTCACGGCAATGGGAAGTGGTGCACTCGCTGATGGCGGGGTATTGTGGTTCTGCTGGAAACTGGCAGCAGGGGCGCACCATGGGCAAGACCGTAAAATCCCGTCGGCATGAACGGCAGCAAGATTTCGGTGAGTATCTGTGGAGAGGGGACGTGACAGGGTTTGGAGATAGGTTTAAGTGAGGTGTAGTGGCACTTCTCCAAGGCAAGATAAATAGAGTCATAGCGATATACAACACAGAATAAGGCCCTTTGGTCCAACTCGTCAATGTCGAGCAGGTTTCCTAAACTGAACTAGTCCCATTTGCCTTTGACTCATATCCCTTGAAACCTTTCCTATCTATGTGCCAGTCCAAATGTCTTTTAAATGTTGTAATTGTGCCCGCCTCTACCACCTCCTCGGGCAGCTCATTCCACATATGCACCACTCTCTTTGTGGAAAACTTGCCACTCAGGTCCCTTTTAAATCTTTCCCCTCTTACTTAAAACCTATGCCCTCTAGTTTTGGACTCCCCTACCCTGGGAAAAAGACCTTGTAAATGGCAAAGAATATTGGTTTAAGTGGAACAGGAATTCTGAAGAGTCTGTTTTGCGGGGCAAAATCTGCTGGCCAAAATAAATGAGCATGGAGCTGAAGACAGCTGAAGAAGAGATCAATATTATATCAAAATTCATTGAGGTGATGGCATAAAAGGATGAAACTGAGACTTTTGCTGAGAATGAATGCTTCAGGGTGAGATAGGGGAAGACCAGTGCAGATATCTGCAGAATGTTTTCAGTGTTTCTGTTCTCATTTCAGATTTCCAGCATTTGACCTGCAGTATTTTGTTTTCTGTTCTTTGAATTGAGTCTGAATGTGTCATTAGCTGTGACACATTTGTAATGGGTTTTATGGGTCAATGTCTAATTAAAAGGCGCATGAGGTTGCATCGTAACAGTTCCAAGGAGGGTTTTATAGGCCAATGTCTAATTGAATGTCATATGGAGTTGCTTTTGACCAGTCTTTATATGATACATAATGTAAGCTAATATTTTCTTCCCTTCGCCTCGCCCAAGGATATTTAAGGTCTTACCATTTTTGCAGTTGAATGAAAAATATAACAGACCAATATCATTCAAAATTTACGGTATGTTCTTATGTGGTCAAAAATGGCAGTGACACGCACATCATAAATATAAATAATGGAATGCTATTGTATTGGCTCATACAAGTAATGGGTTTTAAGTTTAAGTTTATTTATTAGTGTCACAAATAGATTTACATTAAGACTGCAATGAAGTTGCTGTGAAAATCCCCTAGTTGCCACACTCTGGCATCTGTTCGGATACGCTGAGGGCCAAAGCACCTAATCTGCATGTCTTCTGGACTGTGGGAGGAAACTGGAGCGCCTGGAGGTAACCCACAAAGACACAGGGAGAACATGCAGATTGCACACAGACAGTGATGCAAGCTGGGAATTGAACTCAGATCCCTGGCACTGTGAGATAGCGGTGCTAACCACAGTGCCAAGATCACAAATGACCTGATTAGCATACTGTGTGCACATCAACCTGACTCAGTTGTCATGTCAAGTAGCACTCCGTTTCTGTAGAAGTGAGTGTACGCACTGACATGTTAATCAGCAAACAATATGTCAAAGAGGGAAATATGTCCAAACAACAGAACAAATGCACACTGCATTGGTTTGAATATACTCAATTAATGATTATTACATCTCCCAGTAATTACAAAACTGGGCAGAATGGTCTTCTTCTGAGTTGTAACAGTTCTGTGACTCTATAATTACTGTCTTTGTTTTGTACGCACAAAACCTTGGACAGACTGACTACACAATAGTGATTTAATATTAAGGGAGGCTTAATATTGTCTGTCCTTGAAGGAGCCAGAATATTGAAACACTCTGGTCGGTTGGTGTTTATTTAACAACAGGAGAAAAAGAAACTCAAAAGTAACTGAAAGGGTGATATTGATATGACTGGCAGGAGATTAAAAGCTTTGTTTTAATTTTAATCCACAAAGTACTTTGTATTTGCCCTTCGTTTTGCAGGTTTTCACTTCTAGGAGAAACATTTTTGTCTATCCTATCAGCAGCTCCAAGGACATCTGTTTGAAATACATTGATGCAAAAAATAATCTCGGCAATATGCCTGCATTTGTTAGACACTGAACTGACTCACTGCAAGGATGACAGCAAAACTAAGGTGAATGACCAATTAGCCTTCCCTCAAACTAATCCTGTATAGATCAACTAATTATTTTTCAAGTTCTGACATTGCTCCCAACATCTCTTCTTGATCAATATGATGTAGTTAGAGCTTAGGGTTTCACTCCTACACAGCGCAATGCATTACATTAGAGTTGATTAGACCTGCAGTGGTAGTGCTTGCATGGGCTGCCAACAGTCATTCTGTCAGCTTGCTGAAAATGAACTAGCAAAAGTTGAACACTCATTGGGCCCAATGTAAGCTTTGTTTGAGCTCTAGTGAACACATGTATGGACTGATAACTGCTTTTGTGTAGGGGAAAATAAGCCTCCCTTAATATTGAGTCACTATGTGAAGCAAGTCTGTCCATTTCTGGTGCATACAAAAGAAAGCCATTAATTATAGAATCACAGAACTGTTACAATGCAGAAGAAGGCCATTCTGCCCATCTGCTGGCTCCCTGTAGGCTCCCTGCTCCCTGGCTCCCTGCCCCTTGCCACTGCACAGAAAGGTTTCCTGTATGGGCTGCTGCTGCACACCCTTCACTTCTTCGCCCTCGGCCTTTGCCTGGCGTGCATTGGTGTGCCTTGTTGCCGTCCGGCGGTGGATGTCCCTGGTGGAGGTCACTGCACAAAGGTGTCCTCCCCCTTAACATTGAGGACCTGGGGTAGAAGGTGTGCATGCAGCAGTACCATACAACCATTGATTGCATTGGTTCACAGACTCCCAAGAAACCTTCCCTTTTTGGAATCAGTGCGCCATGTTTATATCGGGTGGTTTCAGCTGTATTCCTATTTGAGTGATTTAAAATCCTTCCATTACAGTTTTGTTTGCACTTCAGCCCCTGATCTATGGGCACCCGGCAGAGGCAGGAGTGGGGAAGGAGGAGGACCTCCTCAAGAACCTGGTCCCGGGCCTGGTCTAGCTTGCTATTATTAGATCCAGGCACAGACAGCAGACAACTGAGGAGAGTCATCTGACCTGACTGTCTGCCCAACTAGTGCAGCTATATTCATGGCTGGTTGTCCCTGGAGACGGAGCATGTGGCACCTTTGAGGCCTTCCAGGCCTGTTGGGCACCGCAGGGCCTAGGGTGCCTTATCAACCCTCTTAATCACTTCTTAATGTTTTAAGTTTAATTTGTGATTTGTTTTTGTTTTGGGCAGTCCCCCTTTGAGGGGCTGCCTCTTTTATTTTCTCCCTCTGTTGATTTAATTTAGCTAATTGTTGAACTGAAAAGAGTTGGGGCCCTGTTCTTAACCTGGAAGTGTTGCCCCCAAGCATTAAACTCCACTGCTCATAGTAATGTATACATTGGAGAAATCACACAAATGTGGACCCCAATGCAAGGCATTATGGTGAAGTCTCCCATCACTCATTACATTCAAGGTGATGACGGGAGCATCACTTATGTCCCCTGTGAGGTTAGAACGCTGGTCCATTGCATAATCTCAACTGTCCTAACACCTCACGATTGGGTGTGGGAGTGGCGGGGGAGGTGTTGTTGGGAGGTAGGTACCACTGAGATTCTCGAGGGTCAAAGCGGTTCATTCAGGTGGATTTGGAAGGGACAACTGCTGGGAATGTAGCTATTGTGTGTAAGGTGAGGGAGTGAGGCTTAACGGAAAGTGTATGGGTGGATGTCCCAGAAGCGTAGCTGGCTGAGGGTCAGGGCACTGTCAGAAATGCTCATCCCTCACTTTGATGTTCTCTTCCTTTCATTTATGATTCTGGAGAGCCATGCAGCCAGTCAAGTTGGCTATTCTACCCTTCACAATTGATCAGCAGCAGTGAAATCGACATGCCACTGCACATGACCAGGACCAGTGCCCTGCAGAGGAGGGGGAGGCTACACCTGCTGATCTTCCAGGAGCGGAATCACAGCTGCAGAAACTTGGAGGAGACAATCCCAGCAAAGGATCTTCCAATGTCAAACTTCCTGCTTTCAGATGTCAGAGCTGCAGTGCCGGAGAAGACTGCATATGTCCCAGGGGATGGTGGACCCACTTTTGCCAGGTTATGCAAACTGGCACCACATGGGCTGTGAGTTCAGCCTTTACCTGTGGCCCTTACAACTACTGCCGCTCTGAACTTTGATTTGATTTGTTATTATTGTCACATGTATTAGCATACAGTGAAAAGTATTGTTTCTTGCGCACTATATAGACAAGGCATACCATTCATAGAGAAGGAAAAGAGGAAATGCAGAATGTAGTGTTACAGCCACAGTTCAGGTGTAGAGAAAGATCATGGAATCACTACAAAGAACAGTACAGCACAGGAAACAGGCCCTTTGGCCCTCCAAGCCTGTACAGTAAGAGGCAATTCGGCCCTTCGAGTCTGCACCGACGACAATCCCAACCAGGCCCTACCCCCATATCCCTACATATTTATCCACTAATCCCTTTAACCTACGCATCTCAGGACTCTAAGGGGCAATTTTAGCATTGCCAATCAACCTAACCCGCACATCTTTGGACTGTGGGAGGAAACTGGAACACCCGGAGGAAACCCACGCAGACACGAGGAGAATGTGCAAACTCCACACAGACAGTGACCCAAGCCGGGAATCGAACCCAGGTCCCTGGAGCTATGAAGCAGCAGTGCTAACCACTGTGCTACTGTGCCGCCCCAACTTAATGAGATTGAATTAGGGCATTGTTAGACAGTTTAAAAGAGTTAGAATGAAGTGTGGCTCATTTTAGGGCTACACGGCTGACCCAGGCAGGGCTTCCTCCGAAGTGAGAGTTATAGAACATAGAACAGTAGAGCACAGTACAGGCCCTTCGGCCCACGATGTTGTGCCGAACCTTTTCCGAAACCAAGATCAAGCTATCCCACTCCCTATCATTCTAGTGTGCTCCATGTGCCTATCCAATAACCGCTTGAAAGTTCCTAAACTTTCCAACTAAAGTTGGAAGCCCTATCTTGTGCCAATTAACACTGGTTAAGAGTGTAATATGGCAGTGGGGCTGTAGGTGTTGCTGGGGATGTGTTCTTGGCCGACTCATCTTAAAAATTCAGGTGCTTGAATTTTCGTGGGATCTCTGAATCTTTAAAGAATCGAGTCAGTATTTGCTGACTCGATTTTGCTGTGAAGCATAGAATTCTAATGACTTTGACTGTTGCTATGACTTTTCTGGCAGAGGGGGCATGGTGACACAATGGTTAGCACTGCTGGCTCACAGCACCAGGGACCCGGGTTCGATTCCCAGCGTAGGTCACTATCTGTGTGGAGTTTGCATGTTCTCCCCATGTCTGTGTGGGTTTCCTCCGGGTGCTCTGGTTTCCTCCCACAGTCCAAAGATGTGCAGGTTAGGTGAATTGGCCATGTTAAATTCTCCCTCGGTGTACCCGAACAGGCACCCGAGTGTGGCGACTAGGGGAATTTCACAGTAACTTCATTGCAGTGTGAATGTAAGCCTACTTGTGACTAATAAATACACTTTAACAGTTGATTATTTGGAATCCTTGATTAAGGCTACACTGAGAGACTTAGTGGATCAACTGAATATAGAAATAAAAGCAGGTTTCATTAGAATGATATGATTGAAGTAATTAGCCAGCATTTAGAAGTGAAAGAGGAGGCTTTGAAATTAATATATCAATGAGAGTTAGCTAAGTATCCGTTGCAAATGGAAAACTTTGGTTGAAAAAGAAAAAAAAGAATCTGGAAGAAAGGAGAAATAAAAAAAGAGTAAAATAAATGGAAATGAAAAAAACTTGAACTGGCAAACAGGAGAAAGTAAAAGAGAAATGTGAACACTTGAATCCCAGAGAGATAAGTTAGCAAAAGGAACTGTGTTAGCATGGATTGAAAACTGGCTGTCAGATAGAAAACTACAGGTTGGAATAAATGGGTCCTTTTCAGAGTGGAAAGATGTGACTAGCGGAGTACCACAGGGATCAGTTCTTGGCCCACAATTGTTCACTATTTACATTAAGATCCTGAGGAAACTTCACAGGGTAGATAGTCAAAAGTTTTCATGAGTGGGAGAGTGCTACACAATAAAGGGCAGGTCATTTAAAGCTGAGGTGCATTGAAATTTCTTCTCAGAGTGAGGTGAATCTCTGAAGTTCTCTGCCCCAAAGGGTAGTGGAGGTTGGATCATTAAAAGTATTTAAAGTGGAGTTGGATAAATAGTTGATAGATCGAGGAATAGAGGCTGTAGGGAAATGGCACAGAAAAGGACTTTAGGCCAGCATAGATTAGCTATGATTGCATTGAATGGTGGGGGAGGCCTGGTGGCCTACTCCTGCTTGTTTTTCTTGTGTTCAAGGGAGGAAAGGGATAAGGAAGGAGACAGAGAGTTTCAAAGACAGAAATAATTCAGACAACTTCAAGTTGGCCAAAGAAACGCTTAGAATAAAGAAAGAGATAATAGTTCAGAGGATGTTCCAAATTGCTCTGAGGGATTTGATTTAACTAAAATCTTTATTTAGTGCCTAAGTTTTCAGAGGATGGCGTTGAAAGATATTTCACCTCATTTGAAA
This sequence comes from Mustelus asterias, assembly GCF_964213995.1. NCBI lineage: Eukaryota > Metazoa > Chordata > Chondrichthyes > Carcharhiniformes > Triakidae > Mustelus > Mustelus asterias. Next base: position 154,309,901 of record NC_135801.1, on the reverse strand, counting down.
AGATAACTGTGAAGTTGAAGTGGCCAAAAGATGCTTGGACCTTCATATTACAAACTGACCCGTCAGGTGCAGCTATGAATGTGTACACTAGTCTGTCGGAACAGCAGACTATGAAGAAATTAAAGGGCAATACACAACGCTTATGAGCTCATCCTTGAAGGTTATCAACTAAAGTTTAGGACCATAAGAAATGAACCTAACCAGACATTTGTAGAATTTGAAAGAGATAAAGAAACACCATGGGATCAGTTGTTTCAATCACTGAAATTAGAGAAAGATTTTGAGAACTTGAGGAAAATCATGATTATGGAAGAATTCTGAAATAGTATTCCAGTAACTTAGATGAGTGTCAAGCATCAGAAAGTCGGAGAAGGGGCAGTTTTGGTTGATGCGTGTAATATCTCACACAGATAGTTCCATGTGGGGAAATATTCATATGGGAATTAACAAGGAAATTGGTGGAAAAGAAAACTGGTGTTGGAAAAAGTATTCGTTCTAGGGAACAAACAGAAGGATCCCAAAATAATAGAGGATAGGCCAGAGTCTCTATGGAATGGAGATAGTTCCAAAATGATACGGCTAACAATGAAGTTCAAAATTAAGTCAAATTTCTGTGGCCGATGTGATTTGATACCTGAGATAAGCAGCTTTGAAATATCTTCAAATAATTGAATAGACAACCTGGCTCATTTATGAAATCTGGAGGTCTAGATCCGGCACCAGGGGCTGGGATTCTTGCCACATGGCTGGGCTGACTCTGCAATTAAGTCAATACCCTAATGAATGCAATGTTCCTGGCTCTGTTCTGCTAGGTTATGCAGGTTTAGCTTGTTATGCTCTGCCAATTTATACCTAAGCTTCATGGGTTTAAATAATTGGAATGCCTCCCTCAGCTTAGCGTGTCCACTCCAGAGCTTGGTTTAGAGAGATTCAAAGAGCTTTTTACATGATAAAATCCTGTTATAAGTGCTCTTCTGCAAACACCATCTCAGGCAAGAGGGAGTTGCAGGTGAATTGTAGACAGCTCTGTTCTGTAGAGTAAGGGGTTAACATCTGGAGTACCTGAGATACTGAAGTAACTGATGCAATGTCATTGCAGGTGGAGGTCGATAGATTCTTGTCAGGCAAGGGAATCAAAGGTTATCAGCAGTCGATGGGAATATAGAACTTGAAACACAAACAGATCAGCCATGATCTTATCAAATGACAGAGCACGCTCGAGCGGCTAAATAGACTATTGCTCCTATTTGTATGTTCATATGACTAAGAGACTGAGATCTGTTGGGAAGTAAAAGTACATCATGTAGAATACTGAGATGAATATATAGATCTGTAAATCATACCTCAAATTCAAAACTAAAGGCCTTAGAGATCTCTGAATCTCTGGCAAAGGACAGCGGGAAAAGATTGAAGACTCACCTGAGAACAGAATTGTGAGTACTGCTGATGCAAGCATACACGCAGATCCAAAGTTCAGACAGCAGTGAGTACAGATCATAATCTACAAGCCAGATTACTGAGCAACAAATACAGAGCTTACGGTAAGCATGGATTCTACATTGTCACTCCCAGAATTGTTCCAAAATGCTGAAGGCTCGCAAAGCCTTAACACTGGGACAATTGGAGGAAGTGATTCTCCAGATACAGAACAACTTCAGCTTTGCATCAGAAGGAACAGAAGGATAATTTCTTGCTCTATGCAGTAGGCGCCATAACTGACAAGGTTATTGCAAAATAGAATGATAATGAGGCTTCAAGCTCATATGAGGAAGCCCCACTGGCATTTGACTTGTACTTCAGTGTTCAGATAAATTTGATCATTGAGTGAGCAGAATTTAATAAGAGGAGGCAAAAACTGATGGGAGTCTATTGACTCATTTATGGATGACTGTACAGACTCATGGAGAATTGCATGGGATCCTCAGATGCAATTATACAACAGTTGGTATCATAGATGAAACTCTATCAAATCTTTTGCAAATGAGGAAAGATTTACCTCCCTCAAAGGCAAAACAGATTGCGTGACAGACCGAGCTTAGGAAGCAAAACAGGATGGTTGTTGATGGGGAAAGTGACATCTCTTGGAGAAAAATAAGAACCTATTCAATATGTCAGACATAAAAGAAAAAGTGCAGTGAAACAAAAGCCCGCAAAATCGGGAAAAATGCACTCCAGATTGAGATGCTCACGGTATGGCAGGAAACCTCTACACAAATAGAAAGAGTGCCCAGCAAGAGGAGCTAATTGTCACAACTGTGTGAAGATAGAACATTTTAAAATATTCTACAGACCAAAAGCTCCCATAGCTCACAGGAAGAAAGATAAAATGACAACAAAACCAAGTAAAATCCAAGGGATGGAAGAGCCACAGAAAGAATAAATGGTCACAGCACAAAAATCAAGCTCGATACAGGGGCAGGCGTTTCAATATTATCTGATGAAGTTAAATGGCTTCAAGATAACACATTGCAAAGTCCAAGAGGGGCAACATTGAAAGTAATAGATCAATGCTTGATAAAGGTTCATATACAAAGGCAAATAAATTGTGGAAGCCATGCATATAATAAACCAGGAGTCAATTAAACAATCAGTAAAGTACGCATTTCACTCGATAGCATCAGTGGATGAAAGTCTCTTCAAATTAGTCAAAATTGGATGCGAAAAGTGGCTTTTGGCAGTTGCCTCTGGACAAAGAACCCAGGCTGCTAACTACTTTTATCACTCCATTTGGTTGTTATTGTTTGAATAAATTAACCCAAAAGACATGCTGGTTAGACACATTGGCCATGCTAACTTCTCCCTCAGTGCACCCAAACAGGTGCCTGAGTGTGGCGACTAGGGGATTTCCACAGTAACTTCGTTTCAGTGTTAATGTAAGCCTACTTATCGTGAATGGAGCCCAATCCATCACGCAAACCAGCCTCCCATCCATTGACTCTATCTACACTTCCTGCTGCCTTGGCAAAACAGCCAGCATAATTGAGGACCCCACGCACCCCGGACATTCTCTCTTCCACCATCTTCTGTCGGGAAAAAGATACAGAAGTCTGAGGTCACGTACTAACTCAAGAACAGCTTCTTCCCTGCCGCCATCACACTTTTGAATGGACCCACCGTGCATTAAGTTGATCTTTCTCTACATCCTAGCTATGACTGTAACACTACATTCTGCACTCTGTTGTTTCCTTCTCTATGAACGGTATGCTTTGTCTGTATAGCATGCAAGAAACAATACTTTTCACTGTATGCTAATACATGTGACAATAGTAAATTAAATCAAATCAAACTTTAACCCATTCAGAATTGCATCTGCACCTGAGATATTCCAAAGATTAATGTCTCAGACCCTGAAAGGCATGGGAAGAGTGGTATGACATTTCTGTATAGTTCATTGTCATGTAGGAACAGTCCTCAAATTCCTACAAGAAGCAGGTTTGACATTAAATGATGTATGTGAATTTACAAAGCCTATGATAAAATTCTTAAGCCACATTGTGCAAGATTTGGGATTTACTGCTGATCCCCAGCAAACCAAGGTCATTCAAGAGTTAGCACATCCTAAAAAGAATATTCCTTGGCCTTGTAAATAAAATGAGCAAGTTCCGACCAAAGAGAAGGTCAACAGTAGGGTTAGAAAATTGACCAATAAAATCATAGAATCCCTACAGTACAGAAGAGGCAATTCAGCCCATCGAGTCTGCATCGACCATCCAAAAGAGCACCCTATCTAGGCCCAATCCCCCACGCTAACCCTGTGACCCTGCACATTAATCATGGCTAGTCCACCTAACCAGCACATCTTGGCACACTAAGGGACAATTTAGCATAGCCAATCCACGTAAACTGCATATCGATGGACTGTGGGTGGAAACCGGAGTACCCTGAGAAATCCCACACAGGCAAGGGAAGAATGTACAAACTCCACACGGACAATCACCCAAGGCTAGAATTGAACCTGGGTCCTTGGCACTGCGAGGCAGCATTGCTAACCATTGTGTCACCGTGCCACCATGAGTTTAACAAGATCAAAAGTCCTCAAATGGTGTAAGGTAGGCTACTATGGTGAAACTCTCATTCACAGTCTTGCTGTCACTGTCAGCACCACCCTGCACCATCTTCCGATAAAAGCATCAGTAAAAATCTTAACTTCACACAATTCAGTTTTCTTTCATCAAGCCACATCCTTCAGTCTCTCTTTTCCTACTGCCACTTTCAAACTTTGCCGCTGGCACTCTCTCGCTATTGATTGTCTTTGTTGCACTCAAGATGTTTCATCATTGACAGATTATTCTGCTGTTATGACCAGTTCAGGAGGAGGAACTGACTTCCCTTAATCAGCCTCCTCGGTTGGATACAACAAAGGTTTTTTTTTAATGTTTCTTTTCCTCATTGATGCCTAAAACCAAATGTACTGTTTTTTATTATCTACGAAGTCAGCAATAAGGAGACAATCACAAGTTTTTGTTGCTTCTAAGAAAAAGCAAGTTTATCAGCTCTTAAACCTGAGAAAATATAATGAAAGACACAACATTGAAAACGCACGCATAACAGAAGTAAGAAACTTTCGAGTTCAAATAAAAACTTATAAGAATATAGAGTTTTATTATAAGTCCTTTGCTTAAGGCATGGATTGTTGCAGCTATTTTAAGTTAGCTGGTTCCTTTAAAATCCCAAAGTTGAATTGAAGTCCGTGCATTTATTGGGGGCGATTTCCTGTTCTTTAATCCGTAATCCGTATTCCAGAAATCAATGAGGTTCTTCCCAATGGACATTCATTATCACTTGTGGTGGACTTTTAGATTGTAGAGGCAGGGCTTTATTTCAAGAGCGAGAGGGAGAGAGAAATTCCTTATTGCACCATTAGCAACTTCGCCAGATTCCTCTGCTTTTGCTTGGCAAACCTAATTCTTTAAAGTCCTGCTCACTGTACATTCCAAAGGAATGTCTCCTGTAGTCATTGTTTTAGAACAAGAAGTCATATTTTATTTCATCTTAGAAACCTTTTACATGTTTCAATGTTATAGAAACCAACAGGAAATAGAGTTCTTTCATCCTCTACAGGGGAGTTTGAGTGTCTGTTGGTTGTATATCCTGGGTGGCTAGTAGTTCCCCAGTGTTTTGATGGACTCTCATTCTCTGTTGTAGTGGTAAGCTCATAAAAATGCAACTGAATGTCCATTCCTTTCAAAAGTTATTTTTGAGGTGGGCCTTGATGTTCCCAGGTGTGAAATTCCCTGAGCAATGTATCAGGGCGTGTTTGCAGTGCAATCCACATAGTAACTTTCCAAAATTCCGGAAGTCAAGTGGCTTGTGAAAGGTACCTTTGATCAGTGTCTTTTCTTGTATTTCAGAATGGTCCTCTTTAAACAGTTCAGTATGTTTCTGCTCAGCTGGTTGGATCACTCAGTCATAATTTTCCATTGTTGTAACACTATTCACACACTGAAGTTTTAGCACTTTTCGCCAGGCCACTCAACAACCTTTTCTTTTGAAGGAAAAGCTAGCAAACAGTGTCAAAGAGGATGAAATTGATTATCATCCTAACCCCTTTTTGGGACTATTCTAGATCAGGCACACTCCTCAGATGAGCCCTCTCACAAAAGGTTGAGAAAAATGGATCTCACTGACATTTGTATGAGCCTGAACTGATATCTTCAAAGGAAAGCAACAATCAGAGAATATTATTGTCCTTTTTGTTTAGCTAGTTTTAGCCAGGATTTAAGCATAGAATCTCTACAGTGGAGAAGGAGGCCATTTAGCCCATTGAGTCTGCACCGACCACAATCCTACCTAGGCTCTATTCCCATGACCCCGCATATTTACCCAGCCTAATCCCCTTACACCAGGGTCAATTTAGCATGGCCAATCAAACTAACCCACACATCTTTGGAGTGTGGGAGGAAACTGGAGCACACAGAGGAAACCCACGCAGACACAGGGAGAATGTGCTAACTACACACACACAACGACCCAAGGCTGGAATTGAACCTGGGTCCCTGCTGCTGTGAGGCAGCAGTGCTAACCACTACTCCACCATGCCTCCCTAGGTATTCTAAGGGTCAAGACACCTCTCCTCTATAACATACTTAACCACTGAAAAGTGCATGGAGATAAGTTCCTGAGTTTCGATACAGAAGATTCTGTGAGACATTATATTTTATAAATGATGTAACAGTTTATTAAAGAACTGAACTTGAAGCTCACATTTGATGGGAAATTCAATTGTAGTGCTAATAGTTCTAGGAAAAGGAAGTAGAGTCTATTTTTGAATCGAGTTTCTATGCTTTAAGTCTAAATAACATGACAATGTGGCATTTAAGATATCCATCAACATTTAAAGTAACATTCAGCATGAATCCCCGAGTAAAAAGTGAGGGTTTAGCAAGAAACCTCAATCCCAATTACAAGGAGAACTATTGTTGCTAGGCAAGAGCAGCAAGACTTTACTGTGAGAGAGACTGTAATAAAACCAATCAATCTAAAAGCCCACTGTATGGTTCCAATTCTATTGCTGTTTTTAAGCTGCAAAACTTGTTTTTATGCATGGGGTGTTTCCTTTTGACAAGTAGGTTCCACCTTCTATTTCCCAAATAAGGGTGTAAATGGTGGCAACAATTAAAATCTGGCACTCTGGATTTAGTTGATAGGTGATTTTGGGGCATCTAAGAAAGCAGTGTGATCTGTTGTCAGTTTGCGATAACTTACAATGGTTATTTGTATTATTGATGCTTTATGTATCCATGATTGTCAGGAGCTAGTTCCTGTCCCTGCCACAAGGTACTACAGGATGTTGGCGTGACATGCCCAGCATTGTTTATGAACCTTTTTTACTCTTTCAGATGTACGGACCTGGCTTTTAATTTTCTAATCCATACTTCATAAGAAAATCAGAGTGGGTAAGGAGCAGCTGTTCCCCTTAGTTGAAGGGTCAGTCACGAGGGGACATACATTCAAGGTGAGGGGCAGGACAGTTAGGGGGGTTGTGAGGAAAAACGTTTTTACCCAAAGGGTAGTGACGGTCTGGAATGAGTTGCCTGGGAGGGTGGTGGAGTGGGATTACCTCACATCCTTTAAAAAGTATCTGGATGAGCACTTGGCATGTCATAACATTCAGGGCTGTGGGCCAAGTGCTGGCAGATGGGATTAGGTGGGAGTTCAGGTATTTCAAATGTGGTGGTGCGGACTCAATGGGCCGAAGGGCCTCTTCTGCAGTGTATGATTCTATGATTCTAGTTCCAAGGGTCAATAAAAACTTACAATTGATCTCCGTGTCACTACCAAAACTTCTTCAGATCGAGCAAAGTGTAACCAAAACATTACTCCAGCATCGGGATAAAAGTCCACTGCTGATTGACAAGATTACTTCCACAAATGTCAGCTCAAGCAGCTAAACCCACAAACCCCCCTGCCCCCCCAACACCCACAAGAAAAACTGAAATCCAACACACTAGTGACCAAAATTAATGAACTAGTGATTTACCTAAGGGTAGCTAATGATATCTTTAAATATCTCGAGAAATGTTATCTTCCAGGCTGGCTCCATCCCAACATCAGACACACCATGGACTACTCTCCAGAATCAGTTGCATTTTTGGACACATGCATCTCCATCAAGGATGGTCACCTCAGCATTTCACTGTACTGCAAGCCCACGGATAGCCTCACGATGCTCCATTTCTCCTGCTTCCACCCTAAATACGTTATAGAAGCCATCCCCTACGGACAAGCCCTCCATATACACAGGATCTGCTCAGATGATGAGGATCGCAACAGACACCTACAGACGCTGAAAGACGCCCTTGTAAGAATAGGATATGGCGCCCAACTCATCGATCGATAGTTCCGATGCACCACAGTGAGAAACTGTACAGACCTCCTCAGAAGATAAACAGGGGACACGGCGGATAGAGTACCTTTGTCGTCCAGTACTTCCCTGGAGCAGAAAAGCTACGACATCTTCTCCGGAGCCTTCAACATGTCATCGATGAAGATGAACATCTCGCCAAGGCCATCCCCACACCTCCACTACTTGCCTTCAAACAACCACGCAACCTCAAACAGACCTTTGTACGCAGCAAACTACCCAGTCTTCAGGAGAACAGTGACCACGACACCACACAACCCTGCCGCAGCAACCTCTGCATGACGTGCCGGATCATCGACATGGATGCCATCATCTCACATGAGAACACCATCCACCAGGTACACGGTACATACTCTTGTGACTCGGCCAACATTATCTACCTGATATGCTGCAGGAAAGGATGTCCCGAGGCATGGTACATTGGCGAGACCATGCAAATGCTACGACAACGGATGAATGAACACTGCTCAACAATCACCAGGCAGGAGTGTTCCCTTCCTGTTGGAGAATGCTTCAGCAGTCACGGACATTCGGCCTCTGATCTTTGGGTAAGCGTTCTCCAAGGCGGCCTTCATGACACACAACACAGAATCGCTGAGCAGAAACTGATAGCCAAGTTCTGTACCCATGAGGACGGCCTCAACCGAGGCCTTAGGTTCATGTCACACTATCTGTAGCCCCACGACTTGCCTGGGCTTGCAAAATCTCACTAACTGTCCTGGCTGGAGGCAATTCACACCTCTTTAACCTGTGCTTAACCCTCTCTCCACTCAGATTGTCTGCACCTGTAAAGTCTTGATTACCTGTTGAGACTCGCATTCCAACCATTATCTTGTAATTGAGTTTGTGTTTATATATGCCCTATTTGTGAACACGACTCCTCACTCACCTGATGAAGGGGCAAAGCTCCAAAAGCTCGTGCTATCAAATAAACCTGTTGGACTTTAACCTGGTGTTGTGAGACTTCTTACTGAGGCTGGATCCTGCCCATGATATTTGTGACTGATTTCGACTCAGTAGTTTGAATGCCACACAATCCTAATTACCGTGGTTAAAAATAGGCACATTCAGGCAGGCGTATTCGACAACTAAAATATGACTTGATTCAAACCAGCAATGCCTGAACTCTGTACACAATGGGTGTGTGAAGTAACAAACTGACTTTTAGAAACTCTGGGCTCATTTTTGGAGGCAAAACAGGCTGTTCTCACATTAAACATTCCCTTCTATAGCTCCAAAAAAATTCATAGCAACTAAGAGTCATTCCCATGATTATTTTCCTATGTGTAATGTCAGAATGTTCCTCTTTAATATTTTTGCACAACAGTTTATATAAAGCTAATTTTCCCTTTGTTCTCTATGTCAGAGATGATTGATTCTTGTCATCCTGTTTGAGGGTGGTTTAGTTTTTATTAACTTTTCCCAGCTGCCAAAGCTCTGCATTTTTGCCTTCATGGTAATGTGACATGTATTTGCAGACGCATATTGAAGAGTTGCAGCAGGGCTCTCCTCGATGCAGCCTATTTGAATATTAGAAAGTATCATGCCAGAGCCTTTGTGCACAATACATGTCTTGTGGATGTCAAGGCACAATTTTGCTTTTGGAAGAAATATCGAGTTGTTGACTCCTAGAAGCCAAACACTGAGCCAAGAAATCTGTCAGAGAGCACATCTGACCAAAATGTTGGAATATGTCTTCCTGCAGTCAAAACTAATATCATGCTTAAGCTGGCCAAAGTCCTCTGAAAGTAACTTCATTGCAGTGTTAATGTAAGCCTTACTTGTGACTAATAAATAAGCTTTTACTTTTTACTTTATGTGTTTGTTTCTTCATTCCTGATTGAAGACTGAGTATTGTAAGCTATTCCACTATTTGCAGATTTCCAGAGGTTTTAACCTTGTCTACACCTTAATGAGTGCTTTAACACATGATTTTACTTGCACTTACCACAAAACTCCAGCATCCTAAAAGGCTTACATATCAAATATGGGTACAACCTTTTTAAAGCATGTTTTAACAGCACATTTTTGTTTTGGAGCAGTTTCTAAATTGGGAATGTTCCCCTGAAAGTCCTGCTACCGAGCATGCTCAGTCTTTTTCAAAATCGAACCGCCACTTTGCCACTCCCCTCTCGGACCGTCCCGCTCCCCCCTCCAACCCTCCCGCTCACTCCTCCCCTCTCTGACCCTCCCACTCACTCCTCCCCTCTCTGACCCTCCCACTCACCACTTCCCCCAAATTCCAGCTCACTGCTCCCCACTCCAACCCTCCCGCTCCCCTCTCCAACCCTCCTGGTTCCCTCTTCAACCCTCCCGCTCCCCTCTCCAACTCTCCTGCTCCCCTCTCCAACCCTCCCGCTCCCCTCTCCAACCCTCCCGCTCCCCTCTCCAACCATCCCACTCCCCTCTCCAACCCTCCCGCTCCCCTCTCCAACCATCCCGCTCCCCTCTCCAACCATCCCGCTCCCCTCTCCAACCCTCCTGATCCCCTCTCCAACCCTCCCGCTCCCCTCTCCAACCCTCCTGATTCCCTCTCCAACCCTCCCGCTCCCCTCTCCAACCCTCCCGCTCCCCTCTCCAACCCTCCCGCTCCCCTCTCCAACCCTCCCGCTCCCCTCTCCAACCCTCCCGAACCCCTCTCCAACCCTCCTGATCCCTTCTCCAACCCACCCACTCACCGCTTCCACCAGCGTTCCCACTCACCGCTCCTCCCTCAAACTCTCCCGCTCCCCTTTCCAAGCCTCCCACTCACCACTTTCTCCAGCCTTCCAGCTCGCCACTCCCCTCTCTGACCTTCCCACTCACCACCCACTCCAGCCCTCCAGCTCACCACTCTCCTCTCCTACCCTGCCATCCACGGCGTCCCTCTGCAAAGCCCCCACATAATGCCTCCCATCCCCTCTCCCGCTGATCTCTTACTCACAGCTTCCCACTGTGGCCCACCCGCTCACTACCTGCCCTAACCATTCCACACACCATGCAGGCAGTTTTCTTACAATGGGGAACCTGGGAATGTGTTGTGTTTGGATTTTCAGAAGGCATTTGACAAGGTGCCGCACCAAAGAATGCTGCATAAGATAAAGGTGCACAGTGTTACGGGTAATGTATTAGCATGGATGGAGAACTGGTTAACTAACAGAAAGCAAAGAGTGAGGGTAAATGTTTGTTTTTCTGGTTGGCGATCAGTGTCTGGTGGTGTCCCTCAGGGATCAGTGTTGGGACCACAATTATGATTTACATAGATGATTTGGAGTTGGGGACCAAGCGTAATGTGTCAAAATTTGCAGATGACACTAAGATGGGTGGCAGAGCAAAGAGTGCAGAGGATGCTGAAAGTCTGCAAAGGGATATAGATAGTCTAAGTGAGTGGGCGAGGGTCTGGCAGATGGAGTACAATGTTGGCAAATGTGAGGTCATCCATTTTGGTAGGAATAACAGCAAAATGGGCTATTATTTAAATAGTGAAAAATTGCAGCATGCTGCTGTGCAGAGGAACCTGGGTGTCCTTGTGCAAGAATCACAAGGAGTTGGTTTGCAGGTGCAGCAGATAATTAAGAAGTCAAATGGAATTTTGTCCTTCATTGTTAGAGGGATGGAATTTAAAAACAGCAAGGTTATGTTGCAACTGTATAGGGTGCTAGTGAGGCCACACCTGGAGTGCTGTGTACTGTTTTGGTCTCCTTACTTGAGAAAGGATATACTGGCACTGGAGGGGGTGCAGAGGAGATTCACTAGGTTGATTCCGGAGTTGAGAGGGTTGGCTTATGAGGAGAGACTGAGTAGACTGGGGCTATACTCAGTGGAATTCAGAAGAATGAGGGGAGATCTTATAGAAACATATAAGATTATGAAGGGAATAGATAAGATAGAAGCAGGGAAGTTGTTTCCACTGGCGGGTGAAACTAGAATTAGAGGGCATGGCCTCAAAATAAGGGGGAGCAGATTTAGGACTGAGTTGAGGAGGAACTTCTTCACACAAAGGGTTGTGAATCTGTGGAATTCTCTGCCCAGTGAAGCAGTGAGGCTACTTCATTGAATGCTTTTAAAGCAAGGATAGATAAATTTTTGAACAGGAAAGGAATTAAGGGTGAGCTGAGTCCACGAAAAGATCAGCCATGATCTTATTGAATGGCAGAGCAGCCAGATGGCCTACTCCCGCTCCGAGTTCTTATGTTCTGTTCTACTGCTCACGGCTTCCCATCACGCACTCTGATGCGTGAAAGACAAAAGGTTTCAGCAACATGTCTCTCTTGTTAACAATATGATTAATACCTCCGTTGGAACATTTCCTGTTTAGGAAATACAATCTTCCATGGCAGCCCATTACTTAGATTTCTTCAGCCAGGTATCAGCTAGTTCGTTTTTTGCTGCTCTGCTCTAAAACCTGGATATCCTTGCAATGGTATAACTGACAGAACTGTACATCTTGCTCCAAATGCGTCCTTCACAATGTCTTGTAAAGACTTATTACCAGCTGCTTCTTCAGGATGAGTTGCCAGTTGCCTGATGCATTAACACTCAGCTTCTTCCCTCTGTGACATTCTGCCACACAAGTTGCCTCCTTTACATATACACAGCCCCTTCTCCCTTATCAAGAACCTACCTGGAGACTTCGCTGGGGTGGTTGTGCCATTGGTCTGATTTGAAAATTGAGTTTCTTTCTTATTTTGTCAGGCAATTGTGTATAAATTTTGTATACCCTGCAGCTTTACAAACCAAAGTTTTGACACTTCTGGCAGTTCAGTTGCTGGCAATTGCTTGAGAAACATTGAATGATTATTATTGCAGGTGTACTATTAGTGGGGACTTTTTATAAATATACTCTGAACTAGAAAAAATCCTTTGCAATGCCACAACTCATAGAAATCATAGAAACCCTACAGTGCAGAAGGAGGCCATTCGGCCCATCGAGTCTGCACCGACCACAATCCCACCCAGGCCCTACCCCCACATATTTTACCCGCTAATCCCTCTAACCTACACATCCCAGGACACTAAGGGGCAATTTTTTACCTTGGCCAATCAACCTAACATGCACATCTTTGGACTGTCATTATTTGGTCATAAACTCTCATGATTTGGTCTATAAACTCTCATGATTTGGTCATAAAGTCTCAATGACCAAGCACAAATATTCTTATTTTATTATGTTTGACAAGGAAAATAATGTGCATTTTGTGACTTGTTCTTTGCTGAAATGCATCTGCAGAATCAGGTGGCACGGTGGCACGATGGTTAGCACTGCTGCCTCACAGCGCCAGGGACTCCAGTTCGATTCTGGCCTTGGGTCACTATCTGTGTGGAGTTTACACATTCTCCCCATGTCTGCGTGGGTTTCCTCCTGGTGCTCTGGTTTCCTCCCACAGTTCAAAAATGTGTGTGTTAAGTTGATTGGCCAGGCTAAATTGCCCCTCTATATCAGAGGGACTGGTAGGATAAATGGCTGGGATTGAGAGGGTGTGGCCTGGGTGGGATTGTGGTCGTTGCAGATGTGATGGGCCAAATAGCCTCCTTCTGCACTGTAGGGATTCTACGAGACCAGCAGTAAATTTTCCATCGTTCATAAAGGTAGCGTTGTGGAAAATATCACGCATTATTTGTGTCTATTTCGAAACGCGGAGCGCAACAGGATATTTTTCAGTCTTTTTGTTGCAGCTAGGGCATGAAGGAGATGTGTCAGCTCATTTAATTCCTCTCTTGGAAGTATTTCGTTATCTTGTAAACATTCCTTAATTTTTCTCAGTCTCACAACAGTGATCTATTTGAATACTATCCATTAAGCAAGCCTTACAAATTGTCAAGTTTGTGGAAAAGACAGGAAATCGTCTTGTCTTTACCACATTTACTGTTTCATTAGCTGGGATGGTACTCAGAGAACAGATAATTGTCGACCGTGTTTCATCTGAATTGGAAAAAAAATGTTGCCATCATTTCATCTCCAAAAATATTGAGCTTTGATAGATGAAGCTTCACATTGAAGATGCGGAAAGGAGAATGAAAGAAAAGTGTTTATGCATTAACCAAAAGTGGCAGCCGTTCAATGGGATCCTTGGTTGGGCAGGAGTGAGCAGCAGTAGCCACAGGTAGTGGGTGAGACCAGTCCAGGCAAGAGTAGATGCAAGTTAAAAGTGGAACAGGAGAATTTGGTAGGGGAGTGGGGTGGGGATGGGGGTTTGGAGGAAGAGGCCGATTGTTCAGGAGGGAATGTGGCACACAACTTAAAGGGTCTTGCCTGGGTGTTGGGGCAGGGGTGGGGGTTTTGATTTGACTTGATTTGAATTGATTTATTATTGTTACAAGTATTAGTGTACAGTGAAAAGTATTGCTTCTTGCGCGCTGTACAGACAAAGCATACCATACATAGAGAAGGAAAGGAGAGTGTTCAGAATGTAGTGTTACAATCATTGTTAGGGTGTTGAGAAAGATCAACTTAATATGAGGTAGGTCCATTCAAAAGCCTGATGGCAGCAGGGAAGAAACTGTTCTTGAGTCAGTTGGTATGTATCCTCACACTTTTGTATATTTTTCCCGAGGAAAGAAGGTGGAAGAGAGTATATCCAGGGTGCGTGGGGTCCTTGATTATACTGGCTACTTTTCTGAGGCAATAGGAAGTGTAGGCAGAGTCAATGGATGGGAGGCTGGTTTGCGTGATGGACTGGGCTTCGTTTATGACTCCTTGTAGTTTCTTGCGATCTTGGACAGAGCAGGAGCCATACCAAGCTGTGATACAATCAGAAATAATGCTTTCTATGGTACATCTGTAAAAGTTGGTGAGAGTTGTAGTGAACATGCCAAATTTCCTTAGTCTCCTGAGAAAGTAGAGGTGTTGGTGGGCTTTCTTGGTTTGGTTTGATTTATTATTGTCACATGTATAAACATACAGTGAAAAGTATTGTTTCTTGTGTGCTATTCAGACAAAGCATACCGTTCATGGAGAAGGAGATGAGAGAGTACAGACTGTAGTTTTACAGTCATAGCTAGGGTGTAGAGAAAGATCAACTTAATGCAGATCAACTTAAAGATCAACTTAACTATAATGTCAGTATGGAGGGACCAGGACAGGTTGCTGGTGACCTGAACACCTAGAAATTTGAAGCTCACGATCATATCCACTTTGTCCCCGTTGTGTTGGAGGGGAAAAGAGGAGGCAGATGGGGTCATCAGGGGCAAGTGGAGTAAAATGTTGGGAGGGGTTGTGGTGGGAGAGAAAGAGTGGGGAGAGTGGGTGGACTGGAGGCGATGTGCCAAGGTGGGCATGATGAGTTGAGGAAAGTGGGTAGGAGGGCGTGGAGTGTGCAGGTGTAAGCGATGAGAGCTATTGAGATGAGTTGAGCAGTGGCACGGGCAGGTAAGAGGGCATGGAGCGATGGGAAAGGCTGCAGTAGGGTGTGTGAGAAGAGATGGGTGAGAGAAAGGGAGGGTGTGGATTGGGGTGGGCAATGGGGTGACTGGGAGGATGAAGCAGGGCAGATACGTGCTGCCTCATGCCATTATCAGAGAGAGGCTTGCTTGTTTTTTTCTGCTGGATCTCATTAGCATGTGATTGGCAGGCCGTTCCTCCTCATTACCTCTTTGGGTAATGAGATTGCCCAATATGAAGCATATTAATAATGCATGAGAATCTCTGGGACTGTATCCAAGCAACTTCCCCGCCTCTCCACCCCCAGCCCCCAGCGCCATCATATAACAAGGCATCTAACCCTTGTTTCAGAATCAGAACTGTATGCTGAATGATCATCCTTGTGGCTCCATGAATTTAGTTGCACCTTGGCCATGTCACCGACTATGTGTTGTGGGGGATGAATACCTCTAATTTCCTGATAAGTATCCTCTGACATACGTTGACAGGTGGAACAGTTGGTGAATGGTTGGCAAGCACAAGATTAATGCAACATGACAGCTGCCTAGACACCTGGCATAGATTATTCTAATTATTTGTTCTGTAAATCAGTTAGTAACCATTTTTCAGTCGCAGTGAGCACTGACCAGCTGCATATTCATTGAATAAAATCCTTTCCTGTTAACAAGTGCTCCTGGCTATTATTCTCTAACATTATTATTGGCTATCACTTGATAGTGAGGGTGATTTTCTTCCATGGGTCTGAAGATGGATGATGAGTTAACTTCGGAACCTGCAGATTTTATGGTACATAGGGCATTTGTTGTCATTTGGGATGTCTGGTCGTCTATTATCAGTTTGGGTCATGGCATGTTCTTTTCACCTATCTCGCTTTTCCTTTACTTTTGTTAACATTAGGTTTCAACATGATGAGGTTCTTCTCACAAAGTCTATAACCATCTGGTTCAATCCAAGGTGATGGTCTTTCAGGAGTTAATGTCAATGTTGCATTCCTTCATGTTGCCTTTCAACACATCCTGGATGCGCTTCTTCTGTCCTCACCTGATGTGTCTGCCCTGACTGAGTTGGGATAAGACTTACAATGGAAAGCAAGGAGAAGCCTCTATACTTTTTGCAGTTGGATTTGTCCCCTTTCTTCAAGGTGATCACAATCACAGCATCTCTAAGATCATTCCGGATTTCCTCTTCATTCCAGATCCGCAGGATGAGGGCATGGAGCAGCAATTTTAGTTCCTCTCCCATGTGCTTAAAGATTTCAATGGGGGTTCTGTCATCTCCTGCTGCTTTGTTGTTTATCAAATGTGTGATGGCTTTCATTTCCTCCATCGGTTTTGGCAGAGTTCGATTGCATCTCTAACTGGGAGCTGTGGATGGAGGTGAAAATGACCTCGTCAATAATTTATGTTTGATTGAAAAATTCGTCAAAATGCTTTCTCCAATGGGTGTTGAGAACTCCCTTTTCCTTGGTCATTCTCCCCCATCCGGCCATGGGCCTCAGAGGAGCTAGTGCTTGAGTACTTGGGCTATAAATGGTCTTTGTAGCGGTAAACAAGTCATGGATCTCATTCATGTCAGTGAGATGTTGAATTTCCTTTGCTTTTGTGCTCTTCATGTCATGGGGGCACCTTTATACCACAACTTTCGGTAGTTAGTAAACCAGTTTCTTTTGCTGTGAGTTCAGGTCATTCCATCAGGTACATAAAGTCTTGCACTTGCAGTCAATCAGCTCGTTGACACCTTGATCCTTTTTATAAAACCAATCATAATATTTCCTGACAGAAAATCCAAGCATCCCTATGCAGACATTGATGATATTGGTCGTAAGGACATTCTAAACATTGTGGACATCTTCTTCTTGATTGAAGCTCAAAAACTATTCCCCAAGGCACTGTTGGAATCGGTCTCTTTTGATTGGATCCTTCAAAGCTTCGATATTGATAGAGCATAAGCCAAAGGAGCAGAAGTAGGCCAATCAGCCCATCCAGTCATGCAATGAGATCATGACTCATCGAATATGATAATCCTCAACACCACTTTCTTGTCTAATCGCCATAACCCTTGATTCCCTTACTGAATAAAATTTGTGCATCTCAGCCTTGAACATACTCAACAACCCAGCCTCTATAGTCCTCTGTGGTAAATAATTCTACAGATTCACTACCCACTGAGAGAAGAAATTCCTCCTCATCTCTGTCTTGAGTGGGTGACCCCTTACTCTGAGATTATACCCTCTGGTCCTATACTCTCCCACAAGGGGAAACAACCTCTGAGCATCTACCCTGAGAATCCTATATGTCGCAATAAGGTCTCCTCTCATTCTTATAAACTCCAGTGAGTATGGGCCCAACCTATTCAACCTCTCCTCATAAGCAAATCCCTCCGTACCTGGGATCAACCCAATGAACATTCTCCAGACTGCCTCGAATGCCAGTATATCTTTCCTTAAGTAAGGGGACCAAAACTTTTCACGGTATTCCAGGTGTGGTCTCATTAATGCTTTCTATAGTTGGAGCAACACTATTCTATTTTTATGCTCTGTGGAAGGGTCATCCAGACTCAAAACGTTAATTCTGTTCTCTTGCCACAGATGTTGTCAGACCTGAGAGATTTTCCAGCATTTTCTGTTCTTGCTCCTATTTTAATATTCCATTCACTTTGAAATAAAGGCCATTGTTCTATTTGCCTTGCCTATGACCTGCTGAACTTTCATGCAAGCCTTTCGTGATATATGTACAAGGGCCCTCAAATACCTCTCTGCTGCAGCTTCCTGTAATCTTTCGCCATTTAAATAATATTCTATTAAATAATATTATAATAATATTAGGGCAGCATGGTAGCACAATGGTTAGCACTGCTGCCTCACAGCGCTCGGGACTCGGGTTCAATTCCAGTCTCAGGTCACTGCGTGGAGTTTGCACCTTCTCCCCGTGTCTGTGTGGGTTTCCTCCGGGTGCTCCGGTTTCCTCCCACTGTCCAAAGATGTGCTGGTTAGGTTTATTGGCCGTGCTAAATTGACCCTAGTGTCAGGGGATTAGCAGAGTAAATATGTGGGGTTATGGGAATAGGGCCTCAGTGGGATTGTTGTTGGTGTAGACTTGATGGGCCAAATGGCCTTCTTCTGCACTGTAGGGATTCTATGATTCTACTTTTTTTTTCTTCATACCAAAATGCATAACTTCTCATTTCCCTCCAATATATTGCATCTGCCAAGTTTTTGCCCACTCACTTAACCTGTACACATCCTTCTGTAGACACTATTGCCGGAATTTTACCACCTCACCTGCCCCAAAGTCAGGGTGGGCGAGATTCGCAGAACGGCATTCTCCAAAAGCCTCGGGTGAGATCTTACGAGCCTCGAGAGGGCAAGGCGGTAAAGTTTCAGTGTATGTCATCCACACAACTTGCCTTCCCACCTACTTTTATGTCATCTGCAAACTTAAAAGTACATTCACTTCCCTTGACAAGGCATTATTATATATTGTAACTAATTGTGGTCCCAGCACTGATTACGTTGGCACTAGTTCCAGGTTGCTGTCCTGAAAATGCCCCTCTTCTTCCAATTCTCTGTTTTCTATTTAAAGTAAAGTTTATTTGTTAGTCATAAGTAAGGCTTACATTAACACTGCAATGAAGTTACTGTGAAATTCCCTTAGTCACCATGCTCCAACGCCTGTTCGGGCCAATGCACATAACCAGCATGTCTTTGTGACTGTGGGAGGAAACCAGAGCACCCGGAGGAAACCCACGCAGACACGGGGAGAATGTGCAAACTCCCACAGTGACAGTGACTCAAGCCAGGAATCGAATCCGGGTCCTTGGCACTGTGAGGCAGCAGTGCTAACCACTGTGCCATCGTGCCACCTATTTGTTAGCTAATCTTCTACCCCTGCTAATATACTATCCAAAACACCGTGGGCTCTTGTCTTATGAAGTAACCTATTGTATGTAATCTTGCGAAAGTATTGGAGAGTATCAGTTGTGGTGAGAAAGCTGGTGTGAACTCTTCAGTTCCACTGGCCAATTTTCTCTCCAGATCATGTTCCTTTAACTACCAAAAGAAAGTGGGCATGGATTGCGCCGTCCTTCTGGCAAGGCGGGTACTCTTAAAGCCGGGAACATAAGAAACAGGAGCAGGAGTAGGCCATCTTGCCCCTCGAGCCTGCCCCGCCATTCAATAAGATCATGGCTGATCTGATAGTGGTTTAGTTTCACTTACCCGCCCGCTCCCCATAACCCTTAATTCCCTTATTGATCAGAAATCTATCTACCTGTGACTTAAACACATTTAACGAGGTAGCCTCCACTGCTTCAATGGGCAGAGAATTCCAGAGATTCACTATCCTCTGAGAGAAGAAGTTCCTCCTCAACTCTGTTCTAAACTGACTCCCCCTTATTTTGAGGCTGGTCCTCTAGTTCTTGTTTCCTTTCTAAGTGGAAAGAATCTCTCTGCCTCTACCCTGTCTAGCCCCTTCATTATCTTATATGTCTCTATAAGATCTCCCCTCAGCCTTCTAAACTCCAATGAGTACAGGCCCAATCTACTCAATCTCTCCTCATAAGCTAACCCCCTCATCTCTGGTATCAACTTGGTGAACCTTCTCTGTACTCGCTCCAAGGCCAAAACATCCTTCTGCAAATAAGGGGACCAAAATTGCACACAGTACTTCAGTTGCAGCCTCACCAGTACCTTGTACAATTGCAGCAAGACCTCCCTGCTTTTATACTCCATCCCCTTCGCGATAAAGGCCAACATTCCATTTGCCTTCTTGATCACCTGCTGCACCTGCAAACTGAGTTTTTGCGATTCATGCACAAGGACCCCCAGGTCCCTCTGCACAGTAGCATGTTGTAATTTTTCACCATTTAAATAATAGTCCATTTTACTATTATTCCTTCCAAAGTGGATAACCTCACACTTGTCAACGTTATACTCCATCAGCCAGATCCTCGCCCACTCACTTAGCCTATCCAAATCTCTCTGCAGACTTTCTGCATCCTCCATGCAATTTGCTTTCCCACTCATCTTTGTATCATCCGCAAACTTTGTTACCCTACACTCGGTCTCCTCCTCCAGATCGTCTATGTATATGGTAAACAGTTGAGGCCCCAGCACCGATCCCTGTGGCACGCCACTAGTCACCAACTGCCAACCAGAAAAGCACTCATTTATTCCAACTCTCTGCTTCCTGTTGGATAGCCAATCCTCAATCCATGCTAACAATTTACCCCCAACTCTGTGTACCCTAAAACAGGTTTCACTGAGTTTGGCGTACTGTCTTTAAAAAAATATCCCCTCCCCCCAATGCCTCTTCCAACACAGAGGTATCTGTGGCCTCCTTTCTCCCTACCCCACCTTGGTCATGCCCAGCATCCTCATTCCCAACCCCCCTCCCCCCCCACCCCCACCCCCGCCACCGATGATCGCCAAAACCCTCTTCCCCCTGATCTTTGCTGGCATCACCATCACCCCACCCCGATCTTTGCCAGCATCCTCCCCTGCCCCCGTTCCTCCCCTGCCCAACCTTTCCCCGCCTCGATCATCGCCAGCAACTCCACCCTGCCCTTCCAAAGATATGCAAGTTAGGTGGATTAAAAAAAATTTTTTTTAAACTACAGCACAAAACAGGCCCTTCGGCCCCACAAGTTGTGCCGAACATATCCCTACCTTTTAGACCTACCTATAACCCTCCATCCTATTAAGTCCCATGTACTCATCCAGGAGTCTCTTAAAAGACCCTATTGAGTTTGCCTCCACCACCACTGACAGCAGCCATTTCCACTCGCCCACCACCCTCTGTGTGAAAAACTTACCCCTAACATTTCCCCTGTACCTACCCCCCAGCACCTTAAACCTGTGTCCTCTCGTAGCAGCCATTTCCACCCTGGGAAAAAGCCTCTGAGAGTCCACCCGATCTATGTGTCTCAACATTTTATATACCTCCATTAGGTCTCCTCTCATCCTTCGTCTCTCCAAGGAGAAAAGACCAAGCTCCCTCAGCCTATCCTCATAAGGCATGCCACTCAATCCAGGCAACATCCTTGTAAATCTCCTCTGCACCCTTTCAATCTTTTCCACATCCTTCCTGTAATCAGGCGACCAGAACTGAGCACAGTACTCCAAGTGGGGTCTGACGAGGGTCTTATATAGCTGCATCATTATCCCCGGACTCCTAAACTCAATCCCTCGATTGATAAAGACCAGCACACCATACGCCTTCTTAACCACCTCCTCCACCTGTGGGGCCGATTTTAGAGTCCTATGGACCCGGACCCCAAGGTCCTTCTGATCCTCTACAGTACTAAGAGTCTTTCCCTTTATATTGTACTCCTTCATCCCATTTGACCTGCCATTTCTCTGGGTTGAAGTCCATCTGCCACTTCTCCGCCCAGTCTAGCATCCTATCTATGTCCCTCTGTAACTTCTGACATCCCTCCAGACTATCCACAACCCCACCAACCTTCGTGTCGTCGGCAAACTTACCAACCCATCCCTCCACTTCCTCATCCAGGTCATTTATGAAAATGACAAACAGCAAGGGTCCCAGAACAGATCCCTGGGGCACACCACTGGTGACCGACCTCCATTTAGAAAAAGACCCATCTATACCCACTCTCTGCCTCCTTTGGGCAACGTAAGAAGTCTCACAACACCAGGTTAAAGTCCAACAGGTTTATTTGGTAGCAAATACCATAAGCTTTCGGAGCACTGCTCCTTCGTCAGATGGAGTGGAAATGTGCTCTCAGACAGTGCAAACAGACACAAAATCAAGTTGCAGAATACTGATTAGAATGTGAATCCTACAGCCAGCCAGGTCTTAAAGGTACAGACAATGTGGGTGGAGGGAACATTAAACACAGGTTAAAGAGATGTGTATTGTCTCCAGACAGAACAGCTAGTGAGATTCTGCAAGTCCAGGGGGCAAGCTGTGGGGGTTACTGATAATGTGACATAAATCCAACATCCCGGTTTAGGCCGTTCTCATGTGTGCGGAACTTGGCTATCAGTTTCTGCTCAGCGACTCTGCGCTGTCGTGTGTCGTGAAGGCCGCCTTGGAGAACGCTTACCTGAAGATCCAAGGCTGAATGCCCGTGACGGCTGAAGTGCTCCCCCACAGGAAGTGCTCCTTTGGGCAAGCCAGTTCTGGATCCACAGGGCAGCAGCCCCTTGGATCCCATGCCCTCTCACTTTTTCTAGAAGCCTTGCATGGGGGACTTGCTAAAATCCATATAAACCACATCTACCGCTTTCCCTTCGTCAATGTGTTTAGTCACATTTTCGAAGAACTCCACCAGGCTCGTAAGGCACGATCTGCCTTTGACAAAGCCATGCTGAGTATTCTTGAGCATACTAAACCTCTCTAAATGCTCATAAATCTTGTCCCTCAGGATCTTCTCCATCAGCTTACCAACCACCGAGGTTAGACTCACCGGTCGGTAATTTCCTGGGCTATTCCTATTCCTCTTCTTGAAAATAGGAACCACATCCGCAATCCTCCAATCCTCCGGCACCTCTCCCGTCTCCATCGACGACACAAAGATCATCGCCAGAGGCTCTGCAATCTCTTCCCTCGTCTCCCACAGTAACCTGGGATACATCCCATCCGGACCCGGCGACTTATCTATCTTGATGCCATTCAAAGATTCCAGCACAACCTCTTTGTTAAAGTCCACATACTCAATCTTTTCAGTCCACCGCAAACCCGCAGTACGTCCACCCAGGTCCTTCTCCTCGGTGAAAACCGAGGCAAAATACTCATGAAGCACCTCTGCCATTTCTACTGGTTCCGTACAGATTTTCCCGCCTTCACCTTTTATAGGCCCGATTCCTTCACGTCTCATCCTTTTACTCTTCACATATTTATAGAATGCCTTAGGGTTTTCCTTAATCCTACCTGCCAAGGCCTTCTCGTGACCCCTTCTGGCTCTCCTAATTTCCTTCTTTAGTCCCTTCCTACAAGTCGTATACTTATCTAGATCCCTATCTTCGCCAAGCTCTCTGAACCTTTTGTACGCTTTCCTTTTCTTCTCGACTAGGTCCCACACAGCTTTCGTGCATCACAATTCCTTTAACCTACCAACTCCTCCCTGTCTGCTCGGAACGTTGTCCTGTAGAACTCTAGACAGACATTTCTTGAAAAACTGCCACCTCTCTTCAGTACATTTCCCCGAGACTACGTCCTTCCAATTTACTCCTCTAATTTGCTGCCTTATGTCTTCATATTTCCCATTACTCCATATAAACGCTTTCCTAGCTTGCCTGATCCTCTCTTTTTCCAATGCAAGCATAAAGGAGATAGAGTTATGATCGCTATCCCCAAGATGCTCTCCCACTGAGAGATCTGACACCTGTCCAGGTTCATTGGTCTGTATCAGATCAAGTACAGCCTCTCCTTTTGTAGGCTTGTCCACATGCTGTGTCAGGAAACGCTCCTGAACACACCTAACGAACTCCTCCCCATCCAATCCCCTTACCCTAGGGATATTCCAATCTATGTGTGGGAAATTAAAGTCTCCCATCACAACAACTCTGCTATTATTGCAACTCTCCAGGATCTGTTTCCCTATCTGCTCCTCCACCTCCCTGTTACTATTGGGCGGCCGATAGAAAACTCCCAGCAAAGTGATCGACCCCTTCCCACTCCGAACTTCCACCCACAGAGACTCTGTAGACAATCCCTCCACAGCATACAACTTCTCTACAGCTGTGACACTATCCCTGATCAGCAGTGCCACTCCACCCCCTCTCTTGTCTCCCGCCCTGTCCTTCCTGAAACATCTGAATCACAGCACCTGGATTATCCAGTCCTGTCCCTGAGACATCCAAGTCTCCGTAATGGCCACCACATCACACTTCCAGGCATCGATCCACGCTCTGAGCTCATCCCCTTTATTCACTATACTCCTGGCATTAAAGAAAACACATCTCAATCCTTTGGTCTGAGCTCTCCCCTTCTCTATCCCCGTCCATCCTCCCTCTTGCACTGTCTATAACCCTTCTCTGTTTTCGAGCTAACTTCCTCACTCCCAGTCACCCCGTCTCGATCGCCTCCCCCCAACCTATCTAGTTTAAACTCTCCCCAGTAGCCTTAGCCAACCTTCCCGCCAGGATATTGGTCCCCCTGGGATTCAAGTGCCACCCGTTTTTTGTGTACAGGTCACACCTGCCCCTAAAGAGGTCCCAATGGTCCAGGAAGCTGAATCCCTGCCCCCTGCACTAGTCCCTCAGCCACACATTCATCCTCCACCTCACTCCATTCCTGCCCTCACCTTTCCGTGGCACAGGCAGCAATCCTGAGATTACTACCTTTGCTTTCCTCCTTCTCAGCTGTCTCCCTAATTCCCTCTACTCTCTTTTCATGACCCCTTCCCCCTTCCTTCTCACATCAGCGGTACCAATATGTACCGCTACCTCTGGCTCCTCTCCCTCCCCCCTCAGGATTTCTGGGAGTCGACCAGCGACATCCTGGATCCCGGCCCCAGGGAGGCAGACCACGAGATTGGCAATGCTAAATTGCTTCCTGATGTCCCAAGATGTGTAGGTTAGATGGGATTAGCCATCGTAAATGTATGGGGTTACGAGGATTGTGCGGGGGAGATGGTCTGGGTCGGATACTCTGTCAGAGAGTAGGTGCAGACTCGATGGGCCAAATGGCCTTTTCTGCATTGTAGAGTATTCTATGATTTTATGACTCCAACTCCATGATCCCCCCCCAACCCCTGATCATCACTGACATCGCCCCCTTCCCCCCACTGCCCCCACTTCCCCCCACTCATCACTGACGTCCTCATCCTCATTCCCACCCTGACCATCACCAGCATCCCCCCCCATCCCTGCCCTGATTATTGCTCCACCCTTCCCTCCACACCATGATAATCACTGGCATTCCCATTGCTCTCTTGTACCTGCTCCCCCACACCGCAGATAAATGATGCCCCGCACATGAGGCTCCCCCAAGAGCCTGCTGCCTGGCACAGGTTGGCAGTGGAAGGATTGGGTACATTAAGTGCTAACATGGGATTGAGTACAGTACTGCCCAACTGTAATGTAGGAATGTATCCTGACTTAGAACATGTAGTCTTCTCCATATCTGTACTCTCTATATATGTACATACAGTAACATTAATAAAGAATTATTGGTAACTTCTTCAAAGCTGCTCAATGGTGTCTAAGTAATCCACACCATGGGTAGTGACAATCCAACAAAACGACCAGGCAAAAATCCAACTATCTGTCAACTGGTCCCACTAAACTGTGAGTATCTCAGCTGGTGCATGGCAATCATGAATCCTGTGACAGCACTTTCAGAAGGATTTAGCTCCTCTCAGGAAGTCTCACCCGGATTTCCAGCAACCACTGTTATACATCTGAATGCCCTAGCAGAGAGAAATGCGTATGATTTAATACTGAAAACATAAGGACATTGCAACTTATCATTCCAAAGGCTATCAGATTTCTTTCCCTGCTGAAATCAAACAAAAATGACTGAGTGTAGCATGACGTGTGTATGAATTGTATTTGATTCCATTGCCAGATAATTAGGATGTCTCCATTTCGCCATTCTGATGGCCAGGTACGTGAGACTCTAAGTGTCGAATTCATGTAAAAGCTGGAGTAAATCCCGCTGTTTTTTCAGCGGGATTTTCCAAATGCATCTCCTACATTCTGCACTGCAGAGTGCACTTACATCAATCTCACGAAAAATCAGCGAGCAGGGCCTATTCCCACTGGAGAGGCTGGCAACATAGCACTGAGCGGGCCATTATGCAGCAGGACCATCCCACACCAGAGCCCCCCCCCATAGGCCCTGCCCCCTTGGCACTGCCCAATGCCCTGTAGGCAGTGTCACGGTGCTTCCCGGGCATTGCCACTTTTCCCCTTGGGCAGTGCTGAGGGCCAGGCTGGCACTGCCAGGCTGGCAATGCCTAAGGGGCACCCCCAACCCCAGACTCTCTGCAGGGCCTCCATGATCCCCCAGCGGGGTCGGGCCACCAGTTCTCCTCTAGTGGGGGGTTGTTGTAAACCCCGCTGGAGTGAACGACTCCTGGTTGGGGTGAGAGGCTAGCAGGCCCGGAGACTTTAGTCGCAGGCCTGGAGACTTTAGTCCCAGGCCCACTAATAATATGCTAATGATCATTCACATAATTTGTACAGCTCTGCATCGATTACTGGTGCAGAGTTTATAAAGAACAAAGAACAGTACAGCACAGGAACAGGCCCTTCGGCCCTCAAAGACTGCGCCAATAATGATGCCTGCCTAAACTAAAATCCTATCCTTCCATTCTCATCCTATTCTTTGTCTAGATGCCCCTTAAATGCCGCCAACATACCTGATCCCACCACCTCCCCAGGCAGCGTGTTCCAGACATTCACCACTCTCTGTGTAAAAAAACTTGCCTCGCACATCTCCTCTAAACTTTTCCCCACGCACCTTCAACCTATGCCCTTTAGTCCTTGACTTTTCTACCCTAGGAAAGAACATCTGACTATCCACTCTGCCCATGCCACTCATAGTCTTGTAAACCACTATCAGGTCACCCCTTAACCTCCATTGTTCCAGTGAGAACAAACCAAGTTCATCCAACCTCTCCTCATAGCTAATACTCTCCAGAGCAGGCAACATACTGGTAAACCTCTTCTGTACTCTCTCCAAAGCATCCACATCCTCCTGGTAGTGTAGTGACCAGAATTGTTCACAATGTTCCAAATGAGGCCTAGCTAAGGTTCTGTACAGCTGCAGTATGACCTGCCAATTTTTATACTCATTGCCCCAACCGATGAAGGCAAGCATGCCATATGCCTTCTTGACTACTTATCCACCTGCGTTGCCACTTTCAGTGATTGGTGGGCATGTACATCCTGATCTCTCTGTCTGTCAATACTCCTAAAGGTTCTACCATTTTCTGTATAATCTGGAAATCCGGCGGCTGGAGACTCGTGGAGGCCATTACATCACGGCCTCCATTTGAGTCTCCTGGCGCACTGTGCTGATTCAGCAGCGCAGTGGGCTGGCAGAATCGCCCACCCGTCCCCAGATTTCTGGAGACTACATGCGATTCATTCCCTCTCCTTTATGTTTTGTGATCCTGCAATGAGAAAACAACAGAACTGTGATTTCATTTGATGTGATTTTGATTTATTATTGTCACATGTATTAGTATACAGTAAAAAGTATTGTTTCTTGCGCATTACACAAACAAACCATACCATTCATAGAGAAGGAAAGAAAAGAGTGCAGAATGTAGTCTTACCGTCATAGCTCGGGTGTAGAGAAAGATAAACTTAATACAAAATTAGTCCATTCAAAAGTCTGATGACAGCAGGGAAGAAGCTGTTCTAGAGTCGGTTGAGACATGACCTCAGACTTTTGTATCTTTTTCCCGATGGAAGAAGGTGGAAGAGAGTACGTCCGGGATGCAGGGGGTCCTTGATTATGCTGGCTGCTTTTCCAAGGCAGTGGGAAGTGGAGACGGAGTCAATGAATGGGAGGCTGCTTTGCGTGATGGACTGGGCAAGGGAGGAGATTACAGGAGCTCTTACTCAAATTTTCAATTCCTCTCTGGCCACAGGGGAGGTGCTAAATGATTGGAGAACAGCTAATGTGGTTCCGCTTTAAGAAGGAGATAAACCAGGGAATTGCAGAACAGTGATTCTCACATCAGTGGTAATAAAACTACTGGAGGTGCTTCTGAAGGAGAGCATCTATCTCCACTTGGAGAGGCAAAGCTTGATCAGTGATAGCATGGTTTTGTCAGAGGGAGGTCATGCCTAACAGTTTGATTGATTTTTTTGAGGAGGTGACCAGGTGCATAGCGCAGTTATGTAGTTTATATGGATTTAGTAGGGTGGTGAAAAAGGCATATGGGACACTTGCCTTTATCAATCAAGGCATAGGTTACAAAAGCAGGGAAGTCATGTTGGAGTTGTATAGAACTTTGGTGAGGCCATAGCTGTAGTATTGATTTGATTTGATTTATTATTGTCACATGTATTAGCATACAGTGAAAAGTGTTGTTTCTTTTGCGCTATACATGCAAAACATACCATTCATAGAGAAGAAAACGGGAGAGTGCAGAATGTAGTGTTATGGTCATAGCTAGGATGTAGAGAAAGATCAACTTAATGCAGTTCTGGTCACCATATTATAGGAAGGATGTGATTGCACTGGAGTCGGTGCAGAGGAGATTCACCAGGATGGGACATTTAAGTTATGAAGAGAGGTTGGATAGGCTTGGGTTGTTTTCACTGGAGCAGAGATGACTGAGTGGCCACCTGATCGAGGTGTACAAGATTATAAGGGGCATGGGCAGAGTGGATAAGGAGCAGCTGTTCCCCTTAGTTGAAGAGTCAGTCATGAGGGGACATAGGGTCAAGGTGAAGTGCAGGACAGTTAGGGGGCATGTGAGGAAAAACTTTTTTATCCAGAGGGTGGTGATAATCTGGAATGTGCTGCCTGGGAGTGTGGTTGCCTCACATCCTTTGAAAAGTATTGGCACATCATAACATTCAAAACTATGGACCAGGTGCCAGGCTGTTGTGAATGGGATTAGGTGGGAGTTCAGGCGTTTCTCGCATATCAGTGCAGACTTAATGGGCTGAAGGGCCTCTTCTGCATAGTTTGATTCTGTAATTCTATCAGTGCTTCCAGGGGATAAGGTCTCTTTTAGATGTTAAGTGAAAAAACCATCACATTTTTAAAATGAATTGTTCATGTTCACAGTAACAGTGTGGGGCACCTGCCCATGATCAAAGTAAAGGCAGCAAGCAGGCAATTAATGTCCACAAAAGGGCCTCATCCCAACACCACTCAGATTTCACAGATGGTGGGAGAGGCCTGCGCCCAACGTTCGGCTGACAGGTTTGATCCTCCGAGCAGCTAGCTAGGGTAAAGGGGACAGGCCTAGTCACCGGGGCATCCATGGTTGCTCTTCCCCCTAGGCATCCTGCAGTGCTGGCAGTGGCCACTGCTCCCAGTGAGCCTGCCAGTGCGGCACAGATTCCGGTCTCCTCTTGAGCAGTAGCTCTGTGAGACAGAACTTCCACTTGGAGAGCAGAGGAAGTCTCACCTCGGAATAATTAAAAGTCTGTCAGATGAAAAGTTAAAACAGAGTGGGCTCACCCACAACATTTTCACGGGGGTGCAAGGAGGCCACCTTCAAGTATAATGCAGTCTAAGGTTTCTCAGGCAGTTCATTTAAACTGCTCACCAGCAAGCCACCATTGTCTTAAATCTGGCCCTGTCAGAGGTGGCGGCGGCTGCTGCTGGATCTCAAGAGAAGGTTGCCAGGGTGAGACCCTTCAGTTGCATTGTGGCAAGTTAGATCATGCACGGGGACGGAGATTTGTTTTGAGCAGTGTCTCACATGGCTGTCAGCAATTCGGCAGCCCAATTTCCCATCTGCCCCAATTTGTTTACCACTGGAGAAGAAAATTGGAATTTTTCAAGTGCAAAGATGAAAAAGAGTTAATTAATCTGAACAAAGCATTGGCAAAATCGTGCAGTTCTTCATTGTATGACTAAATACATTGATTTGGATTGTGAACATAATTGAAAAGGCTGAAGGGGATGTCAATAAGTATCAACTTCATTGTTTCTAACTGTTTTTTGATTCAATAGCCAGAGTAAATGATTACTGTTGGCTTTCTTTTGGTTTTATTTTTGCTGGGGTGATGTTCCTGAACTTGACATCTTGTTTTCTTGATCAAGAGTGTAACGTCTGTAATTCCCCAGTGCGCTGGTACCACCCGTGTATCTAAGGCAGAAAGAAAGATAATGGTCAGGATTCTCCAGTGAGATTCTCCTGTCCCGCTGCAGTGAACGGAGATTTGGCCTAGCGCCAAATTCTCCGTCCTCGGGGGCGGTGGTGGCGGGGCGTGAATGCCCGGCGAATTCCAGCCAATGGCCAAAGCCTCCATAATTTCAATCTTTGCTTTCCTTAGCATCTTTGGATGGATCCCATCTGCTCATGGTGACCAACAAAAAAACAATTCCACAATAACTTTATTCAGCACCTGTTCTCTTCATGGACAAAAAACTGAACTGTTCCCCCTAATTGCCTGTCCTCTAGAAATTCTTGCCTGAGCTGGTGCTCCTCACAGAGTGAGCAGATCCAACATTGGATGTTTTAGTCACCTCAGCACCCAGGACCCCAGAGTGAAAGAAAGTTACCCTTGGTTCCAAGGTACTGCCTGAGAACCTCAGTGGCTGCAGTTTGGCTGGTGAAACTTCTTTTCAATGGGTGAGAATGGATAGTCTTGCAGCTCTGGGCCTTGTGAATCTGGCTTTCCTGCACCAATTAATTTCTTTCCAAGGTCCCTGAAGGTTGTTCACAGGTCATTTTCTCACTTGCTACCTGTGTACTTGGTACAAATATGGACCATGACCTCATGCTCACACCCCTCAGCGCGTTCTGTTGCTGCTCAGTGGCACCCTTGACCTCAGCACCTGAAAGGCACCTGGAAGCATATCTGCAGGCACAGAAACACCTTGCTGTTCCTCTGTATTTTCAGTGATGCGCCTGGGTGACAGCAATTGCATTGGCTGGCTGAGAGGCAACAGCTGGCAAACTGGTAGGGTGGCAGTCATGGAAGAGTTAAACCACCATCCTGAGAGAGGACAGCAGGTTCACACTTCATGGTGGCTACTGGTACTTCCCCACGAAAGTACCTCAGCAGTTCTAGTGATCTGATGGAGGCAGTTGGGGTTATTAACGGGTAAATGCATGGGGGTAAGGGAATGTGGCGGGGGGGGTGGCCTTGGGTAAGATGCTCTGTCAGAGAGTTGGTGCAGACGCGATGGACCGAATGGCCTCCTTTGAACAGTAGGGATTCTATGAACTTGCTGGATTGCCGTGAGAACCTTCCCCTTTGAGTACTGTCAGCGATGAGGGCACCAGCTGGTGTCTGCATGGCAACAAGAATGGGTCTCATCACTTCAGTCTAAGCTCCCACTGATGCACTCAGACATTGAGTTCCCTATGTCTGTGCTGCAGCGGAAGCTGAGACATTGGCCAGCACACTCTGCAGCACAGATGTTGTCATGGAATTGACTATCACTTCCGTACTGGAGAGGATGGGCTCCAATTTTTGCTGGAAGCCTTATGTCAGGATGGAGCTAGACTCTACTCCCCTTTCCATCATCCCCTCTACCTTTCCAGTGGCAAGCCTGCCAATGCATCAAGAATCTTGGTGTGTGTAACCATCAGCATTTCACTATATGCTGCCCTAATGCAGTCCTCATCTGGAGTCCTCTGCAGCAGATATTGCCTGTGACCTCGCCCCTTTGTGAGCTGGCACATGAACTACCCATTTCCCTTGGCCTGGCTGCAATGCACTCTTGCCGGTTGCCTCACCACATAATGATTTCAACTCTATGCTGCCCTCTAAAGTTGCTGCACTGCCAGTATCTGTGCTGGTAGCTGCACGTGTCAGATCAAATGATGATGCTACTTTACTAATGATGTCACCTTTCATGGAGTGACTGTACTGGCTGCCGGTCAGACAGCGATTATTGAGTCATGCAACTATTTCCCCTAGTGGGTGGGCTAATACCAAATGACACAGTGCAAAGAGAATCAGCAAAATAACCAAAATGCATACAAGCACTTTTTTAATTAAGTAGGGGTATATTTGGAGTTGGGCGGCACTTTCTGAAAAGTTTTTTTTAATGTTTATTTATTAGTCACAAGTAAGACTTACATTAACACTGCAGTGAAGTTACTGTGAAATTCCCCTAGTCACCACACTACGGTGCCTGTTCGGGTCAATTCACCTAACCAACATGTCTTTCCGAATGTGGGAGGAAACTGGAAAGGGTGGTGAAAGGAGAGTCTAGAGCACCTTTCACGTGGGAATTGGATATCTGCTTGTAAAGGAAAGCAGCTTCACACTTCATGGTGCTACTGGTACTTCCCCAGAAAGGTACTTCAGCAGTTCTAGTGATCTAATGGAGGCGATTGGGGTTATTAATGGGTAAATGCGTGGGGGTAAGGGAATGTGGCGGGGGTGGCCCTGGGTAATTTGCTCTGTCGGAGAGTCGGTGTAGACGCGATGGACCGAATGGCCTCCTTCTGAACAGTAGGGATCCTATGAACTTGCTGGACTTTTCAGAAGTATGGGAAAAAAGTATAGGAATGGGACTAATTGTATATCTTTTCCTTAAGAGCCGGTGAGGCACAAGAGACTGAATGCTGACTTTCTGTGATGATCCTTTCTGTGCAACGTTGGTCAAAAAATCTAAAAATGTGACACTCGGGGAGTGAGCAGGAGTTTTATTCGAAATTATTGGATAATGCACTGCACGTTTTATTGTCAGATGCCCAGGTGCTGGTTTGTACATTTTTGTTGAAAGAGAGAGTTGTGCACTTTTAGTTGCTCTGTTAGCGCAATGTGAATAACTGGATGGTTACACATGCTGGTTAGTTGATTTAAAAATAATGCTGAAATGAAGAGTTTCTTAAATTCAAGCTGACCCAGCTAGCATCAAAAAGTCCTTAATCAGGGTCTGCTGAACAGCATATAGACAATAACCAACACTGAGTTGATGACACATGAGGGACGGACAAAGAAGCAAAGCACATTAAAGATGTACATCACGAGTACTGCAAAATTTAATCAAATTTGATCCATTTTTAATACATCTTTCAGCTTGTTGTTCTTTCATTGTTCACAAATGTTCAAAACTACAACAAATGAAATGGATATCACTTTTTGGTGTCTTTATGACAGTGAGGGTAAGGCCACTGCCATCAGTCATGCATTTTCTGTCTTGTTTGATCCACTTTAAAGAATTGCAATAGCATGTCACTCTCAGTAAACCTTAGATTGCCTTTAAATTCCAGCTTAAGTCTCACTGCAAAGTCATTTCTGCTTGGATTATGATCAATGACTCACAGTAAGCAGCGTACCATAGTCAGGACCAAGTGATCCCAAAATAGATCTCAGCAACATTCTGCTGCCCTGCCACATCTAGTGGTGTATGGTGGTGGGCAATTAAACAAATGATAGGAGGACGATACCCCATGAACATCTCCATCATCAAGGATGATAAAGCCTCGCGTGTCAGTGCAAAAGATAAGGCTGAAGCCTTTGCAACTATCTTCTGCCTGAAGTGTCAAGTGGATGATCCATCTTGGCCAATTCCTGAAGTCGCCAGCGCCAAGAAAAGCCTGTATTAATTAATTTGTTTCCCTCTAAGTGGTATCAAGAAACAGCTGAGCATACTGGAGACAGCAAAGTCCATTGGTCCCAACAACATCTTGGCTACAATGCTAAAGTCTTGTTCTAAAGGACAAGTTCTGCCATTATGGCTGCAGCACTGACATCTACTCAACAAAATGGAAAATTGTCCAGATACTTCTTGTCCTTCTTGATAGCTTGAAGTGTGGACTTGCACTGAATTTGTGTGGGAGCTTTTGGGTTGCAGTGCAGTCACACAGCTTAAAGGGAACATTTGTGTGTATAATTCCCAAGGTACACTGCAGCAGTTCATCAAAGTTACTTTGACAGCACCTCCCGAAACCTGGAGCACGAGAAGAAAAAGGCTGTCTTCCAAGTTAACCAGCATCCTAATGTGGATATATATTAATGTTCCTTCACCGATGCTGGACCAAAATCTTGAAATTCCCTTCCTAACAGCACTGTGGGAGTATTTTCACCACATGGACTGTACTGATTCAAGATGGTGGCTCACTACCAACTTCTCAAGGTAATTGGGAATGGGCAATGAATTCTGGCCTTGCCAGCGAATGAATTAAATTTAAAAGACCTCTGTGACAGAATGTTTCCCTTCGCCTGACCTCAGTAGGAAAATTATTTATCACAAAATTGTGCTACAAGTTGCCCACAATTTTCTTTCTCTCGCTTCAGTGAACCAAGGAATGGAGTGAAGAGGAATTCAATTTTGCCACATAGCCCAATTGAATTTACCAAGAAAAGTGTGTTTTAATTCACAGATTAATTAATAGATATTTCTCGACCTGTGTGGTAATGTTAGGATGCAAACGTTAGTAAATGGTCATCAACAAAGCATTATGGATCACTCTGGAAAAGACATACCTGATACATGTGCAAAATCTCAATTTTCATCATATTATAATGATG
Source organism: Mustelus asterias (assembly GCF_964213995.1). NCBI lineage: Eukaryota > Metazoa > Chordata > Chondrichthyes > Carcharhiniformes > Triakidae > Mustelus > Mustelus asterias. Next base: position 154,275,578 of record NC_135801.1, on the reverse strand, counting down.
CTGTGAATTTACAATGAGACGAAGCTAGCGGGCCCATTTGTGCTTGCAACATGTTTTTTCCTGGCCATATATATTCATCCACATACCTGCCTTTCCTCTCCTCACCTCTAAGGCATGGCAAAAAACTGTCACCAATTCAGGAATCCTCTGAAAAAAAGGAAATCTCTATTCTCTCAAAAAGGAAGCAGGAAGTCTCAAGCCTATTATTTGTTTTCTTGGAATTTTAATCTGTTTCTGGAATGATTATGTGTCTGTTCAAAAATATGCCTACGACTTCTTGAGGGACTGCAAGGAGTCAGTCCTCATGACCATTTTCAATATCCTGTTCCACAGATTAATCACCCTCTCAGAAAAGTAAAACTTCCAATATCTAATCTCACTCTCTGCTTACTCGATTTTAAATGTCTTGAGTTCTCTCACCTCACCCAATCTATCTTCTTCTGTGTTATTGAGGCCCTTAATAACTCTAGATGCTTACTGTCACTAACAGCATTGATCCCAAATTATATTCAACTGTATAATCCCTTTTGCTTCCCTTTGTGATGACTTTCATATGGTGACTACTGTAAAGGAATCACTTATTGGTGTATTTCCTGCTCATGGAAAGGATGGAAAATTTAGCCTTAATTGCACCTAAACTGAATTTGAAGTATTTTTGGACATATTAGGAAGTGCCTTCAGGCAGAGGTAATTCTTGTTAATATTTTATAACAGGGAATTGTTTATTGTTGTGCTAGTTGCAGTTTTGTAATGAATGATTAAACAAGCTGAAGTACCAATATTGGAAATTGGTCCTCGGAGAGTCCTGAAAGAAGTTGCACTCACCAGTGCTATAAGAATGTGTCCATTTGTCTCTGTGCATCTCTGTAATTATGTCTGATAATGGATGAATTACTTCACTTGAATTGATGAAAGTAGTTCTCTGTTAGATCAAGGCAACACAAAGTTTAAAGGATGACTTCAGAGCAGTCTAACATCAGAAAATGACTGGACCTTTGAAAAAAAAACATTTAATTGTCACTTTACAGCCAGGTACAGTTCATTGCAAACTAATCAGTTGTAATGCCAGATTTCATTCTATAGAAATCCTCGGACTAATGTATTTTTCACAAACTGTTCCGGAAAACAGGTGCTTGTGGACTCAGTCATTATATTGGGTATTCAGATCTGAACCATTCATCAACTTGGGCAACCACAGAAATCTATTTATCATTCAGTCAGTGCATTTCTAAATGAATTACCAGTATGCAGAGTTGATATGAATGTTTTTGTTCACACACGATTTTAGATGTAAAGGTGATTAATACCACTACAAAGGATCTAAAAATGATGAATACCTCAACAATGGACCTAAAGCTCGACCTCTACTTTCCAGAATAGAATGCAAGCATCACATTGTAAAAGAGCGATCGAATAGTTTAAAACACTGAGATGTTGGTGGATAGAATTTGCAAGCAGCCTAATACACACATGGACTCACTACTTACTATAAATCAACAGAGCTCTGTAGTGCGATAGCTTTATCAAGAGAACGACCTTCAGCTCTACACTATAAATTCAACTCATCCTTTCAATACAAACCGCAATTGCAGTTTAGAACAAGCAAAAATGTGGCAGTGACCAGTCTCTTATCAACTCACTGGAGGAAAACAGTTCAACCTGAACCTATCCTGAACTGATGCATGGATAGTCAACAGGGAACTCCATGGAAGTTGGAGTGGGCCGCAAACTAGTTTTGAATCATCACGCCATCTCATTGCTAAGGAATTATACGGAAGCTCAAGACAAGATGTTGGAACCAACCAAGTAAATATGATGTTCCTGCTGCAAACTGGCAGAAATTTATTATTTTTTTACTGAAAAACTGAAAGATTTAACAACTTCTAGAATGCAGGACACCTAAATTAGAAAATTAATAGGAGCGAAGTGGAGGCGAATCAAGAAATTATGGGTGAGGTCAAGGCTGTTTTTTTTTTAGAAACATGTAGATGGTAAGGTAAAAGAACAGTAAAATGGCCCTAAAGAAACATCGATAGAAACTAAAAGCAGGAGTAGGCCATTCAGCCCTTCGAGCCTGCTCCGCCATTCATTTTGATCATGGCTGATCATCGAATCCAATATCCTGATCCCCCCTTCCCCCCATATTCCTTGAGCCCTTTAGCCCCAAGAGCTACATGTAATTTCTTCTTGAAATCAGACAACGTTTTCGCCTCAACTACATTCTGTGGTATTCTAAATGTTCACCACCCTCTGGGTGAAGAAATTTCTCCTCCACCTCAGTTCTAAAAGGTTTACCTCTTATTCTCAAGCTATGACCCCTAGTTCTGGACTACCCCAACATTGGGAACGTTCTTTCTGAATCTACCCTGTCTAACCCCGTTAGAATTTTATAAGTTTCTATGAGATCCCCTCTCACACTTCTGAACTCCAGTGACTATAATCCTAGCTAATTTAGTCTCTCCTCATATGACAGACTTGCCATCCCAGGAATCAGCCTGGTAAACCTTCTCTGTACATCCTCCATAGTAAGGACATCCTTCCTCAGATAAGGCCACCAAAACTGCACACAATACTCCAGATGTGGCCTCACCAAAACCTTATACAATTGGAGCAAAGCAACCCTATCCCTATACTCAAATCCTCTTATTATGATGGCCAACATACCATTTGCCTTCTTTACAGCCTGCTGTACCTGCACATTTACTTTGAGTGACTGATGCACGAGGACTCCAAGGTCTCATTGTGTATCCACATCTCTCAATTTACACCTATTCAAGTAATAATCTGTCTTCCTATTATTGCTACCAAAGTGGATAATCTTACATTTATCCACATTATACTGCATCTGCCATGCAGATGCCCACTCAGCCTGTCCAAATCACGTTGAAGCATCTCTGCATCCTCCTCACAGCTCACCCTCCCACCCAACTTTGTACCATTCGTGATAATACATTCAGTTCCCTCTTCCAAATCATTAATGTACAATGTGAACAGTTGGGATGCTAGCAGAACCTCACTAGTCACTGACTGCTAATCAGAAAAAGATCCATTTATGCTAACTCTTTGCTTCCTATCTGCTAACCAGCTTTCTATCCATCTCAAGACATTACCTGCAATCCCATGTGCTTTATCTTTACATTGTAGTCTGTTACGTGAGACCTTGTCGAAAGCCTTCTGAAAGTCTAAATAAACCACATCCACTGGTTTTCCTTGGCCAACTCTATTAGTTACATCCTCAACAAATTCCAATAGATTCATCAAGCATGTAAATCCATACTAACTTTGTCTGATTATGTCACTGCCTTCCAAATGTCGAGTTATGAAATCCTTGATAATATACTCTCACAACTTCACCAGTACTGACTTTAAGCTCACTGGTTTATAGTTCCCTGTTTTCACTCTACCTCCCTTTTTGAATAGCAGCCTTACTTTAGCTACCCTCCAATCTGTTGGAACTATTCCAGAGTCCAAAGAATTTTGGAAAATAACCACCAAGTGATCTATTATTTCCAGGCCACTTCCTTAAGTACTCTGGGATGAAGATTATCAGGACCTGGAGATTTATCTACCTTCAATCCCATCAATTTCCCCAAAACCATTTCTCTACTAATGTTGATTTCCTTCAGCTCCTCACTAAAACATGTTTCTCTCAGCACTTCTGGCACATTATTCATGTCTTCCTCTGTGAAGATGGAAGCAAAGTACAAATTTAATTCCTCAGCCATTTCTTTATTCCCGATTATGAATTCTCCCGTTTCTGACTGTAAGGGGCCTACATTCATTTTTGTCAATCTTTTTCTCTTTACACATCTATAGAAACTTTTACAGCCAGTTTTTATGTTCCCCGCTAACTTACTTTCATACTCTATTTTCCCTTCTTAATCAATCCCTTGGGTCTCCTTTGCTGAATTTTAAACTGCTCCCAATACTCAGGCCTATTTCTTTTTCTTGCCAATTTGTATGCTTCTTCCTTGAATCTGGAACTATCTCTAATTTCCCTTGTAAGCCATGGTTACCATTACAGATAACCACTCCATCTGACGAAGGAGCAGCACGCTCCGAAAGCTTATGGTATTTGCTACCAAATAAACCTGTTGGACTTTAACCCGGTGTTGTGAGACTTCTTACTGTGCTTACCATTCCCTTACCAGTCTTGTGCCAAACAGGAATAAACAACTTCTGGAGTTCACCTATTCGTTCTTTAAATGCCTGCCACTGCCTGTCCACTGTCTTTCCTTTCAGTAATGATTCACAGTCCATCATGGCCAATTCATGCCTCATACCACCATAGATACCTTTATGAAGATTCAGGACCCTGGTCTCTGAATCAAGATGTGGAGATGCCGGCGTTGGACTGGGGTAAATACAGTCAGAGTTTTTACAACACCAGGTTAAAGCCCAACAGGTGTATTTGGTAGTAAATGCATTAGCTTTTGGAGCTCTGCTCCTTCGTCAGCTGGAGTGGATACCTGCTCACAAACAGTCTCTGTGTGCCTTGTTTGTAAGCAGATATCCACTCCATCTGACGAAGGAGCAGGGCTCCGAAAGCTAATGGCATTTGCTACCAAATAAACCTGTTGGACTTTAACCTGGTGTTGTTAAACCTCTTACTCAGAATCAAGGACATCACTATCCACCTTGACAAAGAATTCTACCATATTATGGTCACTCGTCCCCAAGGATTCTCTCACAGCTAGAAGGCTTAGGAAGACTGGGATTAGTGCAAGTGTTAAATAATTTTGAAACAAGGTAACAATCTCAAAATGAATGTGTCCAATCTTGGTTCACCTCTTTCAAGAGGGTTATCATTGATGGCAAAGGGTTCAGTGGAGGGCTACAAGATTAATATCAAAACTTAATGAAGTGAGTCATGAAGCAATTTGGTACTGTGGCTTTTTTCTCTTAGAAGAAAAGGTTAAGGGAGACATTTCAAGTCCATTCCCTTTTATTATATATCATCTTGTCATACAAGCAGTGAAGTAGCCTTGGTCTCTTGAAAGTTGAATGAACACTTAGAAATTGATAGGCATATGCTCAACCTTTATCCCATCCTGTGCATCAGTATATTGCCCTGCATCCAACATCTAGGCTGTGTTACAATGATTTTATATGCAAAGCACATTTGAAGATGTTGGTGTGTCAAAACATTCAATTATGGGTGGAGCTCAAGAATAGGAAGGGTGAAATCACAAGGTTGGCAGTATACTACAGACCTCCCAACAGCCCGCAGGAGACGGGGGAGTAGTTGTGCAGTCTGCGAGTGGTTAATTGAGGGCAAATCCATGTCTGGTATGTGGGAGGCTTTTAACGGCCAGTTGATTAAAGTTCAGGACAGGCATGTCCCCACAAAAATAAAGATAGAAATGGCAAGATTCAGGAACCATGGATGACAAGGAAAATTGTAAGCTAAGACAAAAGGAAAGAGGAAGCATACAATAGGTCTAGGCATCTAAAAACTCACAAAGCCCTGGAGGAATATAGTGAAAGTCAGAAGGAACTTAGAAGTGGAATAGGAGGACTCAAAGGGGCCGTCTTTAGCAAACAGGGTCAAGGAGATTATGAAAGGTCTGACGCTGGAAGTTCTGAAGAACAAAGGGACCGTGGCATGTTTTTTCATAGATCTCTCAAGGCAGAAAGGCAGGTTAATAGGGTGGTGAAAAAGGTATATGGCACACTCACTTTTATCAATCAGGCTTGAGTGGATAATAGACAATTAACATATGTGCCACAAAACTGCCAGGCAATGACCATCTCCTACAAGGGAGATCTAACCATTTCTCTCGACATTCAATGGCAGCACCATCACTGAATCTTCCACTGTCAACATCCTGACCATTGACCAAACACTGAACTAGCCCAGCCATATAAATATGATGGCTACAAGGGCAAGTCAAAGGCTGAGAATCCTATGGCAAGTAACTCATCTCCTGACTCCAACAACTCTCAAAAAACTCAACACAAGCAGCTCACATGTTTGTCAACCCATCTACCGCCTTCAACATCCACTCCCTCCACCACTGACACACTGTTCCAGCAGTGTGCACCATCTACAAGATACACTGCAGCTACTCACCAAGACTCTTTCAAAAGCACCTTCCAAATCCACGGCCACTATCATCTAGAAGAACAAGGAAAGCAGGCATACGGCAGCACTATCACCTGCAAGTTCCCCACCAAGCCACACACGATTCTGACTTGGAATTATATTGCTGATCCTTCACTGTCGCTGGATCAACATTCTGGAACTCCCTTCCTGACAGCACTGTGGGTTTACCAGAACCACATGGATTACAATAGTTCAAGCAGGTGGCTCACAATCACCTTCTGAAGAGCAACTAGGGAAGGGCAATAAATGCTGGCCTAGCCATTGAGCCCATATCCCATGAAAGAATAAGAAAATCAGGCACAATATTTACTAAATTGTGCACTCCCCACCTGAGTTTAATGCAGCAATCTTTCTTTAATCACGTAACAAACTTTTTTTAACATCCAATGAATAATATGAAAATTTCTGTGAAATTATGGTCTCAAAACAAGTATCTAAAAGAGAAAGAAGCTAGGTTTAAGCTAAAATCATATTTTTTCTTTAAACATAAAAGTAATGATGGCCAGAATTCTCTGATGTTGTACGCCCTGTCGCCGCTGCCAGCAAGGCTGGAGAATTTGGCCTCAGTGGGGTTTGCACATTCTCCCAGTGTCTGTGTGGGTTTCCTCCGGGTGCTCCGGTTTCCACTCACAGTCCTAAGATTTGATTTGATTTGATTTATTATTGTCACATGTATTAGTATACGGTGAAAAGTATTTTTTCTTGCGCGCTATACAGACAAAGCATACTGTTCATAGAGAAGGAAACGAGAGAATGCAGAATGCAAAAGTTTTTTTAAAGTTCATTTATTAGTCAAAAGTAGGCTGATATAAACACTGCAATGAAGTTGCTGTGAAAATCCCCGAGTTGTCACACTCTTGCACCTTTTCGGGTACACTGAGGGAGAATTTGGTGTGGCCAATGCCCCTAAGCAGCACGTCTTTCGGACTGTGGGAGGAAACCAGAGCACTCGGAGGGAACCCACACAGACACGGGAAAAACATGCAGATTCCATACAGACAGTGACCCAAGTCGGGAATCAAACCCGGGTCCCTGATACTGTGAGGCAGCACTGCTAACCACTGTGCCACTGTGCCACCCTTCATGCTGCAGTCATAGCTAGGGTGTAGAGAAAGATCAACTTAATGCAAGGTAAGTCCACTCAAAATTCTGATGGCAGCAGGGAAGAAGCTGTTCTTGAGTCGGTTGGTATATGACCTCAGACTTTTCTATTTTGTTCCCGACAGGAGAAGGTGGAAGTGAGAATGATTGGGGTGCATGGGGTCCTTAATTATGCTGGCTGCTTTGCCGAGGCAGCGGGAAGTGTAGACAGAGTCAATGGATGGGAGGCTGGTTTGCATGTTGGATCGGGCTACGTTCATGACCTTTTGTAGTTCCTTGCGGTCTTGGGTAGAGCAGGAGCCATACCAAGCTGTGATACAACCAGAAAGAATACTTTCTATGGTGCATCTGTAAAAGTTGGCGAGAGTCGTAGCTGACATGCCAAATCTCTTCAGTCCTCTGAGAAAGTAGAGGCGTTGCTGGGATCTCTTAACTATAGAGTCAGCATGGTGGACCAGGACAGGTTGTTGGTTATCTGGACACCTAAAAACTTGAAGCTCTCGATCATTTCTACTCCATCCCCGTTGATGTAGACAGGGGCATGTTCTTCTTTACGGTTCTGAAGTCGATGACAATCTCTTTCATTTTGTTGACATAGAGGGAGAGATTATCGTCGCTGCACCAGTTCACCAGATTCTCTATCTCATTCCTGTACTCTGTCTCGTCATTGTTTGAGATCCAACCCACTACAGTGGTGTCATCAGCAAACTTGAAGATCGAGTTGGAGGGGAATTTGGCCACACAGTCATAAGTCTATAAGGAGTATAATAGGGGGCTGAGAACACAGCCTTGTGGGGCACCAGCGTTGAGGATGATTGTGGAGGAGATGTTGTTGCCTATCCTTACTGATTGTAGTCTGCGGGTTCGGAAGTTCAGGATCCTGTCACAAAGGGAGGAGCCAAGGCCCAGGCCACGGAGTTTGGAGATGAGGTTTGTGGGAATAATGGTGTTGAAGGTTGAGCTGTCGTCAACAAGTAGGAGCCTGACATAGGTGTCTTTGTTATCTAGGTGTTCCAGGGTTGAGTGCAGGACCAGGAGGTTGTTGTCTGCTGTGGACCTGTTGCGATGGTAGGCGAACTGCAGTGGATCCAGGAAGTCTGGGAGGCTGGAATTGATTCGTGTTGTGACTAACCTTTCAAAGCACTTCATAATGATGGGTGTCAGAACCACCAGACGACAGATATTAAGGCACGCTGCCTAACATTTCTTTGGTACTGGGATGATGGTCATCTCCTTAAAGCAGATAGGGACATCAGATTGTCGTAAAGACAGGTTGAAGATGTCTGCAAATACTCCCACCACCTGATCCACGCAGAATCTGAGTGCTTGTCCGGCTACCCCATCTGGGCCAGTCGCTTTCCATGGATTGACCTTCGAGTAAGCTGCTCTGACATCTGCGATGGTGACCTCAGATATAGGTTCATCCGAGGCTTCCGGGATGGAGGGCGTGCTCTCGCTGACCTCTTGCTCAAAACGGGCATCGAATGCATTGAGCTCATCAGGGAGTGGTGCGTTGGAACCTGCAATTTTATATGCCGGGTGTGTGGGTTAGATTGATTGTCATGGTAAATTACCTCTTAGTGTCAGGGGGCCTAGCAGGGTAAATACATGGGCTATGGGGATAGGGGCTGTGTGGTATTGTGGTCAGAGCAGACTCGATGGGCCAAATGGTATCCTTTTGCACTGCAGGGATTCTATGATTTCATGAACCTGTTTAACTTAGCAAAGGGGTCAAAATCTGGGTGCACAGATTTAGGTAATTGGTGGAAGGATTGGAGGGGACTTGAGGAAAGATTTTCTTTTCACTCACAGGTTGGTAGGGACCTGGAACTCATTGCCTGAAACAACAATAGGTGCAAAAACTCTCACCCCATTTAAAAAGTATTTGGAAGTCTACCTGAGAGACTGTAACCCGCAGAGCTATAGATGAAGTGCAGCAAGTTGGAATTAGACTGGGTAACTCTTTGTCGACCTGTGCTGACACAATGGCTTGAATGGCCTCCTCCCATGTTGTAAATTTTCAATGATTCCATGGTGGGTTTGCGAAAACTTTTTCACCAGCAGGACACAGAATAAAAGCACAAGAGGTCATCTAAATATGGCAATTTAAAAAAACAAATTAAAGATGGATTTGTACTGGTTGCACTTACGTAGTAACCAGTGTGAAGCAAATCCAATTACATGAATAGTGCAGGGATCAGGCTGGCACCAGCAATGTCATGTTGTGTTCTGGTGTGGGCAAGATGAAAATCTCAGTATGACAGCGGCATTGAAACTGCACAGTAACAACGGCATACAACAATGCAGCATTGCAGTCTTTTCATTCAGTTCCACTGAGCTGGCATTGCTGTGAGTCCAGGAGTGCTTTAGAATGTATTCATTTTCAAAGCCTTATTATTCCCTGTAGTCGTATAACAGTACTTTAAATAACACTTTTACTTTATTAGGTTTCTGTTGCACTTTGGTAGTTAGTGGGCAAGTCATGTATTAAACAGAACCACAGCAGTTTGCAATGCAAAAGGTGTGTATCGCCCCATCATGTTGGGTTTTTACAGGAGCAATCCAGAACAAGTTCCCCTGCCTCTCTGCATTGCCTTTTATATTGCTCTATTTTAAGTGGTCAAGTTTAAATGAAACTATTGGAAGAACTCTAGCTCAGCCACACCCTGGTTCAGAGCATTCCATGTTTGAGAGAATTATAGAATCATTGAATCATCCAGTGCCGAAGGGGCCATTCAGCCCATCGAGTCTGCACCGACACATTAGAAACACCTGAACTCCCAACCTAATCCCATCTGCCAGCACTTGGCCCACAGCCCTGAATGTTATGGTGTGATTTGATTTTTGATTTGATTTGATTTGATTTACTATTGTCACATGTATTAACATACAGTGAAAAGTATTGTTTCTTGCACGCTATACAGACAAAGCATACCGTTCATAGAGAAGGAAATGAGAAAGTGCAGAATGTAGTGTTACAGCCATAGCTAGGGTGTAGGGAAAGATCAACTTAATGCAAGGTAAGTCCATTCAAAAGTCTGATGGCAGCAGGGAAGAAGCTGTTCTTCAGTCGGTTGGTCTGTGACCTCAGACTTTTGTATCTTTTTCTCGATGGAAGAAGGTGGAAGAGAGAATGTCCAGGGTGCGTGGGGTCCTTAATTATGCTGGCTGCTTTGCCGAGCTAGTGGGATGTGTAGACAGATTCAGTGGATGGGAGGCTGGTTTGCGTGATGGATTGGGCTACATTCACAACCTTTTGTAATTCCTTGCGGTCTTGGGCAGAGCAGGAGCCATGCCAAGCTGTGATACAACCAGAAAGAATGCTTTCTATGGTGCATCTGTAAAGGTTGATGAGAGTATTAGCAGACATGCCAAATTTCCTTAGCTTTCATAACTATGATGTCAGCGTAGGGGGACCAGGACACGTGGTTGGAGATCTGGACACCTAAAAACCTGAAGCTCTCAACCCTGAGCCAAGTACTCATCCAGTTACTATTTAATGGATGTGAGGCAACCTGCCTCTACCACCCTCCCAGGCAGTGCATTCCAGACCTCTGACGTTCTGTGTAAAGAAAAATATCTATCTTCCCTTTCATGTTTCCAACTGGAAGATTAAAGTCTTAAATAAAAACAGAAAATGCTGGAAATTCTCAGCAATTCAGGTAGCATCTGCGGGAGAGAGAAATGGAGTTAACGACCCCAATATTTAACTGAGGTTGCGAGGTTGGGTGGTATCATGGCAACCGAGATACCTGAAAGTGCAGTCATGTGAAGGCCGGGGCAGTCTGCTGCTGAATGGAGTGTCGAAGCTGTGAAAGAAAGGGACACATGGAGCATGTCTGAAGGAAGAAAAAGCAAGTTATGAATAAAAATACAAAGCATGAAAAAATTAAGACAGCATTTAAACAAAATCAAAGGAGAAATGTCCATGCTTTACAAAAGTGAAGATGAAAAGAGTGAAGAGGCACACTATCAGAGGAGGGGTTATCGCTCAATGTGCTAGTCACAGCTGGTGCCTCACACAGATACTGGCTCAGTCCACTGCTGGAAGGATAGCCAGTGAGGATGGAAATTGACGCTGGGGCAACAGCCTCACTGGTGCCAGAGACTATCTACAATTAGAAAGTCCATTCCCTTCATGCAGTCAAGGCTAGTTCTAAAGACGTACACAGGTGAAGTGGTTCCTCTGAAGGGCCACATTGAAGTGGCTGCACAATTCTATAGATGGACAACACACTTGCCGCCACATGCTGCCAATCTGGCAGTGCCAACCTGTGCCAGGACAGTGTTCAGACATGTCACTCACCCCCAGGGGCTACATTTACCTTTGCACCTTTGTGTGTCCGCTGCCACCCTGCCTGAGACTTATGGGGGACGGGGACGGGAAAGGGAGGGTGGATCACTTTGCCTGAGATCGGTGGGGGGGAGAACGGGGGTCTGCTGCCACTCTACTTGAGATCAGTGGGTAAAAGGGGGTTCCGTTGCCACTCTGCCTGAGATCAGTGAGGGGGAAGAGGAGGAGGAGCCTGTGATCTGTCTGGGTGGCAGAGGGGGTGGGGGGGGATAACGGGGTCAGGAATGTTGGGGAGGTAGGACAATGTCTGTGGGGGCCAGCGGGAGGCATTATCTGGCCTGGGAGGGATGTGGCAGGGGGGCAGCATTCTATCATTTTTTTTCTCTGCGCATGTGCAGTTGGAGGCGCCGATCAGAGCTGCAGGGTTTTAGGTGTGATAAGCTTATGCAGCGCGATTCGGACTCGCTGATATTTTTTCAGGCAGAGTGTGTATGGAGGCACCTCAGAACGGGTCTAAAAGTCGGACCTGAAACACTCCCAGATTCAAGTCCGCCTAGCACTTAGAATCAAAATGGTAAAATAGGGCCCTTTGACTCTATGTGGCAGGGAGCTGGCTAATTATATTCAAATCCTTTTAAATCCATGAAAATGTGCATTTTGCCTTTTGTGGACATGAACCTTGTGTCGTTACTGGCGAGTGGTGTGGAAATTCGGGAAACGGGATCTCTCTGGCAAGAATTGCGTTTCCCAATTCTTTCTGTATTTTTTGCTCATGTCGGAGTTCCCGTGGACCACTAACACTGGTTCAAAATCACCCTGCCTGTATCTATTTTTGGTGATACAAAGCTAGGTGGAAATGTAAGCTACAAGGAAGCTGCAGAGAGATATACTCAGGTTAAGTGATTTGGGACGACAACGTGACAGATGGAGTATTGTGTGAGGAAGTGCGAGGTTATTTACTTCAGTTGTAAGAATAGAAAAGCTTTTTAAGTGGCATGAGCCTTGTAAATGTTGATGTTCAGAGAGTCTTGTGTTTGCTTATACAAGAAAAGTAGAAAGTTTATATGCAAGTGGCAGCAAGTAGTTAGGAAGCCAAATACCATGTTGATCTTTATTGCAAGAGGATTGGAACGCAAGAATAATTAAGTTTTACTACTATTAAATAGGATTTTGGTGAGACTACCCCTGGAATACTGTGTGTTATAGATGGATTACTTGGATTGGAGGCAGTACAGCGAAGGTTCAGTCGATTATTCCCTTGGATAAGAGATTTATCCTATGAATCCAGCTGAGCAAATTGGGCCCATGTTCTCTGGAGTTTAGAAGAATGAGAGATGATCTCATTGAAAAATATAATATTCGAAAGGTGATTGACAGGATAGACACCGAGAGCTTGGGTGGGGAATGTAAAACACGGAGCCCTCAGTCTGAGCATAATGGGCTAATCATTTAGGATTGAGATCAGGAGAAATTTCTTCACTCAAAGGGTTGTGAATCTTTGGAATTTTCTACCCAGAGGGTTGTGGTTGCTCCATTTTGTTTAAGGCTGAGATGGACGGAAATTTGGTCTCTCAGGGAATCAAGTGTTTTGGGGGAGTGGGTGGGTGGGAAAGTGGATTTGAAGCCCTTGGTCAGCCATGATTGTATTGAATGATGAAGCAGGATCTTGTGTTCCGGTGTCTGTGCTTTGGGAGATGTGCAAAGTCTGTCTCACAAATCTAACATGCAACATGGATACATATTGCAACATTAACAATGATTGAAAGATCTCTTGTGGTCCAGCTTTCAAGTATGTTAAGCTCAGTCTTCTTCCCATTGCATATAAGGCCCAGTGCAATGTTATACAAATGCCAAGTTGTTCTTGAATGGGCTCTTTCCCTGTTCACTTAGTATGCGATTATATCACCATAGGCACTGTGCAAGTGAGTCCGTACCCCACAGGGATGTGACAGAATCAATTGGGTGCCGTTTCTTCATCAGCAGGAGGCTTGAGAGTTTTCCGACTAAATGACTGTCAATTTGTAAAAACAGAATGTGTTTTGAATAATTGCTTCATCTTAATTTATTTGAAGTAACCTTAACCTGTAGAATAATCAAAATGTAAAAACAGATCTCCAATTCCATTGCGCTTCTCATCAACTGAATAGGCCTTCCGTCTCGTACAGTTCATTGTCCCGCCATAGATATGTTTCCAACAATGCTAAATATTCATCTAATTCTTCCAGTTCTCAACACTCGCTTCAAAGTTCATTCATTCATTTGTCTATGACTTTCCATATTCATCGTGAAGCTCATCTAACCTTTTGGTTAGATTATTTCTGGGAACTCAACAGAAGCTCATTTTTTTTTTATTATCCTGTTTAATTTGATGATCAGCAGCAGACATAATCCAGGTCTTTAAAATGCTGTGAGGCATAGGCGTTATAAATCTAAGCAGGCGATGTGACTTGGAATGTGAGCACAGAATTAAATGCCACAGGTTTAAAATTAACAAGACTCAAATGAAAGTAGAGGTCAGAAGAAACTTTTTCTCCCCAAAGAGTAATATAGGGGATAGACTCCCAGAAAAAAGCAACTGAAGCTTAGGTAATTAACTGCTCTTAGAAAAAAATAGATGGATAAATGTCAATTGAGAATGGGAAAAGTAGTCACAAGAAGAGATATAAACTGAGATTAGCAAATGCTCCATGAAGCACGCTATGGTTCCTATGCACATTAACTATTGTCTGAAGAATACTAATGGGTAGTGTTATGAAGTCCATGACAACTGATAAATTTTAAATTTCCCAGTGACTGGTGGAAAATAATTACCCAAGAAGTTTTCATGTTGTAAGACTTTTACTGTTACAAACAAACTAAAATCAACCTAGACTGAACATTACTTAATAGGCAACTCATACACTAAACTACAAAAAATGACTTTATCCCATGAACTACTTATCACACTCAAAAAACCCATCATGTTTATATGTTAGGCCATGCTCTCAGCAGATTTGTAGCCAGATAAAGATGCAAACTCCTTCCAGCTATTCGATAGGTTCTTTTATCTCTGCTACACTAAGGATGAGATATCTTCGAGTCATCGAAGGTTACAGCATGGAAACAGGCCCTTCGGCCTAACTTGTCCATGCCGCCCAGTTTTTACCATTAAACTAGTCCCATTTGCCTGCATTTGGCCCATATCCCTCTATATCAATCTTATTCATGTAACTGTCTAAATGCTTTTTAAAAGACAAAATTATACCCGCCTCTACTACTACCTCTGGCAGCTCGTTCTAGAGACTCACCACCCTCTGTGTGAAAAAATTGTCCCTCTGGACCTTTTTGTGTCTCTCCCCTCTCACCTTAAACTTATGCCGTCTAGTTTTAGATTCCCCTATCTTTGGGAAAAGATGTTGACTGTCTACCGAATCTATGCCCCTCATTATTTTATCGACCTCTATCAGATCACCCGTAAGCCTCCTATGCTCCAGGGATCCCAGTCTATCTAGTCCAGTGGTTCCCAAACTTTTTTCACTGGGCCGCACTTTCGGAATAAAAGTTTGCTCGCGCCACACCAAATTTTTTATTGATAAGAAATACATTGAAAAAAAAAACAACTCCTAGCAGTGCTTGATTCATAACATAGAACACAACTACTTTATGATATGATCATGGGACATCCAGAAAGTATAAAACAATGCTTGTTTAAACCATGTTTAAATGTTTCTTTGATTGTCCTTGAATCTTCCCGCCACACTTGCCATCCTCTCTCGCCGCACCAGTGTGGCGCGCCACACCCTTTTGGAACCACTGATCTAGTCTTTCCTTATAACTCAAACCATCAAGCCCCAGTAGCATCCTAGTAAATCTTTTCTGCACTCTTTCTAGTTTAAAATATCCTTTCTATAATAGGGTGACCAGAACTGTACACAGTATTCCAAATATGGCCTTACCAATGTCTTGTACAACTTCAACAAGACTTCCCAACTCCTGTAATCAATCTTCTGACCAATGAAACCAAGCATGCCGAATGCTTTCTTCATCACTCTGTCCATCTGTGACTACACTTTCTTGGAGCTATGATCCTGTACCCCTAGATCTCTTTGTTCTATAACTGTCCCCAGTGCCCTCCTATAAACTGAATAAATCATGCCCTGGTTCGATCTACCAAAATGCATCACCTTGTATTTATTTAAATTCATCAGTCCACTGGCCCAATTGATCAAGATCCTGTTGCAATCCTAGATAACATTCTTCACCATGCCACCAATCTTGGTGTCTCCTGTGAAAATCCCTGAGTATCATTGGACTGAATTCCAGCAGCAACGCACCCTCTGGTGACTTCTTGCTTTGTAAGTCTCTTCAAGCCATGGCTCTGCAAACTGGGAATCCATTCTCACCAACATTCTGTTTGGCGGTTGCACAAAAACACTCTTTCCCTTTGTGTGGTACAGCAGCAGCTGTTTTCAGTCTTCCTCTCTCTCCATCTGAATCTGAGAGTTTGTATCCCGTAAGGGTTATGTCAAGTGTGAAAAATGTACTTGAGTTTCTATGTGCTTTAGCCCATGACCAGCAAATCGCATGGGCCTCTCGCTGGCAGTATTTAGTAGGATCAGCATCCCTCTTTATCAGAATACTCTGTTTCACCTTAAATTCAAGGAAAGATTTTCAAGCCTAACCATCTAATAAAGTGTCATATTCATAACACCCAGGGTCAAATGTTCACAGTATGAATGGTTAAACACTTGGGGAAAAATGAGTTGTTACGAAGAATGTTTTTTTGAGAGATTAAATGCATTGGGCAAAATCGCCAGTCGAGTAAATGGTGCATTGTGGCAGAAGCAAGTTTGTTTGATGGATCAAATTTCCTTTCCTCATTCGTTAAATTCATCTTGCAGAGCTGTAACTTTTCTTAAAGTTAAACTTTATTTATTAATCACAAGTAGGCTTACATTAACACTGCAATGAAGTTACTGTGTGAAATTCCCCCAGTCGTTACACTCCGGCGCTTGTGGGAGAACTTAGCATGACCAATGCACCTAACCAGCACAACCTTCAGACCATGGGGGGAAACCGGAGCACCAAGAGGAAACCCATCCGGACACAGGGAGAATGTACAGACTCCACACAGATAGTGACGCAAGTCGGGAATCAAACCTTGGTCCCTGGCGCTGTGAGGCAGCAGTGCTAACCACTGTGCCACCGTGCCGCCCACTGATATCCATCTTTAACACAAAGATCAAAATCAATAATGAATGGCCAATGAAAGATCATCAAATATTTTGGACCATCATAATTTACCCCTTTGATATGCATGCGGTCGCAAGGTAATAAGGAAAACACATCAACACAATGCACTACAGTTTGAGTGAAAAATGCAAGGGTGGTGGCCCAGACATATAGGGTGCAATCTCAACGGTCGTTCACGCCACACTCCCACTGCAGCGAGGTCAGAAAATTTGGTGCTCGGCCAAATCTCCGCCTGGGAATGGAGGGATACAAACGATTGGTCTAGTTGGACCAAGGAGCGGCACAGGCTTGGAGGGCTGAAGGGCCTGTTTCCTGTGCTGTACTGTTCTTTGTTCTTTGTTCTACAAATATGTCAAGAGTAAAAGGATGAGATGTGAAGGCATAGGACCCTTAAAAGGTGAAGGGGGAAAAGTTTGTGCGGAACCGTTAGAAATGGCGGAGGTGCTTAATGAATACTTTACCTCGGTATTCACGGTGGAAAGGGATCTGGGTGGTTGTACTGCTGGATTGCGGAGGACAGAAAGGATCGAGCATGTGGACATAAAGAAAGAGGATGTGTTGGAACTATTGAATGGCATCAAGGTTGGTAAGTCGCCGGGACCGGATGGGATGTACCCCAGGTTACTGTGGGAGGCGAGGGAGGAGATTGCGGAGCCTTTGGCGATGATCTTTGCATCGTCGATGGAGACGGGAGAGGTTCCGGAGGATTGGAGGATTGCGGATGTGGTCCCTATATTCAAGAAAGGGAACAGGGACAGCCCGGGAAATTACCGACCGGTGAGTCTAACCTCAGTGGTTGGTAAGTTGATGGAGAGGATCCTGAGAGACAGGATTTATGATCATCTAGAGAAGTTTACTATGATCAAAAGTAGTCAGCACGGCTTTGTCAGGGGCAGGTCGTGCCTTACGAGCCTGGTTGAGTTCTTTGAAAATGTGACCAAGCACATTGACGAAGGAAGAGCGGTGGATGTGGTCTATATGGACTTCAGCAAAGCGTTCGATAAGGTCCCCCATGCAAGACTTCTTGAGAAAGTGAGAGGGCATGGGATCCAAGGGGCTGTTGCCTTGTGGATCCAGAACTGGCTTGCCTGCAGAAGGCAGAGAGTGGCTGTGGAGGGGTCTTTCTCTGCATGGAGGTCAGTGACCAGTGGAGTGCCCCAGGGATCTGTTCTGGGACCCTTGCTGTTTGTCATTTTCATAAATGACCTGGATGAGGAAGTGGAGGGATGGGTTGGTAAGTTTGCTGACGACACCAAGGTAGGTGGTGTTGTGGATAGTTTGGAGGGATGTCAGAAGTTGCAGCGAGACATAGATAGAATGCAAGACTGGGCGGAGAAGTGGCAGATGGACTTCAACCCGGATAAGTGTGTGGTGATCCATTTTGGCAGATCCAATGGGATGGAGCAGCAGTATAAAATGAAGGGTACCATTCTTAGCAGTGTAGAGGATCAGAAGGACCTTGGGGTCCGGGTCCATAGGACTCTTAAATCGGCCTCGCAGGTGGAGGATGCGGTCAAGAAGGCGTATGGCGTACTAGCCTTCATTAATCGAGGGATTGAGTTTAGGAGTCGGGAGATAATGCTGCAGCTTTATAGGACCCTGGTTAGACCCCACTTGGAGTACTGCGCGCAGTTCTGGTCACCTCATTACAGGAAAGATGTTGAAGCCATTGAAAGGGTGCAGAGGAGATTTACAAGGATGTTGCCTGGATTGGGGGGCATGCCTTATGAGGATAGGTTGAGGGAGCTTGGTCTCTTCTCCCTGGAGAGACGAAGGATGAGAGGTGACCTGATAGAGGTTTACAAGATGTTGAGGGGTCTGGATAGGGTGGACTCTCAGAGGCTATTTCCAAGGGCTGAAATGGTTGCTACGAGAGGACACAGGTTTAAGGTGCTGGGGGGTAGGTACAGGGGGGATGTCAGGGGTAAGTTTTTCACTCAGAGGGTGGTGGGTGAGTGGAATCGGCTGACGTCGGTGGTGGTGGAGGCAAACTCGTTGGGGTCTTTTAAGAGACTTCTGGATGAGTACATGGGATTTAATGGGATTGAGGGCTATAGATAGGCCTAGAGGTGGGGATGTGATCGGCGCAACTTGTGGGCCGAAGGGCCTGTTTGTGCTGTGGCTTTCTATGTTCTATGTTCTATGTTCTTTGTTCATTGTAGTGGAGTGGGAAATCCCCCCAGCATGAACCTCTCTGCTGAAGTTCCTTTGAAATGGGACCTCTCACCTTGGCCTGCCAAGAATTAACCTGGAAGTTTCTATGTGGTTGAAAAATAAGTCACCAAAATAAAAGGGATGAATAAGTGCATTTCTAATGCTGATCCTGTCAGAGAGGTCAGTGGAGTCACACAGCTTGAAAATGCTTTTGCCAAATTAAGGTATGCCAAGAGTGCCCTACCCACTCCCACCTGCTCAGTGATGGGATGCCAGGTTTCCAAACCCCTACTATAACACCCCGCCCCCCGCCACCACCACCCCCCCCCCCCCCCCCCCCCCCACTCCCAACCATCTTGAATTTATTCCCATGACTCCCAGTAAAAGTAGGCTCCCATTAAATAATTACAAAGTGAAAAAAAAACTTCAAAGATTCAGGCCTTCTTACACTCAGAGCCTCAACTGGGTCCCAAGTTTACTACTTGGTTAGCCGTCACTTCTTCTGTGTTGATGAGGTTCCAAAGCACAGGAACTCTGTTTAGAGTGCTTGCACCCTCCTCCGTTTTATTAATGACTTCATAAATGAGGGGATGGGGTTTGCATCTTTTACCAGACTGTCCAGAAATGATGACCGCGATTCTCCCAAAAACACTGAATTGGTGGGAAAACTGTTATAGATCCCAACTGTTTTGTCAGTTCAGCTTCCCACTTGAATCTCTGCACTCGGTGCACTGTAGAGGTCCCAGTCGTGAATATCATTAAAAACCCAGGGAGGCGGGGCCTATTCATGCCGGAGTCTGACAGTTATGGAACTCTGCGCATGCGCAGTGGCCCCAATCTGTCAGGTTCCCCGTTTGCTGGCTAGCCCAATCGCTGGCCAGCCCCGGACCCCGGAGATCTGCCCCTCCAGCAGACCCTCCTCCAAAGCCTGATCGTGACCCCCACAGCAATTCCCGGGCCAGCCCTGAGCCCCCCTGTCCCGGAGTACCCCGATGTACAGCCCAGCCCCCCAGCAGTGTCAATCCCCCCATCACCCTCACTCCAGAAGACCCCCACCCCACTGATCCCCCCTGGGGTCAAACACCCCCCACGGAGGCAGGCCCCCTCCACCCCCCTAGGGCAGAACACCACCCCCCCAGCCCGCCCCAATAGCTGCCCTCCCTCTATCCCAGACCACCTATGCCACTGTCTGCAGAGTGGCAGCGGGACCTCCCACCCCTACTGATCATTCCTAGGCCCTGCCCACAATAGGCCCCACCCCCTTGGCACTGCCCAATGCCCAATGGCAAGTGCCAAGGTGCTCCTTGGACATGGACACTTTGCCCCTTGGGCAGTGCCAGGGGGCACAGGCTGGCACTGCCAGGGTGCCCATGCCCAGGGGGCACCACCACCCCCACCGCCCGACCACCTGGGGGGCCCCCGATTGACCCCCTTCATTCCGGCAGGGTCTCCTGCTAGTTCCCCAAATGTGGGGAGCTAGTCTAAACCTCACTGGAATGAAGTACTCCTGGCGGTTCAATCGGGACCCGAAAGTTCTCGATAATTAGATTGAAAACATATTTAAAATACATTTAAAACAAATTCAAATGACTTACCTGTCTCCCCGCCGGTTTCCAGCGTGGTCTGACCGGCGACTGTTCGCCGGCTCTGGGAGGTGTGCATGCGTTCCTGGTGCTTGCGCAAATCCCAGAACAAGGCCGGCGACGCGCCATCGATCAATGTTTCCATTCAGGGCATCAGGATTCAGGACATTAAGCTGTTCCAGCAAACCCCTGCTGAAGCTACTGTATAGGTCAGCTAGATTATCAGAGAACTTGGTGCTGAGCTTCTCATTAATTGTTCTCAAACACAGGTACTATTTTAAATAACTCAGCTAACTTTTACCGTTCCTTTATGGTTGAAAAAAGTATCACATTGGATAAATGACAAACAATGGAAAGGTTTCATTAAATGGAATTGGAATTTGAAAACATGAATGGAATTTATTTTTTGCTTGGGTAAAATCTGGAATTAGCAGCTTCTACCTATGAGCTGGACTGTGGAATTCATCACTTTATTTGATCTGATGGGTAACTGGGCATTCAATTCTGATTGAAAAACAGCTGAGCTTTATTGAGAACACCTGGATAGTTTCACAATCTTGTTGAGTTGATTCTGCCACTAGCAACAGAGGGAACTCCACTCACCTGAGGAAGGAGCACCGCTCCGAAAGCTCATGGTTCCAAATAAACCTATTGGACTTTAATCTGGGATTGTGAGACTTCTTACGATATATATATAGTTAATTGTCCACAGAAACTATACAACAAAGAAAACCAATGTGGCGAGGGTCCCTCTAAGCTGAGCACTCTGTTCAATCTCTAGTCTAACAGGCAATAATGGGCTGTGACATCCAAGCTCCAGGGCAGTGTTAAAGGAAGAAGGGGATATCCCAAAGGTGAGCTAAATGATACAGAATTTACAGCATAAGGAAAGCAGGAGAAGGTCAATTAGGAATGGGCAATCAAGGTGACGCCCTATTCAAAGAGGCAGTGAATGGTCACTTTGGGGTCTAAATACACCTCAGGGCTGGTGGGCTACTGATACTTTTTCAGCAGCCTCCCCACCCCGACTAATCTATGAATAAGATGGACAGGCCAGGAGTGGCCGCGAGTGGCAAGTGGACGATAAAATTCAGTCCCATGACTTACCCGTCAAACCCCTTCTTAATTTTAAAGACCTCTATTAGGGAAACAATAATAATGTTAGATATCAGCTTTCAAATACCAATGAAATGTAAAACATTTCAGCACCTTTGACAAGTTTAATGGGGAAAGGCTATCAGTATTCTTGCTACCAATTCCATCTCTTGTCTATGTGTTACATGCAATATTGTTGCTCCATTCTTTGAAGCAGTTGTACTTAAAAGGAGCCAACTCCATTTAATGAAAACTACTTGAAATAGATTAACGTTAATATTTGCTAAAACAATGGAGGTGAAAAAAATATCGCCAACCTCAGATTAATTCACATTCCTATTTAATAAACCAACTGACATAATTATTTAACAAGTGACATAATCTTACTGGATTGACAAAACTACAGGAAACTCCAGGGATTTGTTTTTTTTGTGTGTGAATGTGTCGGAAGATAAAGTACATGATCATTTCCTCCTCATCTCTGAAACGGTTAGCATCAGGTGCAGTTTCAGGTGATGGCAGTTTACTCATGACACAGTGCCAGCTGCTACTTCTCATTTTGCTTCAATGGCTGCATCATCAGCACGTATGTACACCTTGTTTTAAAATAACTGCCATATGCAATCTTTGATGACTGTCCTGAACATCTGGAACCTCCTGAGACAGCATTTTACTCTGTTACACGGCTTTTATCTCTCACTACACGGAAGAGGAACCATTTTGTTGATGAATGCACAAATATAAGAAATATCCTCGGGTAAACCACAAGTGTTGACAAGGCAATGAAGTATCCAGGCTTAGTATACCTATTGTATATATATATATATATATATTGTATGTATATGAATATATATTCTGATCTAGTTGCTTTAAACTTTATCCTATGAGCAAGATTATCTTCAAATTATGAGAGGCATAGACAGAGTGGATAGTCAGAGGCTTTTTCCAAGGGTGGAAGTGTCAGTTACAAGGGGGCACAGGTTCAAGGTGAGAGGGGGAGAGTTTAAGGGAGATGTGTGGGGTAAGTTTTTCATGCAGAGAGTGGCGTGTGCTTGGAACGTGCCGCCAAAGGAGGTGGTGATGCACAATAGTACCATTTAAGAGGCATCCGGATGGGTACATGAATAGGGAACGAATAGAGGGATATGGACTGAGTAAAGGCAGAAGGTTTTATTTTAGTTTAGTTAGGGCATCATGATTGGCACAGGCTTGGAGGCCAAAGGACCTATCCCTGTGCTGTACTTTTCTTTGTTCGTTGTTTGTTCGTTGTTTGTTCAAAGAAAAGATGACCACTTCTCCCTCTACCACAAGAAGTGCTGAGATAAATAGCTCAGATGAATTCAAAGGAAACCAGTCAATGGGTACTCTCTTATTGTTGAGTTTGGTCAGATGGCAGTTGTTGTCCTTGGTATATTAATAAGGCTGGAGGCAATACTGTTCACAAATTCTACTCTTTATAATAATTCTTTATTATGCTAACAAAATACAAGGTGATCTCGACATGATGCTCTACATCTCTCTCCATACTCATTATCATGTGATCTTATATCACTGATGATAGAGACAATTAACCCTTTATATTACCTCCATCGCCAAGTCTCTGACTCAATAAATACAAAATGCATTATCCAACATCTCCCCTGAAAATCTTTGGGGGTGATTCTCCGGGGCTGCTAGTGCCTGGCAGGAATCACAATGAACCATTAAATTAGGCATTAGGGCAAAAATGGGATTCTCACTGGGCATCAAGCCCATTGCAAGTCTCCCTGCCCACTGCGACAGACCGGACCACGTTCCCACCCAGAGCGGGTGAGAACCTGATGAATACCAATTAAATATAATTTCCATGTCAGTAATAGGTTTGAGGCCGGCTGCTCCAATTCCTACCCGTGCAGCAAGAAATCCAGTGGGTGGGATTTGGTACATGTCCTGCCAAGTGTTGACCTGGTGCCTTGGACTCTGAGGTGGAGACAAGGAGGTAAGTTCTATACCCTTCTGCCACTGCCAAGCTGCAGAGCTAAGCCCCCTCCCCCCCCCCCTCCCCCCCCCCCCCCCCCCCCGCCCCCCCCGCCCTCCACCCCACCAAGGTAAGGTACCTGGGGATTTGGTGGACTTGGGCTGGGGAGAAGGGGCTGACTTCAGAACTCTCCCCGGGATGGGGGTCTCACAGTTGGACTATCCCTTCTTGCCCTGTAAAAAGAGGAGATCACTCTTTACATGGTGCAGTTTTCTACGAGAAATCTTCATTCTTCTCTGTGTACTGTGAAACCTTTGAAATGGCCTGGACAGTAGGAATTGGCTTATTCTCTCTCAGAAGCCTCAGGTTTGAGCAGACCCCTTTGAAATCCTCTCACTGACAGGAGACATCAGTTTCACTCGGGGAATTCCCTTTTGTAGCGTGGATGAACCACAGGTGCAGCCTGGCCACATTGAACCGCTTTGAATGACAGCTCCAGTGCAGATCAAACAATTCATTGTTCATACAATCCAGCAAGCCTAAGCACTTCTGCTCATCCAGCCCCATTCTTTTAATACGTTTTTTTAGTCTCCGAGCCTTCCCAGTAAGATTAAATACTTTGAAAAGCTTTGTTTGAAGCCTTTCCTCTTTTCAGCCGCTGCAGTTTCTAACTGTATTTTTTTAAACAGGATTTCTCTTTGATTTAAAGACCTTCTTAGGAAGACTGCTTTGTTTTCATAGTGGGTCTTTTTTAACTTCTTATGCCAGAACAGCATGCCTGAAGTGGAGGTTGTTTTCAGCCATAGAAGAAGCTGGCACAACTCCCCCTGCCACCCTGGCAATGCCATCTTGGCAGCATTACCCTGGCGGTGACAATGTATCACTGCCAGGGTGTCACTGCCAGTGGCTCCTGAAGGGGGTGGGGCCTTTGCTGCCCCCATATTGGAGTGTCTCTCTTGTTGGGGTGGGGGTAGGACCTCTGACTGGGGGAGGGGGGCTTGGTTTCAGGTCACCCAGGTGTCTGAATGGTGTGGGTGAGGGGAGGGACGGGTAAGTGATCCAAACATTTAGTGACATGGGGGAGGTTGCCCCTCTGTGCTGAAGGGAGTCCACTTGTAGGAGATTGCTATGTATGTGGAGGGGGGCAGATGAGGGGGTGGGAGGGGTAGTATTGATGGGGCTGGCTGGCAGGCCTTCTTTAGGGGACTGAGGGAGTTGCGGGTAACTGGGTTTCAGGCGTTGTGGGAGAGAAATTAAAGAGGGTACATAAGACCATAGGACAAAGGAACAGAAGCAGACCAGTTGGCACATCGAGTCTGCTCCGCCATTCAAAGGGATCAGGACTGATCTTATATTATGATCTTCAACTTTACTTTCCTGCCTTTTCCCCACAACCCTTAATTCCCTTACAAATTAAAAATCTGTCTCTATCAGCTTTGAACATACATAGCGACCCAATAAAAGGTATGATCTTGCAGTGGTTGCCTCCAATGGGAACAGGGCAGCCCCAAAGGAGTTAGGCCATTCTTGCCCAACACCAGCTTATGCAGCTAAAGCTTCTTGCTTGGTGTGGGCCTCCCCCTGCCCCAGTTAAAATAGCAGCAGGAGTGGAATGAGATATCTGAGTGGCCATCTGCCTAAGCGTGGGCAGGCTGCCTGGTGTGTCCATCAAGCCCCATAAAATGGGTGACAAGCCAAGGGTGGGTGGATAGGTGGTGGGCAGGCATTGCAATTTACAAACCCTTGGGTGGGGGAACCTTAAAATTCCACCCAAAGAGTTAATAGGGCAGGAGACAAAAGCTTGGCCATAGAGGTAGGTTTTAAGGAGTATTTTAAAAGACAAGAAAATGAAAGAGAAATGGAGAGATGTAGGGAGGGTCTCCAGAACTTTGGGCATTGACAGGTGGTGTGATTAAAATTGGAGATGCCTGAGAGACTAAAATTAGATGAATGCAGAGTTCTCAGACTGCTGGAGGCCAGGGGGAGGTTACAGAGAGCGGGATGGGCGAGGTCATGGAGGGAAGGGTGAACATTTTAATATTGAGGCATGCTGGACTGGGAACAAAGTGAACAAAGTGAACAAAGAACAATACAGCACAGGAACAGGCCCTTCGGCCCTCCAAGCCCGCGCCGCTCCCCGGTCCAGGATTGAATCCTGAATCCAGGATCCCCACCCAATTTTCCAGCCTATCTACATACCAATATCCTATCCACCGAGCTGTCCCTCACAGCTACGATGCTTTGTTCATTACAACCTATTAACTTACCCCCACCCCCCCATTCCAGACCATGTGATCTCCAGGGAGAGGCGAAAACCCAGAGTGAAAAACCCCAGGGCCAATATGGGGAAAAAAAAATCTGGGAAATTCCTCTCCGACCCCCTGAGGCGATCGAAACGAGTCCAGGAGATCACAATGGCCCCGATCGGAAAATGCTTCCCAACCCTAGTCATTTCCACTTCCACGAACACCATATGAATCCCCTGCCCCCGAGACAGGTTCCCAACTATCCGCAGTCTCACTCTGTACTGGCACCAGCAAGATGATCGTAGAATGAAGCCTTGAAACGAGAAACCAGGAACAATTAGCCCGCGCCGCTCCCTGGTCCAAACTAGATCACTCTTTTGTATCCCTCCATTCCCACTCCGTTCATATAGCTGTCTAGATAAGTCTTAAACGTTCCCAGTGTGTCCGCCTCCACCACCTTGCCCGGCAACACATTCCAGGCCCCCACGACCCTCTGTGTGAAATATGTCCTTCTGATATCTGTGTTAAACCTCCCCCCCTTCACCTTGAACCTATGACCCCTCGTGAACGTCACCACCGACCCGGGGAAAAGCTTCCCACCGTTCACCCTATCTATGCCTTTCATAATTTTATACACCTCTATTAAGTCTCCCCTCATCCTCCGTCTTTCCAAGGAGAACAACCCCAGTTTCCCCAATCTCTCCTCATAACCAAGCCCCTCCATACCAGGCAACATCCTGGTAAACCTCCTCTGTACTCTCTCCAAAGCCTCCACGTCCTTCTGGTAGTGTGGCGACCAGAACTGGACGCAGTATTCCAAATGCGGCCGAACCAACGTTCTATACATCTGCAACATCAGACCCCAACTTTTTACTCTATGCCCCGTCCTATAAAGGCAAGCATGCCATATGCCTTCTTCACCACCTTCTCCACCTGTGACGTCACCTTCAAAGATCTGTGGACTTGCACACCCAGGTCCCTCTGCGTCTCTACACCCTTTATGGTTCTTCCATTTATCGTGTAGCTCCTCCCTACATTATTCCCACCAAAATGCATCACTTCGCATTTATCAGGATTGAACTCCATCTGCCATTTCCTTGCCCAAATTTCCAGCCTATCTATATCCTTCTGTAGCCTCTGACAATGTTCCTCACTATCTGCAAGTCCTGCCAGTTTTGTGTCGTCCGCAAACTTACTGATCACCCCAGTTACTCCTTCTTCCAGATCATTTATATAAATCACAAACAGCAGAGGTCCCAATACAGAGCCCTGCGGTACACCACTAGTCACAGGCCTCCAGCCGGAAAAAGACCCTTCCACTACCACCCTCTGTCTTCTATGACCAAGCCAGTTCTCCACCCATCTAGCCACCTCCCCCTTTATCCCATGGGATCCAACCTTTTTCACTAGCCTACCATGAGGGACTTTGTCAAACGCTTTACTAAAGTCCATATAGACAACATCCACGGCCCTTCCTTCGTCAACCATTTTGGTCACTTCTTCAAAAAACACCACCAGGTTCGTGAGGCATGACCTCCCTCTCACAAAACCATGTTGACTATCGTTAATGAGTTTATTCCTTTCTAAATGCGCATACATCCTATCTTTAAGAATCTTCTCCAACAACTTCCCCACCACGGACGTCAAGCTCACCGGCCTATAATTACCCGGGTTATCCTTCCTACCCTTCTTAAATAACGGGACCACATTGGCTATCCTCCAATCCTCTGGGACCTCACCTGTGTCCAGTGACGAGACAAAGATTTGCGTCAGAGGCCCAACTATTTCACCTCTCGTCTCCCTGAGCAGCCTTGGATAGATTCCATCAGGCCCTGGGGATTTGTCAGTCTTTATATTCTCTAACAAACCTAACACTTCCTCCTTTGTAATGGAGATTTTCTCCAACGGTTCAACACTCCCCTCCGAGACACTCCCAGTCAACACATCCCTCTCCTTGGTGAATACCGACGCAAAGTATTCATTTAGGATCTCCCCTACCTCTTTGGGCTCCAAGCATAAGTCCCCACTTTTGTCCCTGAGAGGTCCGATTTTTTCCCTTACAACCCTTTTGTTCCTAACGTATGAATAAAATGCCTTGGGATTCTCCTTAATCCTGTCTGCCAAGAACATTTCGTGACCCCTTTTTGCTCTTCTAATTCCCCGTTTGAGTATTTTCCTACTTTCATTATACTCTTCCAGAGCTCCCTCCGTTTTTAGCTGCTTGGACCTAACATACGCCTCTCTTTTCCTTTTGACCAGTCCCTCAATTTCCCTGGTTATCCACGGTTCTCTAATCCTACCCTTCCTATCCTTCTTTTTTACAGGCACATGCTTGTCCTGTAGCCCTAACAACCATTCCTTAAAAGACTGCCACATACCAGATGTGGATTTACCCTCAAACAGCCTCTCCCAATCAAGAGCTGCCAATTTCTGCCTGATCCCAATAAAGTTAGCCTTCCCCCAATCCAACACCTTACCCTTGGGACACCACTCATCCTTTTCCATCACTATCCTAAAGCTAACAGAATTGTGGTCACTATTTGCCACATGTTCCCCGACCAAAACTTTGAAGACCTGACCGGGTTCATTCCCCAGCACCAGGTCCAGTATAGCCCCCTCTCTAGTTGGGCTGTCCACATATTGTTCCAACGAACCCTCCTGTACACATTTTACAAATGCCTCACCATCCAGAGTCCCTGCCCTCAGCGATTTCCAGTCTATACCAGGGAAATTGAAGTCTCCCACTACAACAACCCTATATTTCCTGCACCTATCCAGTATCTCCTGACATATCCATTCTTCCACTTCCCTTGGGCTGTTGGGGGGCCTGTAGTACACCCCCAACATAGTGACTGCGCCTTTCCTGTTTCTAAGCTCCACCCAGAGTGACTCGCTACACGACTCCTCCGAATTGTCCTCCCTCTGCACCGCTGTAATATGCTCTCCAACCAATACCGCTACTCCCCCACCTCTTTTGGCCCCTCCTCTGTCTCGCCTAAAACACTTTTACCCTGGAATATTCAGCTGCCAGTCCTGTCCCTCTTTCAACCAAGTCTCCGTCACCGCAACCACATCCAAATTCCTCGTGCGCATTAAGGCCCCAAGTTCGTCTGTTTTACCTGCTACGCTCCTTGCATTGAAGGAACTCAAAGAATGCCAGCGTGCATAGAGTTGATGTGATTTGGCAGCGGAATTTTAACACTATATTAGTCAAGTCTAGTGGTAACAAAGGCATGACTGGGAGTTTCAGCAACTTTGTGTATGAACATCAAAATGTGACTGATCTTATCTGTGATGACTATCATCATCAAAACACTTGATAATGTTTATTAGCTGAGCTCAAACATTTAAAAAAAAGTTGATGCTTGATGGAGTCAGTGTCAGTGGGTCCGTACCCTCGCATCAGTCAGCGCCTTTGAGAAAATTGGAGGAGGATTCCTGTTGAAGCATGGATGTTTAAAACAAAAGGATACTGATGCTCCAATTCAAATGGAAGGGTAAATTTTTGACTTCATAACCTGGATATAGAGCATCACCTAAGCAGGAGTGCAAGGAGGGAAATTGGGACAAAGCCTTCACAGGCATGTGCACTTTTACACTTTTTTTTCTCTTTGTGCTTTGCCCAGGTGCTGAGTTACGCCAAGATGATAAAAACAATAATCTTTTATTCTTTCAGTTCCAAGGTCACTGACATGGTGGCACAGTGGTTAGCATTGCTGCCGAACAGAGGTGGGGAGCTGGGTTCGATTCTGGCCTCAGGTGACTGTCTGTGTGGAGTCTGCATGTTTTCCCCATGTCTGCGTGGATTTCCTCAGGGTGCTCCGGTTTCCTCCCACAGTCCAAAGGTGTGCAAGTTAGGTGGATAGGCCATGCTAAAATGCCCCTTAGTGTCCCAAGATATGTAGGTTAGGGGGATTAGTGGGTTAAATGTGTGACGTTAAGGAAATGGGTAGGTGGTAGAGTTGGATAAGAAGTTCTTTCGGAGTCGGTGCAGACCTGATGGGCCAAATGACCTACATCTGCACTATAGGGGATTCTATGATCAGAGGATAGGGTGTGTTAAGGGATGAGATTGGTTCCCATGTAAATGGACAATCTCCATTCAGCTTCTATTTACTCTGTGAGCAAAATTGTATCTATTGCAACTCTAACAACAAAATGCCCAACTTAGAGCTTTAAACTGAATTCATTTCTTAATCCAAGAAAGTAGTTCACAGTTTCACTTCAGTAATCTCTTGTAGTCAGAAATCTTCCTGAATTTATTCATGAAAAGTAAATTTATGACTCCAGAGCATCTATAGAAGATGAAGGGAGCCAAAGAATTGACTACTAGTCACAGTCACTTTTTAAACTGCTCTTTGTTTTCCACTTAAAATAAATGGATGCAAGATCCTTGAAAACTTCAATATGCCATGGGCATGTTTCAGTCAGCTAGTTACTGCTGTATATTATACTGCATTCTCAGGGAAACTCAGATACTGCAGACATAGGAAACCAATAGCACTGAGGTAAAATTGGATTGCCCCTGAATAGATTTCCATTCACGTTAGATATGCCAGTTCATCTTCTGTAGAGACTTGATTGTTGTACATCAGAATTGATTTCTGATCTTTTTTGCTAAATACGTTTTCACCTTGTAAAGAGAGTGGATATTAAATACAAAACATAACTGACTACATGCAGATCTTAGCACTGAACTAATTAACGATACGATTGCGGATAGTTGATAACCTTTTGAGTATTTTTATCAGCATTCAGAACAAGTGAGAACCTTTATTGTTAAATAGGAGCTGAGGTCTTAATCTTTTTTGTCTAATACCCATTGTGCACAGTGGCTTATTGTACACAGTGGCTGCAACAGAAATGGTTAGTTGGCGACCCATTCCCAGACTGCTATTGCAAGATTCAATGTAGAGTCTGTCATCACAAATGGGGTGATTTACCACCTGGATGGTATCAGCTGGTTGAAGTGTCAGCATGGGTGAGTGAAGGGTGGTTCCTATTTAACACTTTGGGCCTTTCCCTGGTCGCCCTTTGCCTGCTCTGATTCCCGTGGAGGCTAGGGACATTAAAATTCAGCCATCAAGCTACATAGTTTGAGGAGGTAATGCACAGAGTAGTGGAAATATGAAACCTGTCCCCAAAAAGCTGTGAATGCTGGGTTAATTGAAATTTTCAGGACTGAAAGCAAGAGATTTCCGTTGGGTAAGGATATCAAGGCATACAAAATAGCGATGGTTAAATGAAGCTGAGATACAGAACATCCAAGATCTAAAGATGGAACAGGCTTGATGGGCCAAATGATCAACCTTTGATGGAAGGGGTCATTGACAATGCTATCAAGCAACACCTGCTCAGCAATAACCTGCTCAGTGATGCCCAGTTTGGGTTACGCTAGGGTCACTCAGCTCCTGACCTCATTACAGTCTTGGTTCAAACATGGACAAAAGAGATGAATTCCAGAGGTGAGGCGAGAGCAACAGCCCTTGACATCAAGGTCGCATTTGACTAGTGTGGCATCAAAGGGCCCTAACAAAACTGGAATCGATGGGTATTGGGGGAAAACTCTTCGCTGGTTGGCATCATACCTGGTACATAGGAAGATGGTTGTGGTTGTGGAAGATCAGTCATCCCAGCTCCAGGACATTTCTGCAGGAGTCCCTCAGGGTAATGTCCTAGGCCCAACAATCTTCATCTGCTTCAGCAATGAATTTCCCTCCATCATAAGGTCAGAAGTGGGGATGTTTGCCAATGATTGTACAATGTTCAGCACCATTTGCGACTCCTCAGATACTAAAGCAGTCCATGTTCTGGGACCCTTGCTGTTTGTCATTTTCATAAATGACCTGGATGAGGAAGTGGAGGGATGGGTTGGTAAGTTTGCTGACGACACCAAGGTAGGTGGTGTTGTGGATAGTTTGGAGGGATGTCAGAAGTTGCAGCGAGACATAGATAGAATGCAAGACTGGGCGGAGAAGTGGCAGATGGACTTCAACCCGGATAAGTGTGTGGTGATCCATTTTGGCAGATCCAATGGGATGAAGCAGCAGTATAATATGAAGGGTACCATTCTTAGCAGTGTAGAGGATCAGAAGGACCTTGGGTCCGGGTCCATAGGACTCTTAAATCGGCCTCGCAGGTGGAGGATGCGGTCAAGAAGGCGTACGGCGTACTAGCCTTCATTAATCGAGGGATTGAGTTTAGGAGTCGGGAGATAATGCTGCAGTTTTATAGGACCCTGGTTAGACCCCACTTGGAGTACTGCGCGCAGTTCTGGTCACCTCATTACAGGAAAGATGTTGAAGCCATTGAAAGGGTGCAGAGGAGATTTACAAGGATGTTGCCTGGATTGGGGGGCATGCCTTATGAGGATAGGTTGAGGGAGCTTGGTCTCTTCTCCCTGGAGAGAAGAAGGATGAGAGGTGACCTGATAGAGGTTTACAAGATGTTGAGAGGTCTGGATAGGGTAGACTCTCAGAGGCTATTTCCAAGGGCTGAAATGGTTGCTACGAGAGGACACAGGTTTAAGGTGCTGGGGGGTAGGTACAGAGGAGATGTCAGGGGTAAGTTTTTCACTCAGAGGGTGGTGGGTGAGTGGAATCGGCTGACGTCGGTGGTGGTGGAGGCAAACTCGTTGGGGTCTTTTAAAAGACTTCTGGATGAGTACATGGGATTTAATGGGATTGAGGGCTATAGATAGGCCTAGAGGTGGGGATGTGATCGGCGCAACTTGTGGGCCGAAGGGCCTGTTTGTGCTGTGGCTTTCTATGTTCTATGTTCTATGTTCAAATGCAACAAGATCTGAACAATGTCCAGGTTTGGGTTGACAATTGGTAAATAACATTCGTGCCGCAACAAATGCCAGGCAATGACCATCACCAACAAAAGACACTCTAACCACCGCCCCTTGACATTCAATGGTGTAACCATCACTGAATCCCCCACTGTTAACATCCGTGGGGTTACCATTGACCAGAAACTCAACTGGACTCACCACATAAACACAGTGGCTACAAGAGCAGGTCAGAGGCTAGGAATACTGCGGCGAGTAACTCACCTCCTGACTCCCCAAAGCCTGTCCAACATCAACAAGGCGCACGTCACGAGTGCGATGAAATACTTCCCACTTGCCTGGATGGGTGCAGCTCCAACAACACTCTAGAAGCTTGACACCATCTGGGAAAAACAGTCCACTTGATTGGCACCACATCTACAAACATCCACTCCCTCCACCACCGACGCTCAGTAGCAGCAGTGTGTACTATCTACAAAATGCACTGCAGCAATTCACCAAAGGTTCTTAGACAGCACCTTCCAAACCCACGATCACTTCCATGTAGAAGGACAAGGGCAGCAGATACATGGGAACAGCACCAATTGCAAGTTCCCCTCCATGCACCTCACTATCCTGATTTGGAAATATATCATCATTCCTTCACAGTCACTGGGTCAAAATCCTGGAATTCCCTCCCAAACAGCATTGTGGGTCAACCCACCACAAATCGACTGCAGTGATTCAAGCAGGCAGCTCACCATCACCTTCTCAAGGACAATTAGGGATTGTTAATAAATGCTGGTCAGCCAGCGATGTCATGTCCCATGAATGAATAAAAAAAGTGTATTTCAAAGATGCATCCTCAATTCGCATTTATATCCGATGTAAATTAGGGAGATGTCTCCTTTTCTTCACCTATTATCAGGTTGGTTGTCTAATGGGGGAAGGTGCAATAAGGGTGGAGGGTCGTGCCATTAGGAAGGACACCCAGAAAAAACAGACCATGGTGTTGTACTTAGCACTCCTCAAATTGGAAGACCTGAAAGGAGCAAGGAAGAAATTCATAAGCCCATCAATTGAAAGCAGGCTCAGAGCAGATCAGATGGAACATATCTCGGGGGAGCTCTGCTTGATATTCTGGAGATGGCGGAGGAGGAAAATCAACTCTTTTGGCTGGGTTTGAGAATTTTATGTATTAACATTCCTAGAAAAGAAAATGATACAAATATCCACCTTTCATGATATTGCCATTACTTTATAATTGTCAAGTTTAGTCAGAAAGAGAAAAATATTTCCGAAGTGCTTTATCTGTGTCTTGTAAATATTGATAGCATACTTAATGTTTGTTTTGCTGTGTGTCATACCAAGCTTCACTTCAAGCCATGGCACTGTTCATCTGCTCCACTTTATGATGAAAGTAAAAGGTAACAAAGCCATATTTTTATAACAGGCTAAACTTTCTTCAAATAATGTTGTGGCAGTGGGTGTCTGTTAAACATTGCCAGTTATTTTGACTAAATATAAATCACCAGTAATTGAGTTACTTTTCGGAAGTAGTCTTCACTAACTTCCTTGCATAATTATCCTTCTAGATTATGGATATCTTGAAACTTCCTGTGCTTCCAGAAAATGAGATGGAAATAACTGATCATCAGTCAGAATCATTTTTGATTGATGTGACAGTCCTGTTTAAATTTGTATGGGATAATTTTATATCAGTGGAAAAAGAACTCCCAAGATATTTCTCTCTATCCTTAGCACAGTGTGAGAGAAAGCAGTTAATCATGGATTTAGCATATACTAGTCGTAATGATATTCTGATGTTTCCCAATTTATGGTATACTCTTCAATGGCATGGAACATTTTGACAGATTAAAGGGATAAGGTCTGATAAATGTGGGCTCTTACAGACAATAAAATATCATCTACCCTCGACTTGATCTCCTATCAAAAGTCCTTCAATGTCCTTAGGAGTTTAGATACTTGCTCAAATGGACTCAGAGAAAATAAACACATGTGAATTTCAGGCCGGCCACTGTTAAAAATGGCTGAAAACAATAGCATGCACTTAGATTATTATAACAACTATAAGACTAAACCAACTACATGGCAATAGGGATAAATAGATATAGGGTCTAGGACAAAGAATTATTTCCTTTTCGTTCTACTACACGAGAAGGGGAGTGTCTGCAGAGGATAAAAAATGATTAGCGATATCAGGTTGGAATGCACACATGAAGTGGCCCAGAGTTTGGTGTTGGGTCTTTACCATGGGTTAAAAACAAATAATACTAAATGGGGCAAAATGGAAGTTAGAGTCAGGTGAAGCAGCTAAGGGCATACGGAAGGAATTAGAGAGAATTTGAAGCTAGAATGATTAGGATGAACTTAATTCAATAGAGATGCTTGCTAAGTGTTTAATGTTTGGGAAAAAAAAGGAAAAACAGGGAAATGTTTAAACAATAACAGAAAATGTTGGAAAAACTCAACATGTCTGATAGCGTCTGTCGAGAGAGGAAATAGAATCCACGTTTCAAGGGCAGCATGGTGGCACTGTTACCTCACAGCACCAGGGGCCCAGGGTCAATTCTGGCCTCCAATTCCAGGTGACAGCGTGGAGTTTGCACATCCTTCCCGTGTCTGCATGGATTTCCTCCGGCTGCTCCAGTTTCCTCCCACACTCCAAAGATGTGCAGGTTAGGTTTAGTGCCATCCTAAATTAGTGTCCTTAATGTCAGGGGGACTAACAGGGTAAATATATGGGGTTACGGGAATAGGGACTGGGTGGGATTGTTGTCGGTGCAGGCTGGATGGTCCGAATGGCCTCTTTTGCGCTGGAGGGATTATATGATTCTATGAGTCTATTGAGAATGACGGTCAAAATATATTAGGATTAACAGCAGAAGATGACAGGATCTCAGATATGTATAGACTACATGGGAAGACTGGTTCAGTATTCAGTTAAACTTCCTTATTCATTGACTAGACTTCATGTTATTTCAACAACAGCCTACAGACTTCATAGACCACTTTGTCAGCAGATGCAGAGAAAAGGGTACATCCTATGATTTTTCAAACGCAGAGCTAGCAGACAAAATATTGAATTGGCGATCTCATCCACTCCCATGGAAGCACTGCAGCAAGATCTGCAAGATAAAGCCAAAATGTACAGCATTGAATAGCTATTTAAGGAGTGATGTAAGTACGAAGTGACTCTCACAGGTTGATAAAGCTTGCAGGTCCTAAGCACAGCCCGAATTATTGATGCACTAAGTCTAGCAAGGCATGTGGCATTCTGTGTGCACCAAGGAAAAGTCCAACTTTCTAGCAATTGTGCAAGTCATATGGCAGAAAAAGACTTTGACGCAGCAGTACAGTAAAGTGAAAGCTGATGCAGCTACAAAGTGCTGTGCACTGACCTAAGCAGACCATACGCAATGGGTGTCTTGAAGCAATAAGAATGATCATCCGGTATCCCATCAGAAACATATCCATGAGGTGACTGACAAACCTAAAAATGACGATCATGTGCTGGAAAGCTCAAGCCCTTCTCTTCTGAGGGGTCTTGGACTGAACAATACTGGTCTCCCATCGATCGTTCGTCAATAAAGAGATGTCTTTGCAGGACACTGTGGGTCACGAGTCTTTGTATTTAAGCTAAAGTTTTTTTTAGCAATACATGACCTCTGAGTTAACCCTCCATCACTGCCCAAAGCAAATTGGTAATGATTCATTCAAGGGGCAGGTGCCAACAGCCGACCTCTCTGAATTCTAAAAGACCTCTCCACAGACATGGACGGCCATGGCAAAACCTAGCACTGCGCAATGTACAACGATTCACTAATTCCATGTGCAGGATTCATAAACCGAGAGTGTAAGTACATTTAATCCTGCTGGTTGTCAACCTGTCCTGGTCCCCCCATGCTGACACTATAATTAAGTAAGCCCATCAACACCTCTACTTTCTCAGAAGACTAAGGAAATTTGGCATGTCAGCTACGGCTCTCACCAACTTTTACAGATGCACCATAGAAAGCATTCTTTCTGGCTGTGTCACAGCTTGGTGTGGCTCCTGCTCTGCCCAAGACCGCAAGGAACTACAAAAGGTCATGAATGTAGCCCAATCCATCACGCAAACCAGCCTCCCATCCATTGACTCTGTCTACACTTCTCGCTGCCTCGGTAAAGCAGCCAGGGTAATTAAGGACCCCACGCACCCTGGACATTCTCTCTTCCACCTTCTTCTATTGG
Organism: Mustelus asterias; assembly: GCF_964213995.1. Lineage (NCBI taxonomy): Eukaryota > Metazoa > Chordata > Chondrichthyes > Carcharhiniformes > Triakidae > Mustelus > Mustelus asterias. Next base: position 154,238,784 of record NC_135801.1, on the reverse strand, counting down.
GAAAAAGATACAAAAGTTTGAAACTACTGCTATCACCTCAGTTCACAATGTAACATTGAAATATCCACAAAGTTTCAACAAGGGCCTAGTAGCATTAGACTTCTTTGATTTGATTTGATTCATTATCGTGATGCAGAAGACTTTTGAATGGACTTACCTTGCACTAAGTTTATCTTTCGCTCCCCCAGCTATGACTGTAACATTACATTCTGCACTCTCTCATTTCCTTCTCTATGAACGGTATGCTCTGTCAGTATAGCGCACAAGAAACAATACTTTTCACTGTATGCTAATACATGTGACAATAATAAATCAAATCAAATCAAAGAAGTTCTAAATCATGTAGGCTAAAAGCTTGCCGATTGCAGGTCTACCAACATGCCATGACCAAAAACGAGGAACAATCTATGGAATTATTTAGACATCATACGGAAGATCAACCTCTGAAACCACTGCTATCAGCTCAGTTCACAATGTAACGTTAAAATATCCACAATGTTTCAACAGGGGCCATGTAGCATTAGACTTGCAGGAGAATGCAAACCCATCAACTGATGTATCATGTAAGCGCAGCATCCACTTACAAGACAGACTGTAGGTCGAACTAGACAAAATGGAGAAATACAGAATCAGTAGAAGAGGACAAGAGCACATAGACTGGTGCAGCTAAATTACATGTGTCATTAAGAAGGATATATCCATGGCGTATGACTCCACCTAAATCATTCAACCCCTGCTTTGAATCGTTGTTCTTATAAAATATGCACATTAGAACAGTTAGAGTTGAGAATTGCGGGTGCAAATTCTTTCTTTGAAGCCTGATGCCAAACATGGCTACTGGTCAGTATATCTGGTGGAGATATCCCAGGACCTCAGTATATTTCATACCCCATTCAGACTGTATTGTTTACAATTGCTTCCTTTCAGGTTGTTAGCCAGAATCTCTTTCAATCACACATGGGCCATGTCACATACACTGTGTCAGGCTCTGTATTGTTGCTGTGGGTAGAAAGAAGTAAGAACATGAGCATAATCTGCACTTATTGATACAACTGGGCTGGTGTTCAACGGTATGAAATGTGACATCAATATGTGACAGATCAATTTCTTCAGTTATATTTATTCTAATGCTGGCATACGCCCTGATCTTAGTCCAGGGAATGAAGTTATACTACAAGAGCAAATTTCAGGGACCCTACAGGGAATGAGGTCACATTGCCTGGGGCAAGTCCAAGAGACTGTCCAGAGAGTGAGGTCAGCTCATGTTAGAGGGCTCTGCATGGTACACTTGTCTTGGTCCTGGTCTTGGGTGGAGGATGGCCTCTCTGAGCAGTGACAGTCATGCACATATCCCTCGATTCCTTGGGTTACCAAAAATCTGTCTATCCCAGCCTTAAGTGTATTCAAAGGTGGAGCACCCACAACCCTCCGAAGTGGAGGATTCCAAAGATTCACGATCCTTTGAGTGAAGAAATTTTACCTCATCTCAGTTCTAAATGATTGGCCCCTTATTCTGAAAATGTGACCCCGTGTATGAGATTCTCCAGCTATCAGAAACAATCTCTCAGCATCTGCCCTGTCAAGCCCAGAGCTAACTGTTCCAAGTCATTTTACCAAGAGCAAAATAAATAATACATAAATGTTGAACCAAATAATGAGATAGTAGAGAAACTTGCATAGATTTTAAGGAGCATTTTAAAAAGAAGGATGGAGAGGTTTATGAAGGGAATTCCTGATTTTAGGACCTAGCTGAAGATATGCTCACATAGACTGGAAATCGCTTAGGGCTGGGGGCCTGGATGGGAAAGAATTTATAAAATGCGTACAGGAAGGTTCTTTGGAACAATATGTTGGCAGTCCAACTAGAGAGGGGGCTATACTGGACCTAGTGCTGGGGAATGAGCCCGGTCAGGTCATCAAAGTTGCAGTAGGGGAACATGTGGCAAATAGTGACCACAATTCTGTAAACTTTAGGATAGTAATGGAAAAAGATGAGTGTTGTCCTATGGGTAAGGTATTGAATTGGGGGAAGGCTAACTGCAGCCGGATTAGGCAAGATTTGGTGGCTGTTGATTGGGAGAGGCTGTTCGAGGGTAAATCCACATCTGGCATGTGGGAGTCTTTTAAGGATCAGTTGATAGGACTGCAGGACAGGCATGTGCCAGCAAAGAGGAAGGATAGGAAAGGTAGGATTCGGGAGCCGTGGATAACCAGTGAAATTGTGGGTCTAATCAAAAAAAAGAAAGAGGCATACATGAGGTCCAGGCAGCTAAAAACAGATGGAGCACTGGAGGAATACAGAGAAAGTAGAAAAGAACTCAAACAGGGACTTAGAAGGTCAAAAATAGGTCACGAAATGTCCTTGGCAGACAGGATTAAGGAGAATCTTAAGGCATTTTATACATACGTTAGGAACAAGAGGGTTGTTAGGGAAAGAATCGGACCTCTCAGGGACAAAGGAGGGGAATTATGCTTAGAACCAAAGGAAGTAGGTGAGATCCTAAACGAATACTTTGCATCAGTATTCACAAAGGAGAGGGACATGTTGACTGGTATTGTCTCAGAGAGATGTGTTGACCCGTTAGAAAAAATCTCAATTACAAGGGAGGAAGTGTTAGGTTTTTTAGGAAACATTAAGACAGACAAATCCCCAGGGCTGGATGGCATCTATCCTAGACTCCTCAGGGAGGTGAGAGATGTAATTGTTGGGCCTCTAACAGAAACGTTTGTCTCTTCACTGGACACAGGTGAGGTCAGTAAGAAGTTTAACAACACCAGGTTAAAGTCCAACAGGTTTATTTGGTAGCAAAAACCATAAGCTTTCAGAGCGTTGCTCCTTTGTCAGGTGAGTGGGAATTGCCACTCACCTGACAAAGGAGCAGCGCTCTGAAAGCTTATGGCTTTTGCTACCAAATAAACCTGTTGGACTTTAACCTGGTGTTGTTAAACTTCTTACTGTGTTTACCCAAGTCCAACGCTGGCATCTCCACATCACAGGTGAGATCCCAGAGGATTGGAGGATAGCAAATGTGGTCCTGTTATTTAAGGAGGGTAGCAAGGATAACCCGAGTAATTATAGGCCGGTGAGCTTGACATCCGTGGTAGAGAAGTTGTTGGAGAAGATTCGTAGAGATAGGATATATGCGCATTTAGAACGGAATAATCCCATTCGCGATAGACAGCATGGTTTTGTATGAGGGAGGTCATGACTCACAAATTTGGTTGAGTTTTTGGAGGAGGTGACAAAAACAATTGACGAGGGAAGGGCCGTGGATGTCGTCTATATGGATTTTAGTAAAGCGTTTGACAAGGTCCCTCATGGTAGGCTGGTGCAAAAGGTTAAATCTCACGGGATAAGAGGTGAGCTAGCTAGATGGGTGGAGAACTGGCTTAGCCATAGAAGACAGAGGGTAGCAGTGGAGGGGTCTTTTTCCAGTTGGAAGTCTGTGACTAGTGGTGTTCCGCAGGGCTCTGTACTGGGACCTCTGCTGTTTGTGATATATATAAATGATTTGGAGGAAGATGTAACTGGTGTGATCAGTAAGTTTGCGGACGACACAAAGGTTGCTGGAGTTGCGGATAGTGATGAACATTGTCAGAGGATACAGCAGGATATAGATAGGCAGGAACATTGGGCGGAGAAATGGCAGATGGAATGTAATCCAGATAATTGCGAAGTCATGCATTTCGGTAGATCTAATGTAAGGGGGAGCTATACAATAAATGGCAGAACCATCAGGAGTATAGACACACAGAGGGACCTGGGTGTACAAGTCCACAGATCCTTAAAGGTGGCAGCACAGGTGGAGAGGGTGGTGAAGAAGGCATATGGCATGCTTGCCTTTATTGGACAGGGCATAGAATTATAAAAGTTGGCATATGATGTTGCAGCTGTATAGAACGATGGTTAGGCCACATTTGGAACACTGCGTCCAGTTCTGGTCGCCACACTACCAGAAGGAAGTGGAGGCTTTGGAGAGAGTACAGAGAAGGTTTACCAGGATGTTGCCTGGTATGGAGGGTCTTAGCGATGAGGAGAGATTGGGTAAACTGGAAAGACGGAGGATGAGGGGCGACCTAATAGAGGTGTACAAAATTATGAAGGGCATAGATAGGGTGAACAGTGGGAAGCTTTTTCCCAGGTCGGAGGTGACGAACACAAGGGGTCACGGGTTCAAGGTGAGGGGGGCAAGGTTCAACACAGATGTCAGGGGGACGTATTGTACACAGAGGGTGGTGAGGGCCTGGAATGCACTGCCAAGCAAGGTGGTTGGGGCGGACATGCTGGGATCATTTAAGTCTTATCTAGATAGTCACATGAACAGATTGGGAATAGAGGGATACAAAAGAATGGTCTAGTGGGCACATGAGCGGCGCAGGCTTGGAGGGCCGAAGGGCATGTTCCTGTGCTGTATTGCTCTTTGTTCTTTGTATGCCTGGCATTGGTAAAATGATAAAAATCGGAGATGTGCAAGTGACCAAGAATTCAAGCAGTACAAGGGTTCAGAGATCCCAAAGGACTGTTATGCTGGAGGGCACCACAGAAATAAGGCGGAGTGAGGCTTTTGCTTGCTTTGAAAACCAGGATTAGAATTTTAAAATCAAGACGAATCATCAGTGAACAGGGTGACACCTGACCCTATATTATCAGGAAGGTCAGTGATGAAGGAACTGAAGATGGTTTGGCCAAATGCACTTCATGACAAACTCCTGCAGTGATGTCCTCAGGCTGTGGTGACTGATCTCCAATAATCACCCTCACTTCCACCTGTGTCAGGTATAACTTCAGTAACTGGAGGGCTTTCCTTTGATCCCATTGGTCTCCAGCTTTAAAAAGACTCATTGATGTCAATTGAATGCTGCCTCCATGCTCAGGGCAGCCAATCTCAGTCTATACGGCCTCCAGCGCATGAACATCTGTTGCTTTTTTTTTGGTGAGCAGAAGTGGATGCAGAATTGGTCAGAGCACTCTGAAGCTTGATCGCGACTCCTCATACCGTGTTTTTAATATGTAGTTTAATGGCTTTATTGATTACTTGGTGAGACATTAGTTAAATGTGTTCAATTTAAGCCTGTCATGACTCCTTAGCCTCTTTTGGCTTCAAGCTTATTTATTTCAGTACCCTTATGAAGTATGAATGTTGTCCATTTTGTCTTCATGGATGTACCATTACATTTGCCAGCATTAAATCTAATCCTGCATCCTTCTGGCTATTTGCATATCTTGTTCAATTTATTCTGTAATTTCTGAGCTGCCTCCTCTGGTTTCATTGATTGTCTTGGCATGGTATCATCTTTAAAGCTGACCATTTCACACTGAGTTTCTCAATCTATGCAAATTATAAACAATACTGGTCCTAGACTGAGCCCCCGAGCAACCCTGTTGAGTTTTCCTCCCTGCTCTGACGTAAATCCTCTAACAAATGCTCATTGTCTCCTAACCTTAAGCCAGTTTCTCACCAATTCACAAGTTTTATTCTGAATTCCCGTTGTTTTCAATTTGATTGATTGCCTTACCACGTGGAACTTTATTGAATTCCTGTTTTTGGAAGCTAGATGTTACTTCCTCAAACAAGTCAAAGCGGTTCTGCAGGTAGGACATTGTTAACTGCTGTCCACGAGGTTTTTGTTGTACAGATGATCCTTCAATTCAGATCTGATAATCAATTCCATTATTTTACTTGGAATGGAAATAAGATTAATAGGTTAGAAGTTGCATGTGACAGTTTTGTAACCCTATTTGAATATGGATGCCACGTTAACATATTTCTCATCTACTGGTACCTCTCCAATATCCATTAGCTCCCTCATAATTATTGTTAAGTCCTCTCATTTGTCTCTTAGCACTCTGGGATAAGTAACGTCTATCATTAGAGATTTTTACTTTGGCGTCCATTTATTCTGCTTAATGCTCTTGTGAATATTTGGAGGTATGTTCAGCAGTTTCAAATCTTTGCATCTTTTATGGCTTTCAACTCATATCTCTTTGTCCTTTTGCTCTTGTGATATTACTGTTATTTTTAGCTTCGACTTCTTGGTCTGTCAATCTGATCATGCTTGTGGTATGTTTCTGCATTTTCTTGCATCATCTCATTCTCTTTTCTCTCAGCATGATTTATATGGGATGTGCTTAATGATTGTCAACCAATTTAGGATCACATTTGCTTCGTAGGATCACGTTTGTTTCTAAATGCATTCATCCCAACATGATAACTCCCCAGGCTCAGCATTACATCCTCAAAAGTGTCCCAATTGGCTTCCATTGGGCAGTTATTGAGCAAGCTATTTGCTTTGGTTGTCCATTCATATCACTGAAAACAGCCCTTTTAATGTCATGTACCTGACTCATTTGACTGAGGACAGCATGGTGGCACAATGGCTAGCACTGCTGCCTCAACCTTTCTGGTTGGCAGTTGGTGACTAGTGGCGTGCTGCAGGGATCGGTGCTGGGGCCTCAACTGTTTACCATATACATAGACGATCTGGAGGAGGGGACCAAGTGTAGGGTAACAAAGTTTGTGGATGACACAAAGATGAGTGGGAAAGCGAATTGCGTGGAGGATGCGGAAAGTCTGCAGAGAGATTTGGATAGGCTAAGTGAGTGGGCGAGGATCTGGCAGATGGAGTATAACGTTGACAAGTGTGAGGTTATCCACTTTGGAAGGAATAATAGTAAAATGGACTATTATTTAAATGGTGAAAAATTACAACATGCTACTGTGCAGAGGGACCTGGGGGTCCTTGTGCATGAATCGCAAAAACTCACTTTGCAGGTGCAGCAGGTGATCAAGAAGGCAAATGGAATGTTGGCCTTTATCGCGAAGGGAATGGAGTATAAAAGCAGGGAGGTCTTGCTGCAATTGTACAAGTTACTGGTGAGCCCGCAACTAGAGTACTGTGTGCAATTTTGGTCCCCTTATTTGCGGAAGGATATATTGGCCTTGGAGGGAGTACAGAGAAGGTTCACCAGGTTGATACCGGAGATGAGGGGGTTAGCTTATGAGGAGAGATTGACTAGATTGGGCCTGTACTCGTTGGAGTTTAGAAGGCTGAGGGGAGATCTTACAGAGACACATAAGATAATGAAGGGGCTAGACAGGGTAGAGGCAGAGAGATTCTTTCCACTTAGAAAGGAAACAAGAACTAGAGGGCACAGCCTCAAAATAAGGGGGAGTCAGTTTAGAACAGAGTTGAGGAGGAACTTCTTCTCTCAGAGGGTAGTGAATCTCTGGAATTCTCTGCCCATTGAAGCAGCGGAGGCTACCTCGTTAAATATGTTTAAGTCACAGGTAGATATATTTCTGATCAATAAGGGAATTAAGGGTTATGGGGAGCGGGCGGGTAAGTGGAACTAAACCACTATCAGATCAGCCATGATCTTATTGAATGGCAGGGCAGGCTCGAGGGGCTAGATGGCCTACTCCTGCTTCTATTTCTTATGTTCTCACAGTGCTGGGGATCTGGTTTCAATTCCAGCCTCGGATCACTCTCTGTATGAAGTTTGCACATTCTCCCTGTGCCTGCATGGATTTCCTCCAGACGCTCCAGTTTCCTTCCACACTCCAAAGATGTGCAGGTTAGGTTGATTGGCCATGCTAATTGCCCGTTCGTGTCACTGGGACAAGCAGGGTAAACACGTGGAGTTACAGAGATAGAGCCTGGATGGCATTGCTGTTGATGCAGGCTCAATGGGCCGAATGGCCCCCTTCTGCACTGTAGGGATTATCTGATTCTAAGTATTTCTGACTCTCAAAGCTTAATAAGCATTAACTATCAATGGATGCATACTTTCATTTTTATATTGAGTTATTCATTAAGCTTAGCAATATGCAGAGTCATTTTTACTTAAGTCTGTTGCATGGTTTGTCTCTTCAGTTAGTTTGATTTTTTCTAGTCAAAGTAATCATTGCAGTAATCCTGACTGGGATCATAATTTGAGTGTTACTTCCAAGATATCAGTTAAAAATGAATGAGACATCATAGTTATTTAACTTAAGGATTTTGTAAGGTGCATTGATGTTAGTATTGCTTTTTTAATCATTGCTTTAGCCTACTGAATGATAAGAGTACAGAATTTGCCACCTCTCCCCATCTTTTTTAATGAGCATTGCAATTATTATGGATGTGCTATTGAATAATGTATGTGTCAATATGCGCGATCTTCTTGGAGATCCTCTCCACTTGGAGCCGGCAGTTTGCGGTGTCGATGGTAGTCATGATATGGAGATGCCGTGGAGGCATCTCCACATCATAACTATTGAATAATACCATAGTATTCCAGTGGTCTCTTTCACCGATATTTAATATTGCAATTGATTGCGAATGTAACAAGAAAAAGTGAAATTCTCTGGATGCCGGAGATCTGAAACAAGTGCAAAAAATGTGGGAATATGTTCAGCAGGTCAGCCAGCATCTGTACTGTCTGACCTGTGGAGTATTTCCAGAATGTATTGTTTTCACATGTCAAACAAATGGCTTTTAACACCCCGCAGAGTTGCACTTTGCTTCCTGCCCACCTATAATTGCTGAATTCTTTCTAAAATTTGGAAGACGGGGTCCAGCTTTTCAATTTTGGTAAAACCTCCAAAGACAAGCCACCATTATCACAGCTTTTACTGCAGTTCAGCTGTCATCCTGTCAGTGCAATTTCCTGTGTGGTAAGTGCGTGTCTGAAAAGCACAGATTGGGTTCTATCTAATGGTATCACGGAAATAAGCCAAATCATCACAACTTTCTCGATATTCCATTAAACGAAAGGCTTCACAATAACTTAAGAGTGGCTTTTAAACAAAGTGCACTATTTTCTTGGGCAAAAGAAGAAACTCGTACACAATTCTGTCAGAAGGAAGTTTGGCCGCTTTTGGGATGTTTTCTGTTTATTTCTCATAATCCAAATCTGATTTCATGAACAAAGCATCACTGTAACAGCCAGATTTTATGGTTGGGAAATTCCTGAGCTGCTTTCACTCTGCTGTCGTTCTTTTGCCAGATATGTGGAGCTGGTGCTTGTGTGTAAGCAGGAATTGCGCTGCACTTTAATGAACCGGGCGACACGGTGGCACAGTGGTTGGCATTGCTGCCTCATAGTGCCAGGGACCCAAGTTCGATTCCTGGCTTTGGTCGCTGTCTGTGCAAAATTTGTATGTTCTCCCCGTGTCCGTGTGGTTTCCTCCGGTTTCCTCCCACAGTCCAAAAGACATGCTGGTTTGGGTTATTGGCTATGCTAAATACTCTCCCAGTGTACCCAAACATGCGCCGGAGTTTTGTGACTAGGAGATTTTCATAGTAACTTCATTGCAGTGTTAATGTAAGCCAACTTGTGACACTAATAAATAAACTTAAACGTTACAACTTAGTTAACACAGGTAAAGCAGGAGCAGCTCCGAGGAGCCACCTGGCATTTATTCCTTTTCATTCAACATAATAGTGTGAAAGGAGGGATCAAAATCTAAGTAACGTTTATTTATTCATCACAAGTAGGCTTACATTCACACTGCAATGAAGTTACTGTGAAAGTCCCCTAGTCGCCACACTCAAGCGCTTGTTCGGGTACACTGAGGGAGAATTTTGCATGGCCAATTCACCTAACTTGCACATCTTTGGACTGTGAGAGGAAACCAGAGCACCTGGAGAAAACCCATGCAGACATGGGGAGAACGTGCAAACTCCACACAGACAGTGACCCAAGCTGGGAATTGAACCCGGTCCTTGGTACTGTGAGGCAGCAGTGCTAACCACTGTGCCACCGGAAATCTAAATAATTGTTGAAATGCTTTTTAATAACATTATTTGGTTGAGGTTCTCAGCTGCTTTATGCATCTGCCTTTCAAATAAGACATTAAGCTGAGGCCTTGTTTGTCCTTTCCATTGGAAGTAAAAATAAACACTTATTATCAAGGGAACTCTCCCCATTGTTCAGACCAACATTTATCCCTCAAACGATATCTAAAATAAATTAACTTCTGTTCATAACGTGGCTGCCACATTTTGTACATTGCAATTGTGACTGGAATCATAGAATCCTACAGCACAGAAGGATGCCGTTCGGCCCATCGAGTCTGCACCAACCACAATCCCACCCAGACCCTATTCCCTAGCCAGTCCCCCTGACACTCAGGGGTAATTTAGCAAGGCCAATCCACCTAACCTGCACATCTTTGGAGTGTGGGAGGAAACCGGAGCGCCCAGAGGAAAACCACACAGACAGAGGGAAAACGTGCAAAGTCCACACAGACAGTGACCCAAACCAAGAATCGAACACAGGCCCCTGGCGCTGTGAGGCAGCAGTATTAACCACTGTGCCACCGTGCCAGCCCCTACACTTCAAAAATACTAAATTGACTGTAAAACACGTTTGGATGTCCTAAGATCATGAATGGCAATGTGAATCTTTAAAGGGGGTTGTTTTTCAGCTACCCGGCTGACATGTTTGCAGTTGGGATGGGGGTCGCGGTGAATGCGTGCAAATAGGAGGATGGTTAGCTTCCCAGCAAATCACGAGCTTTCCCCCATAATACTGCGGGTGGGTAAGGCATCAGCCAGCCTACCCATACTTAGACCTATTGAGGCCCTTAACTGGTCAGTTAATATTCAGTTAAGGGCCTATTTCCATGCAGGTGACCAAGGTGGAATAAAGGATACTGGCCTGTGTCTTCGCTATCTCAGATGAAAAGTTGGGAAAGATGTGGATGTGGTGGGGGTGGTGGGAACCTCCTTAGTGGAGTGCACTGTGTCCAATAGGGACACTCCCCCCACCCCTAAGATGTTAACCCCTTTTTATGATGTCCCCCTCTAAATCCCTACCTGCAACACCCTTCTCTAGGGCCACTCATCTCTCCCCAGCCAAGAACCCCAGATTTAACTCCATGCCCAGTCACCATGGATCTTCCCTTGTGACTGGTTGTAGTCCCACCAGTGCTCAGTACAGATTTCTGGTATTCCTGCATCTACTGAACTGCCATTGGCTCTTGAGCGCGGAATTTAATTTCCCAGAAAGTCCCACTCTAAGGGGCAATTTTCGCATGGCAAATCAACCTGACCCGCACATCTTTGGACTGTGGGAGGAAACCGGAGCGGCCGGAGGAAACCCATGGGGAGAAGGTGCAAATTCCACACAATGGCCCGAGGCCGGAATTGAACCCGGGTCCCTGGCGCTGTGAGGCAGCAGTGCTAACCACTGTGCCACAGTGCCACCCATCAGCTTGCTCTGTCATTGTGTGAAAAATATTCAACAGTTTTGGAATGAATACTTGATTCAGCATCAAGTGACATTCAATTGTATTAAAAAGAAGGCAGCAAGGAATGAAAGCGGATGGAAACAAGATTATGATGTTAACTGGATCATCGGAATTACTTTTTCCAATGCACAGCAATTTTTAAAAAATCCATTACTGCCCATTGTAGAAATTTCCTGATTCTTATTCCTACAAATGAAAGTCTTCTGTAATGGGCAAGCGATCCAAAATTCCAGATTAACGCACAGGTGGTAAACTGAAAATCGACCCTTATATCCCTGACTTGAATCATGTTCTTAGGTGAAATTACTCATTGAGAAATTAAGACCTCATTAAAATTAGCATGCCGATCGTGCTGCTCAGGGCATTAATATTAATACTAGAAGTTCTTCTGTGATGCTTAATTAAATTTTCAATATGAGAATCTTAATAATATGAACCAGCAGGGTGTATATTTGGAGCTGGATGCCATTCAAGTTCATAGATCAAAATATTTACATTTCACTGGCAAGCTGATATCTGGAGAGAGGTTAGCTAAGTTGGGAACATCCACTGTCCACCTGCCACTCTATTTTAGAAACATGGATTAGCTGGTTGGACTCGTCTGCTGATCAGTAGCAGTTGAATTTAGTAGGAGGCAGGTTTACAAAAATTAATGGATCAACTATGAATTAGGGCGGCATGGTGGCGCAGTGGTTAGCACTGCTGCCTCACAGCGCCAAGGACTCGGGTTCGATTCCTGGTTTGAGTCACTGTCTGTGTGGAATTTGTATCTTCTCCCCATGTCTGCGTGGGTTTTCTCCAGGTGCGCCGGTTTCCTCCCACAGCCCAAAGCTGTGCAGGTTAGGTGAATTGGCCATGCTAAATTCTCCCTCAGTGTACCCAAACAGGGGCCGGAATGTGACGACTAGGGGATTTTCACAGTGACTTCATTGCAGTGTGAATATCGGCCTACTTGTGACTAATAAATAAACTTACTATACTTTTTTAGTTATTCCTCACAGTGCCTCTTTGGCGTAAAATGAAATTGTGTGTTACAGCATGTTAGAGACTGAAATGCCACCGGATTATATAGGGTATACAGCACAGAAACAGGCCATTGAGCCCAAATAGTCCATTCTGGCATTTCTGCTCTGCTCAAGCCTCCGCTTGTCTTTACTCATCTAAATTGATCAGTGTAACTTTTTATTAACTTCTCCCTTCTTTGCTTCATTAGCCTCCCCTTAAATGCTGTTTGTTTCAATCATGGAATCCCTGTAGTGCAGAAGGAGGCCATTCAGCCCTTCGGGTCTGCATTGACTCTCTAACAGAGTATCTTACCCAGGCCCACCCCCCACCCTATCCCTGTAACCCCGTACATTCACCATGGCTAATCCACCTTATCTGCACATTTTTGGACTGTGGGAGGAAACCAGATCACTCAGAGGAAACCCAAGCAGACATGGGGAGAATGGGCAAACTCCATACAGACTGTCACCCGAGGTTGGAATTGAACCTGGGCCCCTATGCTGTGAGATAGCAGTGCTAACCACCATGCCACCAATTGCACCGTTCGGTAATGAACATACAAGTTAGAAACAGGAGTAGGCCATTTGACCCTTTGTGCCTGCTCTCCCATTCAAAGTTAACTGACTTGATTGTAACCTCCTGCCTACACCCAATAACCTTTCACCCCCTTGTTTATCAAACTCTGCCTTGAAAACATTTTCGAGGAAAGAAATTCCTAAGACTCATTACCCTCAGAGAAATATTCTTCTCCTCTGTATTTCAGCTGTGGTTTCACCAATGCCGATATAACTGAAGCATAATCTCCCTACTTTTATATTCAGTTCCCCTCGCAATAAACTATAACATTTTACTTGCTTTCCTAATTACTTGTTGTACTTGCAAGCTAGCCTTTTGTGATTCATGCACTCGGACACTCTGGTCCAGCCAAAAAATAGACGATTGCAAATTTGCCCACTTTATACTCCATTTTCCAGATCTTTACCCACTCACTTAACCTGCCTATGTACCCTTATAGCCACCTTTTGTACTATTCACAACTTACTTTCCAATATATCTTTGTATCATCACAAATTTAGCAACAAAATTTACCTTCTGTCCCTTCGTCCGAGTCATTTATATAAATTGTAAAAGGTTGAGGTCCCAGTACCAATCTCTATGGTACACCACTCATTATATTCCTCCAACCAGAAAATGACCATTTATGGCCACACTCTGCTTCCTGATAGCTAGCCAATCTTCTGTTCATGACCATATATGTTATCCCTGTGAGCTTTTATTCTCTGCAATAACCTCTGGCTTGGCACCTTATCAAATGTTTTCTGGAAATCATCAGTTTTATCATTGGTACCTATATGGATTATGACTGCAAGATCCCCCACCTCCCTCTTGTCCTGAACAGATGTCCCAAATGCTGACACCACTGGGCAGGCAACACAGCCATCTGGACTCTCGCATTCTGCTGCAGAGCACAGTGTCAGTCCCCTCCCAATACCATCAGCTACTACCGCTATATTTAAGTCTGCTTCCCCCATATGAATGACTTCCTGTACCACAGTGCCACCCACCCTGTAGCCCCCACCCTCAAACAAGCTGAGAGAACCTCAAACCTATTGGACAGTTACAGAGGTCAGGCTCCTGCACATCTACCCTCTGGGTCCCTTTACTTGCCTCACTCACAGTCACACCCTCCTGTCCCTGACCAAATCAGGAGACGGTGTTCGTGCAGACTTGATGGCCGAAGGGCCTCTTCTGCACTGTATTATTCTATGACCCTATCCTAAGGGGTGTGACCACCTCCTGGTACAAAGCATTCAGGAACCCCTCCCTGGTGCATCACAGTGTCTGCAGCTCAGCCTCCAACTCAGCAACTCTGAGCCAAAGCTCCTGCAGTTCAGACACGTTTTCCCTGGATTACATCAATATCCATCAGCATCCACGGACTGCAGCTTTGACACATCACCTGCCCTGTTTTAAGTAATTGCTTAATTACATCATTCACTAATTTCCATCTATATGTTACCACCAATTTGGATTATATTTAAACTTTAACCATTTACCCTAACTTTAAAATGTAACCATTTACCCTAACTTTAAAAACTATTTGTGATCACTAAAATAACTGACCAGTCACTCACCAATCAGGTTCTCCTCCCTGTACCAAAACAAAAGGTAGCAACTGGTGGCTGAAAAAAGGTAGAAAAATGCAGATGCACTCTCACAGACTTCATTAGCAAATACAAAATGTATTTAGAAACATAGAACATACAGACATAGAAAAACTACAGCACAAAACAGGCCCTTCGGTCCCACAAGTTGTGCCGAACATATCCCTACCTTTTAGGCCTACCTATAACCCTCCATCCTATTAAGCTCCATGTACTCATCCAGGAGTCTCTTAAAAGACCCTATTGAGTTCGCCTCCACCACCACTGACGGCAGCCGATTCCACTCGCCCACCACCCTCTGTGTGAAAAACTTACCCCTAACATCTCCCCTGTACCTACCCCCAGCACCTTAAACCTGTGTCCTCTCGTAGCAGCCATTTCCACCCTGGGAAAGAGCCTCTGAGAGTCCACCTGATCTATGCCTCTCAACATCTTATATGCCTCTATTAGGTCTCCTCTCATCCTACGTCTCTCCAAGGAGAAAAGACCGAGCTCCCTCAGCCTATCCTCATAAGGCATGCCACTCAATCCAGGCAACATCCTTGTAAATCTCCTCTGCACCCTTTCAATCTTTTCCACATCCTTCCTGTAATGAGGCGACCAGAACTGAGCACAGTACTCCAAATGGGGTCTGACAAGGGTCTTATATAGTTGCATCATTATCCCCGGACTCCTAAACTCAATCCCTCGATTGATAAAGGCCAGCACACCATACGCCTTCTTAACCACCCCCTCCACCTGCGGGGCCGATTTTAGAGTCCTATGGACCCGGACCCCAAGGTCCTTCTGATCCTCTACAGTACTAAGAGTCTTTCCCTTTATATTGTACTTCTTCATCCCATTTGACCTGCCAAAATGGACCACTACGCATTTATCTGGGTTGAAGTCCATCTGCCACTTCTCCGCCCAGTCTTGCATCCTATCTATGTCCCTCTGTAACTTAATTTATCAATAAGAATTGCACAGCAGCCACATGGACGGTAGCTTGCTCCCAAAATGTCTCTGCCTAGAAACCTTTTTTAACATGGGGTGCTTCTACACTATTGCCGCAATTTTACCGGAATCATGGCAGGTGAGGCTCGCAGAATGTCATTCTCCGTTGGCCTCGGGCAGGATCTTAGGAGCATCGGGCGGATGAGGCAGTAAAATTCTGGCTTTTGAGTCCCGATTGGTCACTCCAGCCAGGTGACCCTTACTCTGCTGTGTTGCCCTTAAAGGGACAATCAACCCAAAAAATAAAGGATATGATCAGAAGAACATAAGAACATAAGAACTGGGAGCAGGAGTAGGCCAACTGGCCCCTTGAGCCTGCTCCAGCATTCAATAAGATCACGGCTGATCTTTTTGTGGACTCAGCTCCATTTACCCGCCCGCCCACCATAACCCTTAATTCCTTTACTGTTCAAAAATTTATCTATCCTTGCCTAAAAAACATTCAATGAGGTAGCCTTAACTGCTTCACTGGGCAGGGAATTCCACAGATTCACAACCCTTTGTGTGAAGAAGTTCCTCCTCAACTCAGTCCTAAATCTGCTTCCCCTTATTTTGAGGGTATGCCCCCTAGTTCTAGTTTCACCCGCCAGTGGAAACAACTTCCCTGCTTCTATCTTATCTATTCCCTTCATAATCTTATATGTTTCTATAAGATCTCACCTTATTCTTCTGAATTTGAATGAGTATAGCCCCAGTCTACTCAGTCTCTCCTCATAAGCTAACCCTTTCAACTCCGGAATCAACCTAGTGAATCTCCTCTGCACCCCGTCCAGTGCCAGATCACCATGGGCCCCCTCTTCCCGAATCGCGCTCTCTCACCAAACTCCCATTTTACACTGTGCACTTTACACGGCATTCAGTGCAGACAAGGCAGCACTGAGGATGGACTCTTTGTATGTTCCCTAGACATGTTCTGTTTCCTTCTTAATTATAGGCATGACTGATGCGCGTTATCACACACGAGGCTTGATGCTCAGGAAATAAAGGCTTTTATTTGCTGTAACAAGGCAGCTACTAATTATATACACGATCCCAGACTGAGGGGTCCCAGCCAGAGCAGGGACCTTTATACCTCTCCCAGGAGGTGGAGCCCGACTGGGATGTACCACAATACTACAATACAAAGGTGTAACAACCCCACCCTAACCCCAACAGCAACAAGTAGAATAGCCCATCC
Source organism: Mustelus asterias (assembly GCF_964213995.1). Taxonomy (NCBI): domain Eukaryota; kingdom Metazoa; phylum Chordata; class Chondrichthyes; order Carcharhiniformes; family Triakidae; genus Mustelus; species Mustelus asterias. The sequence continues at coordinate 154,222,207 of NC_135801.1, read as the reverse complement.
CTAACCCCAACAGCAACATATATACATACTTGTAGTACTGGCCAGACCCTGGCTCAGTACTATCTAGTGGGAACCAACGATGGTTCACCACATTCACCCCTCCTTTGAAAACAAAGGCTGGCGGGGTACAAAAACAGAATAATTTGTCATCAGTCTATAAGTTCAGACGGTCAGGGGGACCGCACCGTCGTTGTGACCTCCTCAATACTGGCGATGACACCGGAGTAGGCACTTGCGGTGGCGTTCTCCCCAAGGCGATGTCCAACTGTTCCTCCACAGACTCACGGGCTGGTTACCCTGAGGTGACGGTAATCCATGGAGTTCCGACACGCCCTGAAGTGGCGACCATCCCCTGGACTCAGGCAAGCTGTACACGGGAGTAAAAGGGTTAAGTAATGGCCCCGATGCTGCCCGCGCCGTGTCCGGAGGGGAAACAAGAGTTATGGGGTTTGTAACAGGGGGTATGGGAGCGACAGGGGTTGCTACGTCCCCTGCTGGTGCCAGGTCTCGAATCGAGACCGTGTCCTCTCGCCCGTCAGGGTATGCCACATAGGCATACTGAGGGTTGGCATGGAGGAGATGGACCTGTTCGACCAACGGGTCGGACTTGCGGGCCCTTACATGTCGCCGCAGGAGGACAGGTCCTGAGTACGTCAACCAAGACGGTAATGAGGTCCCCGAGGAAGACGTCCGAGGGAATGAAAACATCCTCTCATGGGGAGTAGCATTGGTTGCCATACACAGGAGTGAGCGTATGGAATGGAGCGCATCAGGGAGCACCTCTTGCCAACGGGAGACTGGAAGGCTTTTTGACTTCAACGCCAGTAAGACAGCCTTCCAGACTGTAGCATTCTCACGTTCCACCTGTCCGTTACCCCTAGGGTTGTAGCTCGTGGTTCTACTAGAGGCAATCCTGTATGAGAGCAGGTATTGCCTCAAGTCATCGCTCAGGAACGACGAGCCCCTGTCGCTGTGAATGTAGCCGGGGTACCCGAACAGGGTAAAAAGATCACGGAATGCCTTGATAACCGTGGCAGCGGATGTATCTGAGCAGGGAACAACAAAAGGGAATCTAGAGTACTCGTCAATGATGTTGAGGAAGTACACATTCCGATCTGTTGAGGGAAGGGGGCCCTTAAAATCGACACTCAGTCTCTCGAAGGGACGAGTGGCCTTGACTAAATGTGCCCGGTCAGGTCGGTAAAAGTGCGGTTTGCATTCCACGCATACCCGACAGCTTCTTGTTATGGACCTGACGTCCTCCACCGAGTAGGGCAGATTGCGGACTTTTATAAAGTGGTAGAGCCGAGTGACCCCAGGATGGCATAGGTCATTACGGAGAGCCTGCAATCGGTCCTCCTGTATACTGGCGCATGTTCCACGCGAGAGGGCATCCGAGGGCTCATTGAGTTTCCCTGGACGATACATGATGCCATAGTTATAGGTGGAGAGTTCAATTCTCCACCGCAAGATCTTGTCATTCTTGATCTTGCCCCTCTGCGTGTTATTAAACATGAACGCCATGGACCGCTGGTCCGTGATCAGGGTGAACCGTTTTCCCGCCAAGTAATGGCGCCAATGCCTGACGGCCTCCACAATGGCCTGGGTCTCCCTTTCCACCGCTGAATGCTGAATTTCGGGGCCTTGGAGGGTACGGGAATAAAATGCGACGGGCCTGCCCGCCTGGTTAAGTGTGGCGGCCAGGGCAAAATCAGATGCATCGCTCTCCACCTGAAAGGGGATGGACTCATCAACAGCGTGCATCGTAGCTTTCGCGATGTCGGCTTTTAATTTATCAAAGGCCAAAAGGCCTCTGGTGTTAGTGGAAAAGTAGTGGACTTAATGAGCGGACGGGCTTTATCCGCGTAATTGGGAACCCACTGTGCATAATAAGAGAAGAAGCCTAAGCATCTTCTCAGTGCTTTTGCACTAGTGGGCAGGGGAAGTTCAGAGAGGGGGCGCATACGGTCTGGATCAGGGCCAATGAGCCCGTTTTCCACCACGTATCCTAGGATGGCTAAACGGCGCGTACGAAACACACACTTCTCCCTGTTGTAGGTCAGGTTCAGGCGAGGTGCAGTGCGTAGGAAATTCAGGAGATTTGTGTCGTGGTCCTGCTGGTCATGGCCGCAGATGGTGACATTATCCAGGTACGGGAAGGTAGCCGGCAGCCTGTTCTGGTCCACCATTCGGTCCATAGCACGCTGGAAGACCGAGACCCCATCGGTGACACCAAAGGGAACCCTGAGAAAGTGATACAAGCGACCATCCGCCTCAAAAGCTGTGTATTGTCGGTCCTCTGGGCGAATGGGGAGTTGGTGGTAGGCAGACTTGAGGTCTATGGTGGAGAACACCCGGTACTGCGCAATCTGATTGACCATGTCAGATATGCGTGGGAGGGGATACACATCCAGCTGCGTGTATCTATTAATGGTCTGACTATAGTCAATGGCCATCCGGGGTTTTTTTCCCACTCTTGACCACCATGACCTACGCTCTCCACGGACTAGCGCTGGGTTGTATGATCCTTTCTTTGAGGAGCCGCTGAACTTCAGATCGAATGAAGATCCGATCCTCAGCGCTGTAACGCCTACTCTTAGTCGCAATGGGCTTGCAGCCTGGCACAAGATTCTGGAACAGGGAGGGTTTGGTGATCTTCAGCGTCGAGAGGCTACAGGCGCGTTGGGCAATTTGGAGGCTGCTGTTCTCCCACTGAAAGCGAAGCGAGTGGCCCACCGTACTGTAGGGTTAGACTCCTCAAGTGGACCATGAAGTTTAGTCCGAGAAGTATTGGCGCGCAAAGGCGCGGCAACTCTAGGAGCTTGAAACGCTCGTAAACTGTGCCTTGCACCGTTAAAGTTACCACGCAACTCCCTGGCACGGTGACAGACCGGGACCTTGATGCCATAGAAATTGTCTGTTTGACAGGTTGAATCCAGAGCCCACACCGCTTCACAGCGTCTGGGTGGATAAAGCTCTCAGTGCTCCCGCTGTCAAACAGACAATAAATCAAGTGGTCATTTACCTGAATGTCCATCATAGACTTGTCAAGTCTATGAGGCTTGGCCTAGTCCAGGATGATCGACGCCACCGTTTGTTCATGAGCGCCACTGCAGGCAGTTGAAATTGACGAGGATGACCCCTGCTGGTCGTTCGCGGTCGGTGCTGACCAACGTGGCCACTCCCATAGGTCGCACGTGGGTGATGGCGCCAAACTCAGCGACCCCTGGTGGTCACACATCTCTGACTCCGTCGACCGTAATGGCGTCATCCTGGCCTCGCACGTGGACGAAACCCTCGACGATTTCGATGACGAAGAACCGGGCTCTGAGGAATCGCAGGCCGCACTGCTGTTCCTCGAAGCTGATTTAGAGCGGCACACTTTCGAATAGTGCCCCTTCTTACCGCAGGCGGAGCACAACACAGCTTTAGCGGGACACCATTGCCGAGTATGCTTCGCTCCCCCACAGAAGTAACACCGCGGGCCGTCGTCTGGCCCGAGTGTGAGCACGCCATTACGCAGCATCTCGAACCCGAGGGACGAGGAGGGATTGGCGACTGCTCCTGCCACGTTGTCTCCACGTGGTCTTCAGGATACAATACTAGACTTTTGGAGGCCGTCTCCATCATCTCCGCTAGTTCTATTGCCTGGGTAAGGTCAAGGTTACCTTTCTCCAGTAGTTTGAGTCGAATGTTCGGCGATCCGACTCCCGCCACAAACGCATCTCGGGCGAGGTTGTTCATACTCTGCTCAGCCGACACAGCTTTGCAGTTACAGCCCCTGGCTAGCTGTAGGAGCTCGTTCGCGTATTCCTCCATCGTTTCGCCGGACTGCCGTTGTCGAGTGGCTAAGTGGTAACGAGCGTGTATTTCGTTGGGCGGTTTAATATAACGCTTCTTCAGAAGCTCGAGGGCCTTTGTGTAATCGGTGGCCGCACGGATCGCGAGGTAGACAGTGTCGCTTACCCTCGCATGGAGGACCCGGAGTCTGTCATCATCTGTGGTGACCGCTGCGGAGGCTGCCAGGTAGTCCTCAAAACACTTCAGCCAGTGGTCGAAGGTGTTAGAGGCGCCCACCGCACGTGGATCTAGTGTAAGGCGTTCAGGCTTCAGTATCTGCTCCATACTCTCTTTTTTTTTCTTCTTCGACGAGAGTTTATTTACAGCAAATAAAATTGATGCGCGTTATCACACACGAGGCTTGATGCTCAGTAAATAAAGGCTTTTATTTGCTGTAACAAGGCAGCTACTAATTACATACACGATCCCAGACTGAGGGGTCCCAGACAGAGCAGGGACCTTTATACCTCTCCCAGGAGGCGGAGCCCGACTGGGATGTACCACAATACTACAATACAAAGGTGTAACAACCCCACCCTAACCCCAACAGCAACAAGTAGAACAACCCATCCCTAACCCCAACAGCAACATATATACATGCTTGTAGTACTGGCCAGACCCTGGCTCAGTACTATCTAGTGGGAACCAACGATGGTTCACCACAATGACGTTCACTATCCATCATCAATCTTTTCCCAAGAAATTATTAAATATATAGTAACGTCTCTACTTTCTTTTCCCTAGATTCTATTAAGATATATGGATGGAATCCATCCAGATCCTGTTATTTTAGCCTTTTTGAATTTGATTAGGTTGTGCAACAGGTCCACTTTTTAATTTTACCTGCACTTACCTCATTACTAACATTATCATCCAATGTCACCAATTATAACTCCCTTGTAAATACTGAAGCAAACTGATTGTTCAATATTTTTTTCAATCTCTCTACCATTATGAAGTGCTTCAAAAGGTTAGCCATGGCACAAATCAATTCCTGCCTACCAGATTGCCTGGATCGACTACAGTTTGCCTATCGCAGCAACAGGTCCACAGCAGATGTCATCTCCCTGGCCTTGCACTGAACCCTGGAACACCTCGATAACAAAGAAACCTATGACAGACTCCTATTCATAAACTACAGCTCAGCCTTCAACACCATTAACCCTACTAAACTCATCTCCAAACTCCTTGGCTTGGGGCTCCGCTCCTCCCTCTGTGACTGGATCCTAGACTTCCTAACCCACAGACAGCAATCAGTAAGGATAGACAACAACATCTCCTCCACAATCATCCTCAATACCAGTGCCCCACAAGGCTGTGTCCTCAGGTCCTTATTATACTCCTTATGTACCTATGACTGTATGGCCAAATTCCCCTCCAACTCAATTTTCAAGTTTATTGATGACACCACCATTGTGGGTTGGATCTCAAACAATGACGAGACACAGGAATGAGATAGAGAATCTGGTGAACTGGTGCTACGACAATAATCTCTCCCTCAATGCCAACAAAACGAAAGAGATAGTCATCAACTTCAGGAAGCGTAGTGGAGGGCATGTCCCTGTCTACATCAATGGGAACAAAGTAGAAATGGGCAAGAGCTTCAGGTTTATGGGTGTCCAGATCACCAACAACGTGTCCTGGTCCCTCCATGTGGATGCAATCGTTAAGAAAGCCTACCAATGCCTCTACTTTCTCAGAAGACTAAGGAAATGTGGCATGTCAGCTACGACTCTCACCAACCTTTCCAGATACACCACAGAAAGCATTCTTTCTGGTTGTATCACAGCTTGGTATGGCTCCTGCTCTGCCCAAGACCGCAAAAAACTACAAAGGGTCGTGAATGAAGCCCAGTCCATCACTCAAACCAACTTCCCATCCATTGACACTATCTACATTTCCCGCTGTCTCAGAGGAGCAGCCAGCATAATTAAGGACATACTCTCTTCCACCTTCTTTCATCGGAAAAAAGATATAAATTTCTGAGATCACCAACTCAAAAACAGCCTCTTCCCTGCTGCAATTAGACTTTAGATTAGATCTACTTCGCATTAAGTTGATCTTTCTCTACACCCTAGCCTATGACTGTAACATTGCATTCTGCACTCTCTCCATTCCTTCCCGGTGTATGGTATGCTTTGTCTGTACACTCAATTCCAGGGTTGAGTGTCGGGCCAGGGAGATACACAGCAGGTCAGGTACTGTAAATTAATAAAAAGAAACAAATATGCTGGAGATGGAAAAACTGGGAGAATGTAATAGAATCTTTAAAAATGTTTCATTTTGAGAGAAAAAGAATATTCCATATCCGTTTTGGTTTATATGTGCAGCGGGCTCTTAGCCCTCATTTAACTAGTAGTGGTTTTAAAAAATTCATTCATGGGATGTGGGCTTTGTTGATTAAGCCAGAAGCTATTCCCCATCCCTAATTACCCTTCAGAAGGTGGTGGTGAGCTGCCATCTTGAACCACTGCAGTCTGTGTGGTGTAGGTACACTCACCATGCTGTTAGGGAGAGAGTTCCAGGATTTTGACCCAGCGGCAGTGAAGGATTTCTTTTTTCCAAGTCAGGTTGTGAGTGGCTTGGAGGGGAATCTCTAGGTGTGGTGTTCCCATGTGTCTGCTGCCCTTGTCCTTCTGGATTGTAATTGTTGTAGGTTTGGAAGGTGCTGTCTAAGCAGCCTTTGTGAGTTCTGCAATGCATCTTGTAAATGGCACACACTGCTGCTACTGTGTGTCGGTGGTGGCGAGAGTGAATATTTGTGGATGGGATGCCAACTAGACTGCTATACTTTGTTGAGAGATAATCTACTATCCATACAACCTGGTTCAGTTTATGTTGCTTCAATATCAAAATCCACGTCCTTGGCAGAAGTGGGAATTGAAAGTGAACATTTATTGTTCCATCATTGTTCTCCAATTTCCATCAGTAGTGAAGAGAGCAAATGACAAGATGTTCCATGTCGCAGTAGGATAACATTAGAAGATGTCACTCAGTCGGTAATAGTTTTTTCTTTCCTTAATATTACATTACATGGCCATTATAGTAATCTGCACAGACCCAGGGAAGTAGCTATTTTCACTGTCCCCTTTGTTCCATGTTTTCACTGCCAATTCTTTCTAAAGTGCCTTTCTTGAATTGGGTAAGAAACTTGTATGTCCTGCACCACTCCCAGTAGAACATTGCTCACTGTGGTTACACATTATCTTGTTCTGAATGTAAAAGAAGTACATTAATTAAGTGAAAGTACATGTAACATTGACAGTGAAGAGTCGATTTAGTGGCACATTCATGCTTATATTGGATAGACATAACGCTGCTGGCTAAAATTACAGGCACTCATTGTTCAAGCCATCTTTTCAAACTCTAGCTGTGCAGGGGGAGGCGATGCCCTAGTGGTATTATCACTAGACTATTAATCCAGAAACTCAGCTAATATCCTGGGGACTCAGGTTTGAATTCTGCCATAGCTGATGGTGAAATTTGAATTCAATAAAAATAATCCGGAATTAAGAATCTACTGATGACCATGAAACCATTGCTAATTGTCGAGAAAAACACATCTGGTTCACTGATGTCCTTTAGGGAAGGAAATCTGCCATCCTTACGCGGTCTGGCCTACATGTGATTCCAGAGCCACAGCAATGATCATGAGATTGGCAGATTGGCATGGTCTGTCCCCCACCTGTCACAGGAATTGGAGCAGGTGGGGGACAGACCATGGAAAGGCCCATTGACCTCAGGCAGGATTTCACAGTTTTGGGACGAGCGAGGCCATAAAATCCTACCCACAATGTTTTTGCCTCAGCTGCCTTCTGTGGTAACAAATTCCATAGGCTTACCACTCTCTGGTTGAAGAAATTTCTCCTCAACTCAATCCTAAAATGTTTACCCCATATCCTGAGTCTATGATCCTTGTTTCTGAATACCCCCATCATCAGGAACATCCTTCCTGCATCTACCCTGCTTAGAATTTGAGAGGTTTCTATGCGATCCCGCCTCATTCTTCTGAACTACAGTGAAAATAATCCTACCCAACTCAATGTCTTCTCACACATCAGTCCCACCATTCCAGGAATCAGCCTGGTAAACCCTCACTGCACTCCCTCTAAAGCAAGAATGTCCTGCCTCAGGTAAGGAAACCAAAACTGCACAAAATACTCCAGGTGTGGCCTCACCAAGGCCCTGTATAACTGCAGCAAAACATCCCTGCTCCTGTATTGGAATCTCACAATAAAGGTCAACAGACCATTTGCCTTCTTTACCGCTTGCTATACCTGCATGATATATATATATTGAAATATTCACCATAATTTCTTCACTTCAAAGCATCTCTGGCAATTCTTTAATGTAGCAAAATGTCTCAAGGCGCATGAAGGAGGATTATCAAACAAAACTTAGCACTGAACCATATAAGGAAATAATATGGCCGATGACCAAAATCATGATCAAAAAGGTAGGAGTGAAGGATGATCACCAAAAACAGATCCATTTTGTTCTTCAGTCTTTGTAGGATTATGCTCTTTACAAATCAGCTACAAATTAATTTTTACTTACAAATTAATAGTGACAATGGACTGAATCCTAACTTAATGGATGGTGAGGCATCAAATAGCAGATTTTACAATGCAAAATGTCTGGAATAAAGGCTGCCTTGAAGCTGTCCTCTTTCCATTTTAGCGGAGATGAGAGGAGGAGCAGACAACCAATCCACTCATGAAGCTGAATGTATGACAGTCATTTTATCTTTAATCGCAGGCCACTGTGTTTCCCAGGCCTTGGAAAACCTTAGCGTTTAGAGGTGAGAGGGGGAGTCAATGAGGTAAGTAACTTTACAGCAGTGTTTGTGGATGAAAAGGAACTGGAGTGCTTACTGGCCACCAAGCTAGCTCCTCACCCTCCAAACCCCACCATCTCTATTTTCCCACCCTCTCCCACCTGTGTTTGGCTCCCTGGACATTATTAGGCATCTCTCAGCATCAGCATCAGAAGTGCCCCTTCAACCACAGTGAAACCCCCTTACTACAATTAGGACAACTAGATCACCATGGGAATGATCCCAGAACTTACCTCCAGGCTAAAATCCAGGCCATTTCAAAAGTAATTGCAAAGCACTTTTGAATGTCTTATGGATGCGGTGAGTTTTTATTTTTAATAAATAAATTAAAAAGGAATTTCACAGTTACTTCATTGCAGTGTTAATGTAATCCTTACTTGTAACTAATAAATAAACGTTAATGTCTTACGGATATGATGAAGCACTAAATGGTTGCAAATTCAACTTTTTCTCTTCTCAATTCAGGTTTGATGAGCAGCCATGATAACAGCAAAATCTTATTCAAACTTCAGATAAGCACATATTAACTGATAACAGTGTTGTCTCATTATGAGAGTCAGTCTTCCCTCCTCACTGAATGATTACTATAGCAATCAGACTAACTCGGAACTGCTCAAGGACTCTTATTGAAATATTTAGTTATAAGTGCTTCTCTAAAAACCATAGAGTTGTGAATGAACTTAATCCTGAATTTAGATAGGCAGCAAAAGTGAATTTCAAATCTAACTGATTGTACACAAGAACACAAGAGATAGGTGCCAGAATAGACTATAGACCATAGACCATTTGGACCTTAGATCATGTCCAAGGCACGGTACAGTACGGCACGGCACGGTAGCACAGAGGTTAGCACTACTGCTCCACAGCTCCAGGGACCTGGGTTCGATTCCTGGCTTGGGTCACTGTCTGTGTGGAGTTTGCACATTCTCCTCGTGCCTGCGTGGGTTTCCTCCGGGTGCTCCGGTTTTCTCCCACAGTCCAAAGATGTGCGGGTTAGGTTGATTGTCCATGCTAAAATTGCCCCTTAGTGTCCTGAGATGCATAGGTTGGAGGGATTAGCGGGTAAATATGTAGGGATATGGGGGTAGGGCCTGGGTGGGATTGTGGTCGGTGCAGACTCGATGGGCCAAATGGCCTCTTTCTGCACTGTAGGAGTTCTATGTAGGAGTGGATCATAGACCATACAGCCTTTCACGCCTGCTCCACCTTTCAACATGACCATTCATGATCTTGGACTTCAACTCCACATTTTCATCCATACTCCATGCCTCTTGATTCCCTGAGGCAAATTTGTCTATCCCAGTCCTAAATATATTCAACGGTGGAAATGAAACACAAAACGCTTTTAAGATCTTTACATAGAAAATCTGACTTTTCTTTAAAAAAGTCACTTAAGTGTCCTTCATGATTTTTTTCATTGCACATACCTGATTTAATAAGCAAATAAATTATCTAAAACTTATATGAGATTGCTATAACCTTTAAATGCCATGTTTCAAGCAATATAAATGCTGCTCCAATTGAGTCCTCATCATAATTCCCTAAATGGCAGAAGAATGCACGTATAAATTTCTTAAACAGATCTAGATGATCTCGTGAGATTGATAAAACTTCTATTATTGTACATGGCATTGTTGAAATAAAAAGGATGAATATTGATCTTCAGATCAGTTATTTGATCGCAGTGATTCACTTAAGTACACAGATGCAGCTTCGCATGGTTAAATAGATCTGGATGATCATAGAATCTCTACAGTGCAGAAGGAGGCCATTTGGTCCATCGAGTGTGCACCAACCGCAATCCCACCCGGGCCCTATTCCCATAACCCCACACACTTACCCTGCTAGTCCCCTTGACAATTTAAGATGGCCAATCAACCTATCTGCACATCTTTGGACTATGGGGGAAACTGGAGCACCCAGAGGAAACCCATGCAGATATGGGAAGAAAGTGCAAACTCTACTCAAGCAGTGACCCGAGACCGCAATTGAACCCGGATCCCTGGCGCTGTGAGGCAGCAGTGCCAACCACTGTGCCACCGTGATCTAGCAAGATGATCAACAATTTCATTTTCTTTGTAAAACGTCACTAACAATAAACAAAATAAATAACTTCCAATGTCAGTTATTTGTTCAAAGTGATTCTTATAATGTTCAAACACAATTGCAACCATTTTAAATCAGAATTGAAATTAAAAGTGAGGAATAACCAATCCAGGTGAACTCCCTCTCTGTACCACATGGACTGCAGCGGTTCAAGAAGGTAGCTCACCACCATCTTCTCAAGGGTAATTAATGATGGGCAATAAATGCTGGCCAGCCAGCAACTCCCACATCACTTGAATGAGTTTTAAAAACGCAGCACCTCATCTTTTGATTCAACATTTAACCCATCAGAATTAATATTGTGTTCAATAATTTCAGACCATAATCTCTGCTCCCATTTTGTTTCTTGTTTTTGGATGGTTCTGTTGTACTCCATTGTTTTTCTCTTTAATTTTGGTTTTGGATGATGGTTGTTCATCATTCTCCCATTCACACCTCCTCGAGATACATCTTTTGTGTACTTACTTGTCCCATTGCCATTTCCTTTGGTCTTGCACTACCAACCCTTTTGCCATTTAATTTCTCCTGTCTTTCACACTGTCACAGACCTTTCCCTTTGTTCTTTCGCCCCTCTTCTCCTCTCCACCCCATCGCACCCCTTCACTCGTTTCAAAACTAACTGTCAGAGATGTTGCCTTTTGAGTAGGTCTCTGGGAGATATTTTATGAGTGTGCACTGCTTGGAGGAGTCTAACTCTCAGCAAAATACATTTGAAATTCAGTCCTGCATAACCCATGAGGCCTTGCCTGCCTGTCCGGAAGGTTCAAGCAAGTATTAAAGATCCCATGGGATTATTGATAGCTGATCAGGGAGTTCTCCTGGTACCTTGAGAAATTGTATTCCCTCAAGTAAGTTTAAGTTTAAGTTTATTTATTAGTCACAAGTAGGCTCACATTCACACTGCAATGAAGTTACTGTGAAAATTCCCTCGTCGCTACATTCCGGCGCCTCTTCGGGTATACTGAGTGAGAATTTAGCATGGCCAATGCACCTAACCAGCATGTCTTTTGGACTATGGGAGGAAACCAGAGCACCTGGAGAAAACCCATGCAAACACAGGGAGAATGTGCAAACTCCACACAGACAGTGACCCTAGCCGAGAATCGAACCTGAGTCCCTGGCGCTGTGAGGCAGCAGTGCTAACCATTGTACCACCGTGTCACCCTCAACCGAATAACTAATTGGGAGTGGCGGTAGCGTAGTGGTATTGTCACAGGACCAGTAATCCAGGGACCCAGTGTAATGCCCTGGGGACCAGGGTTCGAATCTAATCATTGCAGATGATGACATTTGAATTCAATAAAAGAAAATTTAAAAGATCATGAAACCATTGTCAATTGTTGTATCTGGTTCACTAATTTGCCACCCTTATGTGGTTTGGCCTACCTGTGACTCCAGATCCCCAGCACTGTGGTTAAATCTTAAATGTCCTCTGAAATGGCCTAGCAAGCCACTCAGATCAAGGGCAATTAGCTATGGGGAATCAATGCTGGTCCAGCCAGCAACGTCCACATTCTCTGAACAAAAAAAAAACTAATCATTCGCCTCATTACTGTTTGTGGGTCATTTCTGTGCAAAAGAAAATGGCGGCTAGGATAGTCTGCATGCCAACAGCGCTTGCAATTAAAACAATTCATTGTATGTGATGTGTGAAGTGCTTTGGGATGTTTCTGGAAGATGTGATAAGCTGCTTAATAATTGTGGGTTTCGTCTTTCTCTCTTAATATGGAATAATGCCAATTATTCTGGCTGGATATGAAAATGAGCCTGGCAATAGAAAGCAGAAGGTGATGATAAATGGACAAGGCATTATCAGGGGATCAGTGATGAGCGCAATTCAGCAAGAGTCTGTTCTGGATTTTTTTTTCTATTCGTGAATGATGTGAAACAATGAGACTTTAGTAATAATATCAAATTTGCAGTTGGCATCAAACAATGTGCTCATATCACAATGCATGAGAATTACCAGCATTCAAAGGTATCTGGACAAATTAATTATCAGGGTGAAGAAGTGGCAGATGACTTTTAATATGGCATTTAATGACTTAGGAAGAAAAAGCGGTCAAACGTGCTCATCCAGGGATTATGGTTTGAAATTGAAAGATAAGGGATGTACAGTTGTGTTATTCTGGCGTAATTTCAGTCCTTGGCAGAAGATGTTTAGAAGTTTGGAGGCTAATAAATGATTGGGCAATTAGTACAGTACAGAAAATGCTGGTTTAATGGATTGATTTGAAGGGGGGAATCAGTTTGCTTTCAGCAGGATGGCATTATCTGAAAAGAACTGGTGCAGGGATTTGCTAAAAATCTAGGGAAAACATTGAGCTGCATTTAAATTCAGTAAGAAGAACAAATTCTAAACATATCACAAAAAGGAGAGTTTGAGAATGACCAGGTTGAAAGGGGAGAAAACACAAACAAGTATCTCAAAAACACACACGCAAAAAACAACTTTGAAGTTAGATTTGATTTGATTTGATTTATTATTGTCACATTTATTGGCATACAGTGAAATGTATTGTTTCTTGCGCTATACAGGCAAAACATACCGTTCATAGAATACACAGGGGAGAAGGGAAGGAGAAGGTGAAGCATAAAGTGTCACAGTCATAGCTAGGGTGTGGAGAAAGATCAGCTTAATATATGGGAGGTCCATTCAAAAGTCTGATGGCAGCAGGGAAGAAGCTGTTCTTGAGTTGGTTGGGACGTGATCTCAGACTTTTGTATCTTTTTCCCAATGGAAGCAGGTGGAAGAGAGAATGCCCGGATGCGTGGGTTCCTTAATTATGCTGGCTGCTTTTCTGAGGCATCGGGAAGTGCAGACAGCATCAATGGAGGGGAGGCTGGTTTGTATGATGGACTGGGCTACGTTCACAACACTTTGTAGTTTCTTGTGGTCTGTGTAGTAATAGATTATGAATGAAATAGCCATAAATATCCTCACTGTTTCACTGCTGTAACTTTGCAGTAAGTGTGGCACAGTCCTCTTCCTGTGTGAGAACTGGATTCCTACCACTCACAGTTAGGGGACTTTTGTGGGAACAGCTCCAAGGAAGTTCTGAATTCATGTGTTTTCCTACAGTTCATCTCTCAGCTTTCCTTTGGTTGAGGTGTGAATCCATTTTGTTTTAATTAATTTAACATGTATGCTGAAACAATACAGAAAGACTGAAACTGTTAAACATTAATAAATTTTTATTCCACCGCACAATTGCAAGGTGAAAGAAACAGAACATATTGAAAATTTTAAAAAAATTAAAGGCAATGATTCTAAATGTTAGAAGTGTTTTTTATCATGTTCCCACATCCAACAGATCAGATGTAGGCTCTGCAATCCTGCCATATCCAGTCATGAATGATGGTAGGCAATTGACCATTTAATTCAAGGAGGAGGTGTCACAAATATCCCCATCTTCAATAATGGGGAATCCAATCCATCAGTGCAAAAGGCAAGGCTGAAGCATTTGCAACTATCTTCAGCTAGGAGTGCTGAGTGATTGATCCATTGTGGCCTCCTCTTGAGATCCCCAGCGTCACAGATTCCAATCTTCAACCAATTCAATTCACTCCACGTAATATCAAGAAATGACTGAAGGCACTAGGTACTGCAAAGTCTCTGGGCCCTGACAATGTTGTAGCAGTAGTACTGAAGACTTGTGCTCTAGAACTAGCAGCCTCCTTAGCCAAGCTGTTCCAATACAACTACAACATTGACATCTATCCAGCAACGTGGAAAGTTTCCTGGATATGGTCTGTCCACAAAAGGCATGAAAAATCCAACCTGGTCAATTACTGCCCACTCTGTCTACTCTCAATTATAAGTATAGTGATGGAAGGAATTATCAACAGTGCTATCAAGCAGGACTTACTCAGCAATAATCTGCTCACTGATGATCAGTTTGTATTTCATCAGAACCACTCAGTTCCTGATCTCACATGGACCACGAAATGCGGATAAAACAGCTGAACTCAAGAGGTGAGGAAAGAGTGACTACCCTTGACATCAAGGTAGCATTTGACCAAGTATGGCATCAAGGAGATGTAGAAAAGCCAGAGTCATTGGGAATCAGGGGGAAAACTCTCCTTTGGTTGAGTCAGACCTGGCACAAAGGAAGATAGTTGTGGTTGTTGAAAGTCAATCATCTCAGTCCCAAGGACATCAATGCAGGAATTCCTTTAGTTGGTGCCCTAGGCTCAACCATCTTCAGCTGCTTCATCAATGATCTTCCCTCCATCATAAGGTCAGAAATGGAGATGTTTGGTGATGATTGTGTAATATTCAGCACTATTCACAATTCCTCAGATACTAAAGCAGTTTATGTCCATATGCGGCAAGACCCAGACAAATAAGTGGTCGGTAACATTCATGCCACACAAGTGCCAGGCATTAAACATCTCCAGAAAATCCAACCATCTCCCCTTGACCAACAAAGCATTACCATTGCTGTGTCCTCCAATATCAAGTTCCTGGGGGTTACTATTGACCAGAAACTGAACTGGACACGCCAGTGTCTACAAGAGTAGGTCAACAGCTGTGAACACTGCAGAGAGTAACTCACCTCTTGATTTCAAATCCTGACCACAATCTACAAGATACAAGTCAGGAGTTTGATGGAGTACTCTCCACTTGCTTGGATGAGTGTAGCTCCAATAACATTCAAAAAGCTTGACACTATCCAGGTCAAAACATGCTGTTTGACTTGCACCCGCTCCACCACCTTCAACATACAAACATACAAATATGCAAATATATGAATATATGAATTAGGAGGAGGAGTAGGCCACTCAGACTCCTTAACCTGCTCCACCATTCAATAAGATCATGGCTGATCTGATTTTAACCTCAATTTCATGTTCCCATCTACCCCAATAATCTTTCACCCCCTTGCTTCTCAAGAATCTACCCAGCTCTGCCTTAAAGATATTCAAAACTCTGCTTTCACTTCATTTTAAGGAAGAGAATTCCAAAGACTCATCACCTTCTGAGGGATTTTTTTTCCTCATTAAATGAATGACTCCTTATTTTTAAACAGATTCCTGAGAAAAATGCACATGTAGTATTTTATGTTTTCTTGGTATATCTTTGTACTCCTCCCAAAGTTGATCATCTCTTTTTCCTATAAACATTGAATCATTTGAGGACATGTAAGATAATGAAGGGTCTGGATAGGGTAGAGATGTTAACACTGCTGCCTCACAGCGCCAGCAATCTGGGTTCGATTCAAGCCTTGGGTGATTGTTTATGTGGAGTTTGCACATTCTCCCCATGTCTGCATGGGTTTCTTCCAGGTGCTCAGGTTTCCTCCCATAGTCCAAAGATGTGCAGGTTAGGTTGATTGGCCATGCTAAATTGCTCCTTAGTGTCAGAAGGATTAGTAGGGTAAATATGTGGAGTTATGTGGATAGGGCCTGGGATGGGATTGTTGTCAGTGCAGGCTCAATGGGCAGAATTACCTCTTTCTGCACTGTAGGGATTCTATGACTCTAAATTTCCTCTGAGTGTCCCAAGATGTGTAGGATATAGGATCAGTGGGGTAAATGTGTGGAGTTATGGGGATAGAGCCTGGATAAGTTGCTCTGTCGGACAGTCTGTGCAGACCTGATGGGCCAAATGGGCTCCTTCTGCACTGTATGATTACAGATAAATTAATGACTTTTCTGATGATATGTTGTATTTTGACACACAAAACAGTATTATAGAATCACTCCAGGGCAGAAGGAGGCCATTCGGCCCAGGGTGTCTGCACCTACTGAGCATCTTACCCTGGCCCAAGTCCTTTCCCCTAACAGTTAGAAGTGTCACAACACCAGGTTAAAGTCCAACAGGTTTAATTGGCAGCACAAACCACAAGCTTTCAGAGCGCTGCTCCTTCATCAGGTGAGTGGGAGTCGTGTTCACATGAACTCCCACTCACCTGATGAAGGAGCAGCGCTCCGAAAGCTTGTGGTTTGTGCTACCAATTAAACCTGTTGGACTTTAACCTGGTGTTGTGAGACTTCTTACTGTGCTTACCCCAGTCCAATGCCGGCATCTCCACATCATGGCTATCCCCTAACACCATGCATTTATCCCACCAATCCCCTAAAGGGCAATTTATCATACTTTGCAAAAAGCCTGCATGAAGCCTTTGAATTTAGTGGAAAACCATGGAATCCTACGTAAAAAATAGGGTGGAAATGAATTTGGCTGAAGAATAGGAAGTAGGATTTATTGAGAGGGGTTTTATCCAGAAGGGCAAAATATTTGATAGAATACCAGACGCCTTGGCAGTAAACTTCAGTTGTTCTTCATATACATAAGTGACATGGATTCAGAAATCATCCGTAAAGTATTATATTTCCTTCTGATAGTGTTATGATACCCATGGAGACCAATAACATTTAAAATCAAAATTCAAAATTCCAGTTAATAGCTGAAAGAATAACATGTTGCGATTTCATGTTTTAAGATGTTTGCTGTCACAAATGACTAAAAACCACTATTATTTAAAGTCTATCATTGTAGGCAACATATACTTTAAATCACAGAATGGAATACTCCCCATCTTATTCTTATCCCAGCCGACAAAGAACACACTTCACAGTTACACTTTACTCTGTCCTTTACATAAACATTCAATTATCACCGAACCAGTCTAAAATAATATTCTTGCCCCCAAGGTTTATTCCTGCTCAAAGGAAGATGGTTGTGTTTTTTGGAAATCAATCTTCCTAGTCCCAAGTCATTATTGCAAGAGTTCCACAGGGTTGTATCCTAGGCCCAGCCATCTTCAACTACTTCATCAATAATCTCCCCTCCATCACAAGGTCAAATGCGGGGATGTTTGTTGATGATTGCACAATGTCCCACACCATTCAAAATTCCTCAGACATTACACCAGTCCATGCTCATATGCAGCAAGAACTAGGCAACATTGAAGCCTGGGCTGCTAAGTGGTAAGTAACATCCACAGCACACAAGTGCCAGACAATATCTATCTGCAACAAAAGAGAACCTAATCATCTCTCCTTGACATTCAATGACATTACAATTGCTGAATTCTGCAATATCTAATTCCTGGGAGAGTGACTATTGCCCAGAAACTGAACTGGACCAACCATATAAATACTGCAGTTACAAGATGGTCAGAAGGTGGGAATTCTACAACAAGTAACTGACCTTCTGACTCGCCAAAGCCTGTCCACCATCGTCAAGTTACAAATCAGAAGTGTGATGGAATACTTTCCATTTGCCTGGATGAGGGCAGTCCCAAAGTACTCAAGAAGCTCAACATCATCCAGGACAAAGCAGTCGCTCAATTGACACACCATCTACCACCTTCAACGTTCATTCACTCCAGTGACAGCAGTATGTACAATCTCTATGGTGCACTGCAGCAACTCATCTAGGTTCCTTTGACAGTGTCTTCTAAATGTGCAACCTCAACCATCTAGAAGGACAAGGGCAGCAGATGCATGGGAACACCATTATCTGCCAGTTCCCCTGGAAGCCACACACCATCATGTTCTCAATGGAGTGCAGAAGAATGAGGGGGGATTTGATTGAGGTATATAAAATGCTCTATGGGATTGATAAAGCAAATGTTAACTAAATGCCCTCCTGCTAGAACAATCTAGGACAAGAGGTCATAGTTGTAGAGTAAGAGGAGAGAAGTTCAGAGATAAGGAGCAGCTACTTCTCACAGAGAGTTGTGTCTATGGAACTCACTGCCCCAGAGTGCAGTGGATGCAGAATCAATCAATGGGTTCAAGAAAGAGATATTTGATCAAAAGCGAGAGAAAAGGCTATGGGGAAAAGGCAGGGAAGTGGATCGGGGTGAGATGGAGATCAGCAGTTATATAGAACGGCAGAATGGGCTCAAAGGGCTGAATTGCCTACTCTCATCCTAATTTCTATGTTTCTATGTTCCTATCATGATTTGGAATGATATTGCCATTCCTTCACTGTCGCTGAGTCAAAATCCTAGAACTCTCTTTCTAGCAGCACTGTGGGTGTAGCCAAACCAAAAGGACTGCGGTGGCTCAAGAAAGCATCTCACCATCACTTTCTCAAGGGCAACTAAGCGATGGGCAATAAATGTTGGCCTAGCAACATTTAAGAGCTATATGGATAGGTAGATGAATAGGGAGAGAGTAGAGGGATATGGACCAAGTAAGGGCAGAAGGTTTTTTGTGATTTAGTTAGGGCATCATGATCAGCACAGGTTTGGAGGGCTGAAGGGCCTATTCCTGTGCTGTACTTTTCTTTGTTCTTTGTTGTTTTTAGCCAGTGATGCCGACATTCCATGAATGAATTACAAAAAAGAAATGGTGCAGGACAGAAGGTTTCAGAATCTGGGGAAATTGGGACCCATTATGGGGCAAGTGTGGCCTCTACTCAATTGATGAACATAATCTGAACTGTGGGGTCGGTTAAGAGAGTGTTATGTCTGAGGATTTAAGCTAATACGATAGGCAGAAGCTTAAATAAAATCTAGGTGAAGGAACAGAAAGAGAGCAAAATAAACAGTGTGTGAGGCAAGGATAAAAGAGAAAAAGAGGTCAGTAGGACAGGGTACAATGAGCAATTTTGCCATGCAGAGAGATGGAAGTTTGAGTAAGGAAGTGAATGCACAAGTGCTATGAATAACATTGGTGAGGTAGTGGTACAAATTGCTGCAGGGTATGATATAATAGCATTAACAGAGACATGGTTTAGGCTGGGGCCAGACTGGAAGCTAATCATTTCTTGTTACAAAATATTCAGGAGGATTAAAGTTGGAAGAAAATGTGTATGGGTGTCAGTTTTAATCAAAGATTCCATTACAGTGCGACAATGCTGGGATGATATAGGGGATGGTGCAAAAATTGAATCTATTTTGTTAGCTAAGGAATAAAATATTCTATTGGGAGTATATTGCATGTTGTCAAATAGCAGAAATGAAACTCAGGGAAAAATATGTAGATGAACCAGAAAAAAATTCGAAAGAATGAAAATTATAGTGTTAATTATCTGGCAACAATGTGGGGTGAGCAATACTGTAAGGAAGGCGACAGTTTCTTCAGTGTCCTAGAAAGTGACTTTAGACCGAAATGATGTGCTGCTGGTTTTGGCACACCAACTGCATATTCAGAGAATGGAAGTTCTTATGATTTATGAAGATAGCCATATGTTTTGTTATTCATTTGTGGGATGTAGACTTCGCATGGCCAGGCCAGCATTTATTGCCTATTCCTAATTGCCCTTGAGAAGGTGGTGGTGGACTGCCTTCTTGAACCGTTGCAATCCATGTGATGTACGTGCACCCACAGTACTAACAGTGAGTTCCAGGATTTTGACACAGTGACAGTGAAGGAATGGCAATATGTTTCCAAGTTAGGATGTTGTGTGACGTGGAGGGGAACTTGCAGGTGGTGGTGTTCCAAGCATCTGCTGCCCTTGTCTTTCTAGATCGCGGTCGTGGGTTTGGAAGCGATGTAGCCTGCAGGATGACATAGGTACACTCAATCATATCCTAGATCTGGGGGAGTCTTGCAATTTATGTGAATCCTAGGACCCTACTTCGTGGCTTCCGAACCGCGATGACAAAAGACAAGTAATTCAGCAGTGATCAGATGTTTGCAGAGATACAGGTCACAACGTTACCACATTCTGCTTCCCAAGCCAAGGTTAAAGAAGCTGATGGCATAAACACACTGATAGTTTTCTTGCCATGTGTGATACTGCCACAATTGCACAGAAGATTTAGAGGCCTAGCTCCAGCAAACCACAAAGTTATATACCGTCTCAATGATGAAACATAAATCATGGATCATTGCTCCTCAGCTACATCACAGTGGCATTGTCTGTGCAGTTACCTGTATAGGCAAAGGTCTGCTAAGCCCTCCTCTAATGCAAACTCATCTGGCTCTGTTGCTGCATTCAGAAATACTCTTCATGCTCAGAACCACCCTGAAACCGACTGAAAAGAGGATGAAGTTAACAGTGGGAAATGCAACAGCTCAAAAACCAATTTTTCCCCATCATCTGCAATTGTAAAGAGAATTACAGTTTTCAGAACTTTTGATCTGCGGTCCAGGAAGTTGGGTTCAAATGTGCCTGCATCACTCCACAGGAACAAGCCAGCTAAAACTGTGGGCTGGGAACCTTCATTTTCATCAGGTTAAAAGAATGCCCTGGAGTACTTCTACATTCCTGAATGCTGCCCAATTAGAAAATATTGGGCAGGGCACTTGCCCTGTGTTACTGGTGAGGAGGTCTTGATCCCTGAATTGAAGCTTCTGATGCTTCTGAGATGATGATTAGAATTATGGTTGTGGCAGCTCTATATTTTATCTATATGTTGCACTTACGATCTTATGATCATATTTTGTGATTTGACATGCGTGTGGAAATATATATTACTTACTTTGTTTGTTCTTGGGACACTGGCTAGATGAGCATTTATTGCCCAACCCTAATTGGGCTTGAGTTGGTGGTGGTGAGCTGCCTTCTTGAACCGCTGCAGTCCAGGCAGTGTAGGTGCATCCACAGTGCTGTTAAGAAGGCAGTTTCAGGATTTTGACCCAGTGAAGGTGAAGGAACAGTGATGTGGATCCAAGTCAGGACGGCGAGTGACTTGGAGGGGAATTTGAAAGTGGTGATGTTTCCAGGCATCTGCTTCCTTTGTTATAATTGCTGCAATTTACTGACAGAACATTGGATGAATACTTAATGCTTTGTCAAACATCCCTTTGCTACTTCAGAGTAGGCATTAATCTCTTTAAAAGATGTTAACTTAGAAGCATTTGTGTGTTACGGCCCTAAGAACAGTGCAAAAACGATAATATTTTCAGATAGTTGTTGCACAACATCAATGAACCAAAATCCTAATGTCACAAATAGAATATTTGCACTTGTAATTATAAAGTCAGTAGGTTTACAATGTTTTCATCTGTTGTGCACATGAATTTTTCATTTATCATTAAATATATCACGTAGTAATTACTGATCATAGTTGAAAGGCACTCTTGAAAGCAAGTCTTAAATGAACTCAATGGAGCTATCTCATTAATATTTCGGTAACAAATTGGCAGGGCTGTACTTTGCACATAGCAATAATACATTATGACCTCTTAACCGTGTACAGTAGAAACTACAGAAATCCCATTTGTGCTTTGAGCTGTAATAATTTCAGAGTATATTGCATCCAAGTATATTCAATCATCATTTGATATAAAAATAAATGATCAATTCTACAACAGGGGAGTTAATCTTTACTAATCAATTCCAAACAGTGGTGTCCTTACTCTGCCCCAATCACTGAGGTTTGGAGAGTTCTGGTTTACCCCATCCCTTAATGGATAAGCGTTAAAATCTCTGTGTAATATACCGCCTAACACTGCTATTTGGTATTATTTGTCAAGCAGATCTTCTGTTTCAGTGCTTGTTTTGGGAATTATGGACAGATTGCATGCAAATTCAAGTAACCTTATACAATGACTCACTGCAGATGAGGGGTATTCTGCCGTTATTGTGTAGAGTTGGAGAGTCAGATTGGCTTTCACTTTTGGGATTGTTCATAAAGCTCAATCCATATTTGAGAAACCAGAAAGGAAACGATCATCATGTGATAATGGTGAACTGGGCCTAGACAATTCAATGGTACGTACCTATTGTTTCAGCTCTTCATGAATACTATCTCAAATCTCACTTTGCTGACCATTTAACTAATGGCTGCTTTCTAACTTTCCTATCAACCTGCTAAATTAACTTTTAAATAAATTTGACTGAAATGTGCTAAAATCAATACTTTTAACTCAATTCCCCCAGTAATATTTTAATGTTAAGCGGTGGTACGGTGGCACAATGGTTGGCACTGCTGCCTCACTTCGCCGGGTTCAATTCCAGCCTCGGGTGACTATGCGGAGTTTGCACTTTCGCCCTGTGGCTGCGTGGGTTTCCTTCGGGTGCTGTGGTTTCCTCCCAAAGTCCAAAGATGTGCGAGTTAGGTGGATTGGCCATGCTAATTGCCCCTTAGTGTCAGGGGGACTAGAATGGCAAATACGGGGATAGGGCCTGGGTGGGATTGTTGTCAGTGCAGGCTCAATGGGTCAAATGGCCTACTCCTGCACTGTAGGGATTCTATGATAGCTGCACTTGGTCCTTGAATTGATTATTTCCTTCATACTGACAAATCAAACATGTGGGAGAAGATATAAAATCCTGCGCTTCTTTATTAATTTCATGTGCAAAGATAATCTTCATGAAGAAATTTGGCTGATGACTCCAGCTCTGGCGAGCAAAGGGTTAAGAAAAAAAATGTAATGTTACCTCCGTGCCATAAAGGAAGTAACATATCACTGCCCAGCTTGGATGGTTCTATTTATTCTGGAACAGGAAATGGGACAACTACATACAAAGCAATTTGTAGCATCTTGTGCTAATACAGAAGACTCAACTTAATTTGTCACAACAAAACGCATCAATAATTTGTTTTGACACAGTTACAGAATGTAACAGGTAGACACCCATTTTCTCTGCCAGCTATGCGTATATAATTTAAACCAAAATTACTTGCACTTGATGTTTCCATCCCCCAATATAGATATCCATTAGAAACTTGACATTGTTCATACCTCACTGTCAGTTACTGGGGAGCAAGATCTATTGCTTATTGTACTAACACAGAAGACTTGACAATGTCATACTTCGTCACTTAAAAGGAATGGGCACTTGTACTGAACATCATGGTATTTTAATTGTTTATAATGTAACATACTATGAATTCTGAATGACATTTAACATTGAAAAAAAACAGATAGCTGTTCAGTGTAAGGAAATATCATCAGCTATCAAAAACGTGCCAGAAAGAAATTAGATATTTCGTGTATCTGGAACTGACTGTAAAAATGATCAGAATCTCACAGAACGAATTATAGTGATTGCAACACTTGAAAAATTGATATTTTGTTACAGTTCATGTTATTTTGGACTAACTAAGAAGGTCAGCATTAATTGCCCATCCCTAATTGCCCCAGAGAAGGCGGTGGTGAGCTGTCTTCTTGAACCTCTGCAATCCATGTGGTGAAGTTCTCCCAGGCTGCAGTTAAGTAGAGAGTTACTGAATGATGATAAAGAAACAGTGATTATATTTCCAAGTCAGCATTGTGACTTGAAGGGGAACTTGGAGGTGCTGTCATTGTTATTCCAATGTGCCTACTGCCCTGTTCTTTCTTCATGGTTGAGGTCACAAATTTAGGAAATGCTTTCAAAGAAGCTTTGAGAAGTTGCTGCAGTGCATCTGGTACATGGCACACAATGCAACCAAGATCTGCAATTGGTGGAGTGAGTGTTTGAGATGGTGCCAATCAAATAGGTGGCTTTGTCTTGGATGATGTTGCACTTCCTGAGTGCTGTTGGAGCTGCACTCATTCTGGCAAATGGAGTGTATTCCATACAAGCCTGATTTAAGATTGCAGGTGGAGTCTCAGGAGATGAGTTACTCAATGCAGTCTACCCAAACTTTAACCTTCCCATTTGTGGTTGGTCCAAATAAGGTTTTGGTCAATAGTAACCCCCAGGATGTTGAGGGTAGGTGATTCATTGATGGTAATGCCATTGAATGTTAAGAGAAAGTGGTTAGACTCTCCCTTGTTGGAGATAGTCATTGACCAGTGCTTGTGTAGGGCAAATGTTACTTGAATGTTTTCCAGATTTTGCTGTAAGAAACTCATCAATTGGAAGTTCTGCCCGATGTCTCAGGGTTGAGGTGACTGGCCTGCAAAAACCACAGCTGTCTTCGTATGTGCTAGGTATGACTGCAGCCAGTGGAGAATTTTCACCCCCATTTCCACTGATTTCAATGTTACTGCCTCACCTTGATGTTGCATTTATTCAAATGCTACCTGATGTGAAAGGCAGTCACTCCCACCTCACCGCTGGAATTCAGCTCTTTTGCCCATATTTGGACCAAGACTGTAAAATAAAATCTGGAGCAGAGCGATTTTGACAGAACCCAATCTGAGTCTTCAGCATCAGCAGGGATGCTGTTGAGGTCATAGCCATTGCTACATCCAGCATGCCCAGCTGCTTCTTGTTAATAATGAATTGAATTGACTGAGGTCTCGCATCTGTGACAATGGGACCTCAGTAGGAGGTCAAGATGTATCATTCACTCTGCACATCTTTTTGAAGATGATACCAAATGCTTCAGTCTCGTCTTTTGCATTCACTTTGGCCTCCAGAATCACTGATGATGGGGATATCCATGGCGACTCTTCCTTCTGTTACTTGTTTAGTTGTGGTCCACAAGTAATCCAGAGTAATCAACCATAATCCAGAGTAATCCACAAGTAAGCCAGAGGCCCAGGCTAATGCCCAGTTCGGAAGAAGAGCCTCATTGAATTTGAAAAGTTAACTCTATTCCTTGCCTTTCAGCTTTGATTGTACATCTCTTCTGAGTTCCTTTTCCATTGTGGGGAGAGTTATGTAACAAGCAACTGAATTGATATTGGCTCTTTTGCACTATTATTCAAAGACAAAATTCTTCACTTTCTCTTGACAACTTGATCTGCTGCTTATTGCTGCGAATTGGCAATGGATCTAGCTCTCTGAAATAACTGACACATATTCCTGTACCTTTGTTGTTTGACAGTGCATATTTCACTACAATGTAGGTCATTGCCTTTTGATGAGACTGATGAGGAGCAAGTCATTAAAAGAAGTACACATTTATTTTTATGTAGTGCCTTCTATAATCCAAGATCATTCCAAAGCCATTCACTACAATGACTATTGTTTAAAGTCCAGTTACAGTTGTTATGTAGGTAAGTGTGGCAGACAATTTGCACACACCAGTGAGATAAATGACCAGTTAATCTGATGTGGCCTTCAGAATGAATGTTGGCCAGTTGACCAAAAGAACTTCCTAAGATGATCATTTATTGCTGGGCAAAACACAGGTGATTGTAAATTGGCAGTCAGTTTAGTGCATAGCTTAATTTTCTTTTCCTATGGGAATGAAGAGAGAGATAAAGAAGATGAAGTCAGACTCAAGCCACCATTGAGTTCCTATCAGGACCTTTGGTCCCATGTCACTCTGCCCCTAATGCCAACTCACTTCTGGATCACTTGCTTCTTCATTTCCAAGCCACCAGCACAGCTACACTGAGACAGAACCAATTAGGGATTGGTAGCGAGGATGGGGCACGGGGTGATTCAGAGAGCGTGAAAGGGTTTTTGGGAGGGAAGTATGTAAGGCTGTGCTATCTTCCCGCTGGAGGCTGACAACAAGGCTGAAAGGAATCAGTTCTTGAGACACAGAACATATGGGAACTAACTGGAACAACACATTTCCATGCAAGCTTTGAGGTCAGTCTCTGAAGATAGGAATGCAGAGGACATATGGGCATAGAGACAGGTCATTTGGCCCATTAGGTCCATGCCAGTGTTTATATTGTACTCAGGCCTCCCCCTGTCCTTTCTAAACTAAATCTACCATCGCAATCGTCTATTTCCTTCCCCATCATATGCATGTCTCACTTCCCTTTAAATGCATCTGTAAGATTCACTTCAATCATTCTATGTAGCAGCGAGTTCCACATTCTTACCAGTTTTGGGTAAAGCTGTTTCTTCTGAATTTTCTATTCAATTCCTTGGCGACTATCTTATATTGATGGCTACCAATTGTGTTATCCCAACAAGTGGAAATATCGGGTGGGGTTTTTCTTCCTCTCCGTGATGTGTTTCGTGGCAGTGGGAGGCGGTGCACCACTCGCTAGCAATGGGATCTTAAGTTAAAGTTAAAGTTTATTGAGGTTTATTTATTAGTCACAAGTAAGGCTTACATTAACATGAAGTTACTGTGAAATTCCCCTAGTCGTCACACTCTGGCGCCTGTTTGGGTCAATGCCCCTAACCAGCACGTCTTTTCAAACTATGGGAGGAAACTGGAGCACCTGGAGGAAACCCATGCAGACACGGGGAGAACGTGCAAACTCCACACAGACAGTGACCCAAGCCGGGAATTGAACCCGGGTCGCTGAGGCTGTGAGGCAGCAAGGCTAACCACTGTGCCGCCCCTTGTGGATCTTATGGTCCTACCATTGTCAATGGGGTTTCCTGTTGAATGCACCCCTTGTCACTGCGATACCTGCAGCATGGATGTGCTGTCAGCGGGACCACAATATCCCACCTCCGTGAACAGCAGCAAGATTTTGGCGATTCTCTCTATATCCATTCCTTTAAAATCTTTCATAATTTACAAGGTCATCCCTCAATCTTTTCTTTTAAGAGAAAAAGGACCCACTCTGCTCATTCTTTCCAGGTATATATAACTTTACATTTCTGATATAATGATTGTAAATCTTCTCCCCTGCGTCTCTATATTCTTTTTATAATATGATGTATGAAGTACATTCAGTACGCTCTAACCAAAGTTCAATATAGATTTAACATAACATTCCTACTTTGCATTCTAGGAATAATGGTTAATGTATTTAGTTTGTATTTTTTTGTGGTGTTGCTAACCCGTGGTGCAAACTTTATGATTGATGTATTTGCACTCAGAGATCCCTTTGTTTCTCAACCCCATCTAGATTCACACTTTGCAAGCATTTGTGAAAGTTGACAGGTGTGATTCTGTCTCGGAGGGTTTATTAGAATGCACAGCACACCTTCACCTAAGAGGAAGCCAGGGATCAAAGATTCTTTCACCTCCCTGCAAGCACAGACAGAAGCTTTTGGTGACAGTAGGGGATATAATAGATAGAATCCCACACACCAGCCTGTGGACCACGACAGCTGCATTTCATGCTGTTGTCTCACAGAGATTTCAGAATTAGATAGCTACTATTAGATCAACCATTCCACTTATATGTGGGGGGATGCTGATTCAAGGGCCCAATGGAATAGAGTCCACACGCTTGAAGTGGGGACCCAGCCCCTGCCACAATATTGATGGTTCAGCGTCCCTGATAGTAGTATTTCTGATAGTAGGCCCGAATTATGGGGTGGGATTTTCCAGCCGCGCTCGCCTCAGGACCTGAAAATCCCACCAGAGGTCAATGGACCTTTTTCACGGTCCACCCCCACCCATTTTGATTCCTGTAGTGGGTTGGACAGGAAAATTCCACCCATGGAGTTAGTGGCAAGTAGCTGCTCTGCTAATTGAGACTTGTCTGAATACCTGCAATCAAAAAGTAGTTATCAATGCACTCTTGCATATTGGTCATCGGTTAGGTCCTGCAGTGATCAGTGTGGGGATATTCGCTAATTACTGGACTTGCGGATAGCGAAGAGCATTGTCGGGAAATTGGGCTGGAATATAGATAGGCTGGAAAATTGGGCGGAGAGGTGCCAAATGGAGTTTAATCCGGATAAATGCAAAGTGATGCATTTTGGAAGAAATAATGTAGGGAGGAGTTATACAATAAATGGCAGAGTCATCAGGAGTATAGAAACACAGAGGGACCTAGGTGTGCAAGTCCACAAATCCTTGAAGGTGGCAACACAGGTGGAGAAGGTGGTGAAGAAGGCATATGGTATGCTTGCCTTTATAGGACGGGGTATAGAGTATAAAAGCTGGAGTCTGATGATGCAGCTGTATAGAACGCTGGTTAGGCCACATTTGGAGTACTGCGTCCAGTTCTGGTCGCCGCACTACCAGAAGGACGTGGAGGCGTTAGAGAGAGTGCAGAGAAGGTTTACCAGGATGTTGCCTGGTATGGAGGGTCTTAGCTATGAGGAGAGATTGGGTAGACTGGGCTTGTTCTCCTTGGAAAGACGGAGAATGAGGGGAGATCTAATAGAGGTGTACAAGATTATGAAGGGTATAGATAAGGTGAACAGTGGGAAGCTTTTTCCCAGGTTGGAGGTGACGATCACGAGGGGTCACGGGCTCAATCTGAGAGGGGCGAAGTATAACTCGGATATCAGAGGGATGTTTTTTACACAGAGGGTGGTGGGGGCCTGGAATGCACTGCCAAGTAGGGTGGCAGGCACGCTGACATTGTTTAAGACTTACCTGGATAGTCACATGAGCAGCCTGGGAATGGAGGGATACAAACGATTGGTCTAGTTGGACCATGGAGCGGCACAGGCTTGGAGGGCCGAAGGGCCTGTTTCCTGTGCTGTACTGTTCTTTGTTCTTTGTACTTTTTTCATTTATAATCTAGATGTAGGTGTTGGGGGAATGAGCTGAAGTTTAAAGTCTAGACCGAGCTATGAGCAAGAATTATTACTATTGAGGATGCTATGCAGTTACAAGCAGGTCCAGATGTACTGGGGGATTGAACCTGTTCCTTGCAAATTATGTTGAAGTTTTGTTTTATTCATATGTGGGACATGGGTGTCACTGGCTGGCCAGCATTTATTGCCCATCCCTAGTTGCCCTTGAAAGACAGTTGACAGACAACCACATTGCTGTGGCTCTGGAGTCACATGTAGGCCAGACCAGCTAAGGATGGCAGATTTCCTTCCCTACAGGACATTAATGAACCAGATAGGTTTTCCAACAATCGGCAATGGTTTCACACTCATCAGTAGATTCTTACTACCAGATATTTTTTATTGAATTCAAATTCCACCAAACGCTGTGGCGGGATTTGAACTCGGGTCCCCAGAACATTAGCTGAGTTTCTGGATTAATAGTCTAGCAATAATATCACTAGGCCATCGCCCCTCTAGAAAAGTTAGAAAAATGCATTGTTCTGCATGTGATCAAATGCTAAACATGCATATAACTTGCAATGAAAAAAATCCAATGGTGAAAGAAGGAAGTCTGGATATAATAATCTCTATGTGCAATTTCATGAAACTGTAATCAAGGCAAGCAGAACCCTAGGGTGTAGTCACAGGATGATTCACCAAAAGCAAAGGTTAAAATGTTGTCCTTGGCTAAATCTCACTTAGAATCTTGTGCTTTGTTTTGGTAACCTATCAGTGCAGAGTAGGGTAGAATCAAAGAATTCCAAAATGGTTACAGCACAGAAGGAGACCATGCAGCCTCTCATATCCATGCTGGCGCTTTACAAGAGCAACTCACCTCGTTCCACTTCTTCCATCCCAAGTATTAAGACTTTGAAAAGTGTGCAGAAGAGAGCCACAAGATTAATTTAAGTTTTAGAGCACCCATGGGACAGCACAGTAGCACAGTGGTCAGCACTGCTGCCTTACAGTGCCAGGGACCCGGGTTCAATTCCAGCCTCGGGTCACTGTCTATGTGGAGTTTGCACATTCTCCCTGTGTCTGTGTGGGTTTCCTCCCACAGTCTAAAGGTGTGGATCAGGTGGATTGGTCATGCTAAATTGCCCCTCAATGTCAGGTGGATTCGCAGGGTAAATATGTGGGGTTACAGGGATAGGGCTTGGGTGGGATTGTTGTCGGCACAGACCTGATGGGCCGAATGGCCTCCTTCTGCACTGTCGGGATTGTATGATTCTATGTTTCTCAGACAAGCGTAGCAGTTGGATCTAAATATTTTACTGAAGTGCAGGATTACAGAGACTTGACTAACGTATATGAAATAACAATGAGATTAGAGTAGATTGCACTTGTATAGACCAGTTATTTCAGCTGAGTAAGTCAGTGTAAGGACAGGACTAGTCTGGATGTTGAGTGGCTCTTCTTTTCACTGAGTATAGATATGTTGTGGAACAGCTTGCAGGTTCATGCAGTGAGTTGCTGTATTTCTTCAAGCAGGAGTGGGTGCGTTCCTGGGAAGGCAGAGAACACATTATATTGGAGGAAGGCTTTCCATAACGTAATGTAAGGTGGAACAGCTTTGGCAAATCAGACAGGAATTTTCCAATCCTCCACCTGCCCCCTGTAGGAGCTTTTTGGGAGACAAAGTACAAAGGACTCATGGAGACAGTAATTCTAGTTGAAGACGTACTTTATTGCCCAGGCCTAGTTGCATGCGCGTAGGGGGGCAATTTGAAGGCAGCACAAATTACTCCAAATTGCATTGCTTCTGGTATTACAATTATATGATTTTCAAAGATAATTTCCCCGCCCCCTCTGCTCATCCTGCTGGACGGGAGCCAACCATTATTAGTATAGATCATTTATCTTGACCAATAGCATCCTACTCTCTGATGACATGGGAATATGTGAATAAAATTATTTCTCCCTGTCTCCTAGAAACTCTTTATCTGCAAGTTGTATTGCTCTATTCATTTTTCTGATAGTTTGTACTGTCTGGGACACACACTGATAAGAGGGTTCCTTTGCTTCTCTCAGTAGTTGTATTGTTTTCAAGGAATGTAGTTCTTCTTATTTAGCTATATCCCATCATGCTTAGAGCAGTGTGTAATTGGCCAAGTTGTATGCTTTAATACAGAATATAATATGTTTTCAAAAATACATGTTTAAATTCTCTAACAGTGGTTATATGTGTTTCTATGGATATGCAAACAATACCTTTGTAACTTCAGGTCCTTTGTGCTTTTACTGTACTATATTCACTCTAAATCAATCTATTCTGATCGACTGGTCTTTTTCATCTCAGATTCTCCTAAACCCCCTCTAACACCCTAATCCCCCCCCCCCCCCACCCGCCCCCTTTCATTAGCTTGGGTTTTTATATGTTTTTGTACATTCCCTAAGTGGCTGCCATACATCACTCCAACTGGGTGAGTCCTACATGTATTCTGATGCATATGGCATCACACTGTCCAGGTCAGATTGAATGGATCAGTAAATTTTACATCTGTTCATCATTTGTGTATGTTCATTTGATCTTTCACTTCTGACTTAATTGAAAACTTTGGCTTGTTACAGATGACTGCCATACTAAAAGAGACTGGTGCAGGCTAGGACTACCTCAAGCAAAATATGTATGTCGGAACAATTGGTACTGATCAATGTGATATTATGAACTGATTTATAATGGCGGTGCTCATGATTTATTAGTAATTCACTGTTACTAGTGCAGTAACCTTTATTCCCAGAGCATACTTCTGCCATATCTTCTGACAGTTTGATGAACATTTATATACCATTTCCTCCTCTATTGATTTCCACTAAACAGAAGATTTAATATCCTTTTCCATATATAGATTGTATTTCCTTGCCTTGGCTTTTTATTCCTTCATCTGTCCTCTTTCTTCACCTCCACTAGCTTGTCATACCCATCTCTTTATGTGGTAAAGGTTTTATTTGTGCCCAGGATGAGGATGGGGCCTATACTTGTTGCCCATCATTTATTGTCCTGGATCCTAATCCCCAACTCTCACTCAGATTGGAAATACAGAAGACAGGGATGAAACCCTCAAGGCATTTAAGAAAGGGGGCCTAGAAAATTTTAACAGTGGGGCTTCATTGCCACTTAAGTGACAGGCTGTCCCCTAATTCACATTGGCAATAGGGAAGTCCACTCACCTACTGTGCTTAATGTCCTGCTATCTCCATCCCCAACTCTGTCTCCTCTTTAAGGTAGCCATGATGTGGAGATGCCGGCGTTGGACTGGGGTAAGCTCTTCACTCACCTGAAGAAGGGGCAACACTCCGAAAGCTTGTGCTACCAAATAAACCTGTTGGACTTTAACCTGGTGTTGTGAGACTTCTTAGTGTCCTCTTAAAGGTGCAGATTAAGATGAAGTTTCTCTCATCCTTTAAACCTTATTTATTTATTAGCATCGCAAGTAGGCTTACATTAACACTGCAATGAAATAATTGTGAAACACCCCCCCAGTCGCCATACGCCGGCGCCTGTTAGGGTACACTGAGCAAGAATTTAGCATGACCAATGCACATAACCAGCGTGTCTTTTAGACTGTGGGAGGAAACTAGAGCACCCAGAGGAAACCCACAAAGACACGGGGAGAACGTGCAAACTCCGCACAGTCATCCAAGCCAGGAATCGAACCCGGGTCTCTGGCGCTGCAAGGCAGCAGTGTTAACCACTGTGCCATCATGTCACTCTCATCCTGTTCATCTCCAGCAATGAGTAGGTTTACACTCCCCCCCACCCCCCTCTCCTCCCCCGCCGCCGCTCTCCCCCCCCCCCCCCCCCCCCCGCCTCCCGTACCCACTCCACCTCCTTTTCTGGTGTCTTGCTATAGCAGAAGAAGTGAGGGGAAAGAGGGAGGTAATCTTTCCCAGAAGCTGAAGGAGCAGCTGCAAAGTCACTGTCAAACACAACCAGCTGCTGGAGACAGATTGCAAGTCCCTTTGCTTCATTTTCTGTGCGATATTATGACCTCACATTTTAGCATGAAGTCAGCTCTTAGCACTCCAGCTGCAGGCAGTGTCCCTGCTGTCATAGTCATAGATACCCAGATGGCTGATGTTTACATATATGGCATATCCACAAGAACAGGCATGCGGGCTACATTTACCAAAACTGAAATAAGTTGCTGGCGCCTTAAAGCATCTCAAGTTCTGCTTTTAATTTTTATTTCCATGTATGGTAAAGTAAAATGTATTTATTGGTCACAAGTAAGGCTTACATTAACACTGCAATTAAGTTACTGTGAAATTCCCCCGATCACCACCTGTTTGGGTCAATGCACCGAACCAGCATGTCTTTCAGAATGTGGAAGGAAACCGGAGCACCCGGAGGAAACTCACGAATACCAAGGAGAACATGCAAACTCCACACAGACAGTGACCCAAGCTGGAATCGAACCCAGATCCCTGGCACTCTGAGGCAGCAGTGTGAACCACTGTGCCACCATGCCACCCACAGAGAGGGACATAGAGAACCAATCATTCAAGTGCAGTTTTGCACTCTTGATGTCACATTTATTTTCTGACCAAAAGCTTTGGACTGCTGAGATTCACCATTTCCCACTAAATATTAGCCAAGCTAGTGGGAATTTCTGCTTTGAAGGAGGTAGTCTCTGGCTCCATATCCTTAATGATGCTTCCTTGGAGCTATCAGACTATGCTATTCTAAATTTCATTTGCCCATCACTATCCCCAGTGCACTAAATTTAAAATAACCATCATAGTGTGGAACTTTATGGCACCCACTAGAGTGGGAAATGTGGTGTGCTTAATTAAGACTTAATTAGGCAGGATGAAAATTTTCAATTTCCCAATGGCCGGTGAAGATGCAGTGATAAAGTCAGCGACATCGTTGCGATGTGTAGAAAATTGCACCGGCCTGTGGCAGCTTCCATAATGCAGTAATACATTTGCATGCTATGAATACTCATTAACAGATTTCAATTAAGTCCTACCTTCAAGATAAAGTCAGCAATGCACAGAAAGCTTGGAACATGCGGCTCAGCATTATTTACAGATAATACGCACTGGTCAGCTTTGTGCTGTTGTGAGTAAGGGAACCAGGTTTCCATGTTGAACTCTTTGGCACAAGGCAGTTGGTGTTGAAAGCTTGGTGCTCGGGTACAGGGAGATGTGGAAGAGGGAAAGAAGGGCGGGGATAGAAGGTAGTGTTCGGGTGCACCGAAGTGCGGAAGAATCAAGGACCTAGCATCCTGGGTGTGCTGGTTCTGAGTGGGAGTGGGGATGGGTGGGTCAAGCAGGGGTTTAAAAATGGATGAAGGGCTTAGCTAAAGGGAGGGGGTAGGTGCCATTAATGGTAGTGCTGTGAAATTCAAAATTCGGCTTCAGGATGGGATAGGAAATGTACAGGATTGGATCTTGAATGTAAATATGCCATTTTATGTGGCTCAGTGAAAATGTATTTTTGTTTGCAAGTATTGTAGATTGAAGTGGGAAGAGGGTCATTTTGGATGTGTGGAGTTTATGTTATACAGAACTGGCTGACTAAAGGGACTCCCTAATAATTAGATAAATGGGTGAGAGCCATGGACGAGTATGCTCTCACATGTACGCCTGCCCTTTTCACACAATTACAGCCATAATCATTCACCCAATTTTCCTGCAACTTCAGCAGCAGGAGGAGAGAATGTGAAGAAGGTGAGCTCTAGATTTCACTCCAAAGATAAATGAGGTGGTGAAGTATTACATTTACACACATGTTTACATTTTAATTAGAATCAAAATTTGTCCTAAACTTCACACTCTGTAAATCATTTTCATTGAGTTGAATAATGTTGTGGAGATGCCGGCGTTGGACTGGGGTAAACACAGTAAGAAGTTTAACAACACCAGGTTAAAGTCCAACAGGTTTATTTGGTAGCAAAAGCCACACAAGCTTTCGAGGCTCTGAGCCCCTTCTTCAGGTGAGTGCTCAGAGCCTCGAAAGCTTGTGTGGCTTTTGCTACCAAATAAACCTGTTGGACTTTAACCTGGTGTTGTTAAACTTCTTATTGAATAATGTTGGCAGTGTTAGGTAGATGTTGACATTGTGCATTAATATAAAATGGTTGGTAGCAAGTTGGCAACCCAATTAACATGTTAGTGGAAATAAATATGTGGCTGCCAACTTACTCTCACCTGTTTTATCATTATTATTGCTATTACATTGAGTCAACACTTTCCCCAATGAGCTTTCAAAATGCTCTTTATGGAAGATGAGCAAGCAGGAACTAATTTTATGCCGATTATCAACTGAGGCTATCATTAGTGACTAGTCACATGTAATAACAATGTCTGTTCATAAAAGCCAGTTTGTAGATGAGTCAGCAGCCCATGTCCACATGTAGCAAGCTCTGGACAACCGTCAACCTTGGGCTGATAAATGGTGATGACTATCTCCAACATGAGAAAATTTAACCATCTCCTTTTGCCATTTCAACAGCATCATCCTTGCAGAATCCCCACCATCAACATATTGGGGATCACCCTCAACCAGAAACTTAACTGGACCTGCCACATTTGTGACTCCAAGAGCACAATGGAGATTATGGTCGGAATTTTACCGGCCCGCATGCCAAGGGAATTGGAGCAGGTGAGGGGCAGATCATAGAAAGGTCTGTTGACCTCGGGTGGGATTTTACAATTTTGGGATGAGTGAGGCCGTAAAATCCTGCCCTATGTATTGTGCAGCTAGTAACTCACATCCTGACTACCCCAATCCTTTCCATCAGCTACAAGGCACAGGTCAGGATTGTGATGCAGTCCTGTCCACTTGCCCGGGTGAGTGCAGTTCCAACAATGCTCAAGAAGGTCAACACAACCAAGCTAAAGCAGTCTGTTTGATCGGCACACCATCTTCCACTGTAAACACTCTCTCCACCATTGGCACACATTGGCAACAGTGTTTACCATCTACAAGACCAACTGTAGCAACTTGCCAAGCTTCCTTTGATGGCACCTTCCAAACCAATGACTTCCACATTCTAAAAGGCAGCAAGTGCATAGGAATACCACCGAGTTCTTCAAGTCACACACCAACGTGGTTTAGGAATATATTGCTGTGTCCCCATTGTGATTGGATCAAAAGCTGTAACACCCTCCTTAATGGTGCCCACATCACACAGACTGCAGTTGTTCAAGAAGGCAGTTCACCATCACCTTTTTAAGGGCACATATGTATAGCTAAATGCTGGCCTTGTTGTCCAAATTCCATGAATGCATTAAAGAAAATTATAAGAAGACTGAATTTGTTCCAGAAAACAGCAGGTCTGGCCCATGGAGCAGACTAATTTCCTAGTTTAGTTTTCCTCTTAACTGCTGGTTCAACACCATAATCTCACACTACATCCTAACTAACGTAATCATATCTAATCTTATAGTGTATGTACTTGCTTGCCCCTCTATTTTCTATTATATCTGACTCCACTAACTTTATCTGAAAACTGCACCAAAATTGATGAGTTAGCCGATAATTCTAGACATATATACTGTGGTGTGGTGAACCCATTTACTATTCATTCACATCTCAGTTGATGCCCAGTACTGTATCTTTGTTGCAGATATTTAATTCCTCTCTGAACTTCAATCTTTACAAACATGAGAAGATAATAAACAAATGCATAGTAGTAATGATATGTCATTATTATGGACCTTGTCAGGTGAATTCCAGATAATGATGAAGGTCAGAAAACATTAGACAGATAAGAGATCGCTATGATTCCTTATAATTGAATTTATCCACAAACATTCGCAATGACCAACCAACAGTGTGTTGATACTGATAGTAAATAAATGTAATCCAAAAAGTTGTAGTATCCTTATTTGTCCAACTTGGTTCAGTACTCAATTCTAAGTCCGGATGTTTTGAGTAGAAGACCATCTAATGAGTTTAGGAATATAATCCAAGCTGGATTTCCAGTGCTGAGGCAATGCAGCATTGGTAGAATGGTCATCCTTTAGAAGAGATTCACGTGGGCATTTAGCATCTCTTGATATTATGTGGATGAAAGGACAGAGCCTTCTTCTGAGGGTTGATGTCTTGATGTGTCATGTCTGTGGTGCAAGCATTAGTCTGACAGGACAAGTCCCTGCAAAAGAGTCAAGCATCCTATAATTGAGCTGTGAAAGGGGAGCAGAGGATGAGTGGAAGGCACTCTCCTAATTAAAGATTGGTTAAACAGTTAAGTTAGATATTCTCACCATAACTCAGCATCGACACATATGCCTATTATTGCCGACGTACAGTGTACACTGCCTTTTTAACTATCAGGTAACTGATAATTCTGGACATAATATATAATGGTGCAGTGAATCTGTTTGCAATAGGCTTGCGACTTTAAAGGAAATTGGGGACTTCTTGATTTGCGGCCTGTTCCTGGTCTTTCTGACACTTTGTGCCTTTTTTCTACATTTTGCTCCAATGCATTGTTTTGCTATTTTCAATCAGGGGTTCTATCTTGTATAATTATGGCTTAACAAGTGTAATTAAGTATGACAACACTTCAGTTCTGCCCATGGGTATACCACTGGCCATATGTGTTGGTCCTAGAGGTGGAATGAGGAAATATGAAAGGGACATATGAAAGGATGCGCTGCAGCAAAGGTCCTTAGACAGCACCTTCCAAACCCATAACCACTTCCATCTAGCAGGACAAGGGCAACAGATACATGGGAACACCACCACCTGCAAGTTCCCTCCCAAGCCACTCACCATCCTGCCTTGGAAATATATCGCCATCCCTTCGCAGTTACTGGGTCAAAATCCTGTAATTTCCTCCCTAACGGCATTGTGGGTTAACCCACAGCACGTGGACTGCGGCGATTCAAGAAGGCAGCTCACCACCACCTTCTCAACTAGGGATGGGCAATAAATACTGGCCAGCCAACGACGCCCATGTCCTACGAATGAATTTTAAAAAGTGCAACCTTACGGCTTTATCTAACCCCCAATTTGTACTGAGCAGGGCTGTCTGCCTTGACTGGTCAGGAATGATTAACAAAGAAGGCAATGACACAAATATGCAGTCTCTAGATCTTCAGAGCTCTTCTAGGACAGAACTGGTTGTCAACGTGATCATTGTCGTGACCCATTGCGATCTGGCTCCTTCCAAACAGCATAATTGAAATTTATGGCAGTTCGATTCTTCATGTCAGTGTGTGTCCTTCTGGATGAATGTGACCAAATACAAATATCCATAATATCAGGCCAGCGTATGACCATGCAAACACTAGTGCCACACAATTTATTGATGTGCCTGCATATTAGTTGAAACATCAAGGGTCATTTGAGTGAGGAATTTGTGTGATGCAGCCATGGGGCA
Source organism: Mustelus asterias (assembly GCF_964213995.1). Lineage (NCBI taxonomy): Eukaryota > Metazoa > Chordata > Chondrichthyes > Carcharhiniformes > Triakidae > Mustelus > Mustelus asterias. Next base: position 154,183,914 of record NC_135801.1, on the reverse strand, counting down.
GGGTTTCCAATAAGGGCTCATGAGGATTAGTTCCAGATCCTGACTCTGCATGATATGCTTCATGCCCATTGGGTTTTCGAAAGCAGCAGCCATTAAAGGCATGGGAGTGGGAAAGCCCCCAATGCTGGAGGGGCAATGGGAGGAGCTCCATCAGTCAGAGACTGGCACTCCCACCAGCCAAGTTGGGAAACTGCCAATCTGAAGTTGAAGACTGAGAGGGACAGGGACTGGTCTCTGATTAAAAAATTCACTGTTGCCTGGTGTATAGTAAGTGAAGAGTTAACATTTTCGCCAGCCAACTTAGCAATATCCATGCGGTGGGAACCTAAGTTTGGGATGTAGCTGTGTTTTGCACCATATGATAGTACCACTGTGATCACAGGTCAAGTTGACCTGCCTGTATTACTCTATGTATTTTGTTTTCCAAGTACGTTTATGCCAAGTCTCACACATGAGTTGTTAGCGCCACAGTGAAAAAACAAGGGCTTTGACCTGGTATGTTGGACTTCATCATGACCGGGATCTTGAATGGTGCCAGGAACTCTCAAGCTCCAGACCAGCCGGCGTTACCAGCGTCCCTGTTGGGCAGAAGGCTGTGAGAACCATTGCTTCTTTTCATTTCTCTTGTATTCCTTTCACAAGACTTACACTTTTTCAATAAATCATTATAATAGTTTAGGAATTACAATTCTAGCCTGTCTCTTATTTAACATTCTCCTGGACCATTAAAAGAACAAATCAGAACACATGGCTATGATCCCTCATAGGGGGATCGGTCAGTGGCTGCAGCTGAAGCTTGCCAGATCTAATGGGTTGGGAGTGGGGGGGCTCACTCGTGTGATTCTGCACCCCCCCCCCCCCTCAATTCCCATGCCATCCACTCAATTTCTCACTTTGAGCCCAGCACGTTGCCTGGTTATGGTCTAGATCAATGTGAGCCATCCAGAAAATCCCAGTCACTGCAAGAATGGAAGTTTCATAGGCACATTAAATCAAAAACAAATCCCCTCAATTGGCCCCTCCAAACAACAAGTTCTTGTTCCTCCAAGGCCACCTCCACTCACTCCTTTTTAGTCATGCTATGAATCTTTGAGTGATTCTTCAGAATTCTAGAGAGGTCAATGCGTGTGCTCAGGTATTTGTTAATCCTTGACTCCGTGACAAAGGCTATTTCTGCCCCTTGACTTTTGATTTGAAGAAAAGCCTACTTTGCAATGCTGCTCAGAAGAAATCCTTTCAAATAAAGATTAAAAGACGATATATTGTTGTGCCACAGATGCCTGGGTGTCCGAATGTGAAACGAGGAATAAAAAGCAAAAAATACTGAACAATACTGAAAAAATACTGAACAACCTTTGACAAGGTATTGCATGGTAGGTTGTTGCATAAGGTTAAATCTCACGGGATCCAGGGTGAGGTATCTAAATGGATATAAAATTGGCTTCTTGACAGAAGCCAGAGGGTGGCTGTGGAGAGTTGTTTTTCAAACTGGAGGCCTGTGCCCAGCGGTGTGCCTCAGGGATCAGTGCTGGATCCACTGATATTTGTTATTTATATTAATGATTTGGATGAGAATATAGGAGGCATGGTTAGTAAGTCTGCAGATGACATTAAGATTGGTGGCATAGTGGACAGTGAAGAAAGTTATCTCTGATTGCAACGGAATCTTGATCAATTGGGCCAGTGGGCTGATGAATGGCAGATGGAGTTTAATTTAGATAAATGTGAAGTGATGCATTTTGCTAGATTATATCAGGGCAGGGACTTACTCAGTTAATGGTAGGGCGTTGGGGAGAGTTACAGAACAAAGAGATCTAGGGGTACATGTTCATAGCTCTTTGAAAGTGGAGTCATAGGTGGACAGAGTGGTGAAGAAGGCATTCGGCATGCTTGGTTTCATTGGTCAGAACATTGAATACAGGAGTTGGGACATTTTGTTGAAGTTGTACAAGACATTGGTAAGACCACACTTAGAATACTGTGTATAGTTCTGGTCACCCTATTACAGAAAGGATATTATTAAACTAGAAAGAGTGCAGAAAAAATTTACTTGGATGCCACCGGGACTTGATGGTTTGAGTTACAAGGAGAGGCTGGATAGACTGTTTCTCTGGAGCGTAGGAGGCTGAGGGGTGATCTTATAGAGGTCTATAAAATAATGAGGGGCACAGATCAGCTAGATAGTCAATATCTTTTCCCAAAGGTAGGCGAGTCTAAAACTAGAGGGCATAGGTTTAAGGTGAGAGAGAAGAGATACAAAAGTGTCCAGAGGGGCATTTTTTTCACACAGAGGATGGTGAGTGTCTGGAACAAGCTGCCAGGGGTAGTAGTAGAGGCGGGTACAATTTTGTCTTTTAAAAAGCATTTGGACAGTTACATGGGTAAGATGGGTATAGAGGGATATGGGCCAAATGTGGGCAATTGGGACTAGCTTTGCGGTTTAAAAAAAAAGGCAGCATGGACAAGTTGGGCCGAAGGGCCTGTTTCCATGCTGTAAACCTCTATGACTCTATAATCATGAGCTAAGAGGAAGTCTACCCTCTCCTGTTCCCTTAATTGCTTCCAGTTTTAAGATTTGATGGAGCCTCTGTCTATAGGAAGTCAATGATGTGGATGAGGAGGATTTCCTCCTGTCACCATGTATTCTTACCCATTGTGTATCCCCTCTCTGGCAAGCAACTATGATAAGCGTGATCCATGTATTGTGTACATTGACCAATATTGGAGGACAGCGGACTTTGAAGACAGTCATCCTTTTGACAATATCCTATGACGTTGGAAATCAAACACTGCCACCAGAATTCTACCGCCCCACCCACCACGGAGTCAGAGTGGGCGAGGGGGCGGACAATGGAAATGTCCATTGACCTTGGGCTGGATTTTCCGGTCTCGCTTGAGCAAGGCCATGAAGTCCTGCCCTACATCCTCAAAATGAACACGTTTGCCCTCCCCCACCTGCTTACTAAATGATTAATAAATTATAAGCACATCATTGTGAAAAAAAGCTCTAATGGACACTAGGTTGAGACCAGGGTTGTCAGAAAAATAAGAGGCAAGCCACATCACATAACCTATTCCTGTTTCATGGAGATGGGCAGCCAGTTAGGGTGGTTAACACTCCAGCTAGGGCTGATATTGTGGGCTCGTCAGGACTTTCCCAGCATTGGAGTCCCACCTCACCATGTGCAGAAGCAAGCAGTTCTTTTATTTTATTCATTTGTGGGACATGGGCGTTGCTGGCTGGCCAACATTTATTGTCCATCAGTAGTTGCCCTTGAGAAGGTGGTGGTGAGCTGCCTTCTTGAATCGCTGCGATCCATGTTCTGTGGGTTGACCTGGGAGGCAGGAGACCATCAGACCTAGTGAGCCCATGCCACAATGATGAGGCTGCGGGGATGAAAGACCATAATCATGCCCCAATTCAATCCTGTTTTCTTTCCATCCCAAGTGTCTCTACTGGCTTCACGAGCCTTCATTGCAGCCCCTCTGAGCTGGTGAGGTCACATCCATGATGAGGAACCTTTGCATTCTCCAAACTGCCTCAAGTACCTTTTTTAGTTCCACCTGTGGTCTGACCAACGGTCTTTATAAGTTCAAAATTAACCTACATTTGTAAAGAAGAAAGGGGGGGAAAAAAAACAAAAGGTAGAAAAAATACAGGAGCCAGTATCAAAAAATAATTCAGGAAGCAAAAGGCAACCAGGGAATAACGAACAAAGGTGTTTGCAATTGAAGTTAGCTTTAGTAACATTGTTTCAAAAACCCAACTTCGACAAGGCAAAACTAAATTAGTCACGTCGGCAACCTCAATATTGAAGAACTATTTTGTCGGGGGAAGGGATGGGGCTGGGCGGAGGGCTGTGATAGTTAACAAGGGTTGGTAAGTTGATGGAGAGGATCCTGAGAGACAGGATTTATGATCATCTAGAGAAGTTTAGTATGATCAAAAGTAGTCAGCACGGCTTTGTCAAGGGCAGGTCGTGCCTTACGAGCCTGGTTGAGTTCTTTGAAAATGTGACCAAACACATTGACGAAGGAAGAGCGGTGGATGTGGTCTATATGGACTTCAGCAAGGCGTTCGATAAGGTCCCCCATGCAAGACTTCTTGAGAAAGTGAGAGGGCATGGGATCCAAGGGGCTGTTGCCTTGTGGATCCAGAACTGGCTTGCCTGCAGAAGGCAGAGAGTGGCTGTGGAGGGGTCTTTCTCTGCATGGAGGTCAGTGACCAGTGGAGTGCCCCAGGGATCTGTTCTGGGACCCTTGCTGTTTGTCATTTTCATAAATGACCTGGATGAGGAAGTGGAGGGATGGGTTGGTAAGTTTGCTGACGACACCAAGGTATGTGGTGTTGTGGATAGTTTGGAGGGATGTCAGAAGTTGCAGCGAGACATAGATAGAATGCAAGACTGGGCGGAGAAGTGGCAGATGGACTTCAACCCGGATAAGTGTGTGGTGATCCATTTTGGCAGATCCAATGGGATGAAGCAGCAGTATAATATGAAGGGTACCATTCTTAGCAGTGTAGAGGATCAGAAGGACCTTGGGGTCCGGGTCCATAGGACTCTTAAATCGGCCTCGCAGGTGGAGGATGCGGTCAGGAAGGCGTACGGCGTACTGGCCTTCATTAATCGAGGGATTGAGTTTAGGAGTCGGGAGATAATGCTGCAGCTTTATAGGACCCTGGTTAGACCCCACTTGGAGTACTGCGCGCAGTTCTGGTCACCTCATTACAGGAAAGATGTTGAAGCCATTGAAAGGGTGCAGAGGAGATTTACAAGGATGTTGCCTGGATTGGGGGGCATGCCTTATGAGGATAGGTTGAGGGAGCTTGGTCTCTTCTCCCTGGAGAGACGAAGGATGAGAGGTGACCTGATAGAGGTTTACAAGATGTTGAGAGGTCTGGATAGGGTAGACTCTCAGAGGCTATTTCCAAGGGCTGAAATGGTTGCTACGAGAGGACACAGGTTTAAGGTGCTGGGGGGTAGGTACAGAGGAGATGTCAGGGGTAAGTTTTTCACTCAGAGGGTGGTGGGTGAGTGGAATCGGCTGACGTCGGTGGTGGTGGAGGCAAACTCGTTGGGGTCTTTTAAGAGACTTCTGGATGAGTACATGGGATTTAATGGAATTGAGGGCTATAGATAGGCCTAGAGGTGGGGATGTGATCGGCGCAACTTGTGGGCCGAAGGGCCTGTTTGTGCTGTGGCTTTCTATGTTCTATGTTCTAAGGGAAATTGGTGAGGATTCCACTAACACCTAAGGTATAGTCTTTGCTCCAACCCAAAATGTTCCATCATTAAATGCACCTTAGGTACATGTGCCTGCCAGACTAATGTTGTGATCACTTCTTGCTCTGTCAGGCTCACACCAAGAGCAGAAAATTGGACGATGAGCTTATAACTGGGAACCAAATGTGCTTTAATACTCATCACCAGTCATGCTGAGTGCGTAAAAGGTGAACACTGGTAAGATCTAACGACAGCTTAGTCACCCAGAGCACCAATTGGTGTGATATTGTACACATACCAATGCAGACAATGACATGTACCTTTAAGAAGCTGCATGGTGACATTATTATGTGCAAGGCCAGAGGATAAAAGGTACAGCCTCCATGTGAAATGTTCACTACTGCCTGCCATCCCTATTGCAGATGTTCACCACTGTCACCTCTCTATCAGTAAGACTTCATGTATACCTTCCGAAATCATAGAAATCATAGAAACCCTACAGTACAGAAAGAGGCCTTTCGGCCCATCGAGTCTGCACCGACCACAATCCCACCCAGGCCCTATCCCCATATCCCTCCATATCAGGCATATGGAGGGAAAGCGATGGCCTGATGGTATTATCGCTAGACTATTAATCCAGAAACTCAGGTAATGTTCTGAGGACGTGGGTTTGAATCGCGCCATGACAAATGGTAGAATTTGAATTTAATAAAAAATATCTGGAACTAAGAATCTACTGAAGACCATGAAACCATTGTCGATTGTCGGAAAAACCCATCTGGTTCACTCATGTCCTTTAGGGAAGGAAGTCTGCCGTCCTTATTTGGCTTACATGTGACTCCAGAGCCACAGCGATGTGGTTGACTCTCAGCTGCCCTCTGGCAATTAAGGATGGGCAATAAATGCTGGCAATAAATGACACCAATGTTCCACGAATGAATTTTTAAAAAATCAGTCTATGTATATTTTAGGGCCCAGGCTAGCTCAAGGCCTGTGCAGAACTGTTGTTGATAATAAACTTAATGGAATTGCATTCAACCAGAGCCCTTGCAGTCTCAATTTATTGCTAGAATAGAGACAGATCCCTTGAGGTCTACATTGAGACCATCAACATATATGGTGGTAGTAGACAGTAGGAGACCACAACATGGTTAGTCACCCGAAACACCGGCACTTTTTTTTTCTCTTTACAGATGCTTCCTGACCTGCTGTTTAGCTCTGACATTCTCTGTTTTGTTATTACAGAAAACTTGGATGTATTTCACACACCAAACCGCAAGGGAGGAGAACATTGCACCCTTTTGCACAGTTAGATTTTTCAGTAAACCCAGGCAGTCACAACACAAAATTATCAGGGATGTTGTAAACATTTCCCCGACGGATTAACAAGGTAGAAGATTTCCTCTGAGCATTCGATGTAGTGAGATTGTAAAGGCAGTTTTTATAAACATGCTTATGACTTTATTTTACTTGGCACACAGAGGAAATCTTCCTGAATTTTTATGACTTTAGCACTACACTCTCAAACTGATTTTTATGAGGTTGCGCGGGTCGTACAAAGACTCCCTCAGTTTGAGGGTCTAATTTGCATTAGGCTGCATTTCACGGCAGAGAAAATCGTTGTTATTTTACAGCCTACGTTGATAGTCAGTACAACATTCATTCAGACTCCAAAGAAGACTTAAATAGTTTCCTTGCTGAAATTAAGTAGAAGCAAATCAGGTTATTCAGAAATTCATCCAAAGGGTCCAACGATCAGGTGCCCAATTTAGTTTTGCTCATGGATGCAGAGGACAAATTCCTCAAATTAAACAAACCCTCATGTCAGGGGACTAAGACCAGAATATTACAGCAGAAGTAAAATTACTCCTTCAAGTTCTTTATTTTGTGTGACTTGGGTTTGCCAGCTCCAGAATGCTGATTCGGAGGAGCAGACTTCCACATGATTGCCGTTAAAAGATCATATTCATTCTATCAGGAGAAAATAAAGGCACCCCAGGACTTAGTAAACTGAAAATCTACAAGGAGGCATACAAGTAGAAATAATTCCATCAGCAAAAGAAGCATTGAGAAATACACATAATAAAAATAAGATCATGGGTTACAGTGTGCAATGTAGGAATTTTAATTATTTGCACAGATTTGTTCCTTGTTCTTTTGCAGATGGAATCAGCTTATTAGCAGCTTGAAATTAGAACAAAGAATAAAGAGCAAAGAAAATTACAGCAGAGGAACAGGCCCTTTGGCCCTCCAAGCCTATGCCGACCATGCTGCCCAATTGAACTAAAACCCCCTACCCTTCCAGGGACCATATCCCTCTATTCCCATCCTATTCATGTATTTGTCAAGATGCTCATTAAAAGTCACTGTCCTATCTGCTTATCTGGGCGGCACTGTGGCACATTGGTTAGCACTGCTGCTTTGCAGCACTTGGGACCCGGGTTCGATTCCCAGCTTTGGGCCACAGTCTGTGTGGAGTTTGCACATTCTCCCCGTGTCCACGTAAGTTTCCTCCGGGTGCTCTGGTTTCCTCTCACAGTCCAAAGATGTGGGGGTTAGGTGGATTGACCATACTAAATTGCCCCTTAATGTCAGGGGGACTAACTAGAGTAAATGCATGGGGGTATGGGGATAGGGCCTGGGCAGGATTGTGGGACTCGATGGGCCGAATGGCCTCCTGCACTATAGGATTCTATGATTCCAGTATCTCCCCCGGCAGCGAGTTCCAGGCACCCACTACCCTCAGTATAATAAAAAATTGCCCGATCATCTTGTGTGGCTTCTTCTCAGTATCCCTAAAAAAAGACAGAAACAGTAAGCAATAGAGAAAGATGACTGGAAATAAAATACCGAGCACATTCAGTTTAGAAATGTTTTTTTTTAAGTATTCCAGTTAACAATGGCAAAAAGAGAGAGGAAGCTCCCAGAATGATTAAAATAAAATAATCCTTTCAAAATCTTCAAAGCCATTTTCCCAGGTAGAATTCAGCATGCTGCATTTCTGCTCCAGCAAAACTGTCTGCAGACGCACTAAACCTCCAAAGGCTTTTATAGATATTAAAGTTGTAAGAAGGCAGCCCCTAGATACCTCCATCAGATATTTCCTTGCTCATATCAAATGACATGCACACAGTTGTGGCCCAGAGCACTCCATAACTTTGTGCCTTTCAAACTGTTTCATTAAGCAAGTTTATTTGTCGCTTCCTGAATGAAGGTTGGCACAGTAAATACAAGATACTTTCACACTGATGTAACTAGTTTTTACGATTTGAGCTCCAGGAAACAAAATTGATTGTAATTTTAGAACATTCCAAACCTCCAGCTGTTTTCTCAATGAATTTTCAAACAAGTTGCTCGACATTGATTGAAACTGAAGGATGCTGTTGAGACCCCGAGGCTACATTGTGTGACTCATCCTAAGTTTTGTATGCTTGATGAACTCAATCCCGAACCATATAATGATTGGTAATCTAATCAAAATAGTTGAAGCAAGTGAAACAAGGGCTCTGTAAAATATAGCACACTGCTTGTTTATAGACATGCCTTACACTTATATTAAGCACATCTTGTGTTTTTCGTGTCTTTAATTGTTTATTCTATTTGCCTAAGCATTATCTTTGAACTGGTTTGCGTATTTCAGAGGGTGACTAGAAACGTTGCAAAATCATTTTAAAAAACACATGCAAATAGGCTTTGAGGTTGTACGCCGTTTAGGGCTAACCTCAGGAAGCATGTCTTCACACAAGTGATAGTCGAAATCGAGAACTCACTCCTTCACAAAGCAATAGCTGCTGGGTCAATTGAAAACTTCAGAACTGAGTTTGACAGTGGCACAGTGGTTAGCAACTGCTGCCTCATAGCGCAAGGGACCTAGGTTCAATTCTGGTCTCAGGTCACTGTCTGTACGGAGTCTGAACATTCTCCCTGTGTTTGCGTGTGTTTTCTCTGGGTGCTCCGGTTTCCTCCCACAGTCTAAAGATGTGCAGATTAGGTGGTTTGGTCATGCTAAATTGCCCATTCTGTAAGGTGAGAAAAAAGAGCTGACGTTTTGAGTCCAGATGACCCTTTGTCAAAGCAATCTCAACCGTGGATTCCCATCTACAGTTGTAAAAGAGCTTTGACAAAGGATCATCTAGACTCGAACCGTCAGCTTTCTTTCTCCCCTGACAGATACTGCCGGACCGACTGAGATTTTCCAGCATTTTCTCTTTTGGTTTCAGATTCCAGCATCCACAGTACATAGAACATAGAACAGTACAGCACAGAACAGGCCCTTCGGCCCACGATGTTGTGCCGACCTTCATCTGAAACCAAGATCAAGCTATCCCACTCCCTACCATCCTGGTGTGCTCCATGTGCCTATCCAATAACCGCTTAAATGTTCCTAAAGTGTCTGACTCCACTATCACTGCAGGCAGTCCATTCCACACCCCAACCACTCTCTGCACAGTAATTAGCTTTTATCTAAATTGCCCTTTAGTGTCCAAAGATGTGTAGGTTGGGGTGATTGAGCAGGGTAAATATGTGGGGTTATGTGGATAGGGTGGGTTGGAATGTTTCATCGGAGAGCCGGTGCAGAAATGATGGGCCAAATTGTCTGTTTCTGCACCGTAAGGTTTCTCTGATTCTATGATGGATTTTTGCTAGTTAAAGGAATTAGGGGATATGGAGCAATAGGTGAGTAAATTAAATTGAAGTTCAGATCAGCAATGATGGAATTGAAAGGTGGAAAAGGGCATGATGGGGTGCATGGCCTGCTCCTGTTCCGCCATTCCTATGTTATCACTTTCAGGATATAAAGCCAAGGGAAAGAATTTGATTTGATTTGATTTATTATTGTCACATGTATTAGCATATAGTGAAAAGTATTGTTCCTTGCGCGCTATACAGACAAAGCATACCGTTCATAGAGAAGGAAAGTAGAGAGTGCAAAATGTAATGTTACAGTCATAGCTCAGCTGCAGAGAAAGATCAACTTAATGTGAGGTAGGTCCATTCAAATGTTTAATGGCAGCAGGGAAGAAGCTATACTTGAGTTGGTTGGTATGTGTCCTCAGACTTTTGTATTTTTTTTCCGACGGATGCAGTTATAAAATCTATTTGAATTCTTTTTTTTTCCATGTTATGAGACAGGGAAGCAGTAAGTAAAATTGTGGTCAATGATATAGCTGTTTCTCACTTTTTTTGCTATATGTTAATCTGAAAAAATAGATTGAATATGGTCGTTTTATGTAAAGAAAAAATGATCATGTGGGGTCACGGGCTCAAGGTGAGAGGGGCGAAGTATAACTCAGTTATTAGAGGGATGTTTTTTACACAGAGGGTGGTGGGGGCCTGGAATGCGCTGCCAAGTAGGGTGGTGGAGGCAGGCATGCTGACATCGTTTAAGACTTACCTGGATAGTCACATGAGCAGCCTGGGAATGGAGGGATACAAACGATTGGTCTAGTTGGACCAAGGAGTGGCACAGGCTTGGAGGGCCGAAGGGCCTGTTTCCTGTGCTGTACTGTTCTTTGTTCTTTGTTCTTTGGATGAAGGTGGAAGAGAGAATGTCCAGGGTGCATGGAGCTCTTGATTATGCTGGCTGCTTTTCCGAGGCAGCGGGAAGTGTAGGCAGTGTCAATGGGTGGGAGGCTGGTTTGAGTGATGGACTGGGCTTCGTTCATGACCCTTTGTAGTTTCTTGCGGTCTTGGACAGAGCAGAAATCATACCAAGCTGTGATACAATCAGAAAGAATGTTTTCTGTGGTGCATCTGTAAAGGTTGGTAAGAGTCGTAGCAGACATGCCATATTCCCTTAGACTTCTGAGAAAGTAGAGGCATTGGTGGGCCTTCTTAATGATCGCGTCAGCATGGAGAGACCAAGGCAGGTTGCTGGTGATCTGGGCACTTAACATTTGAAGCTCTCGACCATTTCTACTTCATCCCCGTTGATGTAGCCAGGGGAATGTCCTTCTCTACGGTCCTGAAGTCGATGACTATCTCCTTCATTTTGTTGACATTGAGGGAGAGATTATTGTCATTGCACCATATTCTCTATCGCTTTCCTGTACTCTGTTTGAAATCCGACCCACTATGGTGGTGTCATCAGCAAACTTGAAAACCGAGTTAGAGGGGAATTTGGCCGCACAACCATAGGTGTATAAGGAGTAAGGTTAGGAGCTGAGGACAGAGCCTTGTGGAGCACTGATGGAGCATGATGGAGGAGGTGTTGTTGCCTATCCTTACTGATTGCAGTCTGTGAGTTAGGAAGTTCAGGATCCAGTCACAGAGGGAGGAGCCGAGGCCCAGGCCATGGAGTTTGGAGATGAGTTTCGTAGGAATAATGGTATTAAAGGCTGAGCTGTTGTTTATGAGCAGGAGTCTGTCATAGGTGTCTTTGTTATCTAGGTGTTCCAGGGTTCAGTGCAGGGCCGGGGATTTGGTATCTGCTGTGGACCTGTTGAGGCGATAGGTGAACTGTAGTGCATCCAGGCAATCTAGGATGTTGGAGTTGATGCGTGCCGTGACTAACCTGTCGAAGCATTTCATGATGATGATGTCAGAGGCACCGGACGAGAGTTATGGCACCCAATTCCCAAATTGAAATCTGTTGACATGAACAGCCTGTTCTGAACTTCTTCATGATTCCCAGTGACTTAGTACAGCTGCCTGTTAGGACATATTCTTTTATTGTTTGTCCATCAGAACCAGTTCTGCAACAAAGAGATAATAAAAGGATCAAAACCATAATATTAAGATTTATTTTGTTTATTATGTTTCACTTCATTACATCCTGCTGTTCGCAATCTCAGAAAGGAGAGGATGGCCAAAGGAGCTGTTCCCTTCCCATTACCAAAACTACCCTGCAAGCATTCACTAAGGGAAGCCTCTGGTTTTCCATATGCTACTTTGGGAATGTGCCCAGGAGGTAATTTTACAAGTTGTGATGTTGGCGCCGAGCCTTGCCTGCTGTCAGCACATACTGGAAAATTGTGGCCAGAACACAGCCAAGCATCTGATCTGGGTTTCCAATGGTAAAGGCTCCCCAGTGACAGCTTGGACTTGTCTTCGCTCAGTACTTTTCTCTTCTGGGTGAACAGGTGACAGTTGTGAACTTATATCCAGCGTAGCATATAATTGCACCAGGCAATCTCTGTACTTATTTGACATACTTATATCAGGATTTCACACAGGAAAATGTATGCAATGTTTGAGATGTTTCCAGATTTTAGCAAAACAAAAATCAGGCGCACAACACGTTTTGTGCAATACTGTATCAAATAAACAGGATTTTTAAAGAATCCCACTGGAGAAAAGGACCACAAATCAAATTAAAACTGAGGTTACGGCTAAAAGGAAGGTAAAGGCTAAAACAAAGGAGTGGCCTAGAATCCTGGCAGAAATTAAGCCAGGACCTAGAATTATAGAAACATAGAAAATAGGAGCAGGAGTAGGCTATTCAGCCCTTCGAGCTTGCTCAGCCAGTCATTATGTTCATGGTGGATCATCCAACTCAGTACCCTGATGCCACCTACCTCCCACATCCTTTGACCCCCTTCACACCAAGAGCAAAATCGAACTCCTTTTTGCAAACATACAGGCCAGAATTTTCCAGCTCTTCGCTCCCCGTCACCACTGTCGGAGAGAACTGAGAATTCGGCGCTCAGGCAAATATCCATTCACTGCTGCAGGAGGAGAGAATCCCAGCTGCAGACGAGGTCAGAGAATCTGGCCCACAATGTTTTTGCCTCAACTGCTTTTTGTGGTAGAAAATTCCACAGGTTCTTCACTCTTTGGGTGAAGAAATTTCTCCTCATCTCAGTCCTAAAAGATTTACCCCATATCCTTGGACTATAACCCCATGGTACTGGACTCCCCCACCATTGGGAACATCTTTCTTGCATCTACCCTGTCTAGTCCTGTTAGAAATTTAGAGGTTTCTATGAGATTTCCCCTCATTTTTCTGAACTCCAGCAAATATAATCCTAACCGACCCAATTTCTCCTCATATGTCAGACCCACCATCCCAGGAATCAGTTGGTAAACCTCCTTTGAACTCCTTCCATACCAAGAACATCCTTCCTCCGATAAAGAGACCAAAACTGCGCGCAATATTCCAGGTGTGGCCTCACCAAGACCCTGTATAATTGCAGCAAGACATCGCTGCTCAAAAACTAAAATTTGCTTGATAGGAAAGCCACCATACCATTTGCCTTTTTTACTGCCTGTGCACCTGCATGCTTACCTTCAGCAACTGGTGCACAAGGACACCCAGGTCTTTAGCACATTCAGGTAAAACATGCTTGGGCCTCAGGTGGCAAAGCAGGCTCCCTTTCCTAAATGAGGTATTTCCCTTCCCCCGCCCCCAACTAGGTAATCCATCTCCCCTGGCCTTTCCAACACTATGCCCACCCCATTGTCCTCACACCCCTGTGGCCTCCCCTCCTTGCCAGAGTTCCCCCATACTTAGCTTTGTCCTGGGCTCTTGGCATTTAAAATTATGGAATGAAGTGTAGTTCCCGTAGTGGCCACTGCTCCCAGTGGTGCTGCTGAGACTAGAGAGTTCCTGACCAATTAGAGTGACCGGCTGCCCTTTAAGATGGGCCTTCCTCCCAAGTGAAGTGTGGAAGCCCTGCCTCCTGGCAATTGACCCTTGAAGTGATGAATTGTCATTCCTGTCAACATTTTCAGTCGCGTGACTGAAAACCACGTCATCTGAAAAATCCTGCCTCTCGCTACCCTTGCCTAATAAAAATTAATCTCAGTCTTGAAAGCTCCAATTGTCTGAGCCTTTTGGGAGACAGGATTTCAAATTTTTACTACCCTTTGTACGAAGAGTTCCTTCTTAATTCCACTCCTGAAGGGCAGATTTACATTTCCCTGTATTGGATTCTCCCAGCAAAGGGAATTATTTCCCAATGTCTAACCAATCAAATCCTTTTACCAGTTTAAACACTTGAATCAGATTACCTCTCAATTGCCTACACTGCAGGGAATACAAGCCAAATTTATGCCACCCTGTCCTTATAATTTAACCCTCTAAGCCTCAATGTCATCCTGGTGAATCTATATGGCTCCCTCTCTAAGCCTAATAAATCCTGCTGAAGGAGCAGTGCCCTGAACTGAGCACAGTACATTGCAGAACAATTTCTTCCCTTTTGTACTCCAAAAACCTTGAAATAAAGGCTAACATTTCATTTGATTCATTTTTGCCAATACAACTGCTTCTAAGTTTACATAAAAATTAAAATCCGCCATGATATCAATATTGTTTCTGCTACATAATTTGCTGATCTCTAAGCAACTTCACAGACTAAGTTTATTTATTAGTGTTACGAGAGGGCTTACATTAACACTGCAGTGAAGTTACTATGAAAATTCCCCAGTTGCCACACTCCGGCACCTGTTCGGGTACACTGAGGGAGAATTTAGCATTACCTAACTAACATGTCTTTTAGACTGTGGGAGGAAACTGGAGCACCTGGAGGAAACCCACACAGACATGGGGAGAACATGCACACTGCACAGACAGGAAATCGAACCTGCGTTCTTGGCACTGGGAGGCAGCATGCTAACCACTGTGCCACCGTTTTCTCACTACCAAAAAGAACCAGGACAAATTGAACCTGGTTTGACTGAGTGTGGCAAGGAGCTCTTGGAAAAGTGAAATCAGTGTGAATTAAGGAGGAAGCTCTCATCTAGTTGGAGTCAAACCTGGCACAAAGGAAGATGGTTGTGATTGTTGGAGGTCAATCATCTCAGGTCCAAGGCACCGCTGCAGGAGTCCCTCAGGGTAGTGTTCTAGGCCCAACCGTCTTCAGCTGCTTCAACATTGAGCTTCCCTCCATCATTAGGTCAGATGTGGGAATTTTTCCTTATGATTGCACAATGTCCAGCACCATTTTGAATCCCGCCACAGCAGATGTTGGAATTTGAATTTAATAAAAGATATCCAGAATTAAGAATCTACTGATGACCATGAAACCATTGTCAATTGTTGGAAAAACCCATCTGGTCAATTAACGTCCCTTAGGGAAGGAAATCTTACCTTCTCTGGTCTACAGAGAGGCACAGCAATGTGGCTGACTTTCAACTTCCCTTCAGACAGTACATAACAGAATGCAACGGGACCTGGACAATGTTCAAGCTTGGATGGAAAAATGGCAAGTAACATTCATGCCATATGTCTGCCAGACAATGACCATCTTCAACATGAGAGAATCTAACCATCTCCCCTTGACATTCAATGGCATTACCATTGCTAAACCCTCACTTAAGGATGTCTTGGAGGTTACCATTGACCAGAAACTGGACTAAACAGGATCCATATAAATACCATGGCTGCAGGAACAAGTTAGAGACTGAGAATCCTCAGGTGAGTAACTCACCTCCTAACTTGCCAAAGCTTGTCTACAAGGCATAAATCAGGAATGTGATGGAATATTCCCCATTTGCCGACATGAATGCAGCTCCAAAATACTCAAGAAGCTCAATGCCATTTGGGACAAAGCACACTGCTTGATTGGCCACCATCTTATAAAAACACTCACTCCCTCCACCAGCGACACTATGGCAGCAGTGTGTACCATCCAGAAGATGCACTGCAGCAATTCACCAAGGCTCCTTGAGCAATGCTGCCAAAATCTGAAACCTCTATCACATGGAAGGACAAGGACAGCAGGTGCATGGGAAAAGAACCACCCGGAAGTTCCTCTCCAACCCACAAACCCTGCTGATTTAGAAATATATCACCGTTCCTTCACTGACACTGGCTCCCCCACCTCCCTCTCAATTCCGTGGGTCCTACACCTCATGGGCGATAGCCGTTCAAGAAGACATTTCACCTTCTCGAGGGCAATTAGGGATGTCCAAGAAATGCTGGCTTAGACAGCAACGCCCACAACTCATTGTGATTTCTTATTATGCACCAAACAAATTCACTATCCACCCATGGCCCTGCCCAATTAAATGTTGCCCTCCCTCCAAACCGTCCTGTGGGGAAGGCATTAAATTCCGTCCATCTTTTCTACTTTCCAATTCCTCCAGCAAGGCCACCGGGGCATCATTAAAAATCTCGGAGCCCATTCTCTCCCATGCTCCATTCTTCACAGCTTCCCAGCTCAGATTCAGGCAGAGCAGGCTCGAGGGGCCAGATGGCCTACTCCTGCTCCCAGTTCTTATGTTCTTATGTTCTTATTCTGCACCCTGCCAGCATGTGCTCCAGCCACGATGCATCCAACTTTAAGAGGTGCAGGCTAGCTTAGCGCTGTGCAGATGAGTTTAAAATGGTGCTCGGAACTTCTGATTGTCGTCCCCATGCTGGTGCATGCAGTTAATGGACAGCTTGATTAGCGGTGGCTGCAATCAGAAATTATTCAAATGAGCAAGATGCACAAAGGCACTGCCGTTACATTGAACGGGGGGTGGGGGAGATGAATTGTGAATCATAATCCACAGGCTAGTTATTGGGGCAGGGATCGGTGGGGTGGGGTGGGGTGGAATATATAAATGATTTGGAAGAAGGTGTAACTGGTGTTATCAGCAAGTTTGCGGATGACACGAAGAGGCTGGACTTGCGGATAGCGATGAGCATTGTCGGGCAATACAGCAAGATATAGATAGGCTGGAAAATTGGGCGGAGAGGTGGCAGATGGAATTTAATCCAGATAAATGCGAAGTGATGTATTTTGGAAGAAATAATGTAGGGAGGAGTTATACAATAAATGACAGAGCCATCAAGAATATAGAAACACAGAGGGACCTAGGTGTGCAAGTCCACAAATTCTTGAAGGTGGCAACACAGGTGGAGAAGGTGGTGAAGAAGGCGTATGGTATGCTTGCCCTTATAGGACGGGGTATAGAGTATAAAAGCTGGAGTCTGATGATGCAGCTGTATAGAACGCTGGTTAGGCCACATTTGGAGTACTGCATCCAGTTCTGGTCGCCGCACTACCAGAAGGACGTGGAGGCGTTAGAGAGAGTGCAGAGAAGGTTTACCAGGATGTCGCCTGGTATGGAGGGTCTTAGTTATGAGGAGAGATTGGGGTTGTTCTCCCTAGAAAGACGGAGAATGAGGGGAGATCTAATAGAGGTGTTCAAGATTATGAAGGGGATAGATAGGGTGAACGGTGGGAAGCTTTTTCCCAGATCAGAAGTGACGATCACGAGGGGTCACGGGCTCAAGGTGAGAGGGGCGAAGTATAACTCAGATATTAGAGGGATGTTTTTTACACAGAGGGTGGTGGGGACCTGGAATGCGCTGCCAAGTAGGGTGGTGGAGGCAGACACGCTGACATCGTTTTAAGACTTACCTGGATAGTCACATGAGCAGCCTGGGAATGGAGGGATACAAACGATTGGTCGAGTTGGACCAAGGAGCGGCACAGGCTTGGAGGGCCTGTTTCCTGTGCTTTGTTCTTTGGAACTAACTTATCCCCCTTTGAATAGAGAAATTTCCACATCCACTTGGTAAAATTGAACAGAGATGTGGGTCAGAAATCTCTGGCCGTTCACGTCCAGCTGTCATTGCAAGCAAGGACGGAGAATTTGGTGCTCAGTCAAATCTCCATTCACTGCAGCGGGACCTGAGAATCTTGCTAGTGTGAACCGCTGGAGAATTCCAGCCCAGTTCTTTGATTTAACATTTAAAGTATTTTATGGTCTTCCTTCGGAGAATATCAGCCATGTAGCAGAGAACTTCCAAAGGAATAGGCAATCTTTCCCTTGCAAGTCATTCTGAATTGAAAAACACCTGCTGAGGTTTAGCAAGTGGAGTTTAATTCAAATAAATGCGAGGTGTTGCAGGACTTACACAGTTCATGGTAGGGCCCTGGGGAGTGTTGCTGAACAGATAGACCTTGCGGTACAGGTATATAAATCTGTGAAAGTGGCGTCACAGATAGACAAGTGGTGAAGAAGACATCGGCACACTTGCCTTCATTTGTCAAAGAATTGAGTACAGGAATCATAGATCATAGAATCCCAACAGTGCAGAAAGAGGTCATTTGGCCCATCAGACCTGCACCAACAACAATCCCTCCCAGGCCCTATCCTGTAAGGTTTTGTGAAGGGGAAGTCTTGCCTCACTAACTTGATCAAGTTTTTCGAGGAAGTGACGAAGATGATTGATGAGGGTAGAGCAGTGGATGTTGTCTGCATGGACTTCAGTAAGGCCTTTGACAAGGTCCCTCATGGCAGACTGGTGTAGAAGGTGAAGTCGCTTGGGATCACAGGTAAGCTGGCAAGGTGGAGACAGAACTGGCATATTCATAGAACATACATTGGGGAAACCATGCAGACGCTACGACAACGGATGAATGGACACCGCTTGACAATCACCAGGCAAGACTGTTCTCTTCCTGTTGGGGAGCACTTCAGCGGTCATGGGCATTCGGCCTCTGATCTTCGCGTAAATGTCCTCCAAGGCGGTCTTCATGGCGCATGACAGCACAGAGTCGCTGAGCAGAAACTGATAGCCAAGTTCTGCACACATGAGGACGGCCTCAACCGGGATCTTGGGTTCATGTCACACTATCTGTAACCCCTACAGCTTGTCTGGACTTGCAGAATCTCACTGGCTGTCCTGTCTGGAGACAATACACATCTCTTTAACCTGTGCTTAATGCTCCCTCCACTCACATTGTTTGTACCTTTAATACTTGATTATCTGTAAAGACTGCATTCCAATCATTATTCTGTAAATTGAGTTTGTGTCTCTGTATGCCCTGTTTGTGAGCATTTCTCCACTCCACCTGACGAAGGGACAGCCTGTTCCGAAAGCTAGTGGCATTTGCTACCAAATAAACCTGCTGGACTTTAACCTGGTGTTGTTAAACTTCTTACTATGATCATAGAAGACAGAGGAAGGGTGCGTTTCTGAATGGAGGGCTGTGACAAGTGGCATTCCTCAGGGGTCAGTGCTGGGACCTTTGCTGTTTGTAATATATATAAATGATTTGGAGGAAAATGTAACTGGATTAATTAGTAAATTTGTGGATGACACAAAGGTTGATGTATTTGCGGATAGAGATGAGGACCATCAAAGGATACAACAGGACATAGATCGGTTGGAGACTTGGGTGGAGAGATGGCAGATAGAGTTTAATCTGGACAAATGTGAGGTAATGCATTTTGGAAGGTCTAATACAGATAGGAATTATGCAGTAAATGGCAGAACCCTTAAGAGTATTGATAGGCAGAGGGATCTGGGTGTACACAGGTCACTGAAAGTGGCAACGCAGGTGGAGAAGGTAGTCAAGAAGGCATATGGCATGCTTGCTTTCATCGGCCATGGCATTGAGTTTAAAAATTGACAAGTCATGTTGCAGCTTTATAGAACCTTAGTTAGGCTGCATTATTCAATTCTGGTTGCCACACTACCAGAAGGATGTGGAAGCTTTGGAGAGGGTACAGAAAAGATTTACCAGAATGTTGCCTGGTATGGAAGGCATTAGCTATGAGGAGAGATTGGAGAAACTTGGTTTGCTCTCACTGGAACGACGGAGGTTGAGGGGCGACCTGATAGAAGTCTACAAGATTATGAGGGACATGGACAGAGTGGATAGTCAGAAGCTTTTTCCCAGGGTGGAAGAGTCAATTACTAGGGGCATATGTTTAAGGGGCAAGGGGCAAGATTTAAAGGAGATGTAGGAGGCAACTTCTTTACACAGAGGGTGGTGGGTTCCTGGAACTCGCTGCCGGGGGAGATAGTAGAAGCAGATGCGATAGTGACATTTAAGGAGCGTCTTGACAAATACATGAATGGAATGGGAATAGAGGGATATGGTCCCCGGAAGGGTAGGGGGTTTTAATTCAGTCGGGCAGCATGGTCGGTGCAGGCTTGGAGGGCCGAAGGGCCTGTTCCTGTGCTGTAATGTTCTTTGTCCTTTGTAACCCCATTATTTATCCTGCTAATCTCCCTGACACTAAGGGGCAATTGAGCATGGCCAATCAAGCTAATCCGCACATCTTTGGAGTGTGGTAGGAATTTAGGGATGGGCAACATTGATATCCACAAAATAAAAAGAAACATCCATCCTTTCAAGTCTAATTATAGTAGACCATATGTGTTTTTTTTAACTGCTGTACTGCTTTGGACTGGATAGAAATTATGTAAAGAAATTATGAATAAAAGTTGAATCAACATGTCATTCTTTCTGAATGATCAACAGAGTATGATTATTAGTGGAACTGTCTAAAGTCTTAGTTATTGAGAGAAAATAACATTGACCTGGTTGAATAGAACTGCTATTTAAATGTATGAATATTTTATTGATATATTTGCTTGTGCAAAGATATTGACTGTGACTCAGTAAACTTTCTTAACAGGTTTGTGTTAGTCACGTAAAAATAGAGAAAATTAACAAAATATTTGGAAATTACAGATAAAAACATAAACAGCATGAAATTGGGATTTGTACTAATTGCTCTTTAGATGCTACAAGTGTTGCTTGGGAGCTAAAATGGCATCTGCATCAAACACATGCAGAGTTTTGGGGCAAGTTGTACCGGATCCCATAGTGATGAGAGCATTAAGTGTGCGTGCAGTGAATGCCCGTCAAAAGTATGCAGAGTGGACACATCCTGACATCAATCAGCATGCAATGCTAATTTAACACCAGAGGTGGCAATTTCGAGCTCGGTTCTTCAATGAATCGCCTCTCATTACCTCTCACAGCCAAACACGCATTCAAAACCAGGAAGGATGACCATCTGTGCTATTAAAGGGACCATCAACGGCCTAATGATAATCATAGAATCCCTACAGTGCAGAAGGAGGCCTTTCAGCCCATCAAGTCTGCACCGACCATAATCCCACCCAGACCCTACTCGTGTAACCCCACATATATACCCTCCTAATCCCCCTGACACTAAGGAGCATAGGCAATCAACCTAACCCGCACATCTTTGGGCTGTGGGAGGAAACTGGAGCACCCAGAGGAAACCCGCGCAGACATGGGAAGAATATGCAAACTCCACACAGACAGTGACCTAGGGTGGAATTGAGCCCAGATCCCTGGTACTGTGAGGCAGCAGTGCTAACCACTGTGCCAACATGCTGCCTAAAGAGCCTACAGGTTAGTTGCTGGTGGATTTTTTTGGCTGTTGCTTTGAAGCTAGAAATATTTGGTTGTTTTCAAAGGTTCCCTCAATTGCACAATTTTGCAGCAAGTGGTGTGGTAGGTGCTGAAGACACTTTGCTCACTTCAAGGCTTCTGCATAAACCAGTTGTTCAAAGACAAGGGAACCCAAATAAGCATACCCCTTGGACACACAGCATGAATTGGGGAATGAACAGAGGGCACAGAAAGCAGGACAAGCTGCTGCAAGAGAGAGGAAGGGGAGAGGGGGAGAACTTACTCTGCCATTTCTGCCCAGGGTGTTCAGCGAGCAAATCACTTACCTGAAAGAAACAATGAGTGAGATGTCTGTGTTTCAGTTCGATGTTCTGATTGTATCTACTGCCTGCTGTAGCCACAAATGGACCTTTAGACCCAGAATAGACATTCATCGCTGTAAATGTGAGTGAGGAAGTCGACTTTTAAGCATTTAGCTTTTTCCAGGTTAGAGCTGGAGATATCTGTATCATCTCACAGTTTGCCATGCACTGTAGTGTAAGGGAGGTCACTGATACTCTCTATTCATTGAGAGCTTACGACATTTCATTCCACCTTGCCAGAGGCATCACTGCAGGAGTTCTTCAGTGTAGTGTCTGAGGACTAATCATCTTCAACTGTTTCTTTAATGACCTTCCCTCCTACATAAGGTCAGGGAGAAAATTTTCTTGACTGCATAGTTTTCAGTCCCATTCGCAACTCCTCAGATGCTGAAGCTGCCCATGTCCATATGCAGAAAGACCTGGACAACACTCAGGCTTAGACTGATAATTAAGATGTCCTTCTCCCCAATAATGATTAGCAGAGTCTCCACTATGTGGTCAGGACATTCTGGCGCACCCTTTCACCTCCAGATAGCTCTTTCTGCCTCCTTTCCACAAGAGAAAGGGAAATGTGTCAGTGGGTATTGTGGAACCTATTTGGCTAATGTGACTTATTGTTGAATAGCTGATAATGTATGCAAACTGTGAGAAGGTGGCAGTGAGCTATCCTGTTCCTCAGTGAGTGATGGGGGTATAGTGAACTTTAATAACTCTGAAGGCGACTTATTGTGACTTGAAGTTATAAAGGGTTTATTACCAATTATAAATAGATTTCTAAACAAACAACAGTCTGACAGAACTGAACACACAACTACTCTCCACGCCTCCCTATCTCCAATTGCGGATCGCCCTGATCCAGGATGCACACCCTTGCACCCGATTCGCTCGGCTTCCTGCGCTGTATCTCCTAGGGTCCGGCCTGATCATGTGGCCCTCAGGGATTGCCCCCTTAAAGGGGCCATGCTAACACATGAATGGAGCTGTATTTGTGGCTACTGGTGCAGTTGGTAGAAATGATGTGGTGTTGTTAGACTTCTTACTGCAGTTGGTAGAATACAGCATTTGAAAATGCATTTATTGAAGTTGACCACTTGTGTAAGGTTATTGACCTACATGTAACACTACATCTATGTCCTTGGTCACCTTGACTATCTTCTCCCATTACCATTTGAACATCTGTCTGGACAGTCCCCTGCTCCCTGCAGGTACTACCTCCTTCAATAAGACCTCCAGTTAAGTACCTGAAAAGCTTGGAGCTCACACTCTTTCACGTTCTGCTATTCTTTAATATTTCACAGGTCAGATTCACTTCCTGCATGACTGGCTTAAGTTGTTCAAACCCCAGCGCACCTCCTCTTTAAGTGTTGCAAGATAGCTTTAAGCAGTGCAGATTTGAAGATTACTTGAAGAGTAATCCAGACTCGAAACTTGAGCTCAGTTCCTCTCCACAAATGCTGTCAGACCTGCTGAGGTTTTCCAGCATTCTCTGTTTTTGTTTCACATTTCAGCGTCTACAGTAATTTGCTTTTATTATCACAGCATGGTTAGCATTTGCTGGATGTTAAAACTATTTAAAACAATAAGCAGAACAAAGTTACAATGCTGCCTACTTGCGTGAGTCAACCACACATTATAATCCTGTGCCTGGTTTGGGGGGCTATCCAACATAGCCCCCAACAAAAACTGTAAATGTTGGAACTATGAAATGAAAGCACAAAATACTGGGAATACAGAGCATCTGAAAGGGGGAAGGGAGGATAATATTCAATGTTTTGAATGATTAATATACCATCCATCAAAATAAGAAGTAGGAATATGGCAGTAACTTAATTATGATGAATAAAACAAACTGTGAGGTGGCACAGTAGCACAGTGGTTAGCATTGCTGCTTCACAGCGCCAGGGACCTGGGTTCGATTCCCGGCTTGAGTCACTGTCTGTGTGGAGTTTGCACGTTCTCCCTGTATCTGCGTGGGTTTCCTCCGGGTGCTCCGGTTTCCACCCACATTCTAAAAGATGTACTGGTTAGCTGTATTGACCCGAGCAGGTGCCAGAGTGTGGCAACCAGGGGAATTTCACAGTAACTTTATTGCAGTGTTAATGTAAGCCTTACTTGTGACTAATAAATGAACTTTAAAATGAAGGACAAAAGAACATTCCTGTGTCATCACAACACATAACAACCATCCATTTATCTCTTCCCATTACCCTCCGGTGTGAAGAAATGTTTAACAATCCAACAGGCTGTATTCACTCTTAACTGTGCAGTATTCGTGTAGATTTGGGAGACCAAGCATACATTGGCTGGGTCACTTTGTGAAGCATTCCTTTGTACCATACTCTGTGGAATGCTGTCTTGGTTTGTGACTTGAAGCAATACATAGATGTCCCACAATTTGCTCTTGTTCTTCTTTGTGATGGAGTTTGTGGGGCTGGGAGATGCAGTAAGCTCAGTGGGTATTTAGTGTATCATGCAGATAGCACATCCTGTCAGCACAGTGCACCAGTGATGGAGGAAATTAATATTGTGCCCAGGGGCAGGGACAATTAAATGGACTACTCTGCTCTGGATGAGCATCATTGTAGGTGCATCCATCCCAGTGAGTGAGGTCATCATGCTGCAGACTTGACCCTTGTAAACAATTGAGAGACTTCGCGGGTCAGAAGGTCAACCATTCTTTGTAGACTACCAGCCGCTCTGTGGCTCTGAGATCCACTTTGCTAATATGGTTCATCCAGCTCAGGTAATGGTCAATGTTGTTATCCCACAGTGGGGACTGGTGATGTCGATGCTGTTAAAGGTTGGACCTTGTTGGGGATGGTCCTTATTTGTAGGTATGTTATCTTCTGAAGGTGGCACAGTGGCACAATGGTTAACAGTGCTACCTCACAGCGCCAGGGCCTCAGGTTTGATTCCGAACTTGGGTCACTGTCTGTGGGAGTTTGCACTTTCTTCCCGTGTCTGCGTGGGTTTCCTCCGGATGCTCCGATTTCCTCCCACAGTCCAAAGATGTGCGGGTTAGATGGATTGGCCATGATAAATTGCCCCTTAGTCTCAGGGGACTAACTAGGGTAAATGCATGGGGGATGGGGATAGGGCCTGGGTGGGATTGTTGTCGGTGCAGACCCGATGGGCCGAATGGCCTCCTTCTGCACTGTAGGGATTCTATGATTCTATGATTCTTCCCCTTGGCAGCTCAAACTGAGTGTTGACAAGATCACATGTTGACATGATATGAGCAGCTTCATTACTGAGGAGCTATGAAATGAAGACTAATGTTATCAGCGAACAGCTTCACTTGTGATCTAACAATGAAGGGAATGTTATTTCAGCTACTTTCACTGCCCAGCGAATTTCAAATTCTCAGCCTCCCTGGGAATTTGGCCTAATGTGCAGCTGCTCGGCTCAGCCTGAGATCAGGAGCTTATCTTATGAAGAATGGCTGAACAGGTTGGGCCGATACCCATTGGAGTTTAAAGCAATGAGAGGTGATCATATTGAAGCATATCAGATCCTGAGGGGATTTGATAGGGTGGACATTGGGTGGATGTTTCCACTTGTGGGACAGACGAGAATCATGGGACGCAGTTTCAGAATAAGAAGTCTACTGTATAAAATGGAGTTGACGAGATTTTTTTTCTCTCAAAGGATTGTTCGCGTGTGGAATTCTCCTCCCCAGGAAGCAATGGTCATCAAATTAATTCAAGGCAAAGTTGCACAGGTTTTCGATAGAGAAGTGGGTCAAGAATGATGAGAGGCAGATAACAAAATGCAGTTGAGACCACAGCTAGATCAGTCATGTTATTACTGAATAGGGGAGCAGGCTTGAAGGGCTGGATGGCCCACTTCTGCTTCTAAATCTGATGTTCTCATAGAAAATGATTCAGAGCTATCCCTACAGTGCAGAAGGTGGACATTTGGCCCATCAAGTCTACACCGACTCTCTTACAGAACATCCCACTCAGGCCCTTTCTCTGTAACCCCATGTATTTAGCCCGCTAATCCCCCTAACCTACACACCTTGAGAGACTAAGGGGCAATTTAGCATAGTCAATTCATCTGCACATTTTAGGACTGTGTTTCAATGAGATACTTCTGTTGAGATCAGGAATGGAATGTTGGAAGCCCATTGAAGATAGGAATGGAAATGAATGGACTGAAATATCCTGCTGCCAGCCGGCACATTGATTGGCCCTGTTGCTGGGCTATTTTTAAGGAGAACAGTTTGGGGGGGGGGGGGGGCTGGTGAGACTGCCACCTGCCTGCAGGTGGTGGCTAGATAACTGGTGCCATTAGACCCCTTAAAACCCTTCCCCTGCTATGACAGCAATTTTCCATTTGGCAAGTGGGCACCCTGCAATGGTCAAAACAAAGCAGCCTCCCAGCAGCCAATGTGGCAACCAGTACTGTTGAGTCTCTTTATAACACCCCCTTGCTGCCAATGCAGCCGCAAATTCCAGAGATGAGGGGTTTGTCTGATGAAGGAAGATTGAGTAGTTTAGGCCTATACTCTCTCGAGGTTAGAAGAATGAGAAAAGATCTAATTGAGGCATATAAGATGATAAAAGGCATTGATAAAGTAGACATGGAGCGATACTTCCTCTTGTGGGCAATCTGGAGCAATAGTTCATAGTTTTAGGATAAGGGGATTTAAAACAGATGAGGGAAAAACTACTTCTTTGAAAGCGTGGTGAATCTGTGGAATTCACTACCCCAGAGTCAGGTGGATGCCAGGGCATTGAGTAAATTTGAGGAGATGGGCAGATTTTTAATTAATAATGGGTTGAATGGTTTTGGAGAATGGGCAGGAAAGTGGAGTTGAGGCTGAGATGAGATCAGCTATGATCATATTGAATGGCGGAGCAGGCTCGAAGGGCTGATTTGCCTGCTCCTGCTCCAATGGTCACAGCTGCCCTGAAGAAGGTGCATCTTTCTCAGTGTTGAATGATGTCCTATCGACCCTCCAATATTGGGTGCCCACTGCCATCCTTTATTGGTTGGTAGTTGTACCCTTGAGCCTCTGATTGGCTCATGCTGTGCATCCGCAAACTTACTTCTCATTTCCCCCACCCCCTACCCCCCACCTCCATCCCCACCACCCACATTCTCAGCTACATTGTTTATATTTATCACAAACAATAAGGGACCTGGCATTGATCCCTGTGATCCACTGGACACTGGCCTCCAGTCACACAAACAGCCTTCTAACTCCATCCTCTGTCTCCTACCATCAAGCCAGTTTTGGATTCGACTCGTAAAGTTACCTTGGATCCCATGTGCTTTTACCTTCTTCATTAGACTCCCATGTGGGACCTTGTTAACGGCTTTGCTGAAATCCATATAAACTGCATCAACTGCACTTCCCTCATTTGCACACCTGGTCACCTCTTCGAAAAATTTAATCATATTTATTAGGCATGACCTCCCTCTGACGAAGCCATGTTGACTATCCCTGATCAAACCTTGCCTGTCCAAGTGGAGATAGATGTTCCCCTTCAGAAATTTCTCCAATAGTTACCCTACCACTGATGTGAGACACACTAGTCTCTAATTCCCTAATTTTCTCTACCATCCTTCATGATAATTTGAACCACATTAGCTGTTCTCCAATCACCTCCACTGTGGCCAGAGAGGAATGAAAAAATTGGGTCTGACCCCTGTAATTTTCTCCCTTGTCTCCCACAGCAGCCTGGGTTTCAACTCTTCCAGACTTGGGAAATTGTTCATTTTTAAGCCTGATAAAACCTCTAATACCTCCTCACTACCTATGTTAGACTGTATAAAAACCTCACAGTCCCTCTCCCTAAATTCTATAGCTACGTCCTCTTTCTCCTGAGTGAAGACAGGCATGAAGTCCTTGTTTAACACCCTACCAATGTCCTCCAGCTCCATGCATAAATTGTCCCCTTGGTCCCAAATGGACCCTACTCTTTCCCTGATTATCTGCTTTCCCTTAATATACTTGCATAATAGCTTGGGGTTCTCCTTAATCTTACCCGCCATTGTTTTTCATAGAATCATAGAATCCTACAGTGCAGAAGGAGGCCATTCGGCCCATCCAGTCTGCACCGACCACATGGCCCTATCCCTATAACCCCATGCATTTACCCTAGTTAGTCCCCCTGACACTAAGGGGCAATTTAGCATGGCCAATCCACCTAACCCGCACATCTTTGGACTATGGGAGGGGACCGGAACACCTGGAGGAAACCCACGCAGACACGGGGAGAACATGCAAACTCCACACAGACAGTGACCCAAGCCGGAAATGAACCTGGGTCCCTGGTGCTGTGAGGCAACAGTGCTAACCACTGTGCCACCATACACCCTCTTTGCTCTTCAAATTGCTTTCTTAAGTTTTCCCTACATTTCTTATACACATTGAAGGCCTCTGTTGATTTGCTTCCTTTGTAACTGCTCTCTTCTTATCCAGCCTTGAATATTCCCAGACATCCAGAGGTCTCTGGGATTATTGCTCCAACATTTTACCCTAAAGGGAACATGTTGGGTCTGTACTGTCCCAATTTTATTTTTGAATGTTCCCCACTGCTCTGCTCTATGTTTTCCCACAAGAAGCTGGTCCCAGTCTACTTTGGCCAGATCCTACCTTATTTTAATAAAATCTTCCTTCCCCCCCAATCCAAATTCACTTTTTGCAGATCATCTTTTTCCTCCATGACAAACTGTGTACTGTGTTGTGGTTGCTATCACTAAAATGCTCCCCTACTGCCACCCCTGGTTTCAATCCCCAGAATTAGATCCAGCACTATGCCATCCCTTTAAAAGTTCATCTGAATTAATTTCAATAAAACCGCCCTCTCTCAACCCTTTACACTATGACTACTCCAATCAACGTTGGGGAAGTTGCAACCCTCCAATATAAAATTACCCTACTATTACTACTCACCTCAGTGAGGTGTCTAAATAACTGCTCCTTTATTGTCAACTGACTGTTTGGGGGCCTATAATATACTAGTTAGAGTTTATTTATTAGTCACAAGTAAGGTTTTCATTAACACTACAATGAATTTACTGTGAAATTCCCCTAGCCGCCACAGTCCGGCCCCTGTTCGGTTCAATGCACCTAACCAACACATCTTTCAGAATGTGGGAGGAAATGGGAGCACCTGAAGGAAATCCACGCAGACACGGGGAGAACGTGTAAACTCCACACAGACAGTGACCCAAGTCGGGAATCGAACCTGGGTCGCTGGCGCTGTGAAGCAGCAGTGCTAACCACTGCGCTACCGTGTCGCCCGTATTGTTGTTGCTCCCTTGTTATTCCTAAACTCTACCCACAAAGCCTCATTTGGAAGACCCTTCGTCCCTCCTTACTGCAGTAAATGACTCCTGAATTAATATGTTGTAGAATGTGGCTGTATGCCTGTCGAGCAAGCTCCATTTCACACAGAAGGCACTGTGTGTGCTCAAGCCAATCGCCATAATTTTGATTTCCTGCATAATAAGAGTTTGATTTGCAAGACAGATACAGTTGTTCATTTGTGATAATCACCGGGCATTTGGAAAGCTAACATTTATTTTCCAGTGGGGTTGGCAATGTTACCAAATTAACAAGGACCTCCAGGGCTTCGTCTGCAAAAGAATTTTTCTCAATTATTGCTCTGCCGCTACTTTACAATTTTGCATACTTCACTGATTGAGTAAAGCTATGTTAAGTGACTTGTTGGCTACTTAACAAGTGTTAAAGAAGCTTTATTACAATTCATTATCATCTTCTGTTGCTCTTACCACTGCAATTGGGTTACATGAAATCATTCGGTGTGAAACCTTCTCACCTACTGCTTATAGTTTGTTATTAAACTCGACCGTATTGTTGTTGCCAGCCCTCCATCTTGTGAGATGATGGCTTGTGCTGCAGTTGTCAATTCTCTGTTTGGCTTGGATCAGTTCAGACTTGATTTCGTTTCATTTGATTTATTATTGTCATATATATTAGTGTACAGTGAAAATTATTGTTTCTTGCGATTGCACATTGTACATAGAGAAGGAAAAGAGAGGGTGCAGAATATAGTGTTACAGCCATAAAAAAGAGTTAGAATAGAGTTTTAAAAGCATAGAACGAGAGTAAAAGATAGAATTAGAGGGTACGCAGGGCACAGCTTGCAAGAAGTCGCCACACTCCAGCGCCATCTTGGAATGGAGCTGCACTCTGGTATGGCAGTCTCTGGAGAAGACAGTGGGTTGAGAAGTTGCACAATGCATTGACTTCTGTTTTCCCTGGTCCCCCTGAGCTTTCCATTTCTGCTCACCTGTTCCTATGCCCTTCCAAACAGTCAGCCCTCCAGATGTCACGGCCATCAGTGACTGTTTCCCAATTGTTATGAAGATGATGGACATCAACACTATCTCCCTTGCAGGCATCCCTACAGCAGAGGTGTGGATATCCATCAGATTGCGATCCACTGATCAGTTAATTACATAGAAAGTCTTTTCTCTATAGCTGTCACCAATCCAATGTGCTGCCAAATAAACCTGTTGGACTTTAACCTGGCGTTGTGAGACTTCTTGCTATGCTTACCCCAGTCCAACGCCGGCATCTCCACACCAATCCAATGAACATGGCTAAGCCAGCACAGGCGTTGTTGGCTTAATAATGAGTATATTCTAGAAGAATTAAAACACTCCAGGATCTCTGAGTTAGTGACCTGTCTTGCCAAGAGATGCTGTGAATATGCCTAAGGCAGCAAAGATGGAAACCGCTTTAGCATTTTCTCTTGTCTAGCGTATGTTGTTATAATGTAACCAATGATAATACTGGAATCTATTATAATGTAAATAATATTAACATGCTGTGCGGTCAGCTGACCCGGTAGACAATGTAACCACTGGCAAAATGATGTGATGGCCAGCTGACCAGCTCAGCTGGTATAAATAGAAAGCAGACGGAGGTTGTGGGGAAATGGTGTGACCCAGAGTGTGGACTGAGTGTTGGTGCAAAGAAGTTTCTTTCGTAAACCTTTTTCTTTGGTTTACTTTCTGAAGTTAGTTATTTTATTGCTTGCAACTGAAATATCCTTACTGCAGGATGAACATATGTTGTCCAGGTTTCACTCTTGTAGAGGAGTACAGTGAGCATACAGGATTGGTATTCTCAATCAGCTTGCTGTTGTTCTCCAATCATTTACTGAGCTGGGACACGACAGTCTAATGGAGGGAATTTAGCTGCAAGAATTTAGCATTTACTTGGATTCCAAGCATGTATTCCTGAACAAAATGTGAACCCAATTTCTTACATTCTTCACGTTGTCTCTGCTATTATTGCATGTCCCAACTATTTTGGTTTCCAGACTTGATAAATCCTTAAACAGGATAATTTTAACTCAAATTTCCAAATGAATAAGGCGACCATTTTATTTGTCACAATAAATTGTTTAGAGTTTGAGTTAAACTGAGACACAGATCACAGTTCCACCACCCCACTTCTATTCAATAATGCCTGACACTGATTGATTATTTTACTAAACACCAATTATAGACACTGGCATCATCAGTAAAATCCAATGGATAGAAAGAACTTAACTCTATCTTCCCTATCTATGTTATAACAAGACCATAAGACCATAAGACATAGGAGCAGGATTAGGCCACTCGGCTCATCGAGTCTGCTCCGCCATTCAATCATGGCTGATATTTTTCTCATCCCCATTTTCCTGCCTTTTCCCCATAGCCCCTGAAAAACCCTAATTAATCGAGAACCTATCTATCTCTGTCTTAAAGACACTCAATGACCTGGCCTCCACAGCCTTCTGCGGCAAACAACAACACATTATTTACATTTCTAAAATGTTTTTTGAGGCCAATAAGTTAAGAATTTTGCTTGTATAGTTTTAAAATGAGACAGTTGATCAAAAATATTGAGGTGTTCATTCCACAGCTCCTGAGTTGGAGTTAATATTTCTCGTGCATGGGGGAGGGCAAAGGGGGCAGTAATCTGTATTGAACTGAATATGGGGGTTGATTTTCCGACCTCCTCAGAGAGTCGGCAGGAATCCCTCCCCTGCCGCGGTGAATGGGGCATTGGCCAAAGATCAGGATTCCTGATGTCATGAGGACTTTCGGGATTCACTGACCTGCCCGGCCTGTCCCGATCAGGTTCATGTGCAGAGCGGGTGGCAATCCGATAATCATGCAAATCCGCTCATTTGAATATCATTAGTAGGTTTGACGGGCAAGTCACTAGACCCCCGCCATTCACCCGGCCTGTCAGCGGGAATGGTACCAGTGGGGGACATGACATGCTGGATCCTGAGGATGAAGGGGAACTCCAACAACCCCACAGAAAAGAGGGATATCTTCCCCCCCACCACACAGATCACCCTCCCACCGCCCCACGCCACGTAGGCATGTGGGTGACCCTGTCCCCCCTCCTCAGACCACCCACTCAGGCCCCTCCCTCCTTAGACATCCCACTCAAGCCCCCTCAATCCTTAGAACCCCCCCATTCAGTCTCCCTTTCCCCTCACACCCACAACTCTGCCCCCCCTCCCCCCCTCAGACGCCCACTCAGCTGAACCATAATGTTGACAGAAGACTCTAAGTCTGATTGATTTGAATTGATTTGATTTGATTTGATTTATTATTGTCACATGTATTAACATACAGTCAAAAGTATTGTTTCTTGCGCGCTATACAGACAAAACATACCGATCATAGAGAAGGAAATGAGAGAGTGCAGAATGTAGTGTTACAGTCATAGCTAGGGTGTAGAGAAAGATCAACTTAATGCAAGGTAAGTCCATTCAAAAGTCTGACAGCAGCAGGGAAGAAGCTGTTCTTGCGTCGGTTGGTACGTGACCTCATACTTTTGTATCTTTTTCCCGAAGGAAGAAAGTGGAAGAGAAAATGTCCGGTGTGCATGGGGTCCTTAATTATGTTGGCTGCTTTGCCGAGGCAGCGGGAAGTGTAGACGGAGTCAATGGATAGGAGGCCGGTTTGCGTGATGGATTGGGCTACATTCACGACCTTTTGTAGTTCCTTGTGGTCTTGGCCGGAGCAGGAGCCCAGATCAAGCTGTGATACAAACAGAAAGAATGCTTTCTATGGTACATCTGTAAAAGTTGGTGTGAGTTGTAGCTGACATGCCAAATTTCCTTAGTCTTCTGAGAAAGTAGAGGCGTTGGTGGGCTTTCTCAACTATAGTGTCGGCATGGGGGGACCAGGACAGGTTGCTGGTGATCTGGACACCAAAAACCTTGAAGCTCTCGACCCTTTCTACTTTGTCCCCATTGATGTTAATTGACAGCCTATAGCTTAACTTACTCTTTTACAAATCACAAACAAAAACCCCTTGCCCCCAGCCCGAGCCCACCAACCCGCAGGAACCTTCCATTATCTTCAACCAATAGTACAATGTGATCTATGTTACCTATTTGGAGCTACAGCCTTTCATTTCTGTGTGAGGATTCATTCTGTATGGTGGAAATATTTTCAGATTTTAAAAAATATATATATTAATTATCTTCAATGGCTGGTTATGGGGAAAACAATGCCATTAACTATTATAACTAAAAGCAAAATACACTGGAAGTGGGAAATCTGAAAAAAAAAACCCAGAATATGCTGGATACACTCAGTAGGTCTGGTAGCATCTGTGGAGAGAAACTGAGGCTAAATTCTCCCGTCTCGTCCACCGCGGGAATTGTAGTCGGTGAGACAGAAAATTTGAAAAGTAAAAGTTTAAAGTTTATTTATTAGCCACAAGCAGGCTTACATTAACAGTGCAATGAAG
This sequence comes from Mustelus asterias, assembly GCF_964213995.1. Taxonomy (NCBI): domain Eukaryota; kingdom Metazoa; phylum Chordata; class Chondrichthyes; order Carcharhiniformes; family Triakidae; genus Mustelus; species Mustelus asterias. Next base: position 154,150,520 of record NC_135801.1, on the reverse strand, counting down.
TTATTGTGGAATTCCCGTAGTCGCCACATTCCGGTGCCTGTTCGGGCGGATCATTCAATGGTCTGTTGAACTCGGATGGGAATTTCTGGACTTCGGGTGCGCCTGGCTGGAGAATCCCATCCAGAGTTAGGATCTAAATGATCTGTAGGACTGTAGAAAGGTCATTTAGATCCAAAACATTGACCAGGATTTTACGACCTCATTCGGGCGAGGCTCGTAAAATCCCACCCAAGGCCAACGGAGAATTCCATTCTGCGAGCCTTGCCCGCCCCGATGTCTGGAGGGGAGTGGTGGTAAAATTCCACCCACTAACTCTGTTTCTCTCTCCACAGATGCTGGCAGACCAGGTGAGTGTACCCAACATTTTCTGTTTTTATTTTGTGCTTTTATCATTAGTGTTACTTTTTGGGTTAATGAAAGTATGGAATGGATGGTCAGTGCAGTGATTTAACAATATTTATTGTCATTGGACATTCTTCTAAAATTGAAAATGAGACAATATATATTTTTGAATTATTCAGAGCAATTATTCAAGACACTACAGACATTAAAAAATTATGAGTCCGGATTGTGCGGCTGGGTAAAGTCTGAGAAATCTGTACCCAAATCCAAATCCACCTCCAACCACCTCATTTCCAGCATTAACAGAGGCCAGAGGTGGATGGGCAGGCAACCTGCTCTGAGGAAGTGGGTTGAAACTTTAAATGTGATATTATGTGACTGCCAGCCTCATCGCCATTCAACTTTTCCATTTTATCTGCTGTCGGCCAGCTTTCTCCCAGTGTCAGGAAATCCAGCAACTTCATTGAGGTGAGAACTTGGTTAATTCAGGAAATGAGTGTCTTCACACCATCCCCTGGATCTAGGTGCCAACCATAATCAACGTTTGCAATTGGCTATTATCTTACCGACCATCCCCTCGGTCTGATTTCACCACAAGGCCACTGACCTTTCTTCACAACTACCACTACCAATGCCACTCCCTGCCCTCCTCTCACCTCCCCCGCCCACCTAAAGGCATATCAATCAAATTGGTCTTTGGGCTGGAAACTGTTGAGGTCACTGGCAGGCTGTGAAGAGTACCAAATGGCAGGTTCCCAATGAGAAATAATGAATGTTTGATCTTTATCTTTGAAAGACATATCTTTACTTTCTTTTACATATTTAAAGCTGGAATTAAGGTTTAAAAGACTCTAGTGTGAGTTAAGTTCTGTCAAGTTAAGTGGATAGAAAATCAGACAGGCTCCATTACAGAAGTATAATCCTCAAATTGCCTATTACCAGGCAGGATGTGTGTGTAACAAAAGCAACATGTAACTCCAATGGGTGCGCTGACAGAACTGTCTTGTAATTTCAAAGCTAAGCATCAAGATCTAGACATTAGGACACAGCTCAGAAGTGTCTTGGTGTCTCAAGACTCAAATGGGCAGTTATGAAGGAATCCTTCAGGCAATTCTTCAATTTCTCTACGTACATTGAAAATGGACACTCACTGCATTGGTGATGATTGAATGGCCAATGCCAATTGAGGATGTGATTAAGTGATCTGCCCACTAGAATTTGGTCTTTTTGTGTGAGGAAGTTTAATCAGTCAGCACCAGGGATTAGCATTCATATCGAGAGGGCTAGAATACAAGAGCAGTAATGAACTTCTGAGGCTGTAAAAGCTCTGGCCAGACCCCATTTGCAGTATTGTGAGCAGTTTTGGGCTCCATATCTAAGGAAGGATGCGCTGGCCTTGGACAGGGTGCACAAGAATGATCCCTGGAATGAAGAACTTGTCATATGAGGAACAGCTGAGGATTCTGGGTCTGTACTCGTTGGAGTTTAGAAGAATGAGGGGGGATCTTATTAAAACTTACAGGATACTGCGGGGCCTGGATAGAGTGGATGTGGAGAGGATGTTTCCACTAGTAGGAAAAACTCGAACCAGAGGGCACAACCTCAGGCTAAAGGGACGATCCTTTAAAACAGAGATGAGGAGAAATTTCTTAGTTAGAGAGTGGTGAATCCGTGGAACACTTTGCCGCAGAAGGCTGTGGAGGCCAGGTCATTGAGTATATTTAAGACAGAGATAGATAGGTTCTTGATTAATAAGGGGATCAGGGGTAATGGGGAAAAAGCAGGAGAATGGGGATGAGAAAAATATCAGCCATGATTGAATGGGCCAAGTGGCCTAATTCTGCCCCTAGGTCTTATGGTTTTATGGTCTTATGGATTGGTGATAAACCTACACACTTGTTCCTGTAGACAGATATCAAAGTATTTTAGGATCTCTTCCAGTCTTTGTGATCTGCATATGGCTGAAGTTCATCTGTTTTCTGATTTAGCTAAGTTACTTGTGTCTCTCAGAGCTTCGAGAGATAGTCTTGTGAATGTTTCAGTAGGCATCTTGCCTGAGTCATGCAGAATTATCATTGAAGTTAACCTTGATTACTGCATTGTTTTCAATGAATTGATCTTGAGGCTTATCAAAGATAGGGTCAAGGGCCGAAAGAGCAGGAGAGTGCACGATATCCCTAATGGTCACACAGTGCTGCATTTTTTCAAAAATGATTAACGAGGTGATCTTGAGCACACACTTCCGGTCCATAGGAATGGCAGTGGAAGCTCAGGATGTGGCAAAACCACAGACGTTGTGGATTTCATGTCCCATCCCCCTTAGCCCCTTAGCCTTGGTGCCTTGGTAGTGCCCACCTGACAGTGCCAACCTGGCACCATGGCAGTGCCCACCCTGTACTGCTGGGATGCCAGGTGGCACTGACAAGTGGTACCGTCAGGGTGCCAGGTGGCACTGCCAGATGGGCACTGCCCAGCCATTTCCCCGACCACCGGGGGCCTTCAATGGCTTCCGAGCCTTCCCAGCATGGCCATCATACCTGGTCTCCATTTGTGGAGACTGGTAGTGATTCTCACCTGGCTTCCACAGCGCCTGAGAGTCAGAGAATCCCGGGAGTAGGTAGAATCTGGCCTTGAACAGACCAGGCATACTTAAATGCTTATTTAAATATGCTAATCTGGTTCCCAGATTATGTCTGGGTGTGGTGGCTGGAAGGATTGTAATGGGGTTTTGCTTTGGCGCTGGACGCACTAAACTCCCTCATCCATGATTCTCCAATGCCACGCCGCCCCAAAGCGATCTGTGCCGGGCACGATGCAGCCAGAAAATCATGACCCCAGTCTTCCTCACGGCGGCGAGTGTCCATTTTCACTGTACACTGACAACGTTTGAGTTTCTCAAACATGAATCCTTCATGACTGCCTGTTTGAACCTTGAGATATTGAGATACTTCTTGGCCTTCACCCAGCACTTGAGAAACAATCAACAAGCTGCCAAAGGTTGTCATCAACTCCTCACTTGAGGATCCTCCCACACTGTTGAGAAATGACAAACACAATCAAACTCCAGTCTATTGGCAAAGCTCCAGGGGCTGATATTATCCCAGCTGAGGTCTATAGGGCTGAAGGTCAAGAAGCATACTGAACTCTTTCAGTCTCTGTGGGAGCAAAGAATCATCGCATAAGAATACAAAGATGACTCTATTGTGCATCTGTACAACAACAAAGGAACTTGCTAATCTTTCGGGCATCATAGAGGAATCGCACTCTTCTCCATTACCAGCGAAATCTTTGCCACAATCCTTCTTAACTACTGAGTGCAACATTTCAACCAGGGTCTGCGGCCAGAGACAGTATTAGAAAAAGTCACATAACCACAGATATTGGGCGGCATTTTACGACCGTGTCGCACCCGTTTCCGCGACCAACATCATTTTACAGCCCCAGGATTCCCGGCACAGTCAACCTCCCACCAGAAATGGGCGTGAGGCTGAATAATTTATTTAAAATTATGGAAATGCTGTTTTACATCTGATTAGAGAGCCCGGCACTCAATCATCCGGGCTCGCCTGCCTTTATGGCCTCGCTGGGCGAATTAGGACCATAACAGCCTGAATATTGATGGCTGAAAGAATAAATGTTTCAGTAAGCTTGCTGAAGTGCTTTTGTTTTTCAGATGTTGCTTAATATTATGATGTTTCCTGCATTACAACAGTGACAGCACATCAAAAAGAATTTGGTTGGCTGTGAAGTGCTTTGGTATGTCCAGCGGTCATGAAACACACCACATAAATGTGAGACTTTCCTTTTTTCTTTTCTTGTTTTCTTACAAGGTATCTTAACAACACCGAAGGATATGCATGAGGCAGCATTACAGAACACAAATACGACAGTGGCAGTTTTTCCTCTGAATCAGAAGGTTCAAGTCTCACTCCAGAGACTTGGATGCAAAATCCACACTGGCAATCCAATGCAGTACCACAGGAATGCTCACCAAGTCATAGTCATAGAGTTTAACAGCAGAGAAAGAAGCCCTTCGATCCATCGCATCTGCACCGTCAATCAAGCACCTACCTATTCTAAACCCATTATAAAGCAATAGGTCCATAGCCTTGTATGCTATGGCGTTTCAAGTGCTCATCTAAATGCTTCTTAAATGTTGCGAGGGTTCCCACCTCTACCACCCTTTCAGGCAGTGAGTTCTAGATTCACACCAACCTCTGGGTGAAAAAGCTCTTCCTCAAATCCCCTCTAAATCTCCTGCTCATTACCTTAAATCTATGCTCCCTCGTCATTGACCCCTCTGCCAAGAGAAAATTATTCTTCCTATCTTCCCTATCCACGTCTCTCTTAATTTTATACACCTCAATCAGGTCCTCCCTCAGCTTTCACTACTCTAAAGAAAACAACCCCAGTCTAACCAGCCTCTCTTCATACCCAAAATGCTTTAGCCCAGCCAACACCCTGGTGAGAGTGCGCTGCACCATTTCGAATACCATCACGTCCTTGATTGTCTTACCTGGAAGACGACTGTTGGATTGTTGGAAGTGTCATCTTCCAGATAAGACAAACAAAGGTCCCATCTTCCCCCTCAGGTAGTTGCAAAATATCCCATTGCACTATATTGATGAAGGGCAAGGACAGTTCTCCCTTTGTCCTTGGCGAGTGCTTAACTTTTAATTATAATAACTAAATAAATTTTTAAAATTTCATTCTTTGGATTTGGGTATCGTTAGCCAGGTCAGCATTTATTGCCCATCCCTATTGCTCTTGAGAAGGTGGTGCTGAGCTGCCTTCTTAAACAGCAGAAGTCTGTGTTGTGTAGGTACGCCGACAATGCTGCTAGAGAGGGAGTTCCAGGATTTGGATCCAGCGACAATGAAGGAACGGTAATATATTTCCAAGTCAGGATGGTGTATGACTTGGGGGAAAACTTCCAGGTGGTGGTATTCCCATGTATCTACTGCCCTTGCCCTTCTAGACGGTAATGGTCGTGAGTTTGGATGGGGCTGTTGAAGGAGCCTTGGTTAGTTCCTGCAGTGCATCTTGTAGATGGGACACATAGCTGTCACTCTGTGTCGGTGGTGGAGGGACTGAATGTTTGTGGATTGTAGTCAATCAAGTGGGCTGCTTTGTCCTGGGTGCTGTCAAGCTCAGTGTTGCTGGAGCTGCACTCAGATGAATGCAGCTCCAGCAACACTAAAAGTCATTATCACGTTGTTTTTTTTTGTGGGAGTTTGCTTGCTGCTTGCTGCTTTTCCTTTATTACATTGGTGAGTATGTTTCAAAAGTGTTTCGTTTAATGTGAAAGGTTGTGAAAGGTGCTGGATAAATGCAAGTTCTTTATTTCATTCTAGAACTCTAGCAATTGCATTTTCTAAATGAAGAGGCAATCCTACTATGTAATACTGGGGTATTATGTATTGCCAACAAGCAATGTGTTTATCCTATGGCTCATTACCTGTGTCAAGCAAATGAACATCAGAAATGCTGCTGACACAAGGTAGCTGTGTGCTGAATATTCAGACTCCTATTAGAAAGCAGCTGGCCTTACACCCATTTTCACTCAGGTTCTTGTCATTAAAAGAAAACTGGTAGCAGAAGAGATCTTGGGCTAATGTTCTAAGCTTATCCATTGGTAGCCAGTGCAAATAGTTTCTCAGAGACTTTAGATACCCTTGGGAGCTAACTAGGGGATTCTGTTTTGTTTGGATTCATTGCCTTAGAATGAAATAAGACAGGGTTCAAAAGAGTTATCAGGAGCAAGGAAATTTTGCATGAATGTTGAAGCTATCTCTCAGGGTGTTGAGACATTAACAATACCACCCAGCTCAAATGACTGCAGATGTGTGTTTAAGGATAGATAGCTAAACAGTCACCATACCAAACCCTATTCTATCTGTATTGTATTTATGATGTGGAGATGCCGGCGTTGGACTGGGGTAAACACAGTAAGGAGTCTAACAACACCAGGTTAAAGTCCAAAGTTGGACTTTAACCTGGTGTTGTTAGACTCCTTATTGTATTTATGACCCAGCTCAAGTCACTGGAGTCACTGGACTCAATTACAGAACTGTTATCATGCAGATGGAGGCCATTTGGCCCATCATGTCTGCACCAGCTCTCCAAACAAACATTATGACTTGGTGCCATTTTCCTGCCTTTTCCCCACACCCCTGCACATTGTTTCTATTCAAGTAATTATCTAAAGCTCTCTTGAATAGCCTGAATTGAATTGCCTCCACCACACCTCCAGGCAGTGCATTCCAGACCCAAACCACTTGTGTGAAAAGGTTTGTTAATTTATCCTTTAACCTAATTTGCCAATTAATTTTAGCCAGATTTCATGCCCTCAAAATTGCCCTTACTTAACAGCATGATTTTGTGGCTGCACTAGCCCTGGGCACAAAGCCCATAATGGCCAATAAATCTCTCGAGAGGCCAAAAACGGGATATGCGTAGGCAAAATTTTGGGTTCTGATCTTCGCTGATCTTTGCCCCCAGGGACAATGGACCTTGGCATGGTCTACCCCCACTATGATTCCCATGGAGGGTGGGGCAGGAAAAATCCCCCATAGTCTCAGACCCACTCCTCTCTCCCTCAAACTGAATGGAAAATTATGGTTGCAGCTATCTCGGTGCATCTTAACATTGATAACCTCCATCTTGATGCACAGTACCAGGTCTAATATTGCCAGCTCTCTGGTTGGCTCCAGAACATTCTGTTCTAAGAAACTATCCCGAAAATATTCAGCAAACTCCTCATCTGGGTTATCTTTACCCATCTGACTTTTCCAGTCTATATGTAAATTAAAGTCTTTCTGACAATCTTCAATTATTTCTTCCTTTATGTTCCAACCTGCCATGTAGTAAATGTTAGGAGGCCTGTACTCAAATACCACAAGTAACTTCTTGCCTTTACCATTTCTCATCTCTACCAAACTGTTGCCGTATCCTGGTTTCCTAAGTTTCGGCCCTCCCTCTGTATTGTGCTAATAACATCATTAACGAACAGAGCCACCCCTCCTTCTTTTTCTCAGTTCCTGTCCTTCCCAAATATTCTGTGCTCTTCAATATTCAGGTTTCAATTCATGTCCTCTTGCAGCCCTGTCTCCGTAATGGCTATCAAACGGTACTGATTTATTTCTATGTGCACTCTCAGTTCATCCGTTTTGTTTGAATGCTACGTGTATTCAGATGCAGAGCTTTTAGTTTTATCCTTTTATCCTTTTCATATCCTTTAGTTTCATCCCTCGATTTACTCTCTATCCCTTCCTGTCATGGTCTGCTTTTCATTTCCCGTAATAATAACCTTTTCTGCTCTTTTATTTCCACGTCTTCCAAAATTTGATCCCTTACTCCCACTATTTGATTCAAAACCCTTGCTAATCCCAGTTATTCGGTTTGCAAGAACACTGACCCCATGAGATTAATAAGAGATCTAATTCCCGAACACTCAAACCATATCATTAGTGAAGACCTTGATACAGTGGTGTGCAGTGGGTTGTATGATGCCACTGATGTCTCCACATGTTATCTGAAAGGGCCCTATCACGAAGAAGTTGAGCACAACAGTAACCTTCAGATCGACAGGCCTGCCAGCATGTCACATGTGCGGTCACCTGCTTTGAAGGATGTTTGAAGGTCAGATAACACATATTAGTTCGTTGGCCAGCATGGCAGGTGAAATGATGTTGATCTTGCAGTTAAATCTGTGACTTTGAGTGTTGTCCTCAGTCTGCAAGAGGACCAGGAATGAGACATGAGACCAAGCACGAGCAGCACGAGCCACTGAAGGGGAGAGGAAACATGAATGAAGAGGCAGAGAAAACCTGTACTCCATCTTTGTGCCTGAGCCCATTCTGCAATGTGCCACTGTGTGCCAGCTGGAGCCCATTACACCTTTAGTGTAGTGGATGCAAGAAGCCCACGTACAGCACTCAGTGACAATTGTGTCTGGTCAAACATTCGAGTGCCAAACTTATAGCTTTCTAGTTAACAACTCCAGGCAAGTTTAAAGTATGACAATAACAGTTAGGACCAAAATTGTATGTGAAATTCACACTTTCAAGCAATGGAGCAAACCTTACCAGCTCTGCCCGCTGGTCAACCAGCGTGGTGATTCGATTAGATCATGAGAGAGGCAGAAAACCAGCTTTGTGCCCGATTTCTCACCTCTCGCGATACCACCGGCACTGTGAAGCTGGCATGTTTTGAATATACTTCCATTTATTTTAATATTATTAATGAGCCCGGGATGGAATCCTCCAGGCTCATTTGTTTTAACCACCTCACTGCTGAAAGTCCTCCAGCAATGGGGACCAGACATCATAGACTCGCTAGTGGAACAGGAGGCCATTGAGGCTCCCCTGGGTTGTCTGTGGGGGAGGCGGGGGGGGGGGGGGGGGGGGGGGGGGAGGGGAGGTGGGGAGAGGAGGGGGCAGTGTCAGCCTGACAATGCTATCCTGGGACCCCGGCAGTGTCCACCGGGCACCAGGGAGGGGTGGGGCGTGAAGGGGGCAGAGCCTAATAGGAGGCAGGCATGGGGGAGCTGTGCACTCTGCAATGGGGGATCGCCCAGGTGAAAATCGGCAGGGGGTGTTGTAGCGGAGCAGTGATCAGCCAGGGATGGTACCAGACCAGCAATCAGTTGGAGAGGCCAACTGTCCACTGGGGAGGTCAGCTATCAGTCGGAGAGGTCAGCAATCAGCCGGAGAGGTCAGCAATCAGCCGGAGAGGTCAGCAATCAGCCGGAGAGGTCAGCAATCAGCCGGAGAGGTCAGCAATCAGCCGGAGAGGTCAGCAATCAGCCGGAGAGGTCAGCAATCAGCCGGAGAGGTCAGCAATCAGCCAGAGAGGTCAGCAATCAGCCGGGGAGGTCAGCAATCAGCTGGAGAGGTCAGCAATTAGCCGGAGAGGTCATGCAATCAGCCGGAGAGGTCAGCAATCAGCCGGAGAGGTCAGCAATCAGCCGGAGAGGTGAGCAATCAGCTGGAGAGGTCATGCAATCAGCCGGAGAGGTCAGCAATCAGCCAGAGAGGTCAGCAATCAGCCGGGGAGGTCAGCAATCAGCTGGAGAGGTCAGCAATTAGCCGGAGAGGTCATGCAATCAGCCGGAGAGGTCAGCAATCAGCCGGAGAGGTCAGCAATCAGCCGGAGAGGTGAGCAATCAGCTGGAGAGGTCATGCAATCAGCCGGAGAGGTCAGCAATCAGCCGGGGAGACCAGCGATTGGGGGTGGGTGGGGAGGGGGGCGACCTCCAGGATTGTGGGGGGTTAGTGGAGCGATATCCGGGGTGTTGGGAGGGGGGGCGACACATATTTCTGTGCACTCACACTTTTGCCTCATTTTTTGCATTAAGTAACATAAGTTTGTGTTTGAGAGCTTGCTGAAAAAAATGGATGTGATTCCCGTTTTCACACTTGATTGGCACTTGGATTCTTTTTGGTAAGATCGCCCCCAGTGAGTTTTATCAGTCCTATACCTGTGAGCGCCCGTGTCCACCCTTTGGCCAAAATAACACCCCTGCCCTCTCTCCTATTGCTGTTTATTTTTCCTCATGTGAAATCCAGTAAATTCATGGGGCTGGACAAACAAGTCATTTCATAAAATCGCAGAATTGTGACGGAGCAGAAGGAGACCATTTGGCCCCTCGTGTCTGCACCGGCCCTCCAAGTGAGCTTCATGGCTTAGTGCCGTCCCCCTGCCTTTTCCCCACACTCCTGCACATTGTTTGTGTTCAAGTAATCACCTATCTCAAATGCCGTGATTGAACCTGTTCCAGGCAGTGAAACCCAGTTGTACGAAAAGGATTTTTTCAGGCATCGCGTTTGCATATTTTGTAACCTTTCATAAGCAGCTGTGCACCACCACAGCTTCAGAGATTTCACTTAGCTCTGCTGCCCTAACACGGGAGCTTCTGGGAAGGCAGTGGTTACTTGACAGCTGCTGACAGCCATCCTGGATTTGAGAGCTGTTTCTGGGTTTGAGGTTTGGCTGTCAGGATAGCTGTCCAGGCACTCTGATTGTGTACAGGGCCGCCTTCCTTCACTGGCTGTGACACCCACGACAAATTCACACCGGCAGCTTCTGTTTTAAATGTATTTTATAATGAGAAAAAATAATGGATGCACAATTTTTAATGTAGTTTCTTTTCTTGATTGCACTGTGGGAGCGGATCCTGCTTTTCAAACCCGACCGCTGCCTGAAAGGCTAAATGGATCAGCCAGCAGGCATCCTAATTAAACACGATTTCGGAAGAATACTCGTAATCTCAGTGAACATCAGCTCTTTGTAGAAAGTAGATTTCATCCCGCAAATAAAACTAGCCTCTACCACTCCACTCTTCCCATTCATTACTCCAGTACATTGTTTCTCGTCTGTACAAGGCTAGTTGGAACATGAACCTTGATTTCCTATGTGAGATTACAGACACCCTGCGATGAGTACTTTTTGACTGTTCTTTAACTGTGATCCCTGATGAGCATTCTGCAACTCAACTGGCCTTGGCATATCTAACAAAGGTATCTCTCATAGTTGGAGGCTGTGCGTTTGATTTTCAAAGTCTTTTAGCAAAGAGGTTTCCTTTTATGTCACTGACTTAATGTACCTAAAGTACCTACAAAGGTTTCGACTCAACTATCACTCCTCCCCTTCCCAGTTAATTTACTTTTCTGACCATCATTGCTGTTTTTAGTTTCCCAGCAAGAAACTGGTTTTTTTTAAAGGTACATCGGGCCCTCCGGGGAGATGGGTTCAGAAGCAGGAGGAACACGTGATCAGGCGGGAGGGGACAGGGTGAAAAACCTGCCACCTCCCAGTGATTATGTCTGGGGCGGGAAGGCTGATATGTGATCTTTCCACAGGGAGGCCAATTGAGGCCTTTAAGTTGCCATTGCCATCACTGATTGAGTACCAGTGTGCGGGGCGGGGGCGGGGGGGGGGGAGGTCACTGCTATTCAGGGAGGCCACCCAACAAACTCTCCTGATTGTGGGTGGGTGTCCCTTATTCAAGGCAGTCTGTGCCAGATCGAGGGACTTGGCATCAGAAAGGCATGTGGGGGTCGGGGGGGCTGCTTGACTGAAGGATGCCACCCTCCTGCCTTTGAGCCCACTCCCACCCCACTTATCTGTCTCAAGACGATCTATCGCTGGGTAGGCTCCAATGCAGTACTGGCAGCAGCTACTGCTCCCAGTGATATTGCAGGTACTATGGAACTGTCTCTTATTGGCTGGTAGCTCTGAGCGGTTAGATTTCCACCCGAGTGGGACCTTACTTCAGTGGGAGAAACAACGGTGTCCAGGATGTGCCTGATTGGCTCAGAATAGCTTTGAGCCTCCTGTGGAAAGGCAGCACGGAGTTCCCACCAGCTTTCTACGGTCACCACTAAATTCCATCCATTCCCTCTAGATGAAAGTATTGTAACTTGTTCTTTTCAATACACAGTTAGCTTCTTAACCTTTTGCGTTCATGAAGCAATTGACTGGGGCAGCACAGTGGCACAGTGGTTAGCACTGCTGCCTCACAGCGTCAGGGACTGGGGTTCGATTGCTGGCTTGTGTCACTGTCTGTGTGGAGTTTGCACATTCTCCCCGTGTCTGCGTGGGTTTCCTCCGGGTGCTCCAGTTTCCTCCCACAATCTGAAAGACGTGCTGGTTAGGTGCGTTGACGCGAACAGGTGCTGGAGTGTGGCGACTAGGGGAATTTCACAGTAACTACATTGCAGTGTTAATGTAAGCCTTTCTTGTGACTAATAAACAAACTCTCTCTATTGCAAAAGTGTACACAAACAAGATGTGAGAAAACTCAATATAATCAAGAGAATTGAAATTAGTTCTGAAGGTCTCATCAATATAATAAGCCTAACGAAGATTATCTAGCCTATTGTAATTTTTCATAGTGGGGGCCAAATTTTCCAAATGATCACCCCCACCATGTCTTGTACTCACCAATTGGCCCTGTTGCCCATAGTGCATTATATTTATTTTTATTCATTTGTGGGATATGGATGTCATTAGCTGGCCAGCATTTATTGACCATCCCTAGTTGTTCGAGGGCAGTTGAGAGTCAACCACATTGCTGTGACTTGGGAGTCACATGTAGGCCAGACCAGGTAAGGATGGCAGATTTATTTCCCTAAAGGACATTAGCGAAACAGATGGGTTTTTCTGACAATCAACAATGATTTCATGGTCTTCAGTCGATTCCTAATTCTAGATGCTTGTATTGAATTCTAATTCTACGATCTGCCATAGCAGGATCCGAATCCGGGTCCGCAGAACATTAATTGAGTTTCTGGATTAATAATAAAGCGATAATACCACCAGGCCATTGCCTCCCCATTGTTATAGATTGAACAGACTGTATGTTTGCTGGACTAGGTCAGCATCCACAGTTGGGTCCCAGGTGCAAACACATCCCCTGACAGGCCATCACATTGACAAGCAGTAATAAAGAAAGGAATACAGCTGCAAATTCATGAGGAAAAATCTGTCCACTAGCCTTAGTGTCCATTCGCTCCAGCAACAGTTTTATGGCCTCAAGACCTGAAGGCTTGGTGAGTACAGAGGCAAAAATCTTGATTTTATGCTTTTTGACCTCTTTTGTTTGTTTATATAATCCTCTGAGGCTCACTGCTATAAAGGCTTCTATTGGAATCACATCACCAGATGATTCAGATGTTACTGGGCACAAAGGAAATAGTCCCTTCCCAGCTCATTTACTTCTGAACGTAAGGCTAACTTGGAGTGGGTGAGCACATATTGTCCATGACTCTGATCCTTTCTTCATAGAAACCCAACAGTGCAGACGAGGATATTCAGCCCATCACGTTTCACTTTGACAGAGTATCTTACCTAGGACCTCACCCCTTAACCCTACTCATTTCCCATGGGTAATCCATTTAACCTACACATCGTGGGATGCTAAGGGGCAATTTAGCATGACCAATCCACCTAACCCGCATATCTTTGGACTGCGGAAGGAAACTGAAGCACCCGGAGGAAATCCACGCAGACAAAATGAGAATTGAATCTGGGTCTCTGAAGCTGTGAGCATCAGTGCTAGCCATTGTGCTACCGTGCACATGAGGAAATGGCCGAGACATTGAACACAGTGGAAGACACAAATAACATGCCAAAAATTGATGACAAGAAGGCTATGGCAGGTGAGGACCTAGAAATGATCATTATCACTATAGAAGTAATGTTGGGCAAGCTAATGGGGCTAAAGGTAGACAAGTCCCCTGGCCTTGATGGAATTCATCCCAGGGTTCTAAAAGAGATGGCGGGAGAAATAACAAATGCACTAGTGGTAATTTACCAAAATTCGCTGGACTCTAGGGCGGTTCCAGCAGATTGGAAAACAGCAAATGTGACGCCACGGTTTAAAAAAGGAGGTAGACAAAAGGCAGGTAGCTATAGGCTGGTTAGGTTATCTTCTGTCGTGGGGAAATGCTTGAATATTTCATCAAGGAAAAAATAGCAAGATATTTGGATAGAAATTATCCCATTGGAAAGATGCAGCATGGGTTCATGAAAGGCAGGTCATGTTTAACTAATTTACTGGAATTCTTTGAGACATTATGGGTGCGATGGACAGCGGGGAACTGGTGGATGTGGTACATCTGGATTTCCAGAAGGCATTTAACAAGATGTCGCACAAAAGGTTGCTACATAAAATAAAGGTGCACGGCATTACGGATAATGTATTTTAGCATGGATAGTTGATTGGTTAACTTACAGAAAGCAAAGAGTGGGAATAAATGGGTGTTTTTCTGGTTGGCGATCAGTGATTAGTGGTGCGCCGCAGGAATCAGTGTTGGCACTGCAATTATTTACAATTTACATAGATGATTTGGAGTTGGGCACCAAGTGTAGTGTGTCAAAGTTCGCAGATGACACTCAGATGAGTGGCAGAGCAAAGTTTGCCGAGGACACTGGAAGTCTGCAAAGGAATATTGATCGTTTAAGTGAGTGGGCAAAGGTCTGGCAGATGGAGTACACTGTTGGTAAAAGTGAGGTCATCCATTTTGGTAGGAATAGCAAAATGGACCATTATTTATATGGTAAAAGATGCAGCATGCTGTTGTGCAGAGGGACATGGGTATCCTTGTGCTTGAATCACAAAACGTTGGTTTGTAGGTGCAGCAGATAATTAAGAAGGCAAATTGTATTGTGTCCTTCATTGCTAGAGGGATGGAGTTTAAAAACAGCGAGGTTATGTTGCAGCTGTATAAAGTGCTGGTGAGGCCACACCTAGAGTACTGTGTACAGTTTTGGTCTCCTTACTTGAGAAAGGATGTACTAGCACTGGAGGGGGTGCGGAGGAGATTCACTAGGTTGATTCCGGAGTTGAGAGGGTTGGATTATGAGGAGAGGCTGAGTAGACTGGGACTGTGCTCATTGGAATTCAGAAGAATGAGAGGAGATCTTATAGAAACGTATACAATTATGAAGGGAATAGATAAGAGAGAAGCAGGAAGTTGTGCCAGGCTCGAAGGGCCAGATGGCCTACTCCTGCTCCTAGTTCTTATGTTCTTATGTACCACCCTGATCTCTTGTGAAATGGATGTTCCCTGAGGTCAGGAAAATTGGTTCCAGTGTCTCTTGTAAATGTCATCAGTTGACATTCAATAATTATAAGTTTCATCTCAAACCATTCACAAAGTGGTGGAAAATATTTATTGTCAGGCATCAGTAAATGCATTGAGGTACATTAACACATTAACAATGCATTTCATGTGTCTGTGTGCACAGTTTGGCACATAATAAAATGCATGCTTCCATCAAGTGTCTTAATGTGGACATCAAAGTGCACACCAAAATGGACTAATTTTAAGCAATTTGTATAAAATTTATGGTGCAGTAAATTGTCAGCTGCAAAGGTACATTGACATATCCTGCATATATATATTCAGTGTAATGAACTGTATATTATGGCATCCTGTACTTGTGATAAATATTAATAGCTATTTTGGTATTTTGGTTATTTACTACAATCATAGATACGATATAATAAATTGTGTTAGACTGTGGGCGGAAACTGATAGAAACCGGAGTAATGTGAGCGAACTTTTAATGGAAATTAGAAAAAAAATCTAGTTAATTATATTTCTGCGTTTTCTCAACAGAATCATTGTTTCTCCATGATTAATGCTCAACTCTAGCTGTTTTTATATTGGATTTAGTGGGATGCAGGAGCCATTAGTCCCTGATGCACAGGTTTCAAACAGCAAGCAGCAATTGTGAAATCAACCTGCTGTTTTCGTTTAGGTTGCTGGTCAAAAAAGGATGTTTTTTCTTAAAACCATGCCCAGCCTTCTGCGGACCTTAATGATTCTGGCAAGGAATTGCCGATGGCTTCGCAAGATCAATGCGCCAGGAGCCAACACCACCAGCAGCTACCAAATCCAATATAAGTACGACTTATAGGATACAAGAACAGCTCTCCTAGTCTCATGACCCCCAATTATTTCCCTACATTTTTTGTCCTCTTCAGATAATTGTCCAATTCCCTTTTGAAATCCATGATTGAATCTCCACCACACTCTCAGACAGTGCATTCCAGTTCAATTTGCTGTGGAAAAAATGTGTCCCTCATTCTGCAGATGATTCTTTTGCCATTCACTTTAAATATATACCCTCGGGTTCTCAACGCTTCCACCAATGGGAATTGTTTCTTCCTATCTACTTCAACCAGACCCCTTATGATTTTGAATACCTCTGCCAAACTTCCTCTCAACCTTCTTTCCTCCCAGGAGAACAGCCCAAGTTTCTCCAATTTATCTAAAGACTGTCATACCAGAAACATTCCTGTCCATCTTTCCAGCACCCACTTTTAGCCCTTTCTAAAATGGCGTGCCCAGAATTGGACACAATAGTCCTGTTGTGGCCCAACCAGTGTTTTACAACAAAAACAGAAAATGCTGGAAAGTTTCAGCAGATCTGACAGCATTTGAGGAGAGAGAATAGAGTTAACGGTTCAAGTCAGGATGACCTGTTGTCAGCTCTGATATAGATATATACAAGTTGGTAGAGTGGGCAGATAGGTAGCAGATGAAGTTCAATGCGGAGAAATGTAAGGTGATGCATTTTGGTCAGAAGAGCATTGAGTGACAATATAAAATAAGGGGTAAAATTCTTAAGGGAGCGCAGGGACCTGGGTGTATATGTGCATAGATCATTGAAGGTGGCAAAACAGGTGGAGAGAGCAGTTAATAAGCATATAATATTTTGGGCTTTGTTAATAGGGTATAGAATACAAGAGCAAGGTGGTTATGCTGAATTTTTACAAGACACTAGTTAGACGTCAGCTGCAGTGTTATGTACAGTTTTGGGCACCATGCCACAGGAAGAATGTGAACGCATTGGAGAGAGTGCAGAAGAAATTACAAGAATGGTTCCAGGGATGAGAAACTTCAGCTACGAGGGGCCAGATTCTCTGACCTTGCCTGCAGCTGGGATTCTCCAGTCCTGCTGCAGTGAATGGAGATTTGGTTGAGCGCCAAATACTCCGTTCACGCTGGTAGCGGCGGCAGCATGTGAGTGGCCGGAGAATTCAAGCCGAGGATAAATTGTAGAGGATAATTCTCTGTGGAGAGCAAAAGGCTAAAAGGAGATTTGGTAGAGATGTTGTAAATCACTAAGGGGCTGGACTGAGTAGATCGGAAGAAACTGTTCCCACTTCTAAAAGGATCAAGAATGAGAGGGCACACATTTAAAGTGATTTGCAAAAGTAGCAAATGTGATGTGAGAAAAATTGTTTTCAGACAGCGAGTGGTTTAGGTCTGGAATGTGCTGCCTGGAAGTGTGGTGCAGGCAGGTTCAATCATGGCATTCGAGAGGCATTAGATGATTACTTGAATAAAAACACTATGCAGGAGCACAAGGAAAAGGCAGGGGAATGGCATTTAGCTATGCTGCTCATTTGGACAGCCAGTGCAGTCATGATGGGCCAAATGGCCTCCTTCTGTGCCATAACAATTCTGTGATACTATTGTTCAGGCCTAGTTAGTCCTATCTTTCCCACTCTTGGGAACGTACCTTAACTGTACCCAAACTATTTCCTCTTTAAAGGCAGCCCACTGTTGAGCTAGACATTTTCTGACAGATCTTGGATTTAAATTTCCCTGGGCCAGATTCCTTCTCATCCAACTGAAATTGGTCCTCCCAAAATATTTTTTTCCTTTGGATTGTATCTGTCCTTTTCATGAGCTAACATTAAACGTATGATACTGTAATCACTGTCCCCAAAATGTTTCGCTGCTGTCATTTGATCAACTTGACCCACCTCATTCCCCAGAACTAGATCCAGTGAGGCTTATCAAATTGTCCTGTTAACCATCCTTCAGTATTCCTTTACATTATTAAATTGACCTTATTTATGAATGGAAAATTGCAACCGTTAGACTTCCTGGGCTCCCCCATGATTAAATGGGCCCAGACGCATGGGATGGGATTTTCCGGCTGCGCTGGCCCCAAGGCTGGAAAATCCCGCCTGTGGTCAATGGACCTTTGCATGGACCATGTCCTGCCCGCTACGATTCCCGTGGCGGGCAGGATGAGAAAATTCCATCCATTTTTCCTGCCAGTCTTTCTGCTGATACCTTCATATTATGGGCTGTGTTAAATCCAGCCCATTATTTGGCTAAAGGGATGATGCCTCAATATTACAAATGGCCCAGAAATTGCCGGTTGATGTAATGGCCAGTTCACGCAATTATTAATCATTTAAAAACCTAGTCATTTGTGGTGAGAATGAAATATGTCGTGAGCTGTGAATTGTCACAAATTTACTTGACAATTTGCTCCACTCTGCTGTCAACCTCACAAAAAAACAGGAGCTCGCTATCAACCTCCCTGTGAATATCAAGGGATTATTTTTGTTCATAAATATGAATGAAACTCACTGCAGTAAGCCAGGGTGGCTACTTCATAGTATAAAGGTGCTCTCAGTAGAATGATCTGTTGTTCTGACATGTCACTCATTTGGGGCGGCACGGTGGCACAATGATTAGTACTGCAGCCTCACAGCGCCAGGGACTCAGGTTCAATTCCGGCCTCCGGTGACTGTATGGAGTTTGCACATTCTCTCTGTGTCTGCGTGGGTTTCCTCCAGGTGCTCCGGTTTCCTCCCACAGTCCAAAGATATGCAGATTAGGTTGATTGGCCAGGTTAAATTGACCCCTTAGTGTCAGGGGGATTAACAGGATAAACACGTGGGGCTAAGGGGATAGGGCCTGGGTGGGTTTGCGGTTGGTGCAGACTCGATGGGCCAAATGGCCTTCTCCTGCACTGTAGTGATTCTATGATTCAAAGAGAGGTGTCAGGAAGGTTTTTTTGTATCGACAGAGGGCAGTGGTTAAAGTGAAAGATAAATTCAAGGAAGTTATTGCAGCCTCGCGTGGTGAATGCTGCTGCAATGATCCCAATGAATTTTCACCTGAACTTTTTATTGTATTATGATTTTTTATTTGTCAATTGAACTTATTCGCCAGAATTCTACCACCCTGCCCGCCATGGAATTGAGCCAAGCAAGGCCGTAAAATCCTGCCCATTGTATTTTTATTGTTTCGCCTCACCTTGACTTTTATGTCCACTCCTGGGTGCCACACTTTTGGAAAGATGTCAGGACATTAGTGAGAGTGTAGAAAAGATTCATGAGAATGGTTCCAGGGAGGACGAGCTGTGGAGAATTCAATTCCCTAGTTAGCTTGGAGAAGTTGGGACAGATTTCCTTGAAGAAGAGAAGGTTGAGAGGAGATTTGATAGAAGTATTCAAAATCATGAGGGATTTCGGCGGATTAGATAGGGAGAAACTGTTCCCACTTCTGAAAGGGCTGAGAAAAAGAGGGCATACATTAGAAATAACTGGCAAAAGAAGTAGCGGAGACATGAGGGAAACCTTCTTCAACAGTGTATGGTTAAGGTCTGGAATGCACTGCCTGAGTGTGTGGCGGAGACAGATCCAACCGAGGCATTTAAAAGGGAATTAGATAATTATCTGAAAAGGGGAAAAATGTGCAGGGCTATGGGGAGAAGATGGAGGAATAGCACCAAGTGCTCAGTTGGAGAGACAACTAGCAGGGTAAATGACCTTCCTCTGTGCTGTAACAAATCTGGAGACTCAGAAAGGGAACAATTGAAAGTTGTAGTCTCATACTTGCAGGTAGTATATTAGTCCCAGAGGTAAATAAATTAAAATTTTCTGTTTAGTTTTGCTTTTGTGGCTCTCTCTCTTCCTTCCTTAATCCAATCTTTCTGTTCCTCGCCTGTTTTCTCTTTCTGTCCCTGATTTGACTTTATTAGTCCTATTTCTTCACAGTCATTTGCTGTTTCTTTCTCAGTCCTTATACTTAATTGATTAAAGATTTGGTCAATTAATTGCATCATTCACCAAATTCTGGATGCCCTGCCTTTGCCGCAGCATAAGCACCTTTGTGGTGGTAAAATAATAGGAGCCGCAGAGTGAGGAGAAGAAAAATCAATCCACCAAGTCCCACTCCAGTAAATACTGGGCCATTATTATTTGGGTTTACTTTGGGGTAGATTTTAACTGAGAGCAAGTTTCCCATGGAAATCTGTTTCGCTGCGTTGATTTCCCTCCCTCACGGCATTGTGGGTCAACCCACAGAACATGGACAGCAGCGATTCAAGAAGGCAGTTCACCACCACCTTCTCAAGGGCAACGAGGGATGGGCAATAAATGCTGGCCAGCCACTGATGCTCATGTCCCACGAATGAATAAAAATAAAAGACAACAGGGGCACATGGGCAATTTAATTGTCCATTGATCTGCAGCCCACTCGGAACGGTCATGAAAAATTTGCAGAGTGCCTGTTTGGCAGGTGGAGACCAAATAGCCTTTAGCTGCCTCCTGCCTTCCATAACAGTGGCAGGACAAAGTGCGTAGGGAGGAAAGCCTGGGTGTTCATAGGAACAGGAATAGGCCATTCAGCCCCTCAAGTTTCAACTTGTAGCTTCAAACTGAGGCCATTGGAAGGACCAGAAGATCCTGCTAGTGGGCAATAGCGAGTTGCCTCTGTCGCTGGAAAATACGCTGCAAGTTGGGGGTGGGTGGTGAACCTGGCCCTATGACTCTCTCATGAGGGATTTCAGTCTTCAGCTTCAAAGATCTCGCCTTAGAATTCTCTCCAAAACTCACTCGGATTCAGTATCAATAACAGGTCACCTCGCTGCGTTTCAATATTGTCTCCCAAGATTGCATTCCCCTGGATTCCCGCGTTTGCATTCCAGCACCAACTCACAAGCATAATTTCAGCTCTTTGGCCACACTGAGCAGATCACTGCTACTCCAAAAGGTTTCCTTCACTCCACTGGCCGGCAGCACAGAATCACCAACCTTCTGCTGCATCCTTCAAATCCTAGGGTTTCTTCTGAACCCTCTGCAAATGCCGGGGCTTTTCCTGAGCCCTTTCAACTTAGGGTCTGCCAACCACAGCCCTTTTCTTGCTTGGCGCCTCTTTCTTTGCTCCTCTCTCTTCCTAACTTTGGTCCCCCTCCTGAAACCTTTCTCGATTATGAGCCCATGATTGGGGGTTTTGTGTAATTTTCCTTCCGTGTGGGCACATTGGGCCTGTCCTTGAGCTTGAAGGACTTAGAAACACTGGGTTATACATGCATTACCTCTTTCTGGCCCACACATGCGCAAAACCTCCTGAGGTCTGTCAGGGCTTGGGGAAATGGCCCCTGCTCCATGAGAAGTTAAGTCTGGATCTTGTAACAAAATCAGGTTGGACATATACATGGTGGGTTCATCACATGACCCCCTGCCTCCAGATACCCCACTGCCCGCACTCCCACCAGTGGTTGCCCAACACGCCCATCCTTGTGGCATACCACCTTCTACATAAGAACATAAGAAATAGGAGCAGGAGTAGGCCATCTAGCCCCTCGAGCCTGCCCCGCCATTCAATAAGATCATGGCTGATCTGACGTGGATCAGTACCACTTACCCGCCTGATCCCCATAACCCTTAATTCCCTTACCGATCAGGAATCCATCCATCCGCGCTTTAAACATATTCAGCGAGGTAGCCTCCACCACCTCAGTGGGCAGAGAATTCCAGAGATTCACCACTCTCTGGGAGAAGAAGTTCCTCCTCAACTCTGTCCTAAACCGACCCCCCTTTATTTTGAGGCTGTGTCCTCTAGTTTTAACTTCCTTACTAAGTGGAAAGAATCTCTCCGCCTCCACCCTATCCAGCCCCCGCATTATCTTATAAGTCTCCATAAGATCCCCCCTCATCCTTCTAAACTCCAACGAGTACAAACTCAATCTCCTCAGCCTCTCCTCATAATCCAAACCCCTCATCTCCGGTATCAACCTGGTGAACCTTCTCTGCACTCCCTCCAATGCCAATATATCCTTCCTCATATAAGGGGACCAATACTGCACACAGTATTCCAGCTGCGGCCTCACCAATGCCCTGTACAGGTGCATCAAGACATCCCTGCTTTTATATTCTATCCCCCTCGCAATATAGGCCAACATCCCATTTGCCTTCTTGATCACCTGTTGTACCTGCAGACTGGGCTTTTGCGTCTCATGCACAAGGACCCCCAGGTCCCTTTGCACGGTAGCATGTTTTAATTTGTTTCCATTGAGATAGTAATCCCATTTGTTATTATTTCCTCCAAAGTGTATAACCTCGCATTTGTTAATTGGAAAGCAATCAGCTTCTCATTACCTGATTGGATGATCACTGAATGTCTGTCAGATATTCATTTTTCCTCATGTCTAATACTTTTCTAACTAATAAATGGAAGCTTTAAAAGAAAATGGAAAAATATATATATTTCAATATCCCCTATGATTTTTTTTCCTGGGTTGTTCATCACAGTATCTGGGAGATTAATCTCCAATCCCTGGAGACACCAAGATAACCCTGGAGGGTTGGCAGCACTGTATTGGGACACAATAAGTAGCCATTAAATAGTTCCTGGAGTTCAACGCCAATTCTCAGTTAATGATTCTGTGGCTGTCAGGAATTTGCAGCTGACTGTGGAAATGACATTTCTGAGCCCACCGTATTCTGTCACCACGGATAGTGCAGAAGAAAGGTTATTCAGAACTGGGAACTCATCCCTTTCTCATTCAGTATTCCACATTCAATTATTGCAATCATCTACCAGTGAATGGGTTTACTGCTAAAAGAGACAGAAGGTCATTTCATTTATTTGGATTTTTCTTTCGAATAGACTTTTATATTTTCATTTGCTTTTCTGCTATTACCCTTTTTATATTTGTTTTCTGTTCTACATTGATGGTATTGCAAAAAAAAAATGACTGCTACTTCATGCTTTCTTGCCCATAATTGTCATGGCACTTTTATTCGGTTAATGGACTGTGGTTTCATGAATCACAGTCCAGCAATTTTTCTAACATCAATGCCCTCAGTGTATTGTCTGACCTTTCCCTGACCTTGTCTGAAGGTGGAACAAGTAGCTTCATGTCCAGATTTTTTTTTGGATCAGAGCAGTCGCCACTTCAATCAAACAAAATTAATCAAATGAAACACTTCTGAGAAGTTCAGGCAATATGACAGAGTGCTACATAAGTGAAATTTTATTATTCATGCAAGGCAATTCTTTAGTAATTTTTCAAAGGATTTAGAAAAAGAAGCTTGGAAAGTGAATGTTTTTTTACATGAGCATTTTGGTGTTGTATGCGAACACATTTGAAATGAAAAGAATATCTTTTTCCTGATAAATCAAAAGTAATTCTGATCACTCACCCAGTTGATTAGGTGATTGGATACTAGAATAATAACATGTCCTTTTGCTAAACGTTAAAAACCAATCAAGAATTCAAAGTTGTAATGGATAAATAAATTGCAACCTTGCACCATCCTGTAAAGAAGAACACAATGGTAGCTTTATACTAAAAGCAGAGAACAAGAATATCCAATCTTTAACTGTGTCAAAACCAGCTAATAAGCTGCACATAATTATGCAATTAAGTGAGCTCCAATAGAAATAAAAATGCAACTATATATGAAACAGACTATTCTGGGTCATGGTCTCAAGGAGGAGAGCTGTGGGTGTTGCTACAATCATACTAACAGGAGATCCAAACAGCCTTTGAACGTCAATAGTGTGCATCCAGTGATCTTAGAGGTGCTCAGTGACTCAGTGTCTGAGCCATTCATTGACAATGGAGACTTGTTGGTAGGAGTGGGCAGACAAACCTGTTAGGCCATGTCTGGCATGGGCTACCATAGAATTGTTGGTTAGGCAGGGACCACGGTGGGGTAGGCACGGTGCATGTCCTTTCACTTGGTCCGTGATAATATGTTAGGGTTTTACCATGACCATAGGACCCCAATTTAAACATTTAAATCAGGCCCTCACATGTTGTTGAACAAGCGTGTTGGCCACTCATTTTATGACTCACTCGAAAATTCAGTCCAGTCCAGTCCAGTCCTCAGCTAGCCAATGATAAGAATTTTTCAATTAAATGTTAATTTCTCATTGGATTCACTTTTCAGTGTAATGTGGGCAGTACAAAGTGAGAGCCCCCGCACACAATAAAACACAAAGTCTATTCACAGATAAAAACTGCCCCATAAAATCTTGGTTTTCCATCCATGGAACTTCCATCGCCAGTGCTTCTCATCTCACTCATCGATTCTTCCACTTCTACTCTATCTTTCCACAATGCCTAGTTTTTTTGTTCCTTGCTCCTTGTTCTTCATCTTCTTACCTTCTCTTCTTTCAGATGGTTCACTCGGCTTTCAGTCCCTTTTGCATCTTATCCACTGTCATCTGCTGCGCTCTGTCCTCAAGTTTTTATTTCCCTCTCCCTTTTCACCCCAGTCTCTCCTTTCTACTCCTGACTAAGGTTACTCCAAATTTACACAGCATGTCTTTGAAAGCAACTCTTTAATGTGGAAAAATCTCCCCACTGCTGCTCATAAAAATACAACTGCTTGTATTTCAGGGCATTTCACTAGGCAGGCAACAAAATCAGCATGCAAAACGTGTCCCAGCCCCGAATCTCTTCTCTCTGTCTTGTTTTTTTCAGAATTTAGGAATATTGTCCTGTAAGTCTGCAAAGATTCTGAAGGAAAAGCAATTGTTAAAATTGAAATTGCTGAAGTCATTAAGTTAAATTATTATTTAACAGTCTTGGTGATGTCATGAATGGGGAACGTCACTCATCCACTTCTGTATTTTTTTGCTGTTTTAAGCTTTCATTTCTTCAAAAGATACAAACATTGTGGTTAGTTGAAACTTCGATTGCTTCATGTTCAGTTCACGTCACAAGGTCTGATTTGTTGTCTTTTACAGATGTGCTCTTCCGCCTACTGCTGATCCTCAGCTGGCAATGTCTTCGCTGACCTTGTTTAAGATCAAAGCTTTTTGGGTGCAATTTGCAACCATCAAAAACTACTTTTGCTTCCGAGATTAAAGGATTTCAGGGTATTGCAGAATGATTGATGATCATTCTGACACAGTTGAATCCTGTACTCTGGATGATGATGCTTACCTAGACAAATACTGAAACAGGGTGAAGATACTCTGATCTGAGAATTAGATACTGGTGCAGGCTGTTTTAATGTACCTAATGAGGCTGGGGCAGGGTCACACCAAATTGCTCCATGGGCATTACTTGGCAATGCCAGTGAGCTGTGGTGTCACAAGATAGCTCACAGGTCATAGGCAGTGTATCTAACTTGCCCAGCCCAGCACACAGAGGGTTAAAGTTTCAAAGTTGAAAGTTTATTTATTAATGTCACAAGTAGACTTCCATTAATACTGCAATGAAGTTACTGCGAAAATCCCCTAGTCACCACACTCCGGTGGCTGTTTGGGTACACTGAGGGAGAATTTAGCGTGGCTAATGCACCTAACCAGCACCTCTTTCAGACTGTGGGAGGAAACCCACAAAGACAAGGGGAGAAAATGCAAATCCACATAGACAGTCAATCAAGGCCCGAATTGAACCCGGGTCCCTGGCGCTGTGAGGCAGCAGTGCTAACCACTGTTTCACCATGCTGCCCTTGGGTTAGGACAGTCCTGAGGGGGAAGGCATGGGAAGATGGTTGAGTGTAAACTGACGGCAACCCCTGCTGCTAATGTGAGTAGGAAGGTGCACTCCCACTCCTGGCACTACAACATAGTAATTATAGAACATAGAACATAGAAAAAATACAGCATAAACAGGCCCTTCGGCCCACAAGTTGCGCCGGTCATGTCCCTACCCACCTAGGCTTATATATAGGCTTACCTATAACCCTCAATCCTATTAAGTCCCATGTACTCATCCAGAAGTCTCTTAAAAGACCCTATCGAGTTTGCCTCCACCACCACTGACGGCAGCCGATTCCACTCACCCACCACCCTCTGAGTGAAAAACTTACCCCTGACATCTCCTCTGTACCTACTCCCCAGCACCTTAAACCTGTGTCCTCTCGTAGCAGCCATTTCAGCCCTTGGTACCAACCATTGGTACTAAAAAGGACTGTTCCAGACCACTGATGAATGGGCCATCAATGGGAAATACTCCGACTGGAATCTTACCACCATTCATACTGGCAGGAAATTCCCACCGCACCGCAGTGAACGGTGATTTGGCTGGCTGCCAAATTCTCCGACCTTGCTGCAGCGAGAGCATGGCGTGAACATCTGGTAAGATCGCATCCTTCCGTTTTTTTCTGTTGATGGCAGCTCTTAGTTTTTGTTCCTGAAGAATTGCGGCCATTGTCTTTTCAAGACGTTAGGGCGCAGTGCATCCGGTGGTCTTAAAATGTTAAAACCTTGACCCTTAAATTTCATTTATACATGCTCTTCTATAATCACAACATTAACAAGCTCATTGCAGGAAGACCAATTGATTCGTGGCACCCATAGACTCCAGTCCACAGCTTCGGAACGGCAGACTTGACATTTAGCTTGGTCTTAAGTAGCTTTTGTTTGGAACACAATCGTGACTGGCTCCAGCAAGAATGTTAAAATATTTTCTTCAAATTCTTGATGATCAATATTTCACTGGTGGTTGGTTCCCTTTTAAGGCACGAGGAAATGGCAGAGATAGAGAAAATCAGCAAATGAACTGGGAAAAAAAGCATTGTTAAAAAAAAAGTGCAGAAGCAGCAAGTAGATTGGGTTATAATCAAGTAGCCGATAAATAGTGTACATTATATAGACAGTCAATTATTCAGATGAAGCTAATTGATCAAGATCAGGTTAGCTTCATTGCTCTTTCTTTTGATTAAAATACTATAAGTACAAAATAAAGAGACTCTCTTGTGCTCATAAAGTTGAGCTCATTGAGACTTAATAAAGTGTTATGTATAAGTATTTCTTTATTAAATTTCAGAATTTCTTTAACTTGCAATAGGAACTGCCAGATTTGACAGCATTTTAATTATGGCATTTTCACGGGTGACACAGTGGCACAGTGTTTAGCACTGCTGCCTCACAGCGCCAGGAACCCGGGTTTGATTCCTGGCTTGGGTCACTGTCTGTGTTTGCTCATTCTCCCCGTGTCTGCGTGAGTTTCCTCCGGATGCTCCGGTTTCCTCCCACAGTCCAAAGATGTGCGGGTTAGATGGATTGGCCATGCTAAATTGTCCTCAATGTCGGGGGACTAGCTAGGATAAATGCTAGTTGGGGATAGGGCCTGGGTGGGATTGTGGTCGGTACAGACTGAATGGGCTGAATAGCCTCCTTCTGCATTGCAGGGATTCGATGATTCATTGGACATCCTGTGATTACAGTTGCCAGATTGCTCAGGAATCTTCCAAGTGGACCATGGTTATCCTGGGTGCTGCTGCCAGCCGCTTGGAAAATCTTTGTACTTCAGAATTCTCATCATCGCAGCGCGCACTCCCTGCATTCTTTCCCTGTTCTGCCTGGCATCACCATTCCCAACCTCAGCCATGATTAGCTGGTGCCCCAGGAACAATCAGAAGTTGGGAGTCCAGATGGGCAGGGGGCTGTCACGGTGGGTCGCGAGACAGGCGGGCTCGGACATTCAGAGGGAGATTGGGGAATGGGAGGTGGGGGATAGAGGGAGATTGGGGAATGGGAGGTCATGGGGAAAGGGAGATTGGGAATGGGAGGTTGGGGAGTGAGGGAGATTGGAAATGAAAGGTTGGGGTGTGGGGAGATTGGGAAATGGGAGGTTGGGGAGAGTGGGAGATTGGAGAATAGGAGGTCAGGGAGAGAGGGAGATTGGAAATGAAAGGTTGGGGAGTGGGGGGGTTGGGAACTGGGAGGTTGGGGAGAGAGGGAAATTGGGGAATGGGAGGTCAGAGAAAGAGAAGTTTGAAAAAAATGAGAGATGAGAGATTAGGGTGTGTGGTGTCTGAGGAATGGGAAATCAGAGAGAGAGAGGGGAACTGTGGAATGTGAAGCTGGGTATGGGGGTGTCAGAGGATGAGAGGAAGGTTTGGGAATGGAAAGTCACGGAAGAGAGGGAGACTGGGAAATGAGGCTCGGGAGAGATAGAAAAGGATTGGAGGAAGAAAGGGAGACAGAATGGGGTTCAGGGCTAAAGGGTGGCTGGAAATGAAAGTTTTGTGTGCTTTGTGTGAAGTTTCTGTTTGCTTCAGGTTAGTCCGACTTGGCCCAAAACACTCAAGTCTTAGCACCTAGCATTGTGGTTGTACCTACACCTCAGGGACGGCAGTGTCCAAGTAGGCAACTCATCACCACCTTCTGAAGGGCACTGAGAGATGGGCAATAAATGCTGGCTTAGCCAGTGCACCCACATCCCGTAAAATGAATAATAAAGAAAGTGCTTCCAGTCAGAATTGGCAATCCTTCCTGCCTTTGATGAGTACCAGTGTAGTCTTATAGTTTTATCATGTCTCTGTGATAAAACTAAATAAAAATTAACAGGGTTACAGTGCATTAGTGGTCCATGAGATCACTCCATCCTAATTATAATTGTGAATCTGAAAGATCACTCAGAAGTTATAATTAGCATGAATATCAAACTAAGGAGATAACTCATTGTCAGAAATTATAAACTGCTCAGACAAGATTTTGAAGACAAAAGTGCCACCACTGACCTTTCATTTTCAGAGAAGTTCACACAGCTCAAGTCAGGAAAAAAATTGTGACCTTCTGCAAAGCCCGAAAATAGCTTGTTTCTAGTTTTAAAAAAAATTGAAGGAGAAAGAAAAAAAGTCAAAACCAGCCACCACACAAAGAAATCAAGATGAGTCTTCTAGCAGTTTTTACAGGCACTCGAAGGCACCTGCCCAAGGCACATTGCAAACTGGTCCTTGGGCCTCAGCTACATAAATTACCACACAATCAGGCATCTTGATGCGGGTCGCCAGGAATTCGATCAAAATTCTGACACCGAGTGTAATTCCTGTGGGGCCTCTCCAGCTCGTCCAGGCTTCACGGAATAGTAAATAATAAAAAGTATGAGCAATTCTTTTCATCAGTGGTCTGGAACAGTCCTTTTTAGTACCAATGGTTGGATCACAGTCTACTGCTGATGGGGTTGTTAGAGGTCCAGATAAACTGCAAAATACACAGCGTGTTGGGTGGCACGGTGGCACAGTGGTCAGCACTGTTGCCTCACAGCGCCAGGGACCCGGGTTCAATTCCAGCCTTTGGCAACTGTCTGTGTGGAGTTTGCACATTCTCCCCTTGTCTGTGTGCATTTCCTCCCACAGACCAAAGATGTGCAGGTTAGGTTGATTGGCCATGTTAAATTGCCACTTAGTGTCGGGGAACTAGCAGGGTAAATACATGAAGTTACGGGGATAGGGCCTGGGTAAGATTGTTGTCGATGCAGGCTCGTTGGACCAAATGGCCTCCTTCTGCACTGTAGGGATTCTATGATTCTATGACATGCACCACCCAATTTATGGCAAGTTTGACAATGGAGTCTGAAAACAATTGTTTTCCAGGACACTGGTTAGCATATTGAATTGACCCATAACTTTTATTTTAGATAGGTTGCTTAGATAATTTAATTGCTGCCATTCCTCAGTGTGCAAAAGAGGTCATTCAAATTTCTGGCTCAAAAAGTGCAGCAAGACCAGGATCTGTTATAAGTTAAGCTGCAGACATACTTAACCTCCCTTAGATTGTTTTTCCTCTTGCAATAGAGGTAAAGCATACAAAATCAGTTTTTAGAAATGCTGTACTTAGAAATTATTGAAAGGAAAGTGTGAGTGAATTAATTATTGAAAGGGAAGACATGCATGAGATTTATTCACAAGTCTGCCCTAAACATTTGAGGTTATATAAATATTTAAAATCAACTAATTAATATTAATAGTAGATAAATGTTTATTGCGTTTGGATGACAATATTCCATATGTCTGTTAAGATAACAGATAGACAATTATCATTTGATCAGCATAAGTAATTACCTGCTATTGTTGCCAATAATAATGTCTGGACTATTTTGCTCTTTTGATGCTGGCAATAAAGTTTTTTTACATGCACTGGAAATAGAAAGTGTGGGGGTTGAGTTTTCCATGGGTTCTCCCAATTGGTTACTGTAAATTCGGCAGAACGTCAACAGAAACCCTGGACACCTGTGTATCCCAGGTCTCACCTTTCCTGCTATCAAATTCACACCAGCTGACTGGGAGACCACACAAGGGGATTCATCGTTCAAAAAAAACATTAAAAGGAGACAAGGTATGAACTGGAGGAACAGGTGTGGGAGCAGTAACTTGGCTGTAAGGAGCACTGACCTCCAGTCTATTATATTCCGATCGATTATTAATATCTCTCCTCACATTCATTGGATGATGAGTGTATGAATATGGAACTGTGGGCTGTCTCCAGAGTTCATTGAATCATATAACAACAAAGGAAGCCATTCAGCCCATTGGATCTATGCCAGTTCTTACAAGGAACAATTAGTCCTACTCCCCTGCTCCCCTGCATTGCCATATAAATCCTTCTTTGTGAAGGACATATCACATTCCATTTTGCAAATTATTATTGAAAGCCTGCTTACAACACCTTTTTATGCAATGCCTATAAATAACTCTCTTTATCTCCGTTCTGGTTCTTTTGTTAATTATCCTAAATCTGTGCTCTCTGTGACCAACCCTCCTTCTTTCCCGTTTGCCCTATTACAACTCCTCCTCATTTTGAACATCTCTACCAAATCTCAACCCAGCTTTCTCTGTTCCAAGGAGCAATCTCAACCTTCCTAATCCCTCCACAAAACCAAAGCATTTCATTTCTGGTATTATTATTGAGCTCTTCTGAACTTTCTCCATTGCCTTGGCATCCTTCCCAAAGCGTGATGCTCTAAATTGGACAAATACTCTAACTGATCCTGAAACAGTGATTTAAAAAGTTTTAGTAAAACTTACTTTATTTACTTCTCCCAGGATTCAGTTTGCTTTATGAGACACTTGTACCATTTTCAAACATTTGTACGTACGATAAATTTAATGTCAACAGCACAGGTTCAATTCCTGTATCGGCTGAAGTTATTCATGAAGACCCGTGCTCCTTGCCTGAGGTGTGGTGATCCTCAGGTTAAATCGCCACCAGTCAGCTCTGCTCATCAAAGGGGAGAGCAGCCTCTGGTCATCTGGGACTATGGCGACTTCACTTTATGTTGTACAAGTATTATATAAAAACGTTCAAAGTGGCAGGAAAGAAAAAACAAGTCCTACAACTTACCCTTAAGGTCAAATCTGCATCACACATCATAGATTCATTACCACTCAGAAAGAGGCCATTCAGCAGTTCCTTCCAATCCAATTCCATCCAATTTCTTTTTGAAATCATTGATCATTTCTGCTTCCACCACCCTCATAGGCAGTGAGTCCTCCTGCATCTGTTACCCCAAACTTTCATCTGAATCCCCTAGTCCTTGCATCATCAACGAATTGGAACAGCTTTTCTAGGTCTTCCTCACTTAAACCTGTCATCATTTTATACACCTCTTTAAAATCTCTCCTCAAGCTCCTTTGCTCCAAAGAGAACAAACCCAGCTTCTCCAACTAACGTTGATTCTAAAATCCCTCATCACTGAATCCATTCCGGTGAATCTCTTCTGCACCTTTCAACAACTCTCAAATCCTTTCTAAAGTGATCAGAACTAGACTGCAAAGTTGCATCTGTATATCTCTTTTCACAAATTCCGAATGTCCCAAAGCGCTTTACAGTCAATAAAATACTGTTTAAAGTGTAGCCACTGTTATAGCACAGGAAATGCAGCAGCCAATTTGTACTTGCACTCCCTTAAAATAATGCCACAGAATGTTTCGTATCCCTGAGAGGGCCTTTTGGGTTCAAAATTTCATCTTTAAGATGGCACCTTTGATGGTGCAGCAGTCCATCAATACGACACTGCAACATCAGTTAAATGTCTGTGTCGAGTCACACTGCCTGTGTGGAGTTTGCACATTCTCCCTGTGTCTGTGTGGGTTTCCTCCGGGTGCTCTGGTTTCCTCCCACAATCCAAAGATGTGTAGGGTAGGTAGATTGGCCATGCTAAATTGCCTCTTAATGTCAGAGGAACTAGCAGGGCAAATACATGGGGTTGTGGAAATAGGGTCTGGGTGGGATTGTTGTTGGTGCAGACTCATTGGGCCGAATGGCCTCCTTCTACACTGTAGAGATTCTATGATTCTTTGATTCCATGAGTCTTGGAGTGAGATTTAGTGAGACCTCTTCTGATTCAAAGGTGAGACTGTACTCAACTGAGCCACAGATGACACTACACTCTGCTTCCTATTTTATAGCACATAAAAGCAAAATAATTGAAGTCAATACAAATCATACGAAATGCTAATATATTAAAAGGCACATGCAAAGATACTGCAGTTACTGGAAATCTGAAATAAAATAGAAATTGCTGGAAAACGCTGATCAGGGCCAGCAGCGCCTGGAAGAATAAGAGCATTAGAGGCAAAAATGAAAATATGGCTGCCATTAAAATAGCAGGAAACCATGTTGGGACAACTCCCTGCTGAGGTTCTATTGCTGGGGAATGTTCCCAGTGGCTGGGAGGAGATGGGCCAGGGACTGGATCGGCTGGCTGCCTGCTGCCCGATAGGTGGTAGCCAATTTGTATAATTATGGATCCTAATGGGGGCAAAGCCAAATGTTCCATGATCCGAAGAAAGGGCCACGAGGAGAAACAGCAGCAACTGTGCCTCCAACAATCCCCTTGGAAGGCTATTCCCCAATCAGCAGAGCATTTTTCCTTCATCCACCCTTAACTGTAAATTATACTTACCAGTCCGTCGGCTTCTCCGTATTGTAATACGCCCACTGAATTCTTAACCTGCCTCAATGCTGCCCATCTCCCCTTAATTGGAGCGTGGCAAGGGGGCAGCTAGTGGATAAAACACGGCTGGGGAAATTGATGAGCCAGTCCCATTGCTGGATGCATTTGACCTCAATGCTGGGGTCTTGAAGCATGTGGAAAAATATTCAACCTGATCATTTTTCCTGATGTGACCTGCAACGTTGGCTCGGTTTCTCTGTACCCAGATGCTGCCTGAGCTATTGAATATTTTATTCTATATTTTATTCCAGATTTAATACAATCATAATTGCCATTAGATCATCGGTGATTTAATTTTAATATCCAGTAAGAAAGTAGTAGCATCCTCCTGAAAGTTTGTGTCAAAAGAAACTAAATTTTGCAGAGTTAAAGACAAAGGTGAAGCATACAGTATTAAGTGATTTCATGGTGCAGGCACAAGATTATTTTACTTTATTTTTGGATCCTAATCTTCAATACGTGACTGGAGTAGGAACTATGGAAATTTTCTGTTTGAATGCAAATCTACCATGAGACCCTTTACTGTATGTACTTGCTAATGCATTCCCACACAATGACTTTTGTAATTTAGAAGAATGCAATTAAAATTCCATGTGATAATTAATCTTGGACTGGTAAAAACTGGTTTCGTAGATTATGAATATAATGCCAAGTAGGCATGGATTTGAATATTCATTGGCTTTTTATTGTTTTATAGCTTCTCAAGCATACAGCACATCCACAGGAGGGAAAAAATTAAAGCACTATTATTTCACCTTTATTATGTAGTGTGTTCAATTAAATCTACAAAACTCTAAAGGAGACCTTTTACTCAGCACTGAGTTCTTTGCCTTCCAAGAAAGCATTAAACTTGAGCTAACAAACATATTTAGCATTTCTAATTTACTCAGTTAATACATTAAAATATAAATGTCCTGTTCAGTGTTTGTTAATGTTTCGTCTATTTTGAATAGTTCCCTGAACAATTTTAATGAATTTTGCAGAATCCATTACTGTGGGCAAGATTACTGGTTTACAGTGATTGAGTTAGACAAATGTTATTTTTATTAGAAGGGCTTCTGGAATTCTTACCCATGTTGAGGCAATCGCATTCCATGATTTTCCAGTTATGCAAGAAAAAACAGTTTATAAACGGACTGTAATTTGCTATAAAATAGGGCCGCTGATTTATGGTGACTAATGAGATAAAATTCAATATTCATTCCGTGGGACTTCGACTGAAAGAAAAATAAAGGCTTGCATTTTTATTGAACTTTAGGACATCCCAAAGTGATTTACAGCCAATTAAGTAGCTTCTGGAGTACACTGTAATCATTACCACTGCAATGTTGTTTTGGAGAGTCGCACTCCATGATGCCATTCATGTTCTGATGAAACTCATTGCCTTGATATTTCAGTATATCAAAATAAAATCTTATCAAGCACCTCCTATTCTGATTCATCTTCCTGGAATCCAAAGTCCTTTTCTTAATAGAATCATAGAATCCTTACAGTGCAGAAGGAGGCCATTTGGTCCATTGAGTCTGCACCGACTCTCCAAGAGAACATTCCACCCAGGCCCTTTCCCCTAACCCTTTGCATTTTCCCCACTAATCCCCCTAACCTAGACATCAAAGGCAATTTATCATGACTAATCAGCCTAACCAAATCCCATATTTTCAACTCTTTCTAGGCTGGAGGTTGTTGTTTTACTCCAACGTTTGCTTTCCCTCCTGTTTTAACCTTTCTCCCTCCTGAACACACTTGCATTCTCCCCTCAGGTTAAACATTTTTTCCCCTCATTGCAGCTATATATTTGAACTTTAGATACTCAGCCTGTCTGTATTTGTCTCTATTTACATCTCTGGAGATTTTATCTGATTTCTGCTTTACACTTTCCCAGCAACCTCTTCCAGGAATTTTTTAAAAATTCATTCGTGAGACACGGGTGTTGCTGGCTGGCCAGCATTTATTGCCCATCCTTAGTTCCTTTAGGAGGGCAGTTGAGAGTCAACCACATTGCTGTGGGTCTGGAGTCACAAGTATGCCAGACCAGGTAAGGATGGCAGATTTCCTTCCCTAAATAACTTCAGTGAACCAGATGGGCTTTTCCAACAATCAGCAATAGCTTTATGGTCATCAGTAGGCTCTTTAATTCCAAATAGGTTTTATTGAAATCAAATTCTACCTGCCGTGGCAGGATTTGAACCTGGCCCCCCAGGACATTAGCTGAGTTTCTGGGTTAATAGTCCAGTGATAATACCTCTTGGCCATTGCCTCCCCGCTCTTCTGTTCCTTTTTCTCTTTTCCTTTACTCTTTCTCCAGCCATTATGCAACTGAGTTTCAGGACATGATCTTGCTGACACAATAGCAGGCAGATGGATTATGGGAACAACAATGGTGTCTATGTTCACATTTGGAATTCAAAACAATTACTGTTCTCATTTTTTTGTAGCACTTTACATGAAATACTGCATAAAACTTAACTCACAAAATAATCCCTCACCCCTGTGATTGTTTATATATGTTTCCCTCTGTTCTGTCAACACCTCAACTTTAAAATTCTAGTCCCTGTTTTCAAATCCCTCAATGGTCTCAGAGTTCCCTCTCTCTGTATTCTCCTCCACCATTACAACCCTATATGTGCTTCTCCAATCCTGACATCTTGCATGTCTCCTGCATTAATCATTCCATCACTGGCAACTGTATAGTTAGATGTGGGCAGCACGGTGGCACAGTGGTTAGTACTGCTGCTTCACAGTGCCAGGGACCGGGGTTCAATTCCAGCCTTGGGTCACTGTCAGCGTGGAGTCTGCAGTTTCCCCCTGTGTCTGCATGGGTTTCCTTCGGATGCTCCAGTTTCCTCCCACAGTCCAAAGATGTGCGGGTTAGGTGGATTGGTCATGCTAAATTGCCCCTTAGTGCCAGGAGAATTTGAAGGGTAAATATATGGGGTTGCAGGGATAGGGCCTGGATGGGATTGTTGTCAGTGCAGACTTGATGGGCCAAATAGCCTCCTTCTGTACTGTAGAGATTCCATGATTGACCAAGCAGACAAATCAGCTCTGATTATCCAGACCTGATTTATGAAGTGTAGGCAGCCTTTGTATAATTCCATTTGAATTTGGCCTCTGCAGTCCACAGGAGGCCATTAGGGTCTCTTCAGAGATAACAAGGTGTCAGTTTCTATGACTATGGTAGTGGCCTGAGAGGAAGGCCCCTGGAGAGCTGGCACATGCTTCTCCTCCATCGGGTGCACAAAGGCAAATCTCTGTCTCCCTGAGGAGAAGGGACTCCTGGAGAGAGGTCCAGGGGCCTCATCCTCTTTCTCTCCTCATCGCTGCTACACTGAGTCCATGGCTAGAGGATGGAATACAGCCAGAGCGCATTCAGCTCGAATGCTTGACCTGGCATGGCAGTTATCATTCTCTACATGGATGAAACCATGTACTCAAATGCATGAGACATGGCAGAACTCATGATTAGCTTGGACTCCTTCATACCTCATTCAAAGCTGTGCATAATCTCTGGCATCTTTCCCATATTTTTTCCCTCACCCCTGGTGAGTTTCCAATGAGGCTGCGACCAGAGGCCTGTCATGTGCACTATGCTCAGCAGGGGCCTGCCCTGATCCCTGGCAGTCCTCTGATCATCTGTGGACCTGGCTGTCACATCCTCCCTCATCTTTTGGGACACATCCATGCTGTGTTCACCCGATTGTGCCACGATTCTATATGAGACCCTCCATGGATTATGTGGGTGTAACCGTGCTGACAGAGATGGATGATGAGACAGATGACAGTGCATCCTCTGGAGCACTGACTTCTTCATCACTCAAGGTGGAGTCTTCTGGCTCCAGCGGAAGCCCTGAAATCGTCACAGTTTAGTAATCATCACAGTTTGAGTGTTTCACATTTTATCGCATCTATCCTGTGTACCCGTTTCCCACTACCAGGATGGTTGTCCCATTTTCCTTACTCCTGACCAGTCCAGCCTTGCTGTGTGCCATCACATTCCCTCCTTGCTGGCGATCTTTCTCATCTTCTCATCAGTGGCTGAGCAAATGTGAATCGCGCTGATCAACGTACTTTTCAATGTGAGATAATTGGGTAGGTTGCAGCCCAGTTAGTATACAGCAAATTGCTGGACCTGTGTACGACAGACAGGGGGAGCCACTGAGCAATACAAGATATGTCTTGAAAAGTTTAAAAAGAGACAACCCTCATTTCAGAACAAAATTAATCACCTCAAAAGTGTCAAAATGGGTGAACACATCAAAACTGAACAGAGCTATTAGTACAACTCTAGAACGAGAGAGTCAGATATGGGCAGCACGGTGGTACAGTGGTTATCACTGCTGCCTCACAGCACCAGGGACCTGGGTTCGATTCCCTGCTTGGGTCACTGCCTGTGTGGAGTTTGCACATTCTCCTCGTGTTCTCCCTTTGGGTTTCCTCCGGGTGCTCCAGCTTCCTCACACATTCTGAAAGATGTGCTGGTTAGGTGCATTGACTTGAACAGGTGCTGGAGTGTGGCGGCTAGGGGAATTTCATAGTAACTTCATTGCAGCATTAATGTAAGCCTTACTTGTGACTAATAAATAAACTTTATTTCCAGGTTTATCTGTCCATTTGGGCTGCAATTCAGTTGCAACCATTCCAGGCACCACTTCTTGCCCCTGTTGTAAAGGTGCTTAAAAAAGAGAATTATATGCTCACAGCCAGAACGAATGGGAAGAATCCGCTTCTAGAGACTTCAACACGATCTCCTGGTTAAAGTTTGTCGAGGTCAGTGTTCTGTCTTGGCTGCTGTCTCCTTGGGAAAAGAGGAGAGAGGGGAAAGAAAACATGGATAAGCAAACAATTGCTCATGCGATGGGCAATAGCGTGGGTAAGGGAATATGCAAATAAGGACAGCGCAAAGGGCAGGACTTTACTGTATTACTAGGGAAAGCATGCACAATGTAAAGTTAAAAAAGTTTATTCATTAGTCACAAGTAGGCTTGCATTCACACTGAAATGAAGTTACTGTGAAAATCCCCTACTCGCCACAGGTGCCTGTTCGGGTACACTGAGGGAGAATTTAGCATGGCCAATTCACCTATCTTTGGACTGTGGGAAGAAACTGGAGTACCTGGAGGAAACCCATGCAGACACAGGGAGCATGTGCAAATTCCACACAGACACTGACCCAAGCCGGGAATCAAACCCGGGTCGCTGGCGCTGTGAGGCAGCAGTGCTAACCTCTGTGCAATGCAAGGTCAAGAACATAGGAGCATAGGACATAGTAACATAGGAATAGGATTAGGCCATTCAGCCCATTGAACCTGCTCTGCCATTCAATATGATCATGTCTGAAGACAGAATCACAGAGCTGTTACAGCACAGAAGGAGGCCATTTGGTCCATTGTTTCCACACTGGTTCTCCAAATGAACATCGTGACTTAGTGTCATTTTCCTGTCTTTTCCCTGTACCCCTGCATACTGTTTCTCTTAAAGTCATCATCTAATGCCCTCTTGAATGCTTCAATTTTAGGTGTCTCCACCACCCTGACCTGAACCACTCGTTGTGTGAAAAAGATTTTTCTCACATCACATTTACTTCTTTTGCAAATCACTTTAAATCTGTACCCATTCGTTCTTTATCATCCAATTGAAAGTATTTTTCCACTCTATCCCCTATCCCTTTACACCGTTGGCATTTAGAAATCTGTCAATCTCTACTTTAAACATACTCAATGATTGAGCTCCTATGGGTAGAAAATTCCAAAGGTTCACAACCATCTGAGTAAAAAAATGCCTTCTCATCTCAGTCTTAAATTGTTTCCCCTTTATGTTGAAATTGTGACCCCTGGTTCTAGATTCCCTCATTCGGCCTCTGATCTTCGGGTAAGCGTTCTCCAAGGCGGCCTTCACGACACACAACGGCGCAGAGTCGCTGAGCAGAAACTGATAGCCAAGTTCCGCACACATGAGGACGGCCTCAACCGGGATATTGGGTTCATGTCACACTATCTGTAACCCCCACAGCTTGCCTGGACTTGCAGAGTCTCACTGGCTGTCCTGTCTGGAGACAATACACATCTCTTTAACCTGTCTTGATGCTCTCTCCACTCACATTGTTTGTACCTTTAAGACTTGATTAGCTGTAAGTATTCGCATTCCAACCATTCTTCTGTAAATTAAGTTTGTGTCTTTATATGCCCTGTTTGTGGACAGAATTCCCACTCACCTGAAGAAGGAGCTTAAGGCTCCGAAAGCTTGTGGCTTTTGCTACCAAATAAACCTGTTGGAGTTTAACCTGGTGTTGTTAAACTTCTTAGTGTATCTAGATTCCCTAAGCAGGATAAACATCTTACCTTCATCTACCCTGACTATCTCTTTAATTATTTTGTAGGTGTCAAAGAGGTCACCTCTCATTCTTAAAAATGTTAAAGAATACAAACCCTGTGTCCCAAATCTCTCTTCATAGGGCCATCCTGCCATCCCGGGAATAAGTCTGTCCATTTGTGCCTCAGTTTCAATTGGGATTCCAAAACTCGTGTTAGCACCCTATTTGTATTTGCATGGCACCCTACACCTGTCCCATGCAGGTACCCTGCACATCTAAACACCAGCTGCTTCCATTTTGACAGTCGATGCAGGAGTGAACATGAGAGATTACGCCCCCGGTTTGGTCCCCCCAAGGCCACGATTGTATGCTCAAAAACAGCCAAAACAATATTTGATTTATTTCTCTCAAAGTGAAACTTTTAAGCCTGATATAGTTTGCAACAGAGATCCATTACATCCTATCACTGCTACAAGAGATTTACTAGTATTTTTAACAGGAACCAAACATTTTTCAATCCTTAGACCACACTGTTAGGACTAACAATGTATTGTTTACTTATGTACCTAAGTACACAAACATACCTATTAAAGAAGCTCACTTGATAGTAGGAAGAATGCTGCAAGAACCACTCAACTATGGGATAATTACTGCTTTCACACAATGTAATCACAAACAAGATAACACAATTGGGTTGCCTGCCTCTTTTGTTGTGGGAAAGTTAAAAAGCCTGGTAATAACACTGTATGATATTATTTTATAAATGTTTGATGAGTTTTCATTAACTTATTGTCTCTGAATGGAAGTATTAATCAGTTTAAAATAAAATTGTCATTGCTTCTAACAAAATAAAAGTGAGCATCGGGCGGCACGGTAGCACAGTGGTTCGCACTGCTGCTTCACAGCTCCAGGGTCCCGGGTTCGATTCCCGGCTCGGGTCACTGTCTGTGTGGAGTTTGCACATTCTCCTCGTGTCTGCGTGGGTTTCCTCCGGGTGCTCCGGTTTCCTCCCACAGTCCAAAGATGTGCGGGTTAGGTTGATTGGCCAGGTTAAAAATTGCCCCTTAGAGTCCTGTGATGCGTAGGTTAGAGGGATTAGCGGGTAAATATGTGGAGGTAGGGCCTGGGTGGGATTGTGGTCGGTGCAGACTCGATGGGCCGAATGGCCTCCTTCTGCACTGTAGGGTTTCTATGATTCTATGATAATTCAGTACAATTGCATGAAGCATTGATGTGATAGGTTTATTTCCAAGCTCAACTTTCCAAAAGAGCCCAAATGGAATCCGTCAAGTAAAAAAGCAAAGTGGTTATCCCAAAATTCTACACATCATTGATTATGCTATTGTTTTTCTGTTTCGGTGCTTACCTTAGGGAAGATGAGAAGATGAAGGAGAGTATAGATTTTAAAAATTATATCAAGGATAAGAGACACTGGGCGGTATTTTCTGGCTGCACTCGCTCCAAGACTGGAGAATTCAATCCTCTCACTGTATACTAATACACCAAAGGTCAAAATGGTCCTGTCCTGCCTGTTACCATTCCTGTGGTGGGCAGGACAGGAAAATTCCACCCATCATTTATGAGAAATAAATAGGGCATAAATAGGCATCTTTTGCCTAAAATGAGCATAAAGTAGATTAGATGTATACATCAATCACTCAATGGCATCAGTCCAAGGCACAACCATTTTTAACATTTGCATCTTATTTAAATTTGACAGGTGAATTTTCAATCTCATTTCCAATTGGACATGCTGTTAAATTGGGAGTAAGATTTGGGTGGGCTCGATGAAATGTCCTGTGACCCGCACCTCTTAGAGGACAAGCACAATGCTCATTGTGAGGCAAACTGAAGGCTGCTTATGCAGTGGACAGTAAAAGTTACAGATTGGAAGTTCACCAAGATTCTCTGATAATACCTTGGAGGCTTTAATGGAGGAAGTGAAGAGGTGGAAGAACTTTCTTTGTCCATCAAATTGAAAGAGTATCCATCCGTTCTTTCAAGGAACGATGGTTTAGTCCCTCAAAACTGGAAGTAACACAGAAGGAAGTTCAATGGCCGGGCTATCTAGGAGAGACTCCCAATCATAACATGACATTCTGCACTCTCTTATTTCCTTCTCCATGAACGGTATGCTTTGCCTGTACAGCGAGCAAGAAACAATACTTTTCACTGTATACTAATACATGTGACAATAATAAATCAAATCAAATAAGTTGCTGACACTTTCGGCATGGTCCTGTATCACTTTACTGTAACAGCTCCCTTTCAGATTTCTGTTTTGCACATGGAAATGTGATGGGAGCAGAATCCATGTTGAAAAGTAGTTAAATGCAGCTAAACAGTTGAAAACATTAAAACATTTTTAAAAAGCACAGACAAAACACGGGGATATGAAAGTGAGGAAACGACCAGTAGTTTAAATGTTGTAAAATGTCTGGTATTGGATCGGCCACCCATTATACATCCTGCCTGATTTTCCTTTCCACTGGAGTTGAAATTCTCAGCCCATATCTCTTTCTGTGAGCCAGAGTAGATGATAGGCTGAATGGGTTTTGTGCTGTAAAATTCTATGATTCTGCAATTTCATTTCCACTGCTCAGTGAATTGGTAATATATGGTGTCGTCATCCTGCCACTTTAAAATGAGTTTCCTGGATTTATCCCTCTTTCCTCCTTGCAATTTCAAAATTCCAGAGGCAATTATACCCGAGGATTCAGACAAAGGAGCACTGTAAATGGTGCAAGCCTTCCCAGTCTTGAGTGGGCATAGGACTAAGGACAAATAAAATGTCAAGCGTAATTTACCTTTCAATTAACTATTATGTATACATATTTTCAATCAAAAAAAGCAACCCTTGCTTAGTCTGGAATTTCAACTGAGTGTCCCAGACCAGCTCAATGTTCTAAATTTTCTGGCCAATGATTTGCTATACTGACATTGGGATTTGGTGGACAATGGCTGATTTACCTTCATGGCACTTTTATTAAATACCTAAAACTCCAATCATTATTTATACAGTTTTGGAAATGAGCCATCGACTGATATGAAGGTGAATGTTGAAAAAAAAAACCCTGGTACTTGATAAGATTCATTAATAAACAGTACTGCACATTAAAACGGACTTATCTCGACCTCCTCCAACCCTGCAACTCTCTGAGAATTCTTAGTTCCTCCAGCTTGCGCCTCTTGTAAATCCTCCACTTCTGCTATCTAGTCCCTAAGCTCTGGAATCCCTTCCCCAATCAGTCTGCCTCTCCATTGCCTCTCTTTGAAATGTCCCATTTCTATCAAGCCATCGGTCAGCCATCACTAACTTTTGATTGATGTAGATTTCTTTTTAGACCATAAGACCATCATCATTTTTGTTTTATTACTTCCCTGCAAAGTGCCATGGAACATTTTTCTATGCTAAAGATGCTAACTGCATGTTATTGTTATTTGTGAGAACTAGCCGGATCTCTTAAATGCAAATAGTAGTGAATGATTTTATATCTTCTGATTCCAATATTTGTCTTCAAACTGATGCTGGCTGGTTTTAAGTTTACTTAATTTTACTGAACTACAGCTTGTTTTAATATATATATATGCACTTGTCTTAAAGTAGAATTCTGAAAGCTTAATTTCATAGCATCAATGCAGCCAGTAGCTTGAGTTCCTGTAATTAGCTAAATACCACATCAAAGAGCAGGGTTTAAAAACTCTTAGTAC
The DNA here is from genome assembly GCF_964213995.1 of Mustelus asterias. Classification (NCBI taxonomy): domain Eukaryota; kingdom Metazoa; phylum Chordata; class Chondrichthyes; order Carcharhiniformes; family Triakidae; genus Mustelus; species Mustelus asterias. The sequence goes on along the minus strand of NC_135801.1, from coordinate 154,107,901 downwards.
AATATGACGAGGTAATGAGTGCTTTTTAAATGCCGTTGCTGTGTTAAAAAGGCAGAGTTGACCTGAGTCGAATTATATGCTAATTCAACATCTTTCCAACTGAATTTGAAACTATGAACATGAGTTTAACTCTGCAACACTCAAGAACTTTCATTAACCTCTAACCTGGTGCACATTCACTTCCATTCACTGCCACACAGCATTTCAGTGACAGAACAGTTAAAATTTTGTTCAAATGTAAATTCTCCTGGTGGTTTAGTTGGTAAATACGAACCCAGTCTCTAAAGGATACCAATTACTGCCTCGTACATGGTAAAAGGACTTAAAGTGTAAGTCACGAGATACGTTGACTGTCACAGAATTCCCAGTCTCTAATCTGCTGTTAAACACATGGTGCTTATGTGCCTGCTCCAATTAAGGTTTTGGTCAATGGTGACCCCCCAGGGTGTTGATGCTAAATACTGTCGTGGATATGCTGCTTTTCTGGAATGTCACAGGACTCTCCTGCCACAGTTACAATGGACAAGCAAAAGAATCAAAATAAAAACAGAAAGTGCTGGAAAAATTCAGCAAATTGGCAGCATGTGTGGAAGAGAAAAATGAGAGTTTGTGTCTCCGCTTAGGAATGGGTTTGGAATGACTTTGAAAGAGTCATATTGGACTTGGAAATTTTGGCCAAAAATCTCCTGTCTCACCCACCGTGGGAATCGTAGCAGGTGAGACAGGACAATTGGCAGACCATTTAAAGGTCCATTGAGCTTGGACAAGGAATTTATGGTCCTGGGATGCACATGGCCAGAGAATCCTGCCCGTTCGCTCTCTCCATAGATGCTGCCAGACCTGCTATTTCTTTTTCCAGAACTTTCTGTTTTTATTTCAAATTTCCAAATCTAGTGTTTTGCTTTTATTTAAGCAAAACAACCAGTTCAGATATAACCTGATTTTAAAATAATAAATCAAACAGGGAATTCAAACCCATGATTGGACAGAGTGAATAGAGAGAAGCTGTTTAATTTATGGAATCCCTACATTGCAGAAGGAGGCCATTTGGCCCATCGAGTCTGCACCGACAACAATCCCACTCAGGTCCTAACCCCCATAACCCTAGATAATTACCCTGCTAATTCCCCTGACACTAAGGGGCACTTTATCATGGTCAATCCATCTAACTCGCACATCTTTGGAGTGTGGGAGGAAACCAGAGCACTCAGAGAAGAGGGAAATGGACTATTTACCTCAAAAGGAAAGAAATTCAGAGCTGTGGAGAAAAGAAAGGAAAAGGCACTTGATGAATTTGTCTTGCAGAGAGCTGGCACAGACACATTGGGCTAAATGCCCCCCCCCCTCCCCTCCCCGCCGCCCCCACACCCTCCCCCCACCCCTCCCCACCACTGTGCTGTGGTCATTCTATGATTCAGAAGAAATTTCTTTACCCAATGAGTTATTAGAATGCAGAATTCTACCACAAGGAGTAGTTGAGGCAACGAGCATGAATGCATTTAAGTGGAAACTATATAAGCATTTGAAAGAATCAGGAACAGAAGCAGATGTTGATAGGGTTAGACTAAGAGAGTTAGGAGGCTAGTTGAACCAGATGTCCTTTTCCTGCAGTGTTAATTCTATGCAGATATATGCTATTTGGAGAATTGTGCAAATGTCGATAGCTGGTTTACTGCAATTTCCTACTGGCCTGCCAGTTCAGAACTAGCCTTCAATTCCCAGTTCAAAACTGAGCCAACTGGTACCAGATTTACTGGACCTTCCATTAGGAATATGAGAAAGACTGGGACCCTCTCTCCACTTGGCCTCACCCTCCTAAGGCTGTGATCATAATTCCTTTCCTGGGATGGCAGAACAAAAATATTGGCCAGAATTTTCCAACCATTCATGCCGGTAGAATTTTCTGGTCCTGCCAATGGTGTATCCTCTCTGCGGACTTCCAGGTAGCAAGGGGTGCATTCAACGGGAAACCCTGTTGACAATAGCAGAACCAGAAGATCCTCCTACTGGCCAATAGCAGACCACTGTGAAACACAGCGGATTGTGTGGAAAATCTCATCCATTGGATTATGGCCGCATTTGACGATGGGGGGAGAATTTCTGCACCTGTTCTTGGTGGGTGGGAACGACAGTCATGATGTGGAGATGCCGGCGTTGGACTGGGGTAAACACAGTAAGAAGTTTAACAACACCAGGTTAAAGTCCAACAGGTTTATTTGGTAGCAAAAACCACACAAGCTTTCGGAGCTGCAAGCCCCTTCTTCAGGTGAGTGGGAATTCTGTTCACAAACAGAGCATATAAAGACACAAACTCAATTTACATGAATAATGGTTGGAATGCGAATACTTACAACTAATCAAGTCTTTAAGAAAGAAAACAACATGAGTGGAGAGAGCACCAAGACAGGCTAAAAAGATGTGTATTGTCTCCAGACAAGACAGCCAGTGAAACTCTGTGGGGGTTACAAATAGTGTGACATGAACCCAATATCCCGGTTGAGGCCGTCCTCGTGTGTGCGGAACTTGGCTATCAGTTTCTGCTCAGCGACTCTGCGCCGTCGTGTGTCGCAAAGGCCGCCTTGGAGAACGCTTACCCGAATATCAGAGGCCGAATGCCCGTGACCGCTGAAGTGCTCCCCAACAGGAAGAGAACAGTCTTGCCTGGTGATTGTCGAGCGGTGTTCATTCATCCGTTGTCGCAGCGTCTGCATAGTTTCCCCAATGTACCATGCCTCGGGACATCCTTTCTTGCAGCGTTGAAATAAATAGTCTACCTGATACGCTGCAAGAAAGGATGTCCCGAGGCATGGTACATTGGGGAAACTATGCAGACGCTGCGACAATGGATGAATGAACACCGCTCGACAATCACCAGGCAAGACTGTTCTCTTCCTGTTGGGGAGCACTTCAGCAGTCACGGGCATTCGGCCTCTGATATTCGGGTAAGCGTTCTCCAAGGCTGCCTTCGCGACACACGACGGCACAGAGTCGCTGAGCAGAAACTGATAGCCAAGTTCCGCACACACGAGGACGGCCTCAACCGGGATATTGGGTTCATGTCCCACTATTTGTAACCCCCACAGAGTTTTACTGGCTGTCTTGTCTGGAGACAATACACATCTTTTTAGCCTGTCTTGATGCTCTCTCCACTCTTGTTGTTTTCTTTCTTAAAGACTTGATTAGTTGTAAGTATTCGCATTCCAACCATTATTCATGTAAATTGAGTTTGTGTCTTTATATGCTCTGTTTGTGAACAGAATTCCCACTCACCTGAAGAAGGGGCTTGCAGTTCCGAAAGCTTGTGTGGCTTTTGCTGCCAAATAAACCTGTTGGACTTTAACCTGGTGTTGTTAAACTTCTTACTGGGAACGACAGTGCCAGGGGTTCCATGGGAGAGGTGCTAGGGCTTCCACCCTAGCTGACCAAAGAGGTGGATGAGGGTAAAGCGGTTGATGTGGTGTATATGGATTTCAGCAAAGCATTTGATAAGGTTCCCCATGGTAAGCTATTGCAGAAAATACGGACACATGCGATTGAGAGTGATTTAGTGGTTTCGATCAGGAATTGTCTAGCTGTAAGAAAACAGAGGGTGGTGGTTGATGGGAAATATTCATCCTCGAGTTCAGTTACTAGTGGTGTACCGCAAGGATCTGTTTTAGGGCCACTGCTGTTTGTCATTTTTATTAATGACCTGGATGAGGGCCTAGAAGGATGGGTTAGTAAATTTGCGGATGACACTAAAGTCGGTGGAGTTGTAGACAGTGCGGAGGGAAGTGGCAGGTTACAGAGGGACATAGATAAGCTGCAGAGCTGGGCTGAGAGGTGGCAAATGGAGTTTAATGCGGAAAAGTGCGAAGTGATTCACTTTGGAAGGAGTAACAGGAATACAGAGTATTGGGCTAATGGTAAGATACTTGGTAGTGTGAATGAACAGAGGGATCTGGGTGTCCATGTGCATAGATCCCTGAAAGTTGGCACCCAGGTTGATAGGGTTGTTAAGAAGGCATACGGTGTGTCAGCTTTTATTGGTAGAGGGATTGAGTTTTGGAGCCAGGAGGTCATGTTGCAACTGTACAAAATTCTGGTGCATACAGTTCTGGTCGCCGCATTATAGGAAGGATGTGGAAGTGTTGGAAAGGATGCAGAGGAGATTTACCAGGATGTTGCCTGGTATGGTGGGAAAATCGTATGAGGAAAGGCTGAGGGGCTTGAGGTTGTTTTCGTTAGAGAGAAGAAGGTTAAGAGGTGACTTAATAGAGGCATACAAGATGATCAGAGGATTAGATAGGGTGGATAGTGAGAGCCTTTTTCCTCGGATGGTGATGGCTAACACGAGGGGACATAGCTTTAGATTGAGGGGTGAGAGATATAGGACAGATATTAGAGGTAGGTTCTTTACTCAGAGCGTAGTAAGGGTGTGGAATGCCCTGCCTGCAGCAGTAGTGGACTCGTCAACATTAAGAGCATTCAAATGGTTATTGGATAAACACATGGATGATATTGGAATAGTGTAGGTTAGATGGGCTTTAGATTGGTTTCACTGGTCGGCACAACATCGAGGGCCGAAGGGCCTGTACTGCGCTGTAATGTTCTATGTTCTATGTTCTATACTGAGGAGGTGGGGGGCTGGTGCCCTTGGAAAATGACACACCAATCTTTTAAAAGCTGAAGTTGCTAGTGGGGCAGGCTGTACATGAGTCTGGCCTGCCAGCGTGACATTGTGGAACCTACCCTTTGTTCTTTTTTGACAAGATGTCAAAAGATATGATGGGAAAAGGCGGCAGCAAAGTCTGCGGGCTACATTCTGCATTATTGGGGTTGGCTGGAATTACCTCACCCTGTCCAATTGTCCGTGCCGGTAATGGGATATCATGTCAGTCCAGAAGACATCTGGACCAATGTGGCATGGAAATGATGGGACTTACCTGAAGAAGGCCTTGGGCTGCCTTTGGAGATCATGATGGAGGGGCTTCCATAGACCATGGACATCACGTGCAATCATCGACCAACTGAGGGATTTCTTTCTTCACCAGTGGGTCAGTTGTTGTCCAGGTGCCTTATGAATATGACACCTAGATATGATGATGGGCACAAGCCATCCAGCCTGTCCCACCGTGCATGATGTCAGGAGACCCTTGACTCCATTATTAATCAGATCAGTGTTTTCTGTGCCAGGAAACTCTGCTCGTTCCTGCCCCGGAAACCTAGGCTGGAATTCTCCAGTCTCACACGGTTCACTACCATTGCCATGAGAACAGAGAATTTGGCGTTCAGCCAAATCTCCATTCACAGCAGCGGGAACAGAGAAACCCAGCTGCAAAGAAGTCGGAGAATTCGGCTTAATGGAAATTCTACCGATAGTTTCGGAAGCTGCCTGCCACTTATTCTGTCTCATGAATGAAGCACTCAATCTCATCAAAACATGTTTTGTTCTCCAGACCAGCTTCACGAACCAAAGACACAAACAAAGAACAAGAACAAAGAACAAAGAACAGTACAGCACAGGAAACAGGCCCTTCGGCCCTCCAAGCCTGTGCCGCTCCTTGGTCCAACTAGACCAATCGTTTGTATCCCTCCATTCCCAGGCTGCTCATGTGACTATCCAGGTAAGTCTTAAACGATGTCAGCGTGCCTGCCTCCACCACCCTACTTGGCAGCGCATTCCAGGCCCCCACCACCCTCTGTGTAAAAAACGTCCCTCTGATGTCTGAGTTATACTTCGCCCCTCTCAGCTTGAGCCCGTGACCCCTCGTGATCGTCACCTCCGAACTGGGAAAAAGCTTCCCACTGTTCACCCTATCTATATACCCTTCATAATCTTGTATACCTCTATTAGATCTCCCCTCATTCTCCGTCTTTCCAAGGAGAACAACCCCAGTCTACCCAATCTCTCCTCATAGCTAAGACCCTCCATACCAGGCAACATCCTGGTAAACCTTCTCTGCACTCTCTCCAATGCCTCCACGTCCTTCTGGTAGTGCGGCGACCAGAACTGGACGCAGTACTCCAAATGCGGCCTAACCAGCGTTCTATACAGCTGCATCATCAGACTCCAGCTTTTGTACTCTATACCCCGTCCTATAAAGGCAAGCATACCATATGCCTTCTTCACCACCTTCTCCACCTGTGTTGCCACCTTCAAGGATTTGTGGACTTGCACACCTAGGTCCCTCTGTGTTTCTATACTCCTGATGACTCTGCCATTTATTGTATAACTCCTCTCTACATTATTTCTTCCAAAATGCATCACTTCGCATTTATCCGGATTAAATTCCATCTGCCACCTCTCCGCCCAATTTTCCAGCCTATCTATATCCTGCTGTATTGCCCGACAATGCTCTTCGCTATCCGCAATTCCAGCCATCTTCGTGTCATCCGCAAACTTGCTGATTACACCAGTTACACCTTCTTCCAAATCATTTATATATATCACAAACAGCAGAGGTCCCAGTACAGAGCCCTGCGGAACACCACTGGTCACAGACCTCCAGCCGGAAAAAGACCCTTCGACCACTACCCTCTGTCTCCTATGGCCAAGCCAGTTCTCCACCCATCGAGCCACTTCTCCTTGTATCCCATGAGCCTTAACCTTCTTAACCAACCTGCCATGTGGGACTTTGTCAAATGCCTTGCTGAAATCCATATAGACGACATCCACGGCCCTTCCTTCATCAACCGTTTTTGTCACTTCCTCAAAAAACTCCACCAAATTTGTAAGGCACGACCTCCCTCTTACAAAACCATGCTGTCTGTCACTAATGAGATTGTTCCGTTCTAAATGCACATACATCCTGTCTCTAAGAATCCTCTCCAACAACTTCCCTACCACGGACGTCAAGCTCACCGGCCTATAATTTCCTGGGTTATCCCTGCTACCCTTCTTAAACAACGGGACCACATTCGCTATCCTCCAATCCTCAGGGACCTCACCCGTGTCCAAAGAAGCGACAAAGATTTCCGTCAGAGGCCCAGCAATTTCACCTCTCGTCTCCCTGAGCAGTCGAGGATAGATGCCATCAGGCCCTGGGGCTTTGTCAGTTTTAATGTTCCCTAAAAAACCTAACACTTCCTCTCTCGTAATGGAGATTTTCTCTAACGGGTCAACACCTCCCTCCGAGACACTCCCGGTTAACACTCCCCTCTCCTTCGTGAATACCGATGCAAAGTATTCATTTAGGATCTCCCCTATTCCCTTGGGTTCTAAGCATAATTCCCCTCCTTTGTCCCTGAGAGGTCCGATTTTCTCCCTGACAACTCTTTTGTTCCTAACGTATGAATAGAATGCCTTAGGATTCTCCTTAATCCTGCCTGCCAAGAACATCTCGTGCCCTCTTTTTGCCCTTCTAACTCCCCGTTTGAGATCTTTCCTACTCTCTCTGTATTCCTCCAGAGCTCCATCTGTTTTCAGTTGCCTGGACTTAACGTACGCCTCCCTTTTCATTTTAATCAGATCCTCAATTTCCCTGGTTATCCACGGCTCTCGAATCCTACCTTTCCTATCTTTCCTTTTTACAGGCACATGCCTATCCTGCAGCCTTATCAATAGTTCCTTAAAAGACTCCCACATGCCAGACGCGGACTTACCCTCGAACATCCTCTCCCAATCAACATCCACCAATTCCTGCCTACTCCGGCTATAGTCAGCCTTCCCCCAATTTAGCACCCTGCCCTTAGGACAGCACTCATCCTTGTCCATTACTATCCTAAAGTTAACAGAGTTGTGGTCACTATTTGCCACATGTTCCCCTACCGAAACTTTGACGACCTGACCGGGCTCATTTCCCAGAACTAGGTCCAGTATAGCCCCCTCTCTAGTCGGGCTATCTACATACTGTTCCAAAGAACCTTCCAGTACGCATTTTACAAATTCCTCCCCGTCCGGTCCCCCAGCTCTAAGCACTTTCCAGTCTGTGCCAGGGAAATTAAAGTCCCCCACTACAACAACCCTATGTTTTCTGCACCTATCCAGAATCTCCTGACATATCCTTTCCTCCACTTCCCGTGGGCTGTTGGGTGGTCTGTAGTACACCCCCAGCATAGTGACTGCACCCTTCCTGTTTCTGAGTTCCACCCACAGCGACTCAGTACATGACCCCTCTAAGTTGTCTACCCTCTGCACCGCGGTAATATGCTCCTTAACTAATATCGCTACTCCCCCACCTTTTTTAGCCCCTCCTCTGTCTCGCCTAAAACACTGATACCCCGGAATATTCAGCTGCCAGTCCTGTCCTTCTTTTAACCAAGTTTCCGTCACCGCAACCACATCCAAATTCCGCACAAGCATTAAGGCCCTAAGTTCGTCTGTTTTACCCGTTACACTCCTCGCATTGAAGCAGATGCACTCCAGACCTCCAGGCCCAGTCAGGTCCTCCTCCTCCAGAGTGCTCCTCTTCTTAGCTAGCCTTGCCCTGGCCCCCAGCTCGACCCCAGCCTCAGTATTTACTGACCTCCTGTTTTGTTCCCCACCCCCCTGCCACACTAGTTTAAATCCTGCCGAAACACTCTCGCAAAACTCCCAGCCAGGATATTTGCTCCCTTCCAGTTAAGGTGTAACCCATCCTTTCTGTACAGTTGCCATCCTGACTTGAAGATTTCCCAGTTATCTATGAATTTAAAACCCTCCCTCTTGCACCAGTCCTTTAGCCACGCGTTCAACTGTAGAATCTCCCTGTTCCGAGCCTCACTTGCACTAGGCACCGGGAGCAGTCCAGAGATTGCTACACTGGAGGTCTTACTTTTTAGCCTAGCACCCAACTCCCTGAATTTCTCTCGTATGACCCCCCTGCTCTTCCTACCTACATCATTTCCCCCAATGTGTACAATCACATCCGTTTGACTACCTTCCTTTTTAAATATGCTTCCTACCCTCTCGGAGACATCCAGTACCCCGGCACCAGGGAGGCAGACTACCATCCTGGATTCTCGTTCAGTCCCACAGAAGCGCCTGTCCGTGCCTCTAACTATTGCGTCCCCCACAACTATCGCTCTCCTAAACCCCTTCTTTCCCTTCCGGACCCCTGAGCCTGTCTCCGTGGAGGCGATCTGGTCCTCGTGGCTTACCCCTGGAGGGTCATCCCCCTCCACAGAATCCAAAACAATATACCTATTGTGGAGGGGGACAACCACAGGGGATCCCTCCACAGACTGCTCACTCCCTTCCCTTCTCCCATCTGTTGCCCATCCCTTTCTCTTATGGGAGACTGCCACTGGGGTGCTTTCTGGCACATCACCCTTCTGACTATGACCCCTCCTAACCGTGACCCACGTGTCTTCCTTCCGAGACCCTGGTGTCACTACCTGACTATAACTTTTATCTATGACTCTCTCATTTTCCCTAACTAAACTGAGTTCATCGAGCCTCAGCTCCAGCTCCCTTACACGATCCTTCAGGAGATGCAGTTCCACACATCTGGCACAGATATGGACTTCCGGGAGGCAAGTTGTCTCCAGGAACTCCCACATCCCACACCGAATGCAGTATACTGGCCTCCCACTCATACCAGCCATGTCCTTTTTAGTTTTGGGGATAAAACAAAAAGGGGGTGTAACCGAAGAAAAACAAACAAACAACCTTCCTCACCGAAGCCCTGTGAGCCAAAGCCCTTTTAGCTCTCACTCTGTCCCCTGCTCACTCCACTGCCCGCTAACGACGCTGCCCGCTCAAAGGTGCGGCCTACTTTTAAACCCTCCAAAATCTTCCCAGGCTGCTGCTGGGCCTATTTCCTGTTTAGAAAAAAAAACCTCCGATTTTTTTCACTAATTTAACTGAAAAATAATTAAATAAATTAGTGCACAAACAAGCTCCCTTACCCTCAGCCTGCTCCTGTGGAACAATGAGTTTACAAACAGTTGTAAAAGAGTCCAGGACATCCTGTAGTAAAATAAGGGCGGCACGGTAGCACAGTGGTTAGCACTGCTGCTTCACAGCTCCAGGGTCCCGGGTTCGATTCCCGGCTCGGGTCACTGTCTGTGTGGAGTTTGCATATTCTCCTCGTGTCTGCGTGGGTTTCCTCCGGGTGCTCCGGTTTCCTCCCACAGTCCAAAGATGTGCGGGTTAGGTTGATTGGCCAGGTTAAAAATTGCCCCTTAGAGTCCTGAGATGCATAGGTTAGAGGGATTAGTGGGTAAAATATGTGGGGGTAGGGCCTGGGTGGGATTGTGGTCGGTGCAGACTCGATGGGCCGAATGGCCTCCTTCTGCACTGTAGGGTTTCTATGATTCTATCTATGTAAATTGAATTTATGGGCAAGATTCTTGGCGTCAGGAGGTGGTACGCCATCCACTGATGGTGAGACCAGAGAATCCCGCCGGCATGTATGGTCGGAGAATTCCGGCCTGTATATAGCAATAGACCTTGCATAGGACAAATTGCAAAGAATGCACACAGTGACTTTGTTTTCATGGCTAACTATATTGTTAACCTGTTGTTAACTAAATAAACCTGTTGGACTTTAACCTGGTGTTGTTAAACTTCTTACTGTAACTATATTGCAGCAGGGCAGCGAAATGCTCTTTTGTCATTTCAATATGGAGAGAACGCTACAAGTCACAGAAATCTGTAAGGAATCGTTCAATTGGCAACCAACACGTATAATTCACGCATGCAGTATTGTATCCGCCATCTGCCAATTAAAAAATAGTCAGGTTTAACTTTATGATTTTGCCAACAGGTAAATTTCATTTGAACATCAAACTGATACCTTTCCGTTGGTATTTCTGAGTTGCTCTACTGTACGTAACATTAAAATGAATTATATTACAAAGCCTTGGGGACCTGATGCTAAGGATTAGAAACACAGTTCTTTCATTCCTTGGACCTGGGGTTGAATCCGTCTCAAACTAATGGGATTAAAAGCTTTTCTCTCTGACAGCTGTTAAGGGTCCGATGTGAACCTGAATTTGATAGGCTCAATCCAGTCTCCAATGGGTATGAGTGCACAGTGCAGAACTGTCTTACAATTTGCCACTAGTTGGAGAAACCCATTCAGAAGGGTCATAGCAGCTTGAATATAAATGAGGATGTTACTGGCAGAATGAGAGATAGTTCCTGTGCAGGTTATCAGAATTTTTCTCCAATCTTATTGACCCAGTGTTTGCCTGGCCTGACGCCAAATGTTCTGTTTTCCCATTACCATTAGTTTCATATGTATTGAAATGCTTAATAGCTGACCATGAGGGAGTTAAAACGCTGCTATTGCCTTCTGTGCAGTTACAATACATACTGGTGCAGAGTTTCCCCTTTTGATGCAAGATCCAAAATCCAGCACAATCCGTGCTCAAAATTGTGCTAGTTTTGGAAATTGTGGCTCGAATTCTCCAGTCGTTTGCCACTGTCACTGCCACTGAATTCTGCCACTGCTGCAGTGAGAATAGAGAACTTGACGCTCAGCCAAATCTCCATACACTACAGCGGGACTGGAGACTCCCATGGGCAGGCAAAGTCAGAGAATCCGGCTCTATTCTCAAGTTTCTGCTGAAACTCATTCACATTTCATTGAGCGTAAATACTGCCATAAACCAGAGCCAGTAGGCAGTGTTTTAAATCATAATTGAAAATAAAATTTGTTTCCAACAATATTCTTGATAGTTTAAGGAGTATTAACATGATGCAGTTTAATTAATAGGGATTGAAACTGAATTATCGACAATAATTAACTTTTTTAATGTCGAGGCCATGACTTGTGAGTAACCTGATTTTTTTTTGTATTTTTATTCCAATTCAATCATATCAAGTCCAATTCAGAGTCTCAACAAGTTGAGACATTCCCAATCCAAGCTGACAAGACAGGGCTCTCACCTCCTGTCTTAGGCTTGATCTACATGATCCAAGCTGATTGGAGTAGGCATAGCTCCTCCCCCAAGGCTTGATCTCATTTGTATCTTAGCCAAAAGGCCGAGATGCCGCTTTTAAAAATTGCTTCAAATGAAGCTAAAATGTAACCTAATGACTTCAACCAAGCACAGCATGTCCATACTACACTTGATCTTAGCCAAAAGGCCCATTTAAAAAAACTACATAGAATCATTTGTTCATTATACTGGTATAGAGGGTCAGCTTTTTAGCGAAGAGTTAAATACGATTTTGAAACATGTTCTTGCGCTAAACCAGCTAAATTCTAAGAGGCTCCTTGAAGGCCTGAAATTTAGCACAGGTCAAAGAAATGGGCTATGGTGATTAATTCAATCTGGGGATGTAACCAGTTTGCAGGACAATGTATTTTAAATCAATGCAAGAGATCATTGAAAGGCAATCTGTGCTGGACACAATTACTGTTCGAAATTCCATGATCCATATTGTACGTATTTAGCCATTATTGAGCAAATTGCCTTTGTTGTGTATTGGAGATGCGTTTGGTTAAAAACAAATGGAGCTTATGAATGGTGTGTGATCTCGTCCATGACTGCTTCTTCTCTTTCTGTTTCTTGCACTCGGTCTATTACGTCTTTTCTGGTGTATACATGAATACAGCAGATCTCCAGTGAGCCAATCGGAATAAATACAAATACATAACATTTTCACACCACCTTAACTTGAATGTCCCTAAACAAGTTCAAAACAAGATCCATATGAACGATAGCCAAGGAGTCAGTCACTATTAATAAGTCAGACAGTAGTCGTTGCTCTTGGAACACTTGACGGTGAATCTCTGACGTCTTCTTTGCATTGATGTCATCAGTGGTTGGCCTAAGCAGTGTTGGTGTAGAAACTAGAGGTTGTCTCTGTGTCTGAATGTAAGGTGAGATGTTGCTTTCTTCAACTTGTATCTGGTCGTGTTGGGGTTGTAGGAAGGTTCAAGTCAGGACTTTGATCCTGAATTTTCAACAGGCTCCAGATTTGGTAGATCTGTTCTTCAGCCAATAACTGGTCTGCATGTCTCCTCCAGATAATATCATCTCTGGTCTGGTCTAAGAGACAGATCCAGTCTGCACTATGAACTCACTTTATCCCCAGGGAGTAGTTCTGAGCTGAAATATCTTATCCTCTGTGTTTCACCTTGCCTTCCCGCCATGCCACTTGTGCTTGTCGTTACTGTCGTGCAACCTCCTTCATCTTTGGAGGGCTCAAGAGATCAAATATGGAAAGCAGCTGCCCTTTTATCATGAGTAAGGCAGGAGGGTCGTCGGACATGTGGTATTCTGGTGGACCAGTAGGAATTTGTTAAGGCTTTTGATTTGATTTATCATTGTCACATGTATTAGTAGAACGTGAAAAGTATTGTTTCTTGCGCGCCGTACAGACAAAGCATACCATACATAGAGAAGGAAAGCAGAGGATGCAGAATGTAGTGTTACAGTCATAGCTAGGGTGTCGAGAAAGAAAAGAGTTAGAATAGAGTTGTAAAAGCATAGAACAAAAGTAAAAGATAGAATTAGATGGTATGTTGGGCGCGGTTTGCAAGAAGTCGCTACGCTCTGGGGCCATCTTGATAAATGAACTTTGTTCCTTGGTTGCTTTCAAAGTGTGTTTCAGGGTTTGGATGAAGGGTTCTGCTAATCCATTAGTAGCAAAATGATATGGTGCGGTAGTAATGTGTTGAATACCATTGTCTTGTAGGAAGTTCTCAAATTCCTGTGAGAAAAATCAAGGTCCATTCTCACTTACCAGCTATTCAGGAAATCCAAAATGTTTAAATACTTCTCCCAGCTTCTCAATAGTCTTCTCAGATGAGGTAAATGTCATCACAACAACTGTTGGCCATATGGTATGAGCATTAACCATTACTAAGAGCATAGGTCCTTCAAAAGGTCTTGCAAAATCCACATGCACATGTTGGCAAGCCTCTTCAGGCCATTCCTATGGAAGCAACGGTGCTAAGGATGGCAGGTTTCTCACCTTTGCACAAGAAGGACTTGTTGCAGCCTTCTCTTCAATTTCTGCATCCAGTGCAGGCCACTAGAAATGTCATCTTGCTATTTCCTTCATGCGTATGATTCCACAATGGCCCTCATGTATCTTCTCTAACACCTGTTTCCTCAATGGTGGTGGAAGGAGCCCCATAAAAGGCATCCTGACTGGACTAAAAGCTCCAATTTCCTGGAGTAGTAGGGTTTCAGGTTAGGTGTTAGTTCTGAATTCTTTCCTCGCAAACCAATATCCATCACTTCTGAGTGCACAGGATCGCTCTGAGTGTGTTTTCTCACTTGCTTAGAAGTGACAGGTGTTGTCTATTGTTCCAAGTAGAAGTAATTCCCCTTCGAGCAATCTGATGAAATGCCTGGTCATGGCAATCTTGAAAGTCCGTCTGTGTTACAGTGCAGCCTTGATTGTCGCTACTTTCTGGTGCAAGTGTATGCCAACGAAAGTAATGCCCGTCTTTTCATGTGTCATATGTCATGTGATGTCATGTGATGAAGCTTCCAGGAATACATTCATTCACAGTCAGCAACCCTATCTACTGAATATTTTTTAGTATTTTTTTGTTTTATCTCATGCTTCCAGCGTCCGAAGCATCTTGCTTTTCTATATAAATACTAGTTTCTTTTTTCACCTTTACGTCATGACAAAGCCCTACTTCATTTTAAATACTTGCTGCGAGTGACAGAATTCCCGTGTGTGGCCCAAAAATGGTATTGAGTGGACGATGGTCCATCACCAATGCCAGGAACTGATGGCATTTCTTGACTCCAAAAATGATCCCCAATGCCCCCCGTTCAATCCGGCCATCGTCACTTTCAGCTTTGATCGAAGTCTGAGAAACAAAAGCAATGGGTCTTTCTTCATTCGAAGGCTAATGTGGGAGGCCACCGCTCCTACACCATAAGGGGATGCATCACAAGCTAACTGTAAGGGTAAAATAGGATCAAAGTGTGTAAGAGCTACAGACTTAAGAAGTAACATTTCTTTGGCTTGCATGAAAGGGTTATTACTTGATCCAATGACCATTTCCACTTCTTGTTCTGGCACAAGATGTTATGTAATGGTTTCAAAATTGTTGCCAAATCTGGGACAAATCTTCCATAATAATTTAACAATCCAGGAAGGAACGTAACGGGTTAATATTCTGAGGTGCAGGTGCCTCCATGATGGCCTCAACCTTAGAAGGAGATTTTTAAAGGCCAGTAGCATCAAGCACGTGTCCCAAATACTCAACGGAGGATTGGAAGAACTCACACATGTCCTTATGGACTCTCAGACCACAGTCTTTCAATCTCTACAGAGTGGCAGCATCCAAGTTTCATCTCTCCCAGTGACTGAAATGTCACCCAGATAGCACTGGACTCTGCTAAGTCCATTCAGGATCTGATCCATTGCCCCTTGAAACAATATAGGAGCAGACTTGATACCAAATGGCGATCTTCGGTATCAAAACAAGCCTTTGTGTGTCATGATTGCCAGTGGTTCCTGTGGCTTCCTGTCCACATTCATCTGAAAGTGGACCTGGCTCGGGTCAATTTTGCTGACATTTTGGCCTCCTGCCAATCCCGCAAACATGTTTTCAATGCTAGGTAATGGTACTGTTTGCACATAACACTGGATTTATGATGACATTGAAGTCTCCGCAAAACCTGACAGATCCATCTTTCTTGATGACTGGAACAATATATGTGATCCATTCACTGATGCTGACAGATTCCAAAACCCTGGTCTTCACCAGTCACCCCAAGTCAGCCTTCATCTTCGACCTAATAGTATATGATACAGACTTTGCCTTCAAGCATTTGCAATGTTTGACTGTAATATCTTTCATGCTCTCTAATTCTCCTTAAAAAGAACAGCATGCTTCATTAAAATTGTTGCAAGACCTGATTCTCCATTGGTCATCAGGTTGACTTCAGCCCAGTTCAGTCAAATCTTCTCCAGCTATTTACAGTTGGATAGTTTCCCACTACATATCGCGACAAATCTGCTGTTTGCTCAATGGGTTGCACAGTCGCTTCAATGAGGCCATTCAGATGAACCACTTCACCTGTGTACAGCTCCAACACTATCCTTGATGGCCTTCAGGGAATGTGTTTGAGCTTCTCATTGTAGATCGTCTCTTGCACCAGCGAGACTGCTATTGAAGTGTCAACTTCCATCCTTACTGGCTGTCCATCCAACAGTGGGATGGCCCGGTATCTCTGTGTTGTACCAGCAGTTGCTGGTACATATAATGATAACTCCTCTGACTCTGAGTCTCTTCTCTCTTTTCGACCCTGTTGTACAGCATGGACATTTCTCCTTTTATTTTGTTTAAATGCTGTCTTGGTTTGTTCTTGCTTTTTATTTTTATTCATCACTCACTTTTTCTTCCTGCAGATACGCTCTATGTGTCCCTTACTTTCACAGCTTTGATGTTCCATGTCTTTACACCAGCATTCAGCAGCAGAATGCCCTGGATTTGCACACCCACAACATGTAAGAGCTTCAACAGCTTTGGGTGTTGATTCAGTGAACATTTTATGCATTCAAGTACACAAACTCAATTGCTGAGCATCCTTCGCAGCCAGTTCTATTGGAACAGCGATTTCAATGGCCTTCTGCAGAATAAGATTACTCTCAATCAACAGACATTTTTATGTCTACTTTACTACATCGACCACAAACATTTCTGTCTCAAACAGTGTCATTCAGCACAGCTCCAAACTCACAATAGTCTTTTAAGCACTGCCATGAATTGCATTATTAACTCCACCTCCTCTTGGTTTATTTTATGGAATCTAAAGTGCTCTGCAATCACTCGAGGTTTCAGTGAAAAATGTGTTTGTAGAATGTCCACAGCCAGGAGACTAGGGAATGCATGTTTGTCGTCCTCAGTGCCAGTTTTTGTTACGTACTGGAGACGTGATGCATGGGACTGATTTTGGTTCAAAGTGAATCGAGCTGTATTAATGGTGTGTGATCTTTTCCTTGGCTGCTTCTTCTCTCTCAGTTTCCCGGGCTGGGTCTTTTGCATCATTTCCAGTGTATACATTAATTCAGCAGAGATCCAGTGAGCCAATAGAAATAAATACAATAACAGCATTGAAGAAAGCAGCACAGCATAGCAGAAACTTCAGGCCACTAAATCCAGTGCTGCTCCACACAACTAGAATATTTCACCCTAGTTTACAAATGTCACTATGCTTAGAAAACCTGAAAAATGTGTGTAATCAAGTGAAACATATAATTTTGCAATACGGAAAGTTGTTACTCTGTTTCTGCTGATCTAGAACTCGGGGGGGGCAATTTTATCCCTGTCTGCTGTGTAACTTGCCTGACAAGATTCTACTCTCCTCCTGGAGGTTCTGATTTACCAACAGGGCCCTTGTTCAAATTTACAGATCAGGGTCCGATTTCATAACTGGGGCCCAATTGCTATTTTAAACAGAGGCCCGTGTAGGTGCGCTTCAGTGGTCTTCCTGTCGGCCAACTTAGTGGGAAAAGGACTTTGAGGCCAAAGGGACAACCAGAAAAGTAAGTGCTTTTACTTGTTTTGACTTTCCAAAACAGAAGTGTGGCTCTTCCAAATCCCTTCATGCCGATTTATCTGAGTGACACACGCTGCTTTTTCAGTCCATGGTGGCAACAGCCTGTTGCTCGATGTTCCGCCACTTCCTGCCAGTTCTGAACAGGAAGTGCCTCTCCAGCTAAGGCCCAAGTACTAAAATCTCCTTGGGCTCATGCTGCCCAGGTCAGAACTGTTTGTCACCAGCCCTGATTTCCGCACATGTCCCACCCTCAACTGGCCTGGTTAAGACTTAGACTTGAGATTCAGTTCCTTGTGCTTTCTCAAATTATGTCTCTGAGTAGCTTAATTCAGGGTGGAATGTGTTCCCTTGCTACTTTTATCATTATTCATTATGTTACTGGACATCTGCCAGTGGTTTACTTGGTAAGTAGCTTGGCTCTGGGGAAACTATGTGATCCAAACCAGGAAGATTGCCCATTTAACAGCTGGTCTGTCCTGAATTTGGCTTCAGCTGGGGCAATTGGTCTCAGTGGTCCTCCAACTGGGAGGATAATATAACAGTCAGGATTGCTGTTCCTGATAACTATTCAGTCACCCCTACTGTAAAGTATGGAAGTTGGGTGAGAACAAGATTGGGCTCTGTTGCTATTCCACTCCCATTTATCAAATTTTCTTCCATGCCATTGGTTACATTTTACTCCTCCCTAGTTACTTACCATATTTGTTATTCATAATCCATATTACTTTCTTTCCCAAGCATTTTCCGTTCAATAACTTTGCAATGTAAAATTAAAGGGTACAGTGACACAGTGGTTAGCACTGCTGCTAGGGACCTGGGTTCAATTCTGGCCTTGGGTGACTGTGTGGAGTTTGCACGTTCTCCCTGTGTCTATGTGGGTTTCCTCCGGGTGCTCCAGTTTCCTCCCATAGTCCAAAGATATGCAGGTTTGGTGGATTGACCATGCTAAATTGCCCCTTAATGTCCCAAGATGTATGGGATATATATGTGGAGTTAAGGGGATAGGGCCTGAGTAAGATGCTCTGCCAGAGAGTTGGTGTAAACTCAATGGGCCAAATGGCCTCCTTCTGCATTGTAGAGACTCTATGATTTTAACTATTATTGCCCAAGATGTTTCTCCTCGTTCAGACTAAATTTGGCATTTGATGATCATGTAGTTTTACTCATGTCAATTCTGACGTTAGTGAATTATTTGACATTCTGAGGACATGGGCTGCAGAAGCTTGCCTCTGCACAGTGATGTAGTTTTCTGAAAGCCTTTAGTCTTGATCGGAACTCCCAGGCAAACAATACTTTCACCCCACCTCTCACAAGTTTGCTTTGAATTCTCCAGCTTGGCTTTGCTTGTTCCTACACTTCAGCCCTCATTTCTGCATCTCCCCCACCCTCTTCTTGGTCCCAGTGTAGGAGGATGTATAAAATTAGGATCAAGACTTTGGGGGAGATCTAGAGGAAAGGGTTAACAGCAAGAGCAACTCTTGATACTAATGTAACAACGCTGAGATGCAATGTCACCTGGAAGCAGATGTATAACCTTGTGTGGAGCACTGAGATGTATATAGATCTGTAAATAAACAAGAATTGTTTTACGAACAGAGTGATTAAGAAGGCATATGGCATATTTGCCTTCATTGGCAGAGGCATTGAGCAAAAGAGCTGGGAAATCATGTTGCAGCTATATAAGACCTTGGTTCGGCCACATTTGGAGAACAGCGTGCAGTTCACCACGCTACCAGAAGGACATGGAAGCTTTGGAGAAAGTGCAAAGACGGTTCACCAAGATGTTGCCTAGCCTCAAGGGTGTTGACTATGAGGAGAGGTTGAATAAGCTAGGATTGTTTTCACTGGAAAGACAGAGGCTGAGAGGAGATCTGATAGAGGTCTGCAAAATTATGAGAGGCATAGACAAAATCGGTAGTTAGAGGCTTTTTCCCAGGGTGGAAATGTCAATTACAATGTCAGGTTCAGGGTGAGAGAGGGAAGTTTAAGGAAGATATGCGGGGCACGTTTTTCATGCAGAGACTGTTGGATGCTTGGAATGCGCTGCCAGAGGAGATGGGGGAAGCAGGCACATTAGCAACATTTAAGAGGCACCTGGATTGGTACATGAATAGAGAGGAAATAGAGGGATATGGTCTGAGTAAGGGCGGAAGTTTTTCTTTAGTTAGGGCATCATCATGATCGGCATAGGCTTGGAGGGCCAAAGGGCCTTTTCCTGTGCTGTACTTTTCCTTATTTTTTGGTCTTTGCTGTTTGTAATAGTCCATGGTAGCATTTTCAGGCAAACTCTGAAGCCACCCCGTGTAGACCCTGAACGCAAGACGAAACACTTGTTTTGTAACTATGCAAGGGATCTTTTAGCATGACTGTCAAAACGTTAATTATTCTAAAGTTATAACTGACTACAAAAGGAGTAATGGTAAAAAATACAGTTAAATTGGTTTTCTAAAGCCAAGTAGTAGAATTCTACAGAACGTAAAGTGCTATCACAATGAGAAAAGTATACAATTCTACAAAAGTGTTCAGGAACATTTGACATTAAAAAAAGGCAAAGTATGGAAAGGAGCCAACAGGGGTTATTTTTAAAAGTAAAAGTTTTCCTATTAGTGTCACAAGTAGGCTTATATTAACACTGCAATGAAGTTACTATGAAAATCCCACAGACACGGGGAGAATGTGCAAACTCCACACCGACAGTGACCCAAGCTGGTGAGACAACTGTGCTAACCACTGTACCACCGTGCCGCCCCAGTGCTTCAGGAAAATATTCCTATTATTTTCCAAAATAATCAGAGTATTTTCCTGAAGCACTGATCTTTCAGATTATTAGGAAACTGTCCACCTCTCCTGCTCCACACCACCCCCAATTTTCTGTTCTTTATGGATGAAGAATAATGGTGGGTGGGCACCATAATTTGTAATATAAATTCCCTCTGAGCAACATTCTGGAGAGCGGTTTCCAAAATACAATCCTTATCATGTAGATTGTTTTAGCAGATTCGATAAATATTTTGTTTGAAAAAAGGTGAACATTAATGGGAAAAGGAATGTTGACTACCTAACTTAATATGAAGTGTCCAATCTTTTCAACTGGAATTTCAAAATTTGGATCAGTCACGAACCTCATAACCATATCGCATTCTGTAACTGACAGCTCTCTTTGCACTAACTCATCAAATCGAACATCAGTCCCATCCAGATATAAGCATCTTTAAAGCTGTACCCATGACAACTTTGATTCCTGGGATGGTGGGAGGAGATTTTACGGCCTTGCTTGGGCTGTAAAGATTTCATAGAAATCTATAAAATTCTCACAGGACCAGACAGGGGAGATGCAGAAAGGATGTTCCCAATGGCGGGGGAGTCCAGAACCAGAGGTCATTGTCTAAGGATAAGGGGTAATCCTTTTTGGACTGAGATGAGAAGAAATGTCTTCACCCAAAGTGTGGTGAGCCTGTGGAATTCGCTACCACAGAAAGTAATTGAGGCCAACATTTTGTATGTTTTCAAGAAGCAGTCAGATAAAGGCCACCAAGGGAATCAGAGCAGGCGAGGGGCGGACCATAAGTTGGGCCGAAGGGCCTGTTTCCATGCTGTAAACCTCTATGACTCTATGGAAAGGTCCGCTGACATCAGGTGAGATTTTACAGTTCTGGGACTGTCAGATTTTGAGCAAGGCTGTAAATTCCCACCTATAGTTCTTGGGGTGAAGGAGTTCAAAGGATATGGAGGGAAGGCAGGATCAGGCTATTGAGTTGGATGGTCAACTATGATCATAATGAATGCGGGAGCAGGCTTGAAGGTTCAAATGGCCTACTCCTGCTCCTGTTTTCTATGTTTCAGTTTCCATCTGTTAGAAACATAGAAACATAGAAAAACTACAGCACAAAACAGGCCCTTCGGTCCCACAAGTTGTGCCGAACATATCCCTAACTTTTAGGCCTACCTATAACCCTCCATCCTATTAAGTCCCATGTACTCATCCAGGAGTCTCTTAAAAGACCCTATTGAGTTTGCCTCCACCACCACTGACGGCAGCCGATTCCACTCGCCCACCAACCTCTGTGTGAAAAACTTCCCCCTAACATTTTCCCTGTACCTACTCTCCAGCACCTTAAACCTGTGTCCCCTCATAGCAGCCATTTCCACCCTGAGAAAAAGCCTCTGAGAGTCCATCCGATCTGTGCCTCTCAACATCTTATATACCTCTATTAGGTCTCCTCTCATCCTACGTCTCTCCAAGGAGAAAAGACCGAGCTCCCTCAGCCTATCCTCATAAGGCATGCCACTCAATCCAGGCAACATCCTTGTAAATCTCCTCTGCACCCTTTCAATCTTTTCCCCATCCTTCTTGTAATGAGGCGACCAGAACTGAGCACAGTACTCCAAGTGGGGTCTGACGAGGGTCTTATATAGCTGCATCATTATCCCCGGACTCCTAAACTCAATCCCTCGATTGATAAAGGCCAGCACACCATATGCCTTCTTAACCATCTCCTCCACCTGCGGGGCTGATTTTAGAGTCCTATGGACCCAGACCCCAAGGTCCTTCTGATCCTCTACAGTACTAAGAGTCTTTCCCTTAATATTGTACTCCTTCATCCCATTTGACCTGCCAAAATGGACCACTACGCATTTATCTGGGTTGAAGTCCATCTGCCACTTCTCCGCCCAGTCTTGCATCCCATCTATGTCCCTCTGTAACTTCTGACATCCCTCCAGAATATCCACAACCCCACCAACCTTCATGTCATCGGCAAACTTACCAACTCATCCCTCCACTTCCTCATCCAGGTCATTTATGAAAATGACAAACAGCAAAGGTCCCAGAACAGATCCCTGGGGCACACCACTGGTGACCGACCTTCATTTAGAAAAAGACCCATCTATACACACTCTCTGCCTCCTTTGGGCAAGCCAGTTCTGGATCCACAGGGCAGCAGCCCCTTGGATCCCATGCCCTTTCACTTTTTCTAGAAGCCTTGCATGGGGGACCTTATCGAACGCCTTGCTAAAATCCATATAAACCACATCCAATGCTTTCCCTTCGTCAATGTGTTTAGTCACATTTTTGAAGAACTCCACCAGTCTCGTAAGGCACGGTCTGCCTTTGACAAAGCCATGCTGAGTATTCTTGAGCATACTAAACCTCTCTCAATGCTCATAAATCTGATTGATGGCATTCGAGCACCCTGCTGCCTTCAGGGTAGCTAACCTCTGCAAGGTCCCAGGTTCTAAAAACTTACCCAGCCTTGTCAGATTGTTACAAGGTAGAGGATCCCATTTGCCCAAGAATGCTGTATAAGCTACAAGACAAATTAATTTCATGGGAGATCTTTTTCTAATCTCTGGGAGGTCTAGATATTGATCCTTATGATCTGCCTTATTGGTATCAGAACTGAAACCTAGAGCAGGAACAAACAAATCAACTGCACCACAGGCATAAAACAACTCATACTGCATGACCTGGCATTTGTGCATCAGGTTAAAGAAATATAATTTGAAGGTAACTTTATTTTCTCGCTCCATGAACAATCTATTACAGCTTTACTGAATTCTGCAGTCCATCATTCCAAAAATGCTTTGGAGTTGTAGCATAACAAAGACCTTCCAGCATAATAAAACCAAAATATTTCAGATGCTGGAACTCTGAAATAAAGCAGAAGATGCTGTAAAAACTCAGCAGGTCAGGTAAACTTCCAGTGTCTGCCTCCTAAACCAATGACATTTCATAATAAACAGGATCTCACATTTCTCTTAATTTTCTGCCTATTACCATATAAAACAATTCAATTATAATGTAATTACTTCTAACCAACATATTAATGTAAGAGCTCTGAAAGTTTTAACTTTTTTTATTAGTGTCACAAGTAGGCTTATATTAACATTGCAATGAAGTCACTGTGAAAATTCCCTAGTCGCCACACTCCGGCACCTGTTCGGGCACACTGAGGGAGAATTTAGCATGGCCAATACACCAACAAGTCTTTTGGACTGTGGGAGGAAACCAGAGTACCCAGAGAAAACACATGTAGACATGGGGAGAACGTGAAGACTCGACACAGACAGTGACCCAAGCCGGGAACTGAACCCTGGCACTCCGGGGCAGCAGTGCTAACCACTATGTCACCATGTAGGCCTCAAGTCTCAAGTCTGAAATAAGAGGGTGATTGTCAATGGGAGGCATGAAGATGCATCCAGGTGGAGCTAAGTGAGAGTGGTGGATGGATAGATGGTGATGTGGGCAGCGAGGTAAAGGCGTAGGCTTGATAAGATGGAATGAGTGTGTGGGTTGGTGTGCACTGCGGAGTGAATATGCAACTCCACCTCTCCTGATATGGATGGGTCATTTAAGCACTTCCTGCACTGAATCCAGAAGTGTTGCACAATGCTCTTGCTGCCGACCACCTGGGCCATCTCCCTCCCATTGCTGGGGAAGAGTATTTCTCTCCAACTCCTCACTGATTCCATCGAGACAACAGGCGATTCATTAAATCAAGGCGCAGTCCTTGACCATCACAAAATTTCTCCCTCTCTTTTATCAAATCATTCTTCTCCAAATTCCATCTTTGAATTGCCCCTTTGAATACTAGAGTTGAGATCACGTGCACTGTGGGTGTACCTACATCTCAGGGACTGTAAAGGTTCAAGAAGGCAGCTCACCACCACCTTCCTTCTAAAGGGCAACGAGGGATGGACAATAAATGCTGACTTATCCAATGACACCCACATTCTGTAAATGAATATAAAAAATAAAATCAAGTTGGTTCTTATCACACTCGCTGCTGTACCATTGTCACCAACCTGGAAGTAAATTGACAATCATAGAAATCATAGAAACTCTACAGTACAGAAAGAGGCCATTCGGCCCATCGAGTCTGCACCGACCACAATCCCACCCAGGCCCTACCCCCATATCCCTACAGATTTACCCACAAATCCCTCTAACCTACGCATCTCAGGACACTAAGGGCAATTTTTAGCATGGCCAATCAGCCTAACCCGCACATCTTTGGACTGTGGGAGGAAACCGGAGCACCCGGAGGAAACGCACGCAGACACGAGGAGAATGTGCAAACTCCACACAGACAGTGACCCGAGCCGGGAATCGAACCCAGGTCCCTGGAGCTGTGAAGCAGCAGTGCTAACCACTGTGCCACCGTGCCGCCAACAATGAGTTGGCAAAATTAAAATACCACTGACAGATGCATTGAATTTGCTTCCATGTTTCCTAGAGGATATTAGATCCCCCTTCCCCTGATCTCCCCCTCCTCTCCATCACCCCATTCTATCCCCCACCCCCCTCCTCCCCCCCCACCCCAACCTGCCTCCCCATATGTCATCGAGCTCATATCAGAACGTGTGCTATTTGTGCACATGTAATTTTCTCAACTTATAACATTATACCTCTCACTTTCAATTTTGGAGAGAATGTCTTAAATGGAAACAGAAAGCTTTGCATTTGTGTAGCACCTATCACAACCTCAGGTGTGTCTAAAGCATTTACAGCTAAAGAGGTGCCAATGAGCTGTAGTCACTATTGTGATTAAATAATTCCAGTAACTATGTCCTAGTTTTGTATCCTTTACAATGAATAAAGCTTTGACAACTGGTTTCCAGTAACCTCAAAAAGTTGCAGACATAAGAGGAGACTTTCTTGGTCTGCACCTATTTACATACATTTTCCTGGTTGCAAAGAGCATTAGAAATTCAAGTGTCTGAGAGCTCATGTCTCAAAAGGAAATTTCCTTCCATTTAATGTGAAGTTATTGTGAAGAACATTGGATAGGTTCCTTCATGAGTCACATGCTTGGTTGACTATTTTACCTTTCCTATGTCCAGGTGATTCATTGTAGCTACGTGCCAATGCAAGAAAATCTAGTTAACAATCTGAAATAATATCAGACTTCTGTACTCTTTGATGGTGGAGATCTGAATACTTTAGGATGCTGTCGTTTTCAATAAACCATTTCTCAAAAAAACCTTGAAATATACCTTTCTTCTAAGGCATTACAGTATTGCATTAATATAGATCAGTATGTTAGGCCACAGAGTGTCACGTTGATCTAAAGCAGTAGATGCAGGGTACATAATTGATCCTGAATGGAATGTTGTGCTTAATGATATTGCATTAATATAGATCAGTTTTGCTAGGTGTTAAGTTTCTACATCAAATAAGTTTAGCTACCTTCAATCGAGTTGCACATACCCGCAGCAAAAACCCACACCAACTTTAGGATTGATTGACAGCAAATTTATGATTTTATTTTGCAAGGTTGCAGTTATAAAATCATACAATCATAGAATGGTCACAGCAGAGGAAGAGGCCATTCAGCCAGCTGAATCCATGCTGGCTCTCTGCAAGACCAATCCAATTAATCACACTCCTCAGCCCTTTCCCTGTAGCCCTGCTCCCCCCCTTCAAGTCTTTATCTTTTAAATTCCATGATTGAATCCACCTCCACCATGTTTGGAAGGCACGGTGTAATTTTGTAAGAATCAGAAACTTAACATGGGCAACATCAGACCTGCTGTTGAATTTTTTTTTTATTCATTCATGGGATGTGGGCATCACTGGCTGGGCCAGCATTTATTTCCCACTCCTATTTGCCCATGAACTGAGTGGCTTCGTAGGCCATTTCAAGGGTCAACCACATTACGATGGATCTGGAGTCACATATAGGTTAGAGTGGGTGAGGACAGCAGATTTCCTTCCCTAAAGGACATTAGTCAACCGGCTGGACTTTTACGACAATCAATGATGCTTTCAGGGTCATCATTAGGTTTTTAATTCCAGATTTTTATTGAATTCAAATTTTGCCATCTGCCATGGTGTGATTAGGAGCCAGATCCCCAGAGCAGTACCCTTGGTCTCTGGATCCAGGTGAAATATCATTGAACCATCACATCTCATGCACAGACCTCCTACCCCAAAAGCTGCCAGCCAATCAGAGGCTGGCAACTCCTGAGTACCAGCAGTGACACCAGGAGCCGTGGCCACTACCAGTACTACACTCGAGTCTTTCAACAAAGATCACCAGAGATCACAAATGGGTCACTGGAGAGAAGTAAGTGGGGCGGGATAGGGAGATTACAAAGGAGCAGGGTGCAAGCAGGAGCAGGTGAGGGGGGTTGACAGCAATGTCAGGGGTGTGAATCCCTGTGGGACCTTGTTCCTAATGCTAGGTTCCTAGATTGGGCACAGAGTACCCAAGGATGAAGGACGCTCCCTAAAAGACCACAGGGAAGCCCAATTGGTTTTGCTGGGTGTTTATACTGCATGGCAAGTTTTCCACTGGCCACTCGTAGGATTCCAGCGATTGTAGGATGAGGCCTTTAAGTGATCCTTAAGGAAGAGAAGGCCACCATCTTCTCTTCCTTCCTGGAGATTAATTATATGGAGCTGAGAAAGAGTGGAGTCTCCAATTGCATCCTTTTGCATGATCAAATGGCTCCCTCATCTCTGAACCCATCTCCGTGGGGGCATAAATTTCTGTCTAATTTCTCTTTATCTGCTCTCTCTAAATCTTCAATGATTTTCAACATCTCCATCAAATCTCCTCTCAACCTTCTCTTCTCGAAGGAGAACAATTCAAGCTTATCTATCTATCTATTAATCCGAAATCTCTCATGCCTCGATTTCCATTTCCTCTTTATTTTCTTCACAGCCTTCCTGAAATGTGGTCCCAGAATTGAACACTGTACTCCAATTGTGGCCAAACCAGTGTTTTGTGAAGTGTCATCCTAATTTTCTTATTCTTGAACTCTCTATGCCTCCATTTACAAAACTCGAGTCCCACCCCAGGACTTAATGACCAAAGAGTGTACATTTTTAACGTGGCCAATCACGTTGATTGTCAACCTGTAAATCCTTGTAACACACACCAATGGCCAGATGGTAAGAGTGGGAGAGATTCCTGTTCAGCCATGTGATGGAAGGAAAGTTTGCAGCCTCTACCATCTCTATCCCCTAGCACCAGACGTGGACTCCCTGAGTGATATGTTCCATGCACAACTTGCTCTGCCATCTCCAATGAGTTATGCACAGAAAACCTCAGGTCTCTCTATTCCTGAATAGCCTTGTGAATTGTGCCCTTCATTGCCTCTACTGTTTCTTCCTAACAAAGTGTATCACTTCACCCTGCTCCGCATTAACTTCAGTCATGACATATGCCTCACAGATACAGTATGGAACGCACTTATGAAGATGAGATTAAAACCAATTAAATAGGCAGAGTAGTGAGGATTTTAATCTTCCTCTTATTTTACATCAAATCTCGCATTCTATTTAAGTGGAAGGGGGATGGCAACATAGCAAAGATTTAATGCAGTATTTATCATAAAATCATAGAATGGTTATAGCACAGAAAGAAACCATTCAGCCCACTGTGTCGGCTGGCTCTCTGCAAGAGCAATTTCGCTAGTTGTAATGCCTACCTTTTTCCCATTCCTGGCATTTATCCAATTCCCGGTTAAAAGCCAGGATCCACCACACTCTCAGGGAATGCATTTCAGATTCTAACCATTCACTACATAAAAATGTTTTTCCTTGCATTGCCTCAGGTCCTTTTTCCAACTACCTTAAATCTGTATCCTTTTCTTTATGATCCTTCTGCTCACAGGAACTGTTTCTCTCTATTTCTGCTTATTCTCATGATTTGGAACACCTCAGTCAAATCTCTTTGCAACCTTTTCTTCCTAAAAGAGAAGAGTTTCAGCTTCAGCAACCTATCCATATAACTAAAAACCCCATTCCTGTAAACATTCTTGTAAACCCTTTCTGCACCCTTTCTAATGTCTTCATATCCTCCCTGAAGTGCAGCGTCCAGAATTGGAAGCAATGTTCCAGTTCAAATCTAACCAGTGTCTTATCGTAACACCTTTGATTTTGTACTCTGCTGCTCTATTTCTAAAGCCCATGATTTCTTATGCCTCTTCATCCATTTTTTTGCAACTGGAACCCTTTCATCTTCAACAATTTGTGCACATATATCCCCAGGTCCCTCAGCTTCTGAGTCAACTTTAGAATTGTCACCTTTATTTTAAATTGGCTGTCTTCATTCTTCTGACCAACATGTATCATTGCACACCTCTCTGCATTCAATTTCATTGGCTATGTATCTGCCCCATTCCCTTTGTCCTCTTGAAATCTGTCACAAAGATCCTCATTAGTTCACAATACTTCCAGGTTTTGTGACATCTCCAAAATTTGACATTATATCTTCTACACCCAAGTATAAGTTGTTAATATATATCAAGAAAAACAGTATCAGCCCCTGCTGCATATTTTCCTACAGTCCACAAATCCATTCATAATTGCTCTCAGATGCCTGTCACTCAGCCAATTTTGTAGCCATGCTGTCACTGACTCTTTTATTGCATGGGATTTAACTCTGTTGGCAAGTTTATTATGTAGTATTTCATCAATTGCCTTTTGAAAGTCTATATACACCACATCGACTGCATTAACCTTGTCAATCTTCCTGGGTATCCCATCAAGATACACAATCCATTTCACCCACCTTATTCCCCAAAATCTGGTCTAGTAATGCCTCCCTCCTTGTGGAACTTAAAACAGCATGGTCAAGGAAATTTTCCTGAACACACTTCAGAAACTCTTCACCCTCTTCCCTTTACACTGTTACTATACTGGAATCACAGAACCATAGAATCACAGAATACTACAGTTTGAAGAGGCCCTTTGGCCCATCATGTCTGCTTCGACGCATGAAAGGCCCTGAACTGCCCGCCTAATCCCACTTGCTAGCACTTGGACCTTGAAAGTTATGGCGTCCAAGTACTTATCCAGGTACTTTTTAAAGGATGTGAGGCATCCTGCCTTCAACACCCCCCCACCCCCGCCCCCCAGGCAGTGCATTCAGACTGTCACCACCCCCGAGTGAAAATGTTTTTCCTCAAATCCCCCGTAAACTTCCCACCCTTCACTTTTAACTTGTGTCCCCTTGTAACTGACCCTTCAATGAAAGAGGACAACTGCTCCCTATCCACCCTGTCCATGCCCTTCATATTCTTGAACACCTCAATCAGCTTGCCCCTCAGTCTTCTCTGCTCCAGAGAAACCAACCCAAGCCTATCCAACCTCTCTTTATAACTTAAGTGTTCCATCCCAAGCAACATCCTGGTGAATCTTCTTTGCACCCCCTCCAGTCCATTCATGTCCTTCCTATAATGTGGTGACCAGAACTGCACACAGCCTATAATGTAATCAGTATCTTCCATTATTATTACTCCACTATTCTTCCATCTCTTTGTGTTTTCTCAACAAACTTACTCCTGGCGCTGGCCTATAGAGTATAATGGCAGCATTATTGTTTCTTAGGTAGTTCTATTGTTTCTTATTGAGAGTTCATCAATAAATCTTTTCAGGACGGATTCTCCAACTCGCTTGCCGCTGGGATTCTCCCGTCTACCTGCAGTGAATGGAGATTTGGCTGAGCGCCAAATTCTCAGTCCTCTCTGGCAGTGGTGACAGGACATGAACGGGCTGAAGAATTCTGGCCACCATTTTGCCATTGATAGAAAAAAGGAAGAAATATTTCACTGGATGCCTGAAATGTCCAGCATTCCTCACATTAATAAACATAAAATTAACAAGAATGAAACGATAAGCTTATTTAGATCAGTATATTTTGCCTCGGGTTATCCAAGACAATAGAATTAAAGCAGCTGCACCAAGAGAATGTAGCAAAGTAAATAATTAATGTTAAAAAATTAACACATACTCCTCATTCGTCAAGTGATTACAATTCACAGAGCAACAGCATAATCATATACACGTGTTTCCACTTATTAAAATGCAAAGGGAGCCTACATCTGAGAAAAGTATAATTTAATATCTCTGTTCATTGGCTGTTCAATTGGGTAGAGTGCTCGTTTTACACCACACCCAATGTTACTACCCATTGACAGCAGGAGTTAAATTGGCCAGCATACACACCCAATCTCAAGCTTTACTGTGGATGGGTTCGGTTAAAATTGCAGAGACTGCTTGAAAATAAACTGCAAAGGCCTTGTGTAGACTTATGTAAGACAAAATTGTGGATTTTGGTTATGGAGTAAAGAGTCTGCATTTTTTGAACGGCTAACAATAGCTTCCTAAGATGTAAGCCACCTTAAATGAACAGTTTTGCACTTTCAGTTCCTTCTTTTGTCACTTGGTAAAGATTACTGTCTACTAGAATTGACTTGCTGTTAATGGGAACCCTGTTTCTATATGCATAACAATTCTTTAACCAATTATGTTTCGTCATTCAGCTCAAGTGCATAATAAATGTCATCAAATATACATTGCTCTTTCCAATAGGTTGTGACACAAATAAATATGAACTACAGCAATATTTTTAACAGTTGAACAATGCAAACAGTGATAGTACAAAACAGATTTTACTGCAACTAGGCTAACCTTATTGTAAAGATACCATTGAGTTCCATACGATTACAGTGTGCTATGATGGTGCCCAGACTCGTTTTAACCCTCTCCTTTCCCACCACTTGCAATTGTCAGTGTTTTATGATTCACTCAGCGTAGCCATTAAGCGTAGAGCAGCCCCTGTTGTCCCCCCTATCCCATTCATATCTGAGGTCAGCAGCTAATGCACCAGACAAAATCCCCCTCTCCTATCAATGCTGCTGTACGGGCTTATCTTTCCCACATGTGCTCCTCACATAAAATGCACAAAGTTCAATAAGATTGCATAGCATGCAAACATAGATGGGGTACAACTTTAGATTTTCCAACCTTGGCGGGACATATTTCTGGACATTTCATCACGTTATCTCTGACCTTCAATTAACCTGCCAAGTCAGACTCTTTTCCCTCTCGATATTCCAATAACTAATAAACTAAAGAGTTATAAAAAAAACACACAATTCTTTTTTAATGCCGCTGTGATTTTTCTTCCGGGTTACATGAAGCAATGTCCAGGAGATTAATCTTAAATTTCTAGAGAAGTCTAGAGCAATCTAAAAGGTTGGCACCAATTTGTTACACAGATTTATCACTGAGAAGAGAAAAGGCAATAACCTCCCAACTACTTCACCTACTGTAAAGTGAGGCTTAGGTTTAAATTTGAATTTAATTTTTTGTATGAATGCCATAGAGACTGTTAACAGTTAAAGGTAAATTTGAGCTCCCAGTTAGTTACTGGAAGAATGAAGTCACAAGACCCCACAGTTTAAAAGCAAATGAGTTTTAACATCAATAATCAAGGAAAACAAACATGAGTAAAAAAAGAACAATTTTGGACAATTGCTCATACATTCCATTTCTCTCTGCCCCCTGTAAACAGACTGCTTGTTTTGACTATGAGAATTAAAAATAGGTTCCTTCTGCTAGCTCCAAGCTAGGAAAATGTTCCAGTCTCTTTTCCCCTTACAAACTCTGTTTCAAAACTGAGTGTGACCTGCCCCACCTACGTTTTGTATGGGGAACAATAAAGTTAATATTTTCTCTGCTTAAGGTGCAGGCCTGACTAACAATTACCTCTATTGCTTCCTTAATGCTCAGCAAACTGCAAGCAATGTAAGACATGGAGCTGAAATATCAATTCCCAAGCTGAAATACTTGCTTCTGTGAGCAAACATACAGAGATAAATTAGAACAAAAGAATTTCCCTAACTCCACTACCCATCTCCATGGCAACATGGCATATTTGGGATTCTCTTAAAAGAAATGTAAGCTAATTAACTTCTCAAAGAATCACAGAATTATTACAGCATAGAAGGACATTATTCAGCCCATCGTGTCTACTGGTTCTCCAAATGAACAACTCACCTGGTACCATTCTCTTACTTTCTCCCTGTTACCCTATAAATCCTTCTTTTTCAGATAACAGTCCAATTGCCTCTTTAATGTTTTGATTGAACCTGCCTCCACTATAGCCTCAGGCAGTATATTCCAGATCTTAACCACTCATTGTTTGAAAAAGCTTTTCTCATGTCGCCATTGATTCTATTGCCAATTACTTTAAATCTGTGCCCTCTGGTTCTCAATCCTTCCACTGGTGAGAACAGTTTGTCCTTATCTATTTTGTCTGAACCACTCATGATTTTCAATATTTCCACCTTTTACCTTCAAGCAATCCTTTCATTCTGAGGTCCACATGCTAATTAAATTAATAGCCCTTTTTCCAGACTTACTGGTCCCACCAATAAATACCCATGTTTACAAAGGTGGTTTTCATAGAATCATAGAATCCCTATGGTGCAGAAGGAGGCCATTTGGTCCATAGAGCCTGCACTGACAACAATCCATCCCAGGCCCTATCCCTGTAACCTTACGTATTTACATTAAGAAGTCTCACAACACCAGGTTAAAGTCCAACAGGTTTATTTGGCAGCACTAGCTTTCGGAGTCTCAAGCTCCTCCTGAAGGAACTTGAGACTCCGAAAGCTGGGGCTGCCAAATAAACCTGTTG
This sequence comes from Mustelus asterias, assembly GCF_964213995.1. Classification (NCBI taxonomy): domain Eukaryota; kingdom Metazoa; phylum Chordata; class Chondrichthyes; order Carcharhiniformes; family Triakidae; genus Mustelus; species Mustelus asterias. Next base: position 154,075,073 of record NC_135801.1, on the reverse strand, counting down.
GACTTTAACCTGGTGTTGTGAGGCTTCTTACTGTGCCTACCCCAGTCCAACGTTGGCATCTCCACATCACACCTTACGTATTTACCAGTGATACAGGGACAGTGATACTTTCCAAGGATGGTGAGTGGCTTCGAGGGAAACGACAAACCAGCAACAGTGAAAGTTGTATATGAATAATATTCACAGGTATGTGATTACATATGGATAAAAGTTGAAAAAAATGAAAGGAGGTAGAGCAAAACTTTCTATCGCAGAATAGCTTAGAATCTATCCATGTCAATGTTAGCTGACCTTCATGACCTTATATAATATTCACCCATTCATGTTGGATGTGAAACACTTATAAAAATAAATGAAGTTCATCCATTGATGAAGCTCTCATCCTTACCCTTGTCATCTCCAGATTTGATCATTCTGATGCTCTTGTGATCAGTCTTCCATCTTCCACACTTCAACTCTTTTGTTACTTGGTACCAAGTTTCACTGACTCATCATCTATGCCCTTGCTGACTACATTAATTCATGGTCTCCAATTTTATATTTTTATTGTTGTGTTTCACATCTATTTCTATAACCTTCCTGAGCCCCTCAACCACACCCCAATCCCACTCCCAATCCCAACCACCAACGCCAATCCAACTTCTCCGTTCCTCTCACTTAGGCATTCTTTGTCTTCCTTCCTTCCTTTCTATTCCTCACCACTGACAGCCATGCCTCCAGTCAACTAAATAAGACACTATAAATGCAAGTTCTCCCATCACATATATCCCTTATTATTACCTGCTTCATAGGCTGCAGGCTTCACACGGGCTCTTATGTTGGGTCTTTGCATTGAACATTGTCATCAGTGCCTATTGATGTTGTCTCTCACGAGGTGCATTTGCCTCAGGGCATTAGACAGTCTATGTCACTTTCTTCTCTGTAGGTGAGTGGAATTATTGACAGATCGAGTAGAAACTCTACAGGTGCCATTTCACGCAGTTTTTGGAAAGTACCTAGATTACCAGAAACTGGGTCAATTATTGTATTTTCTATTATTAATGCAAAAGGATCAATGTGCCTTTGATAATGAGATTATAATAAATTAGAAACTCGGGCAATTGATGAATAATGGGAAATGAATTTTAAGTGTGGTTTCCATGGGTTCATCAATTCTAATCAAGGCCCGTCAATCATTCGAACTCAGTTACCAGCAGCTAGATGATTTTCATCATAATATTCCTAATACTCCATTTCCTAATTGAATAGCATTTAAAAAGCATATTAAACAGATTATACATTCAGATTAACATGTATTTCATCGCAGTTTGAAAATGTTAATTCAGATATAGCCAATTTTGCTAACACAACACTTTTGAAGACTTTTGATTGCTATTCTATACTTTTATCAGATCTTTCCGCTGGTGCTTAAAATGGTTAAACAACTGAGCTGTTAAAGTACACTATCTACCATTAAAGAAAGTCTGACGTAAGTTTTACTCAGGGGCCTTCATTATTTGGATTGAAGTATCTCTGTATTAGCCGAACAGATGGTATAACTGCTTGTGTACTCACCCCCCTCAGGGTAAAGTCTAACACCGACCCAGCAAAGTCATCTGGTTCCCTCCTTTGTTCTGAATGGATGGCTGCATACCCTTGCAGGATTCTTTCATGAAACAGCGTTCAGCCACTGTAAAGGAGCTTTCTATTGCAAACTGCAGCGTAAGGTAAGACACAAACATCAAAACCCACAGAAAATGGGGAAAAAAAACAAGAAGAAAGGTTGCAGTAGTATTTTCTTTGAAAACGGCCTTCACCGGTTTTCACATAAACCTGGTTTCAATTTGTGAACAAGTAATTTCCTTTTTGTGCTCATTTATCTGCGTGTGAGGTAAAAAAAGATTCATACATTTAAGACAAAAAATAACTCAGGGACACAAAAGAAGGTTTTGGAAATTCGGACCATTTCAGTCAGCATCCGGATAAGGATGAGGCAGTTTGGATAGAATCAATTTTAATGAAGGTGGGATGATTCTGACGCAGAAGTCATACCCAAAGCATTAATCTGTTTTCCATTTTCATATTCTGACTGATTGCAGTGACTTCTCAAAACATTGTGCTTATTTTGGATTTTTAGCAATTGTGCTGTCATAAACAAAGATGTGGATGCATAGAATACACCTTTAAATGCAAAAGGATGTTGCAATCCTTGAATGCAAACTTTGAGCAGTGTATATCATGTCATTAAAATCTTGGTGTGTATCAGACCATTGACATACATTGCTATGTACATTTCCTCATTAGAAAAGTAACATTGTGAAATCTAGTTTTATGACTCACAGTTGAATACAACAATAGATGCTTACAGCACAGAATGACGCATTCAATCTATTGTATCTGTACTGGTTTTGCGAGAACATCTGAAACTAATTTCATTGCCTGCTATCTCCCCATGTTTTGCTTCAAATACACATCCTTTCTGCTATAAGCACTTCCCACAACAAACATATCATGCTCTGACCTGCTTTCTTTTTTATATACTTTCATGGAATGTGGGCATTGCTGGCAAGGCCAGCATTTACTGCCCATCTATGTTTGCCCTTGAACAACTTACAGAGAGGACTGTTAAGAGTCAACCATATTGCTGAGAGTCTATAGTCACATGTTTGCCAGACCACGTAAGAATGGCAGATTTCCTTCCCTAAAGTGCATTCATAAACCAGATGGATTTTTATGACAATCGATGATAGCTCCATTACTGAGACTAGCTTTGAATATTAATCAATTGAATTCTTTCATTAATTAACTGAATTCAAACTCCACCATCTGCCATGGTGGGTTTCAAACACATGTCCTCAGACCATTAGCCTCGACCTCTGGATTAGTAGTCGAGTGACATTACCAGACCATCATTGCTTGTGTTAAGAAATTCCTCCTGATTTTCTTCCTCAGTGCCTTCATGATAATCTTAATTTAAAGTATTTTTTGACCCTCTCTTTGCATTTTATACTCCAATGGGAATAATCCCAATATCTCAAGCCTCTCCTCATCATCAGCCTGATCAATCTATATTGTATGCTTTCCATAGGTTTGATATATTTTCTATAATTGGGCGCATAGTTATCTGTAGCCCAAGCAATATTTTTTTAAACAGCCATTAAATTTTCATTCTTTCACTCAGTGTGTCTATCTATACACCTCAAAATTCTATTCTGTTTTTTACATCTGCATTCTTGTCAAGCCCTCGCAGTTCTAAAGCTCATTGCAGCCTTGCTTGGGCAAACATGGACAAAGAGATGGTTTGCTAAGATGTTGTGAGAGTGACTGCCCTTCATGTCAAGGCAGCATTGGAATAATTCATAGAATCATAGGGCCCTATTTTACCATTTTGACTCCAAGTGCTGGGTGGACTTGAAACTGGGAGTGTTTCAGATCCGACTTTTAGACCCGTTCTGAGGTGCCCTCGTGGGGTCCCACGTGGCGCCCTGAGGCGCCCACCGTGGGATGGCACGGTAGCACAGTGGTTAGCTTCACAGCTCCAGGGACCTGGGTTCGATTCCTGGCTTGGGTCACTGTCTGTGTGGGGTTTGCACATTCTTCTCGTGTCTGCGTGGGTTTCCTCCGGGTGCTCCGGTTTCCTCCCACCGTCCAAAAATGTGCGGGTTAGGTTGATTGGCCATGCTAAAATTGCTCCTTAGTGTCCTGAGATGCGTAGGTTAGAGGGATTAGTGGGTAAATGTGTAGGGATATGGGGGAGGGGCTGGGTGGGATTGTGGTCGGTGCAGACTTGATGGGTTAGATGGGCTCTTTCTGCACTGTCGGGTTTCTATGATTTCTATGATTTCTATGATACGCACTCTGCCTGCAAAAATATCAATGAGTCCGAATCGTGCTGCACAATTCTGTGGACAGGACTTAACGCAGCCGAAACCCTGCAGCTCCGGTCGGAGTACACAATTGCGCATGCGCAAAGAAAAGATAAAATGCTGCTCCCCTCCACATCCATCCCAGGCCAGATAATGCCTCCCCTGGCTCCCACAGACATTGCCCCACCCCCACAGCAATACTGACTCCCTTATCCCCCACTCCACTTCCCCCACCATCCAGACTGATCGCGGGCCCCTACCTCCCTTCCCTCAACCAATCTCAGGCAGAGTGGCAGCGGAACCCCTTCCCCCTCACCGATCTCAGGCAGAATGGCAGCGGACCCCCTTCCCCCCCCACTGATCTCAGGCAGAGTGGCAGTGGACCCCCTTCCCACCACTGATCTCAGACAGAGTGGCAGCGGAACCCCTTCCCCCTCACCGACCTCAGGCAGAATGGCAGCAGACCCCCCCTTCCCCCCCACTGATCTCAGGCAGAGTGGCAGCGGACCTCCCCTTCCCACCACTGATCTCAGGCAGAGTGGCAGTGGACCCCCTTCCCCCCTATTGATCTCAGGTAGATTGATCCCACCTCCCGTCTCCCACCCCACCAATCACAGGCAGAGTGATCACCCCCCTCCCTCAGTGATGAAATGTGAATCACGTTTTTTGCATCTGTATTCCTCCCTTGCATCTAACTTTGTGCCCTGCATTGCAGGAACAGATCTGGAAGCCCCGGGGCCATCTGGCATCATGGCCTCCACTGCGGCTCCCTCCCATCCTGCTCTAGACAGCTCGGATGAGTTCTCGGAGGATATGGGTGAAGGGACTTCCGAAGGTGGCACCGTTTTTATGTCAGGTTCCACCTCGCAGTTCACCATCCCAGATATTGACACATCGATGGTTCTAGTTAGTGGTGAGGCTCCTGGTTTACTATCTGGTGAGCACAACACATCTGCTGATGTACATCGAATGGAGAGGGAACGTCTGAGGCCTCTGGCATGCGGGGGCCTGCTGGAGGCGAGGATTCAGCTGACCCCAGGTTACATGCTGGGCCTCTGAGATCACTTCTCCCTCAGCTACTGGAGATGCAGCAACATAGAGTCACAGAGTCATCAAGGTTTACAGCCTGGAAACAGGCCCTTCGGCACAACATGTCCATACCGGCCTTTTTTTAAAACCCCTAAGCTAGTCCCAATTGCCCACATTTGGCCCATATCCCTCTATACCCATCTTACCCATGTAACTGTCAAAATGCTTTTTAAAAGACAAAATTGTACCCACCTCTACTACTACTTCTGGCAGCTTGTTCCAGACACTCACCACCCTCTGTGTGAAAAAATTGCCCCTCTGGACACTTTTGTATCTCTCCACTCTCAACTTAAACCTATGCCCTCTAGTTTTAGACTCCCCTACCTTTGGAAAAAGATATTGACTATCTAGCTGATCTGTGCCCCTTATTATTTTATAGACCTCTATAAGATCACCCCTCAGCCTCCTACGCGCCAGAGAAAAAAGTCCCAGTCTATTCAGCCTCTCCTTATAACTCAAGCCATCAAGTCCCGGTAGCATCCAAGTAAGTCTTTTCTGCACTTTTTCTAGTTTAATGATATCCTTTCTATAATAGGGTGACCAGAGCCAGGGAATGCAGGAGGGGTTGACGGCCACACTGGATTGACTGCGAGGCTGTTGGGAGGAATCCCAAAGCTTTCAGATGGACCAGCTATTGCCTGTCTTGCGTTGTTACCAGACCAACACTGCAAGAGCGGCACCTGTAGCACAGCGGCTAGCACTGCTGTGTCACAACGCCAGGGACCCGGGTTCGATCCCTGACTTGGGTCACTGTCTGTGAGGAGTTTGTATGTTCTCCCCATAGTCTGCATGGGTTTCCTCCGGGTCCTCCAGTTTCCTCCCACAGTCTGAAAGATGTGCTGGTTAGGTGTATTTACCTGAACAGGTGCCGGACTTGGCGACTAGGGGAATTTCACAGTAACTTCATTACAGCGTTAATGTAAGCCTTACTTGTGACTAATAAATAAACTTTAAAACTTTAAAACCTGGGGCAGGGCTTCCTCACCAGGCTCCAAGCGATGGCCGAGTCACAGCAAGCCACAGCTGAGGGACTGAACACAATTCTCGAGGGTCAGCGGCCCATGGCCGAGAGGCTTGAGAGCCTGCAGGAGACCCAGCGGGACAGCGTTGAGACAAAGTGGATTATGGCAGCAGCCCTTGAGAACATGGCCCAGTCACAGAGGATCATGGCTGAAGGTCTGCAGAGCGTGGCCCAGTCGCAGAGGGTCATGGCTGAAGGTCTGCAGAGCGTGGCCCAGTCGCAGAGGACACTTGCTGCGGCCATTAACAGATGGCCTTTGCCTCAGGTGGCCATCGCTGAGGGCTCGACCACCGTGGGTAGAATGCAGATTGTCCTTCAGTACTGGCAGGGCGAGGTGACGTTGAAGATTCTGGAGCTCACTGCAGAAGTACCGCTGTCCCATGTAGTGACCCAGGGGCCCACAGGAACCCCAAGGGAGGAGGAAGGGCTCGAGCCAATGCCGGGGCCTTCCAGCCAGGAGACTGTGGCTACACCTTCTGACCCCCCCCCCCCTTCCTGACATCGGGGCATCTCAAGGGCAATGGGATGAAGGGGGTGTCATGGAAACATCCCAGACACCTGGAAGCCGACCAGGGTCCTCAAGGCCCAGGGCCTCCAGAGGATGCCTGCCAAGTGCATTACAGGCCACGGGGCGAGGTAGGCAGCTAGCCCCCTCCACCTCCGATGTACATTCTGTAGAGACACTGAGACATAGTGGTCGGCCACGTAAGGTTAGGAAGTTGTAGTTGCATTGAGATGGCATGGGTGAAAGGCTGCAGGATTTTGTTAGATCTTTAAGCACCTGAGCGTTTTCCGTTCACATGTTTTTTTGTGGAACTTATTATTTAAACATCTTTTTTGTAATCATTAAATGTTTTTTCACCATGCACCTGTGATTAATTTGTCTCAGATTTGTCTCAAAAAGGAATCGTCTTCCATTGATGGTCGCCAGAGTGATGCTTCATGTTGATGTCAGTAGAGGAGGCTCCTCAATGCTGTGTCACTGAGAAAAGGAACCCATTGGTTCCGCAGAACCCATCAGCACTTCTCTCCCCTTCCATACCCCACCCGCCCCAGGGCCCTGTATGGGGGTTTCAGATCCCTTATCCACTGCACAGACATGGGCCCAGGTGCCAGCGTGCATGCAGAGCTCAGGTAGGAGTCAGACTAGATTGCACCAGGGCATCATCATAATAGTGCTTAGCGAGTCGTCATCACCCTCCCCCTCCTACCTGCCAAAGAAACTTGCTAACACAACATGCCCAGGCCCACCACTCTGCTATGACAATGTTGCAGGAGATAGAAGGACTTTAGGGGGGTGGGCGGGGGGAATGAAACCCACAGACACAAGGCCCTAGTGATTGAACCACCTGGTGATCAGAGTCTCCTTAGCTGCCCTCGCAGCCTCATTCGAGCTACCAGCCCTCCAGCGCCTGGGTGATGTTTCCCGGTGTGCTCCTCCTCTTCTTCCTCCTCCTCCTCCTGCCAGGCGGCCTCCTCCCTAGCGATGCCTGGCTGGTCGGCCTCCATGTCCTCCTTCTGGAGCATCTGGATAGAAATGGTTCGATCAATCAGACGCAGCATGGATTCATGAGGGGAAAGTCGTGCTTGACGAACATGTTGGATTTTTATGAAGATGTGACTAGGGCGGTTGATGGAGGAGAACCGGTGGATGTGGTGTTTTTGGATTTCCAAAAGGCGTTTGATAAGGTGCCCCATAAAAGGCTGCTGAAGAAGATTAGGGCACACGGAGTTGGGGGTAGTGTGTTAAAGTGGATTGGGGACTGGCTATCCGACAGGATGCAAAGAGTCGGAATAAATGGGTGTTTTTCCGGTTGGTGGAAGGTAACTAGTGGCGTGCCGCAGGGATCGGTACTCGGGCTGCAACTATTTACCATTTATATAGATGATCTGGAGGAGGGGACGGAGTGTAGGGTAACGAAGTTTGCAGACGACACAAAGATAAGTGGAAAAGTGAATCGTGTGGAGGACGGAGAAGATCTGCAGAGAGATTTGGACAGGCTGAGTGAGTGGGCGAGGATATGGCAAATGGAGTATAACGTTGATAAATGCGAGGTTATACACTTTGGAGGAAATAATAACAAATGGGATTACTATCTCAATGGAAACAAATTAAAACATGCTACCGTGCAAAGGGACCTGGGGGTCCTTGTGCATGAGACGCAAAAGCCCAGTCTGCAGGTACAACAGGTGATCAAGAAGGCAAATGGGATGTTGGCCTATATCGCGAGGGGGATAGAATATAAAAGCAGGGATGTCTTGATGCACCTGTACAGGGCATTGGTGAGGCCGCAGCTGGAATACTGTGTGCAGTATTGGTCCCCTTATATGAGGAAGGATATATTGGCATTGGAGGGAGTGCAGAGAAGTTCACCAGGTTGATACCGGAGATGAGGGGTTTGGATTATGAGGAGAGGCTGAGGAGATTGAGTTTGTACTCGTTGGAGTTTAGAAGGATGAGGGGGGATCTTATGGAGACTTATAAGATAATGCGGGGGCTGGATAGGGTGGAGGCGGAGAGATTCTTTCCACTTAGTAAGGAAGTTAAAACTAGAGGACACAGCCTCAAAATAAAGGGGGGTCGGTTTAAGACAGAGTTGAGGAGGAACTTCTTCTCCCAGAGGGTGGTGAATCTCTGGAATTCTCTGCCCACTGAGGTGGTGGAGGCTACCTCGCTGAATATGTTTAAAGCGCGGATGGATGGATTCCTGATCGGTAAGGGAATTAAGGGTTATGGGGATCAGGCGGGTAAGTGGTACTGATCCACGTCAGATCAGCCATGATCTTATTGAATGGCGGGGCAGGCTCGAGGGGCTAGATGGCCTACTCCTGCTCCTATTTCTTATGTTCTTATGTTCTTATGTTCTCCTCCTCCAATAGTCACCTCTCTCTTGTGCCAGGTTGTGCAGGGCACAGCACACCACCACAATGTGGGAAGAGATCACTGGGTTGTATTGTAGGGCCCCGCCAGAGTGGTCCAGGTACCGGAATCGCATTTTGAGGAGCCCTATACACTTCTCCACTATCGCGCAAGTGGCTACATGGGTCTCACTCTAACGGGTCTTCACCTCAGTCACAGGTCTCCGCATAGGCGTCATCAGCCATGTCTGAAGCAGGTAACTCATATCACCCACAAGCCACCCCTGCGGCCTGGGCTCCTCCTCAAATGCCTCCGGTATTTCCGAGCTCCTGACAATGAAGCTCTCATGCACGCTGCCAGGGTGTGTCGCACAGATGTGCATAATGCACATATTGTGGTCACACACCAGCTGGACATTCAGGGAGTCGAACCCCTTTCTATTGACGAATCTTCATGGATTCTGCAGCGGGCCTTGAGGGCGGCGTGGGTGCAATCGATGGCCCCCTGTACATTAGGCATCCCTGCACTGGCGGCGAACCCTGCAGTCTGGGCTTCCAAATAGGCCTGGGTCCAGGTTAAATTTAATGTACTACCCAGCCTGGGCACACAGGGCTTCTGTGACCTGCTTGACACAGGTGTGCACAGCTGACTAGGAAATGCCACATAATCTCCGCTAGGGGTCTGGAAGGAGCAAGTTACATAAAAGTTCAAAGCGGCCTTCAATTTGACAGCCACCGAGAATGGGTGCCCCCCCCGCCACCCTGAGGTGCCAGGTCCTGCAACAGGTGGCACAGGTGTTGCACTATCTCCTTTCAGAGGTGGAGCCATCGCAGCACACGGTGTCCGACATCTGTTCAAATGACACTCATGCACGGAACTGCCAGGGTCTCCGCTTCCTCCTTCTCCTGCACCCCACCTGGACGAAAGGTGGCCACCTCCTGCCTCTGGTGGTCGTCTCACTCTACACCTGCAAGTGGTTAGGCCTGGGCCTCCTGTTCCTGCAATTCTTCTTCCGGCTCCTCCTCCTCAGCACCGGTAGCACCCAAAAGAACAGCAAGATCATTTGGTTGCATCGCAAAAGCCATCTCGTCACTCTGAAAGCTGGGGGGGGGGGTTGCAGTTGGAGATGGAGAGGAACACATGAAGAGGTTAAGGAACGCTGCTTGCCCCTAGCCTGGCAACAGTCACTGTCCATACTGCCCATTCCCCCACCCACATGCTCCCCAGAATCACAGACTCCCATTTCCCCCACTCACATACTCCCCATAATCACAGCTCCTTGCAAAGTTGAGAGGCTGCAGCAGTGCAATTTGCAAGGGCTTTGTACACAACCTTCAGCTGGAAGAGTGCTGAGTGCACTGGGACCCAGTAGCATCAGCAAGACCCGAGGTAAGTGCTGAGACCCGGATCCGTGCTGCAAATTGGACACCGGACACCCTGCTGAGCAACAGCCCCCTCCACACACTTGCAGAGCCCCGCGACCCAAGAAATAAAATGGGCGCAAGCAGCACAGAGCAGGCGTGGATCACGCTACTCGTCTCACGCCCATCAGACACCAAGCACTTACCTCTCTAACCCTCACTGATGGAGTGCAAGAATCGGACTTTTATGGAACATGTCTGTTTCACGCCGATTCTGGAAGGGCAAACGTGATGGTAAAGGGGGAATTGCCGGTAAAGTTGAGTGTGCAGCCCATTATGTTTATTGAAATGCATGCAAATACATTTAAATGGCCATCGTGACCATTGCAGGTGCAGTCCAGATCGTGTCCATTTTCGGGCCTAGGTAAAGGGGGAATCGGTGCGGAGGTGGGCGTGGATCACGCTATTTGTCTCACGCCCGACTTTACCAAGTTTTCGCACCCAAAAACGGGTGCAACTTGATGGTAAAATCAGGCCCATAGAATCCCTACAGTGCGGAAGGAGGCCATTCAGCCCATCAAGACTGCACTGACAACAATCCCACCCAGGCCTTATCCCCATAAACCCCACGTATCCACCCTGTAATCCCTCTTACACAAAGAGGCAATTTCGCATGACCAATCAACCCTCGGCTCTGTTCCCACCTTCAGCGGGTAGGGCACGGAAATTCGATTCTTTGTGTAATTGTGCCATCTCTTGCTGTACACCAGTTTGAGACCTCATTACTGGTTTCCTCTGTTAGTTAAACCTTAAGAGAATGCACACTGTGGCAATTGAGTAGGCAAAGTAAAGACATATTTAGTCGCATTGATCAACCTGTCAACAAGTACTTAGGGACATTGCATTTTCTTTCAGATAGTCTCATTTCCTTTTCTGAATTTGGGAGATAATGCCACGGACCTGTCCCAAAAACCTGGCCATTTCTGCTTGATCACTCTTCAGTGGAGATCCTGTTAGTTGGAAAAACCTGGGGAACAACTAAAGTTCACATTTCTGCTGATGCTCTGACCATTTTGCCATACTCCTGAAGCAGCCTCATGACTGATTTTCATATTTAAATTAGGGTCTGAAAATGTTGTAAGTGCGGCGATGCCATTTTGGGACTTGGACCCTGGCAACATGGCCTTGCTGCATGTTCAGTTAGAGCAGAGTCCAAAGGCAAAAAATGTTATTTATCTTTTTGGGGTCCGGAGGAACAGGAGAGTTCACCTGGGATTCAGGAATAACATGTGCCACTGCCACACCAAGTTCTCCCTCCGAAAAATGGAGGGAGAACTACTTTTTCTGTTGGACGCCTAATATTCTGGTGGTCTGGAGTCGGCAGGCTGCCCCAGGCCAGTCATTTATCATCTCCAGCACATCAGCCTTATTTTAATAAGGCCCGGTCCTCAAAATGAACCAGACTATTTTCCCTGTTAAATAGAGTGAGATTTACGAGGGGCCCTGTCGCACTTGTCAACCCTGATTTCCCACAGATTGGGCAGCACAGAGAGGGGTGGCATGGTGACACAATGGTTAGCGGTGCTGCCTCACAGCGCCAGGGACTTGGGCTCGATTTCCAGCTTGGGTCACTGTCTGTGTGGAGTTTGTACGTTCTCCCCGTGTCTGCGTGGGTTTCCTCCGGGTATTCCGGTTGTCTCCCACAGTCCAAAGATGTGCGGGTTAGGTGGATTACCCATGCTAAATTCTTCAGTGTACCCAAACAGGTGCCGGAGCGTGGCGACTAGTGACTTTTCACAGTAAATTCATTGCAGTGTGAATGTAAGCCTACTTGTGACTAAGAAATAAACTTTAAATTTAGATTGAGGTGTTGAGTTTGTTGGAGGAGTTGTTGAGAAGAGGTAAACAAAAATATTACTCCAGAGAACGGGAAAAAGGATGGGAGTGTGAACCAATGGGTTAGGTGGATTGGCCATGCTAAATTAGCCCTTAGTGTCAGGGGAACTAGCTAGGGGTTACAGTAGTATGGGGTTACAGGAATAGGGCCTGGGTGGGATTGTGGTCGGTGCAGGCTCGATGGGCCGAATGGCCTCCTTCTGCACTGTAGGGATTCTATGATTCTACGAAACCAGTCCTGCACATTGCATGACATGACCAAGGGCTTAGGAATCTTATTCCATATAGTCAGGGAATGTCTGCTTCCTTGACACACACTTTCCTCAAAGCCAAGGAAAGAGAGGAAACTAGAATAATTTCACAATGCAAATAATTTACCTCATTCAGACATGAAGCGTTCATTATGAATGCTTGAGAGGGGTGAGAAGAGGATAAACAGTTCTTTTAAATGTAAAAGTAAAAGGGCTAAATAAAACAGCTGCGAATGAGTTCTAAAGAAGCATTGAAAACATAAGTGAATTTCCCAGCATCATTTGTTTATTTCTTTTCCTATAAATTAATACAAGTGGCTTTAGTTTTTTTTCAAATGGCCTCTGTGTCTAGTATTAGCACCATCCCTTTGATTTGCTAATGTCCGTCAGTTTCAGCTCCCAGTGTAATTAGGGTGATGAGTTTGATTGATGGGTCCAAACTGTGAGCGTGATGTGGTGCCAGATCCCATCTCGGCTGCAGACGTGCATGCCAAGTAAACAGGGAATACTCGGAGCCCTGCTGGATTCAAAATAATTGACCTTGTAACCCTTCAAGCTTTGCTTGCTGTGGTTTGTGCTGCACTGAAATCCCACATAACCGCACACCTGGTATTTGTTTTATCCTTTCAGAATAATTTCGCTGAGCATTAACTTATTTCTTATTCATCATACAGCACTCTTATCTTAGGGTGTGGAGTTGGCAGCAGATGAGAAGTACACACTTCCCTCAAAGAAAACTCCCGAACCAAGGCGAGAAGGAAAATTGTTAATCTAAAACAATTCCACGCTGCATAAAATTTATCAAGTTCAGATATAAAAGCATTCTGATTCCTTGTTATATTGAAATCTCTGATGTACTTTTACATAATGCATAGTTCCTCATTTGCTGTCTTAGTGAGATTCCAAGTGTTTCTGCCACAATACAATACCGATGCATTTTTCACAATGCAATTTATCTGTGTATGCAAGTTCAAAAAAGCTTGTCTCATAATGTAAGCTTAGTAATATGTATGAAGAATAAGAACTGTACTATCAGGATTTTCTCATTCATATCATTTTTAAAATGTTGTCCTCTTTCTATGAGCAGTAAGAGTCAATGCTCAGTTTTGCCGCCTTTCAAACACTTCTTTTGAAGAGAGAAGATTTTTCTTTGGTCGAGGGATATAACATTTTTGCATCAGTTTCTTTTATTTTTGTTTACCCCAAAAGTTTTGAGTTCCTTACTTCCCTCAGTCATCTTTCCAGCTATAACTTACAGGCTCATAAAACCTGAGTTTGGTGTCAAACCAAACACTTACGAGATGATGCAGCAAAATACTGCAAATCTAAAACAAGGTTAGAAAATACTGGCACGCACAGCAGGTGATTCAGCGCCTGTGGAGCAAACAGTCGGTTGATGCTCTGAGCTTACACCCTTATTCAGCACTTAGGAAATGCGCTGCTGTTCAAACGCATGTGACAAATTTGTTTGTCCATAAATTGCAATGCGCAGTAAAGTGATTTAAATGAATCACTGAGTATCCAGAATATTATCCAGAGACAGCAATAGTCCAGAGGTCCTGCTTCTATTTCGGGTAGAATTAGAGCAGAGGAGATTTCAGATTTCCACCACCTTCAGTGTATTGATGGTAAATTCCAATTGGTGGCACTGGCATGCATTTATTCTGTCCACCTCCCTGAATTTTAAGAGTAGATTGGGGCAGGGTATGTTCCGACACTGATTCAGGAATCCCAGCATGTGTGGTGTGGTAAGACAGAGCAGGCTGATGGCAGTCAGCATATGTAGGAGCCTTTCTGAGCTGAATTGGCCCCAGTCAGAGGCAAAATGGATATCTGTCAATCCCAAAGGAATTTGTTGCTGTTAATTTCTGTGCCCACCATCAAGGAAGCAGCATTTGGAAGAAAACCCAACTGCCTAAACCTTCGACCATCCTGGCCTACTGTACTCCCAATTGAGCAGCCAAGAGTTGGTCAATTATTCTGATCAATCGCAGGATGGATGCCCCAGCACAACTGCCACTGTCAAAGCGCTCATTCCTCATGTGGTAACAGCTCATTCCTGTGACTTAGGAAAGAAATAACTTGGAATTTATGTCGCTCCCTTCATGACCTCCAGACATTACAAATGCTTTACAGCCAAATAACCAATTTACTTTTAATTATACTATTGTATAATGTAGGAAATGCAGCAGTCAATTTATGCAAAGCAAGATCCCACAACACCAACAAGATAAATTACAAGATAATCTATTTTAGCTGTCAATTGTCAAATATATGTTGGCTAGTGTAGCACAATTCTTTATCCTGAGAGGACAGACAGCACCTCAGTTTAAAGTCACATTCAGAAAATGGCAATTACAACAACATTCCTTTCCTACTCAGTCTAGGTTATGCATTGAAGTCTATTGAGTCGGTTTTGAACTCATGACCTTCTAACTCATAGACAATAAGTCAAACTACCAATGAGCTGACCCATGACAGAAACAAAGCAAGGTGTGAAAGTACTGATGTGCCACAAATCGAATGAGTTGAGTTTCTATCTAGTATTTGTAGATTGAGCACAACATTTGAATGATGGAATGGACAAGTTTGCTGGATGCTCCTTCCTCATTCCTACCTTCTCATATTTTTAAAAATTCATTAATGGCATGTGGGCATTACTGACTGGGCCAGCATTTATTGCCCATTCCTAGCTGCCCTTCAGAAGGTGCTGGTGAGCTGCCTTGATTTGATTTGATTTATTATTTTCACATGTATTGGGATGCAGTGAAAAATATTGCTTCTTGCGTGCTAAACAGACAAAACATATAGTTCATAGAATGCATAGGGAGAAGGAGAGGAGAGGGTGCAGAATATAGTGTTGCAGTTACAGATAGGCTGAAGAGAAAGATCAGCTTAATATATGATAGATCCATTCAAAAGTCTGATGGCAGCTGTTTTTGAGTCGGTTGGTATGTGTTCTCATATTTCTGTATGTTTTTCCTGACGGAAGAAGGTGGAAGAGAATATGTCCGGGGCACATGGGGTCCTTGATTATGCTGGCTGCTTTTCTGAGGCAGCAGAAAGTGTAGACAGAGTCAATGGATGGGAAGCTTGTATGTGTGATGGACTTGGCTATGTTCACAATCCTTTGTAGTTTCTTGCGGTTTTGATCAGAGCAGGAGCCATACCAAACCAGAAAGGATGTTTTCTAAGGTGCATCGGTAAAAATTGGTGAGAGCCGTTGCAGACATGCTGAATTTCATTACCCTCCCAAAAAATTAGAGGTTTGGTGGGCTTTCTTAAATATAGCGTCAGAGGAAAGGGACCCTGAAAGGGTGTTGGCGAATTGGACACCTAGAAACTTGAAGCTCTCAACCATTTCTACCTCATCCCCACTAATGTAGACAGGGGCGTGTCCTCCACTATGCTTCCTGATGTTGATGACTATCTCTTTCATTTTGTTGACATTGAGGGAAAGATTATTGTCGTCACACCATTTAATCAGATTCTCTCTCTCCTTCCTGTGTTCCGTCTCGTCATTGTTTGAGATCCGACCCACTACGGTGGTGTCGTCAGAAAACTTGAAAATGGATTCAGAGTGAAATTTGGCCATGCAGTCATAAGTGTATAGTGTAAGGAGTATAGCAAGGGGCTGAGGACACAGCCTTGTGGGGCACCAGTGTTGAGGATAATCATGGAGGAGGTGTCATTACCTATCCTTACTGATTGTGGTCTGCGGGTTTGGGAGTCTAGGATCCAATCGCAGAGGGAGGAGCTGAGCCCCAGGCCATGGAGTTTGGAGATGAGTTTTGTTGGGATAATGGTGTTGAAAGCTGAGCTGAAGTAAGTAAATAACAAGGACATAAGTGGCCTTGTTATCTCGATGTTCCAGGGTTGAACGTAGGGCCAGGGAATCGGTGTCTGCTGTGGACCTGTTGCAGCGATAGGCAAATTGTAGTGGATCCAGGCAATCTGGGAGACCAGAATTGATGGGTGCCATGACTAACCTTTTGAAGCATTTCATAATGATGGATGTCAGAGCCACCAGGTGGTAGTCATTGAGGCACTCTACCTGGCATTTCTTTGATAAAGGGATGATAGTCGTCTTCTTGAATCAGGTTAAGACCTCAGATCAGAGTAAGGAGAGGTTAAAGGTGTCTGCCTTTTTGAACTGCTGCAGTTCCTAAGGGGCAGTTGCATCTAGTAAAAGAGTTCAAGGTTTTGACCAGTGACAGTGAAGGAACAAAGTTATATTTCCAAGCCAGGATGGTGAGTGACTTGGAAGGGGGCCTCAAGGTGATGGTGTTCCCAGGTTTCTGCTGTCCTTGCCTTTCTTGATGGTGAGTTTTGAAGGTGCTGCCGAAGAAACCTTGGTGAGTTCCTGCAGTGCATCTTGTAGATGGTACCCTGCTGCTACTGTTCATCGGTGGTGGAATGAGTGAATGCTTGTGGAAGGCAAATCAAGTGGGTTGCTATGTGCTGGATAGTGTCAAGCATCTTGAGTGTTGTTGGAGCTGCACTCATCCAGGCAAGTGGTGAGTATTGTATCACACTTCTGATTTGCAGCTTGTAGATGGTGGACAGGTTTTGGGAAGTCTTAACTTCATCTTGCTTTGCATAAATTGACTGCTGCATTTCCTACATTGTACAATAGTATAATTAAAAGTAAATTGGTTATTTGGCTGTAAAGCATTTGTAATGTCTGGAGGTCATGAAGGGAGCGACATAAATTCCAAGTTATTTCTTTCCTAAGTCACAGGAATGAGCTGTTACCACATGAGGAATGAGCGCTTTGACAGTGGCAGTTGTGCTGGGGCGGCACAGTAGCACAGTGGTTAGCACTGCTGCTTCACAGCTCCAGGGTCCCGGGTTCGATTCCTGGCTCGGGTCACTGTCTGTGTGGAGTTTGCACATTCTCCTCGTGTCTGCGTGGGTTTGCTCCGGTTTCCTCCCACAGTCCAAAGATGTGCGGGTTAGGTTGATTGGCCAGGTTTAAAAAATTGCCCCTTAGAGTCCTGGGATGCGTAGGTTAGAGGGATTAGTGGGTAAAATATGTGGGGGTAGGGCCTGGGTGGGATTGTGGTCGGTGCAGACTCGATGGGCCGAATGGCCTCCTTCTGCACTGTAGGGTTTCTATGATTTCTATATTGACTTTTATAAACATTCTTAATATATCATTTGGGTCCTTTTTTGGCATTCTGATTTGGAGGCCCTGGTCTTTCACCTTGGTTTTTAAATTTACATTAAAAGACTGTTACCATCAAATATTTTCAACCATTATTAAAGTTTAATGTATTGTTCTGTTTTTTTTTTCATTATCTGTTCCAAATCATGGAAGATGATAACAGAAATGCTGGAAATACACAACAGGTCAGTCAGCACCTGAAAGAGAAATGGATCGGTTTTGATATTTGGCTCTGTGCTCTTTATCACAAAGATAACTGAATCCAAGCTTGACTAGAAAGAGGCATTCTCTGATCAAATAATTCACACTTGTTTATCACACGTACCTTAAAGTAATCGAATCATAGAATCATAGGGGCGAATTTTACCTTCCCGCCCACCACGGGAATCGGAGTGGGCGAGCGGTGGACCACGGAAAGATCCGTTGACCTCGGGCGGGATTTTCCGGTTTTGGGGCGAGCGTGGTCGGAAAGTCCCATCCATAGAGTGCAGAAAGAGGCCCTTCAGCCCATCAAGTCTGCACTGACATGTGAGAAACAACTGAAATTCCACCAAATCCCATTTACCAGCACTTGGCCCAGAGCCCTGAATGTTATGATGTGCCCAGTTCTCACCCAGGTACTTTTTAAAGATGCGAGGCAACCCGCCTCTACTACCCTCCCAGGCAGCGCATTCCAGATCGTGATCACCCTCTGGGTAAAAAAACTTTTCCTCACATCCCCTCTAAATCACCTGCCCCTCACCTTAAACCTATGTCAACTTTAACTAAGGGGAACAGCTGCTCCTTAACCACTCTGTCAATGCCCCGTAATAATCTTGTACACAAGGGCATAATCCGACCGAGATTACAAAAATCCACATTTGAAACTTCAGTGAAAGCCAATATTAATAAAATAGAACAGCAGTGCAGTGAATTTTATGCTGCTCGGTAATTGGATTGAGTCTGTCCTAAACTTGTTTCACTTCAGGTCTTAACTGAGAGGTGTTACATGTCTTCCTTCCGGATCAGCCAGAATTAAACTAGAAACACCTTGATTTTAATGATACTTGCTTCTCATTACATATCAAAATAATCATCAACTAACATTTTATAAATATACAAATGTTCAATTATATTCACATTTTATTCATTTTGAATGAAAACAGAAAGTGCTGGGTTTACATATCCATGTTGACAAATAAAGAATAAAGTAAGGTTAGCATTTCCCTGATGGGCAGGTTCAACCAGTTTTACTTCAGATTTACAGCATTCACTCAAAATTTTATTTTGATTATTTTGTACAATATTTCATCTGTTTGGTATATATTTAATTATTTGATTCATTTTAATCTTAAACTGAGAATAACTGCTCATGGCATCAAGGCAGCATTCAACTGAATCAGGCGCCATGTCCTCCCAGCAAAATGGAGATCAACAGGGGTCAATGCAAAATTTCTGCAGTGGTTGGAGACATATCTGGCATACAAGAACATAGTTGTGATTGCCAGAGGCCAATCATTGGACCCCAGGATATCACTGCAGGAAAACGTCCTGTGTGTATGTGCATCATATTGCCCAAATAGAACAATGTATGCAGTGTAATGGAAAGGAAGTAGTGACTTAAATTACACTGTTTCCACCAAACTGATACGAATTTTCCAGTAGTTTAAACTAAAAGGTATTGTGAGCAGTTTACACTTCAGCCTGACAGAAGGTTAAGATACGTACACCTGCAAATTTGAAAAAAAAAATTCTACTCTAATTTCTATTCTGTATTTTATTGTATGTTCTTAGATTAGATTCACCTCACAATATGCATTCAACTTAATATGAACTGGTCATGGCTTTGAGGACATTTTTACACTAAATACAGATAGCATACCATTGAGTGTGACTGTTACGATCTTGGTCAAGGCCAGCGAATTAAACAAAAAGAAATCCAAAATCCCAGTTATTTACTGGAAGAACTAAACCACAGGTTTCCATGGTTTAAAACAAATGAATGTTTGACAAAAGTCAACCTTAGGTACTCTCTTGGACTCTTAAACCCAGAATCAATGTAAGTTAATTCTAAATTAACAAGCAAATTATGGTTGTTTATACATTAAGTGACAGATGTGACGAAGACAAATTTTACAAATGGATTCAGCAGTCCACTCAGCATATAGATCATCAAGCTCAGTCACAAAATTCTTCAAAACTCTGTTGTTTCAAGAATTTCAGCTTCTCTCTTTCTGAGAATTAATTGATGTCTGGACAGCAGAAGCACACAGCCAATCTGAATTTCACAGGTATGGTCTTGACCAGAAATGCACTGAAACATCTGCAGAACATTCCTCAGCTTGGTCTGGATGGCGTAAATCCACCAATGTTTTATTCAAGCAATAGAAACAGCTGCAGCAACTGTGTATTTGCTTATTCTCAGCTTCTGGATCTAGTTTCTGTCTTCTTCTGCTTGCCGCGACTGGACTCAGCAACGTCTGCTGAGCTTGGATTGATCTGTGTCCTTTTAAACATTTGAATAAATTTCATTGGAACAATTTCAGTTTCAGTTTTTGTTTCCGTAGAAACTGGGAGGGTCAGTTTCCTTTCTTAGTTCCCATTTTCAATTTCCCTTTTCAGGTGGTGTTCATCTCAATAAATACAAACTTTGAAACCACAGATTCCAACACAGTGACAAAAACATTCTTGAAATGGTATTGATGACTTTCAATATCAAACAAATGGACTTGCACTTATTTAGCACCTTTCATGATGTGGAATTTTCACTTTCTCGCTGTGTCTGCTTGGGTTTCTTTTGGGTGCTCCAGTTTCCTCCCACAGACCAAAGATGTGCAGGTAGGTGGATTGGCCATCGTGGGGCTACAGGGCTAGGGCGGGCGATTTACTTTAGGTGCTCTTTCAGAGAGTTGGCTTTTTAAAATTTATTTATTAATCGCAAATATGCTTACATTAGCACTTCAATGAAGTTACTCTGAAAATCTTCTAGTCACCACACTCCACACCTGTTCGGCTACACTGAGGGAAGAATTTAGCATGGCCAATTCACCTAACCAGCACGTCTTTTGGACTGTGGGAGGGAACCGGAGCACCCGGAGGAAACCCACGCAGACACAGGGAGAACATGCAAACTCCACACAGACACAAGTCATGAATTGAACCTGTGTCCCTTGTACTGTGATGCAGCAGTGCTAACCACTAAGCCACCGTGCCGCCTTGGTGCAGACTCAATGGGCCGAATGGCCTCCTTCTGCGCTGTCGGGATTCTATGAAGAATCCCGTGCCATCAAATGCTTTGCAGGTAATTAAGTACTTCTGAAGTGTAGTCCTCATTTGTAATGTAGAAAACATAGCAGACAATTTTCCACAGCAAAGCCCCTCAAACAACAATGAGATAATATTCAGACAATCTGTTTTAGTAGAGCTGATTGAAGGATAGATATTGTGGTAAATATAGGGAGAACTTAATCCTTAATCTGCCATAAGAACTTTTATGTCCAATTGATCGTGGAAATTGGCCCCAGTACAACGCTCCCTCAGTATTGTACTGAGGTGTTCATCTAGATTCGGTGCTCAAGTCTCTGACCGAGGAGATGAGTGAAAGGAGGATTAAAGAATGTTAGAAATAAAGGCAGAAAATGCTGGATAAACCCATCCGGTTTGGCAGCATCTGTGGAGAGAGAAACAGAGTTCACATTTTGAGTCCAATATGACTCTTCTTTGGAACTGACAAAGAATATGAGAGGTAGGCAGGACAGAGATAGGGTCATTTAGCCTATCTAGATCAATACATCATTTAACATGCAGTGCCTTCCAAGTTTGTAAATTTGCATGCTTGCACACGTATATGTGCATAGTTTTGTCAGAAGTAGATGAATTTCAGTGCAGCTCATAAGGATTATTTTTTATTGTTTTCAGTAGAACAGCTATCTCCTTGACGACAGCTCAATGTGGATTTGTCAAGTTCTCCTATATTCAGTTGCCAAGAAAATTTTTTTATTTTGTTTTGCTAAGCTTAAAATTCCAAAATTTTGTATCTTATGATGCGCTGGAAATTTATGGCAATGCTTTGATTGAATCATAAAATCCCGACAGTGCAGAAGGAGGCCATTCAGCCACTGACAACAATCCCATCCACGCCCTATCCCCGCAACCCCAATTATGACCCTGCTAATCTCCCTGACACTAAGGGGCAATTTAGCATGGCCAATCAACTTAACCCGCACATCTTTGGACTGTGGGAGGAATCTGGAGCAGCCAGAGGAAACCCACACAGACAACGTGCAAACTCCACACAGAAAGTCACCCGAGGCCAGAATTGAACCCAGGTCCCTGGTGCTGTGAGGTAGCAGTGCTAACCACTGTGCCACTCTGTAGCTTTCACAGAATGATGAAAGTGTCTACAGATTCAGTGAACAAGGACAATTTGCTTCTGTTTTCTGGATCTCCTGAGCATTTTTATGAACTTCAGAACATGTACATAAACACAATTAATGACTGGCATAGCTGTTCTTGTATGGATGCCATCATCTGTGACAATTGTCCCATCTGCCAAGTTGTAAGGATGTGTCCACTCATCCATCAAGATCTGTAGAACATGAAGAATGTCGACAGCTGTGTGTTAACCCTCTAACAGGGCAAAATTGAACAGCGCCAGACCAAGATAATGATTAACATAGACTCTGGTGGACCATGACTGGAAGGGGATCGAGTGATCGGTCAGGAACAAGTATACTTTTAAATGTATCAAAGTGGGTTCCAATTTCTTTCATTCTTTTTTTGCACAACATGAAGCACATTTGGAATAATGAATTGAGAACTGAAATGAGGAAGCATGTTCACATTTTTGTTAATCACCAGTCTACAAAATTGTCTAAGGTCTAAAGTCCAGAGAAAAAAACAGCATTCATTTGTAGGACATGGACATCACTGGCAAGGCACTTAGAGCTCATCGCTAGTTGCCCTTGCCTCACAACGCCAAGGACCCAGGTTCAATTCCGGCCTCAGGTGACTGCCTGTGTGGAGTTTGAACATTCTCCACGTGTCTGTGTGGGTTTCCTCTGGATGCTCCAATTTGCCCCAACACTTGAAAGATGTGCAGGTTAGGTTGATAGGCCATGATAAATTGCCCCTTAGTGTCAGGGGGATTAGGACTGTAAATATGTGGGGTTATGGGGATGGGACCTGTGGTGGGATTATTGTCGGTGGAGGCTCGATGGGCCGAATAGGCTCCTTCTGCACTTTAGATTCTATGATTCTAAGTTGGTGATGAGCTGCCTTCTTGAAATGCTACAGCCCACGTGCTCTGGATTGACCCACAATGCCGATAGGGAGGAAATTCCAGGATATTGACCCATGGGAATTTTAATCCCCACCAGTCAGCCCCACCCCGTTTCCAAAAGGAGGATAGCCTCCTCTGAGACTTTGGCGACTTTAATTTATCGAGTTGCATCTTTAAGGATAACTGGCTAATCCAGCTTGTGCAAAACTTGAATGAGAATTTAGAAAAAAGAAACACAAAAAGTTGAAATGAGATGCAAGGGTTTTTTTTGTCCCTGAAAGGGAGAAAAGCAGGTTCAAACCTTTAAAGCGGGACCTTTCATCAGAAAACGGGCCCCACCTGAAGCATTAACAAGTCTTCAAAACGTCAAGTGATTTTCATTTCAGATTTTCTCCATTTCGGTTTTTTTTTATCTGTATCATTCCACAACAGATTGATGAAGTTAGGTTTCATATTAAGGTGTTAACAAATAGAGCATCAACATAGCTTATCCCTGGAAAGATGGTCACAGAGGGTCATTATAGGACATCATAAATATCCTTGGACTTGATTCTATATTAATTATTTGTGTTTGTATTAAAATGATGCTGAATGTTCGGACTTATGAATTTTATGTTTTAGAATGCCAAATTAATCATTTTTTAGGATGTAAATTGCCACAAGTATCTAATTCCATTGTACCAACATTTACTGCTGAGCTGAAAGGGATTCCAGAGTCAGAGGGCATACAATATGGTATTAAATCATGGAACTATAGGCTGGGATAGATACATGGATACAACACAGAATGAGGCTTTTCAGCCCATCATGCCTGTACTGGATCTTTGGAAAATCTATCCATTTGGTCCCACACCCCTGCTCTTTTTTCATAACCTTGCAATTTTTTTCCATTCTTGTATTTATCCAGGTAAATATAAGATTGAGTCGGTTAGCTCAGTTGGCTGGACAGCTGGTTCATAATGTGGAGCAATGCCAACAGCATGTGTTCAATTCCCGTGCTGGCTGAGGTTGCCCATGAAAGTCCTGCCTTCTCAAACTTGCCCTTGCCTGAGGTGTGGTGACCCTCAGGTTAAATCCCCACCGGTCAGCCCCACCCCATTTCCAAAAGGAGGATAGCCTCCTCTGAGACTTTGGCGACTTTAATTTATCTAGTTGCATCTTTAAGGTTAATTTGCAAATTGCAGGCAGCGCACCCATGACAAGTCGTCACTGATAACAGCCTGCGTAAAAAACGTTCCCCCATGACACCTCTGGTGCTTTCTCTAATCACTATAAATCTGTGTCCTCTGGTTAATGACCCTTCTAACACTGCAAACACGTTGTGCTCATTTACTCTATCAAAACAATTCATGGTTTTGAACATCTTTATCGAATTCTTTTTTTTACTTCTCTGAAGTCTTTCATCATTCTAGTATACCGCTTCTGCACCTTCTCTAAGGCCTTCAATTTCTTCCTAAGGTAAATATGGATTGCCAGAAGGCATTTGATAAGTCTCCACAGGAGAGATTATTAGCAATAATGAGAGCACATGGAGTTGGAGGTAGCTCTGAGCTATATGTTTGCAATCGGTTGAGATGTAGGAGTCAGATAGTTGAAACAAAGGGAATGTATGCAGAATGGTTGAATGTGATAAGTTGTGATCCCTAAGGATCTGTACTGGGGCCTCAGCTTTTAACTATGTGTATCAATGATATAATAAAGGAATAGACAGTTGCATAAACAAATGCAGGTTCTTCTAAATTAGGTGGCACAGTAATATGAGGGTGTGTGGGTGAGAGCAAGGAGTTACAAAAGGACGAAAGACAGGGGCCAGAATTCTCTGAAGTTGTATGCTCCACCACCGCTGCCAATGAGAACAGAGAAGTTGGCGCTCAGCCCAATGTCTATTCACAGCAGCAGAACTGGAGAATCCCAACCGCAGGCAAGGTCAGAGGATTCTGGCCAGATTCAGTGAGAGTTTTAACAACACCAGGTTAAAGTCCAACTGGTTTATTTGGTAGCAAATGCCATTTGCTACCAAATAAACCTGTTGGACTTTAACCTGGTGTTGTTAAAACTCTTACTGTGTTTACCCCAGTCCAACGCCGGCATCTCCACATCAGATTCAGTGAGTCAGATGACCATTGGCAGATACGTTACAATCTGCAGAAGTGTGAGGTCATTCAC
The DNA here is from genome assembly GCF_964213995.1 of Mustelus asterias. Taxonomy (NCBI): domain Eukaryota; kingdom Metazoa; phylum Chordata; class Chondrichthyes; order Carcharhiniformes; family Triakidae; genus Mustelus; species Mustelus asterias. Next base: position 154,050,157 of record NC_135801.1, on the reverse strand, counting down.
TTTGGATCCAAAAAAGGCAAATCAAGGTATTTTTTAAACAGCGAGAGACCAGACACTGTAAAGGAGAGAAAGGGATTCAGCTGTCCAAGAACACAAATCACTAAAAACCAGTCCACGAATACAAGAAGCAATCAAAAGGGCTAATGGAATATTGGCCTTTATCTTGAGGGTTTTGGAATAGACATGGTAAAAGTTGAGTATTCGGAACTTGTCACTGCAAATCAAGAAGGGCATATTGGTCTGGGGTAACAACACAAATTCACCAAAAACAAAAATCAAAGCTTTAAGAGTTAAATTATAGATACATGTTGCATAAACCTTGAAATACTCAGCAGGTCTGACAGCATCTGTGGCGAGAAATGTGGATCAGTTCACTTATTTCTGATCCAAATGATCAAAACGTTACCCAGTTAGCTCCCTCTGATTTTTGTGGGCAATTTTCCAACGTAGGATCCTTCCAAACTGACTCAGTGTAGGAAACCCTGGAGGCGACAGTTTAGAGAATCCATGAAGAGGCCACACACGCTTTTTAAATAGTTGCTGTGTACTAGTAAGTAAAGAGTTTCAATGTTCCAAATCTTCTTTGAAAAGCTAAGGAGAGAAGGCAAGTGTTTTAAGGGGCTATGGTTGATGAGGTAAGGGGATGGTGTGAGTAAGGGTAAGGGAGCAGGGAGGCAGCTGGGTAGGGTAGTGAGATCGGTCAGGTCAGGTTGGGGGGAATTCGGGGATTGCGGCAAGGGGAGTTGGGCTGGTTGGGGATGGTCAGTGAGCAAATTTGGGGGTGGTCAGGAGATCAAGAGGTGAGTTGAGGGGTCAGTGGGGAGTCAAGGTATTAATCTGGGTGTCAGTATGAGTGACTTGGGGAATCAGTTGTCTGGTTACCTGGGCGTTAGACTAGGATTTTTCTATTTAACATTTCCTGGGTAATTATCAGGTAAGTAAGTTTGTACCATCCAAATTCTCCTGCTTTAATAAATTGAAGACCTTTTTTTGAGGTTCTGGGGAGCAGGGAAATTGCCCACTGGAAGTTCAAACTTCCCAGGCAATTCCCACAAAGTCATTGTGTTGGAATATCCAAGGGATCCTTGGGGCGCACGTCTGGTTTCCAACAATCTGGAGACCAGGAGATTTGAGCCAGTGTTTCAGGTTGATGTCCTTAAAGAGGTCACTGATCTGAAACATTAACTCTGTTTCTCCCTCGACAAATATTGCCAGACCTGTTGAGTACTTCTCGCATTATTTTGGTTTTTATTTCAGATTTCCAGCATCCACAGCATTTTGGTTTTAGATTCTGTTTCCATGAATGAGATTCGAAGAGAATCTATTGTAGGATCCAGGATAAGAGGGTTCAGTCTTAAAATTAGAGTTGGGTGATTCAGGAATAAAATCCGGAAGTGGTTCCTTTGTATCTGTGCAAGGGATAGTGCAAATGTTGAATTCTCTTGGCAAAACATCATAGAATCATACAGTGCAGAAGGAGGCCATTCGGCCCATCCAGTCTGCACCGACCACAATCCCACCCAGGCCCTATCCCCATAACCCCATACATTTACTCCACTAATCCCCCTGACACTAAGGGGTAATTTAGCATGGCCAATCCACCTAACCCACACATGTTTGAAGTGTGGGAGGAAACCAGAGCACCCAGAGGAAACCCACGCAGACATGGGGAGAACGTGCAAACTCCCCACAAACAGTGACCCAAGGCCAGAATCGAACCAAGGACCCTGGTGCAGTGAGGCAGCAGTGCTAACAACTGTGCCACCGTGTCAGTAGATGGTAGGTCAGTTAGTATGTTATTGCAAAGGGAACATTGCCATATCCCAGATGACCATAGGCTGCTCTCCCCTTTGGGAGGGAGAGCTCACTGGTGGTGATTTATACTTATATATCAACAGGTATTAAAAATGCAGCTATTTCAAATAGTTTATGATGCAGACACAAATACATAATATTCATCACAGCACATTTAGCCACAGTCGGCCTACCAGTGGAAACAGATAACACCAATGAAAAGGCTGATCTTGTTTTGCAGACATCAATGACTGGATCTCAGGTTCCAGGGGTGACGGCCTCAATCAGAGATCTAGTTCAGTGTCAAGCTTATTATGATATTTGGTCCTCAATGCGACAAGCCCTGAAAAATTCAGCTTCACAAAGGTAGGTTGCAGGAAAAGGCATCAGAGCTTTATTGCCTTCTCAGAAAGTTCTGGGTATTCCGAAGCAACTTTAAGCCAAAAGTTAGTCAGCGAGCTCTGAGAAAAACCCAGCTTTAAAGCACTGTCACATTCTTGTTCCCTTGAGTCAGGCTTGCAAAGATGTCATCACCAAGTCTTGCAGAGGGATTTCATATCCAGTTGAACTTTGTGCTGGGAACAGGGAAGTACAGTTTGAGGGTAAATCCACATCTGGCATGTGGGAGTCTTTTAAGGAACAGTTGTTAGGGCTGCAGGATAGGCATGTGCCTGTAAAAAAGAAGGATAGGAAGGGTAGGATTCGAGAACCGTGGATAACCAGGGAAATTGAGGGATTGGTCAAAAAGAAAAGAGAGGCGTACGTTAGGTCCAGGCAGCTAAAAACGGAGGGAGCTCTGGAGGAATACAAAGAAAGTAGGAAAGAACTCAAACAAGGAATTAGAAGGGCAAAAAGGGGTCACGAAATGTCCTTGGCAGACAGGATTAAGGAGAATCCCAAGGCATTTTATTCATACGTTAGGAACAAAAGGGTTGTCAGGGAAAAAATCGGACCTCTCAGGGACAAAAGTGGGGAATTATGCTTTGAGCCCAAAGAAGTAGGGGAGATCCTAAATGAATACTTTGCGTCGGTATTCACAAAGGAGAGGGATGTGTTGACTGGGAGTGTCTCAGAGGGGAGTGTTGACCCGTTAGTGAAAATCTCCATTACAAGGGAGGAAGTGTTGGGTTTTTTAGAGAATATAAAGACAGACAAATTCCCAGGGCCTGATGGAATCTATCCAAGGCTGCTCAGGGAGACGAGAGATAAAATCACTGGGCCTCTGATGTAAATCTTTGTCTTGTCACTGGACACAGGTAGGGTCCCAGAGGATTGGAGGATAGCTGATGTGGTCCCATTATTTAAGAAGGGTAGGGAGGATAACCCGGGAAATTATAGGCCGGTGAGCTTGACGTCCGTGGTAGGGAAGTTGTTGGAGAGGATTCTTAGAGATAGGATGTATGCGCATTTAGAAGGGAATAAACTCATTAACGATAGCCAGCATGGTTTTGTGAGAGGGAGGTCATGCCTCACTAACCTGGTGGAGTTTTTTGAAGAAGTGACTAGAATGGTTGACGAGGGAAGGGCCGTGGATGTCGTCTATATGGACTTTAGTGAAGCATTTGACAAAGTCCCTCATGGTAGGCTGGTGCAAAAGGTTGGATCTCATGGGATAAAGGGGGAGGTGGCTAGATGGTTGGAGAACTGGCTTGGTCACAGAAGACAGAGGATGGTAGTGGAAGGGTCTTTTTCCGGCTGGATGCCTGTGACTAGTAGTGTTCCGCAGGGCTCTGTATTAGGACCTCTGCTGTTTGTGATTTATATAAACGATCTGGAAGAAGGTGTAAATGGGGTGATCAGTAAGTTTGCGGATGACACAAAAATGGCTGGACTTGCAGATAGTGAGGAACATTGTCAGAGGCTACAGAAGGATATAGATAGGCTGGAAATTTGGGCAAAGAAATGGCAGATGGAGTTCAATCCAGATAAATGCGAAGTGATGCATTTTGGTAGCACTAACGTAGGGGGGAGCTATACGATAAATGGCAGGACCATAAAGGGTGTAGATACGCAGAAGGACCTGGGTGTGCAAGTCCACAGATCCTTGAAGGTGATGTCACAGGTGAAGGTAGTGAATAAGGCATATGGCATGTTTGCCTTTATAGGTCGCGGCATAGAGTATAAAAGTTGGGGTCTGATGTTGCAGTTGTATAGAACGTTGGTTTGGCCGCATTTGGAATACTGCGCCCAGTTCTGGTCACCACACTACCAGAAGGACATGGAGGCTTTAGAGAGTGTGCAGAGGAGGTTTACCAGGATGTTGCGTGGTATGGAAGGGCTTAGTTATGAGGAGAGATTGGGTAAACTGGGGTTGTTCTCACTGGAAAGACGGAGGATGAGGGGTGACCTAATAGAGGTGTATAAAATTATGAAAGGCATAGATAGGGTGAACGGTGGGAAGCTTTTTCCCAGGTCGGTGGTGACGTTCAAAGGGGTCATCGGTTCAAGGTGAGGGGGGGGCGGAGGTTTAACACGGATATCAGAAGGACGTATTTTACACAGAGGGTGGTGGGTGCCTGGAATGCGTTGCCGGGCAAGGTGGTGGAGGCGGACATACTGGGAACGTTTAAGACTTATCTAGATAGCCACATGAACGGAGTGGGAATGGGGGGATACAAAAGAATGGTCTAGTTTGGACCAGGGAGCAGCGTGGGCTTGGAGGGCCGAAGGGCCTGTTCCTGTGCTGTATTGTTCTTTGTTCTTTGTTTTTTGTACTCAGGTAGCTGTGTTCTTAAACTTTGCAGGTGTTCTCTGATGTCGTGTTTCACACTGTTTGGAAGCTGCATTTCTGCCATGCCCAAAAAATCTGATAGATTCTTTCATTTAATCCAACATTTCTGTACCCCTTGGAGATCTCCATTATTATAGACATCTCACAGTTGTGTGCAAACTCCATGATTTGATTCGATGAGTGACCAACAGTGCTGAGGAAGTTGAGCTCTGTTAACTCATTGCTTGTCTGTACGTGTTCACTGAAGGTAAGGATGGGAAATCTATTTGCCTCTGAGACTTGATGGACACTGACACATCTTCAGCCATGGTGCTTTCTTCAATATCAAGAGAGCTTTGCAGCTCTCCATAAGACCATAAGAAATAGGAACAGGACTAGGCTGTTCGGCCCTTCGAACCTGCTAGCCATTCAATAAGATCATGGCTGATCCGATATTCCTCATGTTCACTTCCCTGCCCCTTCTGTGTAACCCCGATTCCCTTACTGATCAAAAACCTATCTATCTCAGCCTTAACTATGCCCAAGGGGTGGGATTTTCCAGCTGTGCTTGCCCAAAACCGGAAAATACTGCACGAGGTCAGTGGAACTTTCCATGGTCCGCCCCTCACCCACTAGGATTCCCGTGGCGGGTGGAACAGGAAAATTCACCCCATAGAGTCTGCCTCCACAGCTCTCTATGGCATGGAGTTAAAAGACTTATCACCCTCGGAGAGATGAAATTCCTCCTCATCTCAGTCTTAAATTGGCACGACTTTATTCTGAGACTATCCTCTCTAATCCTAGACTCTCCCATGAATTGGATTGAACTGAATTGATTTATTATTGTCACATGTATTGGGATACAGTGAAAAGTATTGTTTCTTGCACTCTATGCAGACAAAATATAACATTCATAGAGTACATAGGGGAGAAGGAAAGGATAGGGTGCAGAATATAGTGTTACCATTACCAATAGGGTGGGGAGAAAGGTCAGCTTTATATGTAATAGGACTATTCAAAAGCCTCATGGCAGCAGGGAAGAAGCTGTTCTTGAGTCGGTTGTTATGTGTGTCAGACTTTTGCATCTTTTTCCCGATGGAAGAAAGTGGGAGAGAGTATCTATTCTCTTAGCATTTACCCTGTCAAGTCCCTTAAGAATCAGATGGGGGCAATTCTCCCAAAAATGTTCTCAGTGCTGAATTCGCTGAATAAAATGGTGTAATTCACGATTGTTTTTCAGTGGGAGTTCAGACTTAAATCTCCCACACACTGTGCAATACAGAGGTCACAATCGTCAATATAATTAAAAGATCGGGGGGACGGGGCCTATTCACGCCAGAGGCTGATAGTTCTGGATCTCTGCGCACGCGCAGTGGCCCCAAACTTTCAGCCTGCAGCTTGCTGGCCAGCTCGATCACTGGCCAGCCCAGGACCCTTGTAGTGCTGCCCCGACACCGACCCCGCCCCCCCCCGCCCCCCGCCGCCCGAACACATCCCCCATGAACTATTCTGGGCCAGCCATGCCTAATCTCCAGCCACCCCCAGCAGTGATGATTCCCCCCACCCCGCCAGATCCTCCACACCTCCCCCCCCCCACAGGAGGCAGCCCCCTGCCAGAAGGCAGACTCCCCTCCCGGCAGATCCCCCGAACCCACCCCGATCGCTGGCCTCTCTCCAGCCCCAAACAATCCCAATGCCAGAGTGGTAGCTGGCCCCCCCACCCCCACCGATTACCCTTCAGCCCCACCCCCGAGGCCCCACCCCCTTGGCACTTCCCCATGCCCAATGGACAGTGCGAAAGTGTCCCCGGGCATGGGCACTTTGCCCCTTGGGCAATGCTGGGGGCACAGATTTGCACTGCCAAGTGCCAATGCCCAAGAGGCACCACCACCCCACTGCCTGACCCTCTTGGGGGCCCCAATTGCCCCCCTTCACTCCAGTGGGGTCTCCCACTAGTTCCCTGAAAGTGGGGAGCGAGTCTGAACCTAGGCCCGATAATGACATTCAAATAAGATTAAAATAAGATTAAAATAAGATTAAGATGATTTAACTGCAGGTCCCGCTGTTTTCCAGTGTGGCCCTGACTGCGCCGGTTATCCGGCGCTTGGAGAAGCCGTGCATTAGGAACTCATGCACGAATCCCGCAAATCGACCCACACACGATCCTCCCGCGATGGGAGAGTCGTGCGCCCCCCCCGCTGCCGCCCCCCTCCCCCCCCCGCCCCGCCCCCCCATATTTTTCAATGAGATCAGCTCTCATTCTTCTAAATACTCACATAACATGCTGACTTGGAAATGTGTTCCTTTATTGGTGGGATAGTAGGAATGTCACTGGACTGGTAATCCAAAGGCCCAAGCTAATGGGTTCAAATCCTACCAATGGCAGTGATGGAAGTTAAGTTCAATTAATAAATCTGGACGATAAAGATAGTGCCAGTAATGGTGACCATGACAAACATCACGGATTGTTGCAATCCATCTGGATCACTAATGTCCGTTAAGGAACAAAATCTGCTGTCCTTACCTGGTCTCCAAAGGTGTACGGATTAAGTTGATTGGCCATGCCAAATTGCCCCTTAATGTCAGGGGCATTAGCAGGCTGAATACGTGGGGTTATGGGACTAGGGTCTGGGTGGGAGTGTTGTCAGTGCAGGCCAGATGGTCTCATGGCTTCCTTCTGCACTGTAGGATTCTATGAGTTTAAGTATTTTTAAGTTTAAGTGTTAAGTTTATTTATTAGTGTCACAGGTAGGCTAACATTAACACTGCAATGAAATTAATGTGAAAATCCCCTTGTCGCCGCGCTCCGGTACCTGTTCAGGTACACTGAGGGAGAATTTAGCATGGCCAATGCACCTAACCAGCACGTCTTTCCGACTGTGCGTGGAAACCGGAGCACTCAGAGAAAACCCATGCTGACACGAGGAGAACGTGCAGACTCCGTACACACACTGCGAATTGAACCTGGGTTCCTGATGCTGTGAGGCAGCAATGCTTACTAATATTCTATGATCCTAGTCTGGCCTATATATAACTAGAGATCCGTAGCAATGTGGTTGACTATTAACTGCCTAGGGAAATGGCCTAGGGAAATTAGGGTGGGCAACAGATGCTGGCTTTGCCACCACATACTATGAAAGAATAAAAATTAGAGCTCCTACCTTGCAGCACTGTGGGTGTAGCTACATCACACTGATATTTGTGCTTCAATAAGTTGGTTCACCACCAATTCCTCAAGGGCAAATAGAGATGGGCATTTAATGCTTGTCTTAGCAGTAATGAATAAAAATATTGATCATCAAAGTATGAAGGCTGTCTGGATCCTGGCCTGCAACTCTCAGGGGCATGAGGCCGGGTTTTCTGGCACCCTTCCCGGGGTATGTTTTCTGGGGGCAGAGATGGCTCAATATTGGCCGCAGGTGAAAGCTTCTGGTCTTGCTGATAATCTACAGCATTTCACGTGGCTCATCCATCCTGAGTGTCAGCCGCATGGTGAGGGGGTGGCAGTCGCCATCAGCAGGACTGGCTGATCCCACTCATGGGAATGGCCAGAAAATCCTACCCCATGGGGCAACACGGTAGCATAGTGATTAGCACTGCTGCTTCACAGCTCCAGGGACCGGGGTTCGAATCCCGGCTCGGGTCGCTGTCTGTGTGGAGTTTTCACATTCTCCCTGTGTCTGCGTGGGTTTCCTCCGGGTGCTCCGGTTTCCTCCCACAGTCCAAAGATGTGCGGGCTAGGTTGATTGGCCATTCTAAATTGACCCTTCGTGTCCTGGGATGCAGAGGTTAGAGGGGTTAGTGGGTAAATATGTAGGGATATGTGGATAGGGCCTGGGTGGGATTGTGGTTGGTGCAGAATCGATGGGCCAAATGCCCTCTTTCTGCACTGTAGGATTCTATGATTCATTTCTTCAAGAAATCCTGACATCGCTGTTTCTCATGGGATAACACATATAATTTAAACATTCTTAATTTCTCAATTGAAGCTAAGTCCAAAACAGAGCTGCAAACTAAAAAAAAACAACCGGCAAAAGCATCTTGTGACATGTGATGGTAGTAAACAAAGACACAGAAGCAGATTTGTATCATTACTGTAGACACATAAAATGAAGATCTTGGCCTTTATGATGTTGTGCTTTTAGTAACCATAGTAACCTAAATAAATGACAAACAATAGCATTCTTGAGTGAGAAAAAGATTAAACCAATAATTGTAACAAACATAATGCTTACCCTTCTGATTGAGTTCACAATTTGTACTGTTGTTTTTGGAAACAGATTTTGCTGAATCATGTACGCATTACTATAATTTCTAGGAAATTCAGAAATTCATTTTCTGTGTTTAATTCCACTGCTGTCTGCTATAGACATATTTGTACTTGGGTTCTGATCATTGGAAAGCTGTCATTAGAATGCTGCCACCCTACAAGTTCCTCATACTCGTTTCGGTACAGGATTCAGTTCCTCCATCCTGTTGCCCTTGAAGTGATGGTCATGAGCCACCTTCTTGAGTCAGTGCAGGCCACATAAAGTAAAGTTTTAAAGTTTATTTATTAGTCACAGGTAGGCCTACACTCACACTGGGCCAAAAGAGGTGGGGGAGTAGCAGTATTAGTTAGAGAGCATATTACAGGGGTGCAGAGGGAGGACAATTCAGAGGGGTCGTGTAACGAGTCACTGTGGGTGGAGCTCAGAAACAGGAAGGGCGCAATCACTCTGTTGGGGGTATACTACAGGCCCCCCAACAGCCCAAGGGAAGTGGAAGAACGGATATGTCAGGAGATAATGGATAGGTGCAGGAAAAATAGGGTTGTTGTAGTGGGATACTTCAATTTCCCTGGTATAGACTGGAAATCACGTAGGGCTGGGAGTCTGAATGGGGAGGAATTTGTAAAATGCGTACAGGAAGGTTCTTTGGAACAATATGTAGATAGCTTGACTAGAGAGGGGCTATACTGGACCTAGTACTGGGTAATGAGCCTGGTCAGGTCTTCAAAGTTTCGGTAGGGGAGCATGTGGCAAATAGTGACCACAATTCTGTTAGCTTTAGGATAGTGATGGAAAAGGATGAGTGGTGTCCCAAGGGTAAGGTGTTGGATCGGGGGAAGGCTAACTTTAGTGGGATTAGGCAGAAATTGGCAGCTGTTGATTGGGAGAGGCTGTTTGAGGGTAAATCCACATCTGGCATGTGGGAGTCTTTTAAGGAACAGTTGTTAGGGCTGCAGGATAGGCATGTGCCTGTAAAAAAGAAGGATAGGAAGGGTAGGATTCGAGAACCGTGGATAACCAGGGAAATTGAGGGATTGGTCAAAATGAAAATAGAGGCGTACATTAGGTCCAGGCAGCTAAAAACGGAGGGAGCTCTGGAGGAATACAAAGAAAGTAGGAAAGAACTCAAACGAGGAATTAGAAAGGCAAAAAGGGTCATGAAATGTCCTTGGCAGACAGGATTAAGGAGAATCCCAAGGCATTTTATTCATACGTTAGGAACAAAAGGGTTGTCAGGGAAAGAATTGGACCTCAAGGACAAAAGTGGGGAATTATGCTGAGAGCCCAAAGAAGTAGGGGAGATCCGACATGAATACTTTGCGTCGGTATTCACAAAGGAGAGGGATGTGTTGACTGGGAGTGTCTCGGAGGGGAGTGTTGACCCGTTAGTGAAAATCTCCATTACAAGGGAGGAAGTGTTAGGTTTTTTAAGGAATAGAAAGACTGACAAATCCCCAGGGCCTGATCGAATCTATCCAAGGCTGATCAGGGAGACGAGAGATGAAATCGTTGGGCCTCTGACGCAAATCTTTGCCTCATCACTGGACACAGGTGAGGTCCCAGAGGATTGGAGGATAGCTAATGTGGTCCCGTTATTTAAGAAGGGGAGGAAGGATAACCCGGGAAATTATACCGGTGAGCTTGACGTCCGTGGTAGGGAAGTTGTTGGAGAGGATTCTTAGAGATAGGATGTATGCGCATTTAGAAAGGAATAAACTCATTAACGATAGTCAGCATGGTTTTGTGAGAGGGAGGTCATGCCTCACTAACCTGGTGGAGTTTTTTGAAGAAGTGACCAGAATGGTTGACGAGGGAAGGGCCGTGGATGTCGTCTATATGGACTTTAGTGAAGCATTTGACAAAGTCCCTCATGGTAGGTTGGTGCAAAAGATTGGATCTCATGGGATAAAGGGGGAGGTGGCTAGATGGGTGGAGAACTGGCTTGGTCACAGAAGACAGAGGGTGGTAGTGGAAGGGTCTTTTTCCGGCTAGATGCCTGTGACTAGTGGTGTTCCACAGGGCTCTGTATTGGGACCTCTGCTGTTTGTGATTTATATAAACGATCTGGAAGAAGGTGTAACTGGGGTGATCAGTAAGTTTGCGGATGACACGAAAATGGCTGGACTTGCAGATAGTGAGGAACATTGTCAGAGGCTACAAAAGGATATAGATAGGCTGGAAATTTGGGCAAAGAAATGGCAGATGGAGTTCAATCCAGATAAATGCGAAGTGATGCATTTTGGTAGAACTAAGGTAGGGGGGAGCTATACGATAAATGGAGAACCATAAAGGGTGTAGATACACAGAGGGACCTGGGTGTGCAAGTCCACAGATCCTTGAAGGTGACGTCACAGGTGGAGAAGGTAGTGAATAAGGCATATGGCATGCTTGCCTTTATAGGGCGGGGCATAGAGTATAAAAGTTGGGGTCTGATGTTGCAGTTGTATAGAACGTTGGTTTGGCCGCATTTGGAATACTGCGCCCAGTTCTGGTCGCCACACTACCAGAAGGACGTGGAGGCTTTAGAGAGAGTGCAGAGGAGGTTTACCAGGATATTGCCTGGTATGGAGGGGCTTAGTTATGGGGAGAGATTGGGTAAACCGGGGTTGTTCTCACTGGAAAGATGGAGGATGAGGGGTGACCTAATAGAGGTGTATAAAATTATGAAAGGCATAGATAGGGTGAACGGTGGGAAGCTTTTTCCCAGGTCGGTGGTGACGTTCACGAGGGGTCATCGGTTCAAGGTGAGGGGGGGAGGTTTAACACGGATATCAGAAGGACGTATTTTACACAGAGGGTGGTGGGGGCCTGGAATATGCTGCCGGGCAAGGGGGTGGAGGCAGACACACTGGGAACGTTTAAGACTTATCTAGATAGCCACATGAACGGAGTGGGAATGGAGGATACAAAAGGATGGTCTAGTTTGGACCAGGGAGCGGCGCGGGCTTGGAGGGCCAAAGGGCCTGTTCCTGTGCTGTATTGCTCTTTGTTCTTTGTAATGAAGTTATTGCGAAAATCCCCTAGTTCCCACACTCTGGCGCCTGTTCGGGTACATTGAGGGAGAATTTTTGCAATGGCCAATGTACCTAACCCGCACATCTTTGGACTTGTGGGAGGAAACCCATGAAGACACGGGGAGAATGTGCAAACTCCGCACAGACAGTGACCCAAGCCGGGAATTGAACCCATGTCTCTGGCGCTGTGAGGCAGCAGTGATCTTCAGCGTCGAGAGGCTACAGGCGTTGGGCAATTTGGAGGCTGCTGCTGTTCTCCCACTGCCAGTGAAGGGAGTGGCCCACCGTACTGTAGGGTTACACTCCTCAAGTGGACCATGAAGTTTAGTCCAAAGGTACGGCAACACTAGGAGCTTGAAACGCTCCTAAACTGTGCCTTGCACCGTCAAAGTTACCACGCAACTCCCTAGCATGGTGACAGACCGGGACCTCGATGCCATAGAGATTGTCTGTTTGGCAGGTTGAATCCGGAGTCCACACCGCTTCACAGTGTCTGGGTGGATAAAGCTCTCAGTGCTCCCGCTGTCAAACAGACAATAAATCACGTGGTCATTTACCTGGATGTTCATCATAGAGTTGTCAAGTCTATGAGGCTTGGCCTGGTCCAGGATGATCGACGCCACCGTTGGTTCATGAGCGCCACTGCAGGCAGCTGAAATCGACGAGGAGGTACCCCTGCTGGTCGTTCGCAGTCGGTGCCGATCAACATGGCCGCTCCCATAAGTCGCACGTGGGTGATGGCGCCAAACTCAGCTACCCCTGGTGGTCACACACCTCCGGCTCCGTCGACCGTAATGGCGTTGTCCTGGCCTCGCACGTGGACGAACCCCTCGATGATTTAGATGACGAAGAGCCGAGCTCTGCCGTTCCTATATTTAGATCGGCACACTTTCGAATAGTGCCCTTTCTTACCGCAGGCGGAGCACAACACAGCCTTAGCGGGACACCGTGGCCGAGTATGCTTCGCTCCCCCACAGAAGTAACACCGCGGGCCGCCCGGAGCTGCTGCCGTCGTCTGGCCCGAGTGTGAGCACACCATTATGCAGCATTTCGGACCCGAGGGACGAGGAGGGATTGGCGACTGCTCCTGCCACGTTGTCTCCACGTGGTCTTCCGGATACAATACTAAGCTTTTGGAGGCCGTCTCCAGCATCTCTGCTAGCTCGATTGCCTGGGTAAGGTCAAGGTTACCTTTCTCCAATAGTTTAAGTCGAATGTACGGCGATCCGACTCCCGCCACAAACGCATCTCGGGCGAGGTCGTTCATGCTCTGCTCAGCCGACACAGCTTTGCAGTTACAGCCCCTGGCTAGCTGTAGGAGCTCGTTCGCATAGTCCTCCATCGTTTCGCCAGACTGCTGTCGTCGAGTGGCTAAGTGGTAACGAGCGTGTATTTCATTGGGCGGTTTGATATAACGCTTCTTCAGAAGCTCGAGGGCCTTTGTAGAATCGGTGGCCGCACGGATCGCGAGGTCGACAGTGTCGCTTACCCTCGCATGGAGGACCCGGAGTCTGTCATCATCTGTGGTGACCGCTGCGGAGGCTGCCAGGTAGTCTTCGAAGCACTTCAGCCAGTGGTCGAAGGTGTTAGAGGCGCCCACCGCATGTGGATCTAATGTAAGGCGTTCCGGCTTCAGGATCTGCTCCATACTCTCTTTGTTTTCTTCGACGAGAATTTAACAACAGTAAATAAAATTGATGCTCGTTATCAAACACGAGGCTAGATGCTCGGGAAATAAAGGCTTTTATTTACTGTAATGAAGCAGCCAATAATTATATACATGATGCCAGACTGAGGGGTCCCAGCCAGAGCAGGGACTTTTATACCTCTCCCAGGAGGCGGAGCCCGACTGGGATGTACCACAACACTACAGTACAAAGGTGTAACAACCCCACCCTAACCCTAACAGCAACAAGTAGCACAACCCAACAGTAACATATGTACATCCTTGTAGTACTGGCCAGACCCTGGCTCAGCACTATCCAGTGGGAACCAGCGATGGTTCACCACAGTAGTATTTCACTTTATACACTTACCGAACAAAAATCTATCAAACTCAGTCTTGAAAATTTGAATTAACTGTGCATAATTGTTATGCTTTTGACAAAGGGCTAAATTAGTAAAATCACTGATGTTACCTCATGTTTATTTATTATTACCACAAGTAGGCTTATATTAACAATGCAATGAAGTTACTGTGAAAATCCCCTCGTCGCCACACTCCGACACCTGTTCGGGTACACTGAGGGAGAATTTAGCATGGCTAATGCACCTAACCAGCATGTCTTTTGGACTGTGGGAGGAAACCAGAGCACCCGGAGGCAACCCACCCAGATGCAGGGAGAATGTGTAGACTTCACACAGTGACCCAAATCGGGAACCGAGCCAGGGTCCCTGGCACTGTGAGGCAACAGTGCTAACCACTGTGCCACTGTGACACAGTGAGTCATGTTTGTAACTATCACCATCAGAAAGAACTGTCACGGCACCTAACTATGAACCTTAACAGATCCTTGGCCAAAATCAAATTTTTTTGGAATGCATTATTGAATCAATGAAACAGTCCTCTTGTGCCTTCACTTGTATTAGGTTCTGTTTGGAGACAGTCAGTCTTTTTGATTCTAGTTTATTGTGAAAGAGAATATATTGATCATGCAGTTAAAATGGATTTGATTAAATGCAAAGTCCAAGAAAGAAAGAACTTGTATTGAAATACTACTTTTTAATGACTTGGGATGTTCTCAAAACATTTCACAGCTACTGAGGTGCTATCAAAATGTAGTTGTGATTTTGAGAGATGCGGCAGCCAATTTGAATTATATAGGAAGCAATGATACAAATGACCAGATAATTATTTTGATAACCCTAATTGAGGCACCTCACGACAGGGGAGAACACCACGGACAGGATTTTCCAGCCATTCCCTGAGCAGGATCTTCCAGTCCTGCTGTTGGCAATCCGCACTGTGAAAACCCCAGTGGTAGAAGGTGTGAGGCATGCAAAACACTGCAAACGTTGATGGGGCCAGAAGATCCGGTTGGGGGCTAATGGAAAGCCACCTCCACTGCTGAAATATATGCCATGGGGGAGGGGGGGTTGGTGGGGGGCAGGAAAATCCTGCCCTACATCTCTGCTTTGAACAATGTCATACATTCTCCAATGTATGCCTAAGAAAGTAGTCAGGGCCTTAATTTAACCAAAAGTCAGTGCAGCATTTGATCATTACCATCTTGAAGTATCATTCCCAATATAGGCTCAGGTTTCTGGAATAAGACTTGAATCACAGCCTCCTAACTGAAAGTTGAGATTACTATCGCTGAATAAAGAGTAATATTCCAAATGTCTCCTGTTCACGCTTAATTAGCTGATTTTGGTCATTGCACCAATAATGGTCCCATAATTGTCAATAGGTAATCTGGGGAGGAGAAATCTAGGGTTCCAGCTTCAGATTGCTATTTGACAACCAAAGCTGCAAAGCATACAAAGTCAAGGTAATTTTGGGCTCAGTTTGATGCATCCAGAATCAAATAACCTTCATCATTAAGGTGGTTCTCTCACAGAGAATAGAGTAAAGAAGTAGAGATTCATGTTAACTAACACTAATTACAGTGGAATCATACCCCAGTATGCCACATCAGGGCAGATTTATACTACAATGGAGAGGCTCTGCCAATTAACTCACCAGTTGCCTCCACTGAAGTGCGAATTTGGTGGACTGGAGTATGAAAATAAACCAGGTCGGCGCTGATCTGATCTTAGTGGGCTTGATTAGATAGCTACAATGCTTTGAAGAGGTAAGGTACCTCTGGTTCCAGGTCCCCTTTGGGGAGATCAGGCACCCTTTGGAAGAGGTTTGGAATGCTTTGGGAGAGGTAAAGGCCCTTTGAGATTGTTAAAATTATACACAGTTGTGTACAAACAATATAATGTGTATAAAGTGCATAAATTCATCGAAATTGTCAAACTATATAAGAACTATCAAAGCTGTCAAGGAACTCTAATGATGCTAATTTAGTTGGAATAAGGGGTGGTAAGGTCAAGGCTGGTGAGTGAAGGGCATGGGTTGGCTCTAAGTTGGCACAGGGGTTAAAATGGGCCATGGGGATGTGGGGGCATAGGCTATGAGGGGCTATGAGGGCCATTGGGCTGGGTGGGGGGCATGAATTGGCATGAGTTGGGAATTCAGGAATAGCCAGGAATTTTCTCATCTTTGTGTACCCAACCCAAAAGCAAAAATCTGGACCAGTGTCTTCAGAATGCAGAAAATATTTTCTTTCAAATAAGTTTAGGAATATAAGAACATATAAATAGGAGTAGGGGACTGAATCCATGCCTGTTCTGCAGTTCAATTAGAACATGACTGATCTGAATCTTAAATCCACCTACCCAAATTGTAAAACTTAAAATTTTTAGCACAGCTTTAACTGGACTAAAATTCTAAAGGCAGGCAATTATAAGGCCATGGATTCCACTTATTCCACGGGGCGGCACGGTAGCACAGTGGTTAGCACTGCTGCTTCACAGCTCCAGGGACCTGGGTTCGAATCCCAGCTCGGGTTGCTGTCTGTGTAGAGTTTGCACATTCTCCCTGTGTCTGCGTGGGTTTCCTCCGGGTGCTCTGGTTTCCTCCCACAGTCCAAAGATGTGCGGGCTAGGTTGATTGGCCATTCTAAATTGCCCCTTAGTGTCCCAGGATGCATAGGTTAGAGGGGTTAGTGGGGGGATATGGGGGTAGGGCCTGGGTGGGATTGTGGTTGGTGCAGACTTGATGGGCCGAATGGCCTCTTTCTGCACTGTGGGATTCTATTAGAAAAATAATTTTCCATGTTGGTGATATTTCAAAACCAAATCCTAACACCCTCTTGAACCTCCTTCTATTACATTTGTCAGCTTAATGTTATACACTAGAATTTGTTTTATTCATTCACAAGGCATTGTTGACTAGACCAGCATTTATTGCCCATCTCTAATTGCCCTTGAGAGGATGGTGGTGAGCTGTCTGTGAACTGCTGCAGTCTGTGTAGTGCAGGTACAGCTATCTGAGGGGGGAATTCCAGGATTTCGACCCAGCGACAGTGAGGAGCACATCTCATCTAAAAGACACTAAGAGTGGTGGAATGTTCAAGAAAACTCAAGAGCTCCATGTGGACAGGTTTCAATATTAGAGTTTACAGAATGAATGTCCAATGCTTTCAGAATAAATTTTGCAGAAGCTAAAACCAAGCGAACATAAAGTAGAGCAAATGGTCATAGGATCAAAACATTACATGAAGATTTACAAGTATATATTGGACCATAACTTCTGATGGAGTGGAAATTGAGTCGGATTGCCACTCTCCTTGTAAGTACTTATCCTGAAATCCAGGTGATCCTATCTTGCCTAACCTTTCAATTCAGGCCGGACGAGATCTGGGCAGTGCAGTGGGCCCTGGAGCCGAGCATTGAAGGGTTGTGGAGTCGCAGGTAAGGAGGTCAAGCCTCCTTTTTATGGCACTAGCTGCCGTAAACCAGGCAAGTTTAAAAGTTTAAAGATGCGGCAAGGTTTAAAGGTCATTGACAAGCCAGGGTGTAAGGAACTATGTAGGGCAAGTGGGTAGGATGCTGGGGGGAATGGGAGGGGGGATTGGGTGGCAGCGAGTGTTGGGTCAAGCCTTGCGGAGGTGTGTTAAGTCGGCTGGAGCTTTGGGGGTTTCAAGTTGGGTGGTGCCCAGGGAGGGGGGAGAACTGGGGTTTAAGGTGTGAGCTGGGTCAGGAGTGGGGGAGATGGTGTGGGAAGTGAATAGGGGGAGGGGTGGTACCTGGGACATCTTTGTCACATCCCAAATACAACACCCTGGAGCTTGGAAGTTGCAGCCTATTAAAAGTTGTTGGCATTTGTTTTCTGGGAGATGTTATGGACATTTGACTTGTTGTGACAGCCATGTAGCAATATCACTAGCCGGACATCACAATTGAGTCTGTTTTATTTCATCTGGATACAAAGGCTGAGCGGGACCTGAGCCCGTGTGGGTGGGCGGTGGGTACATTCTATCATGTAAAAGGTAATTAAGACAGCAAATTAAATGGCCATCTTCAGACCAGCCGTCCAGTTGAGGATAATGGCCCACTACCCAAAGCTATCTGCCCAATCAGAGGACCAACAGCTTAGTCGCATTGATAATATCACCATGAGATATGAGATGGCTGCTGCTAAGTAGAAAAGGTAAGATTTGTTTTTTAATATCCGTGCCAGGTCTAAGCAGGCAGGCCTCTGGCAATGGGGGTGAGGTGAAGGCACCGGCAGCTGGGACAGCAATAATGGAGACCTGGGTTTAACAGCTCGCTTAATGGTCTCCCTATTCAATGGCAGCCCCTTCCAATGTCAGTGAAGTGCAGAAAGGAATGGGGAGTGGCCCAGGAAAGCCACTTATGAGTTTAATTGGCTGCCTGTCTCCAGTTGGTGGGTGGCCACACCACTATAGTTTCTGCCACTGGTACCCCATGGTGGCAGGAAGGCATTGGGCTCCCTTGTGCCACCTTCTGCCACCATTTTACGAGGTCTCCAATCTCCCAAACCCTCTTCAGGGGGCTAGTAAAATCAGTCCAAGATTTTAACTATCAGCTGCTCGTCTATTAAAATGAAATTTCCCAATATTCTGTTGCTTTCTTCTCCAATGATGTGCATTTATACATTGTGTTTAACTCTTACGACCTTTTTAGTTGTGTACTCTCTGTCACTTGGCATATCTGAAATATCATTAACCGGTAAACAATGATGACCCATTCCTTTTGATGGACACGGGTGATTATATTGTTGAAAGCCGGATGTATTCTTCCGTTTTTTTGTGCAGTGTAACTATTAATTTAAGTAGTTTCCTTTCAAAGAAACACGGCCATCTACGTTGCTCTTTTTTACCCTTTACCATCGCAAGAGTAATATGTCCAGGGACTAATTTCCACTCATTAAGGAGATATACTTGACTATTTGAATAATTTCAACCAGCATCTAATTACTTGCATTGACTTTCCTCTGGTGTTAAGTCAATACTCACTGGAGCTGCAAATGGAGCATGATTGACTCAATAGCAATCCTATTTCGTACTGCCCAAAAGAAAGCCTGCAGTTTCTTCAGTCTAAAATGCATTTTTATCAACAGTAGTATAACTGGATGAAAATACAGGCCATAAAACAAAGGGTTGTTGAACTGAAAGGAAACGTGAGTGTTGCTGTTGCCAGATCCAGCTGCAATTTTTCATCATTTTGATCTTTTTTATGTGCTCATCAATACATTGAACCGGGAGAGAACGACGCAGAGAGCAGGCATGATCAAGTACATTCAAATGAAACAATGCTGGAAATTAGAAACAAAAGATAGACAGCAACAGCTCATTATTATAAAAATAGACATGATACAGAATCAGGACATCAAATGTATTATGTGCGAAAATACGTTATAGAATTACTCTATCATTGTACATTGCATAACTATGCTTCAATCAACTACTGCCAGTAAGTCTTTTTATTTCAAGAAAATTTTAACGAAGATTTATTTTATCTCAACCATTAATTGCGTCCCTTACATACTGAAATCTATAATCACAATGATATGAAGTAAGCACCATCAGTGAGTCGACGAGGCAGCTACACAGCCTTACAATTTTGTTGTGAAAGCATATAATCAATAAAACGTGTCCAAGTTACAAAGATTGAGAGTCGGATTATAGATGGACCGATGTATGTGAAATGAGTAAAAGTTGCGTGTGGAAATTCAAATATGTTGGACTTGTAACTCCAATTATATGGACTATGCAGCACCAAAACAGTCCATTTGGTGCAACCAGTCCATGCTCCACATTTATGCTCCACATTTAAATATATCAGTGTAAATCCATACACCCTTCTCTTTTATATTCTTATATTACTTTCCCTTAAATGCATCTACAATATTCACCTTGACTGCTCCTTGTGAGAATTCAACATTCTGACTATTTTCTGGGTAAGGATTTTTAAAAAAATTCTTTCATAGGACATGGGTTTCAAAGAACAGAGAACAGTACAGCCACAGGAACAGGCTCTTCAGCCCACCAAGTCTGTGCCGACACATATGCCTCTCTAATCTAATATTTTTTTGCCTGTACATGGTCCATATCCCTCTATCCCCTGGCTATTCATGTATCTATCCAGATGCCTCTTGAATGTTGTTATAGAATCTGCTTCCACCACCTCCTCCAGTCGTGTGTTCCAGGCATTCACCACCCTCAGTGTGAAAAACTTGCCCCTTACATCTCTTTTAAACTTTTCCCCTCTCGCTTCCAACCTATGTCGCCGAGTAATTGACCCTTCAACCCTGGGAAAGACACTGACTATCCACTCTATCCAAGCCAATCTTGTAAGCCTCTAACTGGTACACCTCATCCTCCGATGCTCTAGTGAAAAAAATCCAAGTTTGTTCAACCTTTCTTCATAGTCCATATCCTCCAAACCAGGCAACATCCTGGTAAATCTCTTCTGCACCCTTTCCAATGCAGAATTGTACACAGTACTCCAAATGCGGCCTAGCCACACAGTGACACAATGGTTAGCACTGCTGTCTCACAGCGCCAGGGTCCCAGATTCAATTCCCAGCTTGGGTCACTGTCTGTGCGGAGTCTGCATGTTCTCCCCGTGTCTGCTTGGGTTTCCTCCGGGTGCTCCGGTTTCCTCCCACAGCCTGTAAAACGTGCTGGTTAAGTGCAATGGCCATGCTGGATACTCCCTTAGTGAGCCTGAACAGACACTGGAGTGTGGCGACTAGGGGATTTTCACAGTAACTTCATTGCAGTGTTAATGTAAGCCTACTTGTGACACTAATAAATAAACTTAAACTTAATAAATAAACTTAAACTTAAACTTAAGCAACGTTTTAGACGGTTGCAACATGATTTTCCAATTCCTATACTCAACGTCCTGACCGATGAAGGCAAGCATGCCATATGCCTTCTTGACCAACTTGTCCACCTAAGTTGCCACCTTCAGGGAACTGTGAATCTGCACACCTAGATCCCTCTGTAAGCTAATATTTCTAAGGGCTCTACCATTTATTGTTTAATTTCCTTCTGCAGTAGACCTTCCAAATCGCATCACCTCACATTTGTCCGTGTTAAATTCCAGCTGCCATCTTTCGGCCCAGGTCTCCAGCTGATTTATATCCTGCTGTATCCTCTGAGAATTCTCCTCACTATCCGCTACTCCCCCAATTTTTGTATCATTTGCAAATTTACTAATCAGACCATCTACATTTTCTTCCAAATCATTTATATATATTACAAACAGAGGCCCCAGCACTGATCCTTATGGAACATTGCTTATCACAAACCTCCAGTTAGAAAAGTACCTTTGCTATGCTACTCTCTACTTTCCATGCCCAAGCCAGTTTTGTATCCATTTTACCAGCCCACCTTGGATCCCATGTGACTTCACCTTCTGTATCAGCCTGCCGTGAGGAACCTTATCGAAGGCTTTACGAAAGTCAATGTCTACAACAGCCACTGCCCTGCCCTGGTCAAATTAAAATCAATGCTCTGCCCCTAATTTGTCCTTGTTATGGAGTTATCCCTGAGCCTCTATCCCCTCCTTAAATTCCTCAATGCCACTTGCCTCCAATGCCACTCTTAAATCTCTAAATCACTTCTAACTTACCTGTCAAGAGGTTTCCTGACCTTCTGTCCATCTGTGGCTATTCTCGTCTCTGCTCTCTCATCAGGATTGTGGATGGCTTCCGACGCCCTCCCATCCCATTGAAAATCCTTCAGGACCTTGGTCCTTCCAATAGAGTAGGGTTGGCTTCCTGATCCATGCCCTTTCCCATGTCCTGCAAAATGATTGTTGGTGGAAACGGAGGCATGACTTCTGCCCAGATCACTCAGTGGTCATTTTCCTCCTGTCGTGCCATTCACAAAATCTCTCTCGGTGGTATAAAAACCTTTCATTATTTTAAACAACTCTGTGAGGTCACTCCTCAGTTTTGTTTTGTTGAGAGAAAAGAGAACCAGCCTACTCATCTTTTTCTGATAGACATAAGCTTGTAGTGCTATTACCGTTATCTCCTGTGCCTCTATCTTCTTCGTACAATATGGCAAGGAGAGTTGCATGCCATACTTTAATACCTGTCAAATAAGATTTGGTACAACTTTAGTATAATTTTCTTACTTTTCAATTCTACCCGTGTAGATATAATCCTCATCCTTATGTTGCTTTCATGCTGGTGTCATGAACTCTGAATCTTAGCAGACTATTATGTTTTAAATTGTCCCAATTACCTTAACTTGAAAAAGAATGCTTTGAAAAGAGGGATGGTGAAGTCATGATAAATACCTCAGCTCGGAAACATGCCCATGTGATTCAGTTACCATGGGCAGAGAAACTCAAACTGAAACTCACTGAGGTGATGGCCCAGTGGTATTATCGCTAGACTATTAATCCAGTAACTCAGCAAATGTTCTGGGGATCCGGGTTTGAATCCTGCCACAGCAGATGATGGAATTTTAATTCAACTTTTAAAAAAATCTGGAATTAAGAATCTACTGATGACCACGAAAGCATTGTTGGAAAAACCCATCTGGTTCACGAACGTCCTTTAGGGAAGGAAATCTGCCGTCCTTACCTGGTCTGGCCTACATGTGGATCCAGAGCCACAGCAATATGGTTGACTCTGAACTGCCCTTTGAGGGCAACTAGGGATGGGCAATAAATGCTGGCCGGCCAATGACCCCATGTTCCAAGAATGAATTTTTTAAAAGTGTCATGTGCCAGTTTTAGCACCTTTTTACAATATCTTACAGGAAAAAGGCAGTATGTGACATAGAGACTAAGAAGCTACTACTGGAGGGAAGCAAGTGGATTGTTTTGTTCTCCCAACCGAGCAGGATCTGGTGAGAGTTTGGATTCTTTCAGTGGAAAGGAAACAGAACAGATAAGCCTTCAAGACATTTAAAATGGGGTGTTGTCGTGGTGTTTCCTGTTAATGATAATTGGGTCCAGAAAGCTTGGACAGGGAGTGGAACAATTATCAAAGGACATTGGAAATCTAGACCTGGCGCTGCAAGATCCTGGGTGAAGGGCACTGCAAGTGACTGTGGGATGGTTCCTGCAATGTTACATATTTACCAGACAAACGGCACATGGGATTTTTAAGACATATTTCAGTTGCGTTAGTCAGTTAATGCAAAAATACCTTTACTTTAATTTGATGTACCAATGGCCTATTGAGAAATGAATGATTTTTATTGATTTCAGTTTGTTTATCATGGTAAAAGCCTTAAAATATCAAATTTTAAATTGTCCTTCGGTTCCTACCATTGGTCGCTGGGAAATTAATCACTTTTTAAAAGTTGTCAGTCATAACAGTGACCTGTTTAACCTGCAATGCTACTTTTCGTGATTTGTGATTTGGTACTTCCTATTCACCTCTGCCTTGGCTAGGATTTGATGGTCCCTGTTGCCCGACAGGATATTATAGTTCCGCTGAAGTAAATGGTTATTTAAATGTCCTGCCGCATCCGCCAGTGAGACATATGCCTGGCAGGACCGTGAAATCCTGACCCCCATTTATATTCTTTCTTTCTAGGTTACACAGAACCTTTCATCTTTATGACTGAAATATAATACTTATCATAGGATCATAAAATCCTACAGTGCAGAAGGAGGCCATTCGTCCCATCGAGTCTGCAGCAACCACAATCCCACCCAGTCCCTATTCCCATAACCCCACATATTTACCCTGCTAATCCCCCTGACACTAGGGTCAATTTAGCATGGCCAATCAACCTAACCTGCACATTTTGGACTGTGGGAGGAACCGGAGCACCCAGAGGAAACCCACGCAGACACAGGGAGAATGTGCAGACTCTGCACAGACAGTGACCCAAGGCTGGAATTGAACCAGGGTCCCTGGTGCTGTGATGCAGCAGCGCTAACCACTGTGCCATCGTACCACCCCTTTCATATGGAATAACTATCACTTATCTATGTTAAAATTCATTTGCCAAAGATATGCTGCAAGTTTAATATCTCCTTTGCTGAATTCCGCCTCAGTATTGATTATCTCTCCCAGTTTATGCTATCCAAAAATTTGGAAATCGTATTTTTGCTAAATCATGGAATCATAGAACCCCTACAATGCAGAAGGTGGCCATTCGGCCCATCAAGCCTGCACTGACAACAATCTCACCCAGGCCCTATTCCCGTAATGCCACATATTTAATGCCCTGACACTAAGGGGCAAATTAGCATGGCCATTCAATAAAACCAGCACATCTTTGGACTGTGGGAGGAAGCCGGGGAGCACTTTGAGGAAACGCACACAGAAATGGGGAGAACGTGCAAACTCTACACAGACAGTAACCCAAGGCTGGAATTGAACCCAGGTCTTTGCCGCTGTGAGGCAGCAGTGCGAACCACTGCGCCACAGTACTGCCCAAAATGGTTGTTATAAATTGTGAACAGAAATGATGCCAGCACTGATCGTTGTGGGATCATGCTTCTCACTTTCTGTCAAACGGAATAGCTATCCCTTTGTCCCTATTCTCTTCTATCTGTCTTTCGGATAAACATCCATCCTTTCTGCCCCTTGATCCCTAACTTGTTCAGACCTTTTTCTTTATTTTATTTTGTGATATCTTTTCAAAGTGGGGAGGGGTACCTGGGAGGGGCAGGTCGACCTTAGGTGGGGTGTGGGGAGTGAGGGGGGGGTTGGCCTCCGATCAGAAAGGGGGCCCGTGAAGGAAGCACACCCCCCCCTTTCCTATCTGAGACCCAAGCATGCTTACCACCTGACAGGCTTTCCACCATCAGCAAACTCCTGCCAGCTGATTAATTGTGGACAAGTGCAAAGTGGCCGTTCAGTGGCCATTAATTTTCCATGTAAATGACATGTGGGCAAATGGGTTGCCCATGCCTTGACCACCATCCATTAAACCAGAGCTCGGGCCAGGGGCGGGCGGTAGGTGGCAGGAATTTCACGAGCCTCCCCCACCCGCCCCCCCACCCCGCCTGCAAACCCACCCACCAGGATCAGGAAATTCTGGCCTTGGTCTCTCTCTCTGTCTTTCTATTTTCCATTTAAATTTCCTGTTATTCATTGTCCAGCTGGCTGGTCTGTAGTTTCCTGGAAAAGCTGTGCCTGTTTTAACAACAGTTCAGTCTGCCAATTCCTTTCACGCAATCTCAGGGAAATATTTTTCACTTTCTAGTTTCTTAGCAATTAGTCTGACAGCCAGAGGATACATCGTAAAACAAATATGTTTAAGACCCATAGCTTCTGAGGAAATATATATACATATGTGTCCATTGCCACTTAAAGCATCTGAATATCAGGTTCCAGCTCTTAAAAAAGAAAAAAAAGAAGGAAGCAAAAAATACTTTTTAAAAAACATGTCATTAAACAGCCCCTTTCATGACCTCAGGATGTTCCTGCTCGAAGGTCAAAGCTGCCAGTGATGAAAAAAGTTAAAGTTAAAGCTTTATTTATTAGTTGCAAGTAAGGCTTACGTCAACACTGCAATGAAGTTACTGTGAAATTCCCCTAGTCGCCACAGTCCAGCGCCTGTTTGGGTCAATGCACCTAACCAGCACGTCTTTCAGACTATGGGGGGAAACCGGAGCACCCGGAGGAAACCCACGCAGACACGGGGAGAACGTGCAGACTCCGTACAGACAGTGACCCAAGTGGGGAATCGAATCTGGGTCTCTGGGGCTGTGAGGCAGCAGTGCTAACCACTGTGCCACCTGCCCAAAACATTATGGGGAACCTTTCAAGAATTTGGCAAAGTGTCAGTTCTGGTGAGAAAACCGGTATGAAATTTTCCAGCTCTGCCCTCAGAGCTTGGAACCAACTCCACAAAGATCGGGGTATCCTAGAAAAAGTTTACAAATAATAATTATACCATTCCCCTCACTCCCACCACCATGGGGGTATCTGGTGCCTTCCCCCACCCCCCCACAATCCTTCCTGACATCCCCATTTCCTCCCCTCCCGGTTATCCTCAGCACCCTATTCTCTCTGCCTTCCATTCATCCTCAGCATCCCCATCCCCATCCCCTCCCCTCCCAATTATTCCTGACACCCCATCCCCACCCCATCCTACCCTGCCGATACCCGGTATCCCCATCACCCTCAATGTCCACTCCCCCGCACCACCACTCCCACCCCAGCGACAAACAGATGTGTCTCTGCACGTAAGATCCCCCCTTAGGGTCTGCCCCTGGTAATTCCCCTGGCACAGTTTGCCAACCTGTCAATGCCAATCTGTACCAGGACTGTGCCAGGAGCATTGCCAAGCCATTGCCTGGCCATGCCCATTTCCCCCAGGGGCTACACTGACCTTTGCACTGCCGGAGGGGTCCTTGCCGACGTGCTGTGTGCCAGCCATTTGATTGGCTAGCAGCTCTCGGAGGTGGGACTTTTTCCTAGATGGGTTGGAACTATTGCCGTGAACAAATTAACGGCCCACAATTAAATTACAGCGCGCTGACCTGGCCAAATGGAGGTTGCCCCTGTCTGTTCAGTTGGGGTCTTGAGGCCTAGAGGGCAGCGTCCCATCTTCCCATAAGAAACTATCCTGTAACTCTGTGTCTCTCTCCATTGATGCTGCCAGACTGGATGTGTATTTCCAAAATCTGCTTTCACAGAATCTCACAGCCACGGTCTTTTGCTTTTATAAACTGGCAGTTTTGAGCTCTTGTTCTCAGATTGCCTATGATTTGTTAATGAGATGCAAGAAGGAAAAGAGACTTGCATGTGTTTTGTTTCATATTTTTCAATGACTAACTGCTGTTACGTAGGCAGCATAGGAGTCATTTTTTACACAGCATGATTCCACAAATAATGAGGATTTAAACCAGCTAATCTACTTTTAATGGAATTGGCTATTTTGCCGGGGTATCGGGAGAATGTTGTCCTCATTTCCAAATTGTTCCATAGTACATTCTCCTAAAGAGGTAGGCAAGGTTGTATGGGTCTCTTATTTGAAGCAGCCTACCTCTGCTGAAGTGCTGATTGTAAGTCTCAAGCTAAATTGATACTTAGAACAGCTTCTTCCCTGCTGCTGTCAGACTTTTGAATGGACTTGCATTAAGTTGATCTTTCTCTGTACCCTAGCTATGACTGTAACAGTACATTCTGCACTCTCTCATTTTCTTCTCTATGAATGGTACATTTTGTCTGTATATCACGCAAGAAACAATACTTTTCACTGTATGTTAATACATGTGACAATAATAAATCAAATCAAATCAAGTTCCTGCTTAAGTTCTGGAGTAGAACTTGAACTTTCAATCTTCTGACCCTCAGCTAACTGTGACTGTGTTAACTTGACTGATGTTTGGTAGCTAATGGGGGCAATACAAAAAAAATTGTGTTGATGCATTTTATTCATACCATACATGAATATATCACACATTCACTTAAACTAAGATATTTTCTGTGCTGAATAATTTGTGGTTCCAGAATTCATTCATATATATGTATTTGTCATTACTTAATTAATACAATATTTTGTTTTTAGTAGTACACTTTACAGTCCAAGGATTATTTTTCAGAGCTTAGTTACGATTCCAATTTCAGATAAGGCTCTGGTTTCAGATAAGATTCCAATTTGGACATTAATGCCTTGCAGATTTCACATTCCATTTAGACCTGGAGGATAATAGACAAATAATACAAACAAGGATGAACTGGCCTTGCTGCCAATCGAAACGTTTACAAATTGATAACACACTAGCTTGCAAATTCTACTTAACATTAAAGATGAGCCTATAATTTTACCAAGTAGTGGAATTTGTGCCATGTGTAAGCAAACAGTTCAAATGAATATTGACCAGTCTGCCTACTAGGAATTCTTCTTTCACATACGATGGGACAAAGTGTAGCATCTCTAATACAAGTCTCAAAACTGGTACTCTTGCAACCTAATCTCCCCGCACATAGGGCTGGGTATAACATTTTTTCCCAACAAAGTTTTTTAAAGTTCATTTATTAGTATCACAAGTAGGCTTACATTAACACTACAATGAAGTGGCTGTGAAAATTCCCAAAGATGCCACACTCCAGCACCTGTTTGGTTACACTGAGAGAGAATTTAGCATGGCCAAGGCACCTAACCAATACGTCTTTTGGACTGTTGGAGGAAACCGGAGTACCCGGAGGAAACCCACACAAACATGGGGAGAACGTGCGGACTCCGCACAGACGGTGACCCAAGCCAGGGTCCCTAGCTCTGTAAGGCACCAGTGTTAATCATTGTGCCACCATGCCACCCCTGAAAGTGGGCCTTGTAAAAGGCAACAGGTCGTCTTCCTGCCACCTACCCACTCACACCCAACCTGTCTGGAATTTTATGGGGGGGTGGGGGGCCCGGGGGGAGGGGGGGGGGGGGGGCACCCTCAGGCCTATTGAAGCCTTTAAGTGGCCAATTAATGGTCACTTAAGGGGCTTATTTCACCACTTGTAGTGGGAGGGTGCGGGAGGCATTAGCTGCATGGACTGGTGTTAGGCAAGGCGGAGACATCCTTTGCTTGTCTCGTGGCCCTAACGGAGACCTTACCCCTCCCCCCTCCACTTCATCCTTCCAAACATCATTCTCCCCTTTCACCATATTCCCCGGCTCCCCCCCTCCCCCCAACCCATCTGCTTTTCTGCTGACCTCTTGAACCTGGTCTCCCACCCCTGCATCCCTTGCTAAGTCCCCTGACCCTAGACCTAACTGGCCTCCTTGATTGAGTGGGATTGCTTGCCTGTGGTCTCAGCAGTGGCCACAACCCTGGACTGATGTAAAATAAAGTAAAGTTTATTTATGATGCTCTGAGACCTCTGGCCATCTGATAGGCTGGCAGTTCTATAGGAAGGGACCTCTTCCCAAGAAAGGGTCAGAAATCTTGCCTTAAATCAATTAATGTTGATTGGCAGCCATTGGGATTGTGGGTTGGACCCAAGGCCACATATTTTAAGCAGGCGGAGAGAGGGGCGTAGAGATGGGGGGGTGCAGGAGCACAGCACCCTGAAAACTCCATCCCATTATGCTGCAGAAATCATCACTAATTTCAGATGCAACACCAGCTATTTATGCCATAACAGATCACTCAGTACGCAGTGACCCTGCAGACAAATCCTTCACTTGTCTATTTGTTGAGCAGTTCATAGCTTCTTAAGCAGTCCTCTATCATCTCAAAGTGGATTATTTGTCACTTATTATTTTGCCAAACTAGAGAAATAGAACAATCTTTTTCTACATAAACAGAACAATTATACTTGAAAAATATCTAATGGCATCTAAACTCTGAGTGACAGACACATTCCTATCCTGCAGCATTAAATATTAAAATGTTGATGCCGTAAAATGTATTTTTAGTATATTTCTGATGTTTGTCTCACACATGCCTCTGATGACAAGGTGTTAATGCCGCATCATTAAATATGACAAGGCTTGAAATCTGTTAATTTATTTGGAGACCCTGGCAGTGTTTTATTCTGTCGCTTGCAGAATGCACTTTTATATTTTTCATCAATCTTTTATTTTTTTCCGCATCATTCTGCTCCAGATGTAAGAGCCATAAAGAGTCAGTGCTGCAGAATCATCAAGGACTTCCAGAGTCAGTGCTGATCAGTGACTTGGCCAGCTTCCCTACGGCAAGATATACATAATGGGAAGCCCCATTAGATGAAAACTGACAAAAGCTCTTTGCACATATTAGTCGGAAAAAAACATTATTAACACAATTTTCAACTTTGAATTTAGATCATTATTTGCAACAATATTTTCTTCCAGAGGATAATGGTGTTCTGCATTGCTTATGACATTAAAGTACCGTTTAACTATTGCAGAACTGAACTATTATCACAGCTTTCAAATTTGCATTGGGTTTCTACGAGAGCATGACTGTGATTTTCTTTTTCTGTCTGTGGTGTGGTTTAGCAAACTTTTTGATTTGATTTCATTTATTATTGTCACATGTACTGGGATGCAGTGAAAAATATTGTTTCTTGCGCTCTATACGGACAAAGCATACTGTTCATAGAGTACATAGGGGAGAAGGAAAGGAGAGAATATGGTTTTACAATCATAGCTAGGGTGTAGAGAAAGATCAACTTAATATATGGTAGGCCCATTCAAACGTCTGATGGCAGCAAGGAAGAAGCTGTTCTTGAGTCGGTTGGTATGTGATCTCAGATTTTTGTATCTTTTTCGCAATGGAAGAAGGTGGAAGAGAGAATGTCTGGGGTGTGTCAGGGTCCTTGATTATGCTGGCTACTTTCTTAGGAAGTACAGACGGAGTCAATGGATGAGAGGCTGGTTTGCATGATGGACTGGGCAACATTCACAACCCTTTGTAGTTTCTTGCGGTCTTGGTCAGAGCAGGAGCTGCGATACATCCAGAGAGGATGTTTTCTATGGCCCTCACTGAATGGGGAGAGGCAATGGCCCAGTGGTATTATCGTTCGACTATTAATCCAGAAACTCAGCTAATGTTCTGGGGACCCGGGTTCAAATCCCACCATGGCAGATGGTGGGATTTAAATTCAATAAAAAATATCTGGAATTAAGAATCTACTGATAACCATAAAACCACTGCTGATTGTCGGAAATATCCACCTGGACTAATGTCCTTTAGGGAAGAAAATCTGCCATTCTTACCTGGTCTGGCCGACATGTGACTCCAGCGCCATAGCAATGTGATTGACTCAACTGCCCTCCAAGGGCAACTAGGGATGGGCAATAAATGCTGGCCAGCCAGTGACGCCCATGTCCCACGAATGAATAAAAAAAAGTGAATGGATCCCAATACATCTGAAATCTTCAGTGTAAAATTGCTACCATGGGAGCGACTTAATTTCCCCTCGGGAGCAGACTGGGAAGCAATGGTGTGTTTATAATTAGGAAGAGAGGTGAGTAATCTGAGTGTCCATCATCATCCCAGCTCTAAAATAAAAGCAAAATGTTGCAGGTGCCAGAAATCTGAAATAAGAACAGAATGTGCTGGAAAAGCTCAGCAGGTCTGGCAGCATCTGAAGAGAGAGATAAGAGTTAATGTCTTGAGTCCAATATGATACTGAATCATTCAGACTTCAAACGTTTACTCTGTTTCTCTCTTCATAGATGCTGCCAGACCTGCTGAGCTTTACCAGCATTGTTTGGTTTTATTTCAGCCTTTCCAGCTCTGCCTGCCCCAGACAGGGACAGGAGAGGTCAAGGATGGCATTTCTGCCTGGTGATCAGTTGAGCTCCTTAATGTTCACTTAGGGCAGCTCTTTCTACCACCAGTCGCATTCTAACAGCACTCAGGAGGCCTTAGGCCATGTAGAGAGGCTACGCAGTAAAAACCAATGGCATCAAAGAACAAAGAACAAAGAACAGTACAGCACAGGAAACAGGCCCTTCGGCCCTCCAGGCCTGTGCCGCTCCTTGGTCCAACTAGACCAATCGTTTGTATCCCTCCATTCCCAGGCTGCTCATGTGACTATCCAGGTAAGTCTTAAACGATGTCAGCGTGCCTGCCTCCACCACCCTACTTGGCAGCGCATTCCAGGCCCCCACCACCCTCTGTGTAAAAAACGTCCCTCTGATATCTGAGTTATACTTCGCCCCTCTCAGCTTGAGCCCGTGACCCCTCGTGATCGTCACCTCCGTCCTGGGAAAAAGCTTCCCACTGTTCACCCTATCTATACCCTTCATAATCTTGTACACCTCTACTAGATCTCCCCTCATTCTCCGTCTTTCCAAGGAGAACAACCCCAGTCTACCCAATCTCTCCTCATAGCTAAGACCCTCCATACCAGGCAACATCCTGGTAAACCTTCTCTGCACTCTCTCTAACGCCTCCACGTCCTTCTGGTAGTGCGGCGACCAGAACTGGACGCAGTACTCCAAATGTGGCCTAACCAGCGTTCTATACAGCTGCATCATCAGACTCCAGCTTTTATACTCTATACCCCGTCCTATAAAGGCAAGCATACCATATGCCTTCTTCACCACCTTCTCCACCTGTGTTGCCACCTTCAAGGATTTGTGGACTTGCACACCTAGGTCCCTCTGTGTTTCTATACTCCTGATGACTCTGCCATTTATTGTATGACTCCTCCCTGCATTATTTCTTCCAAAATGCATCACTTCGCATTTATCCGGATTAAACTCCATCTGCCACCTCTCCGCCCAATTTTCCAGCCTATCTATATCCTGCTGTATTGGCCGACAATGCTCTTCGCTATCCGCAAGTCCAGCCATCTTCGTGTCATCCGCAAACTTTGCTGATTACACCAGTTACACCTTCTTCCAAATCATTTATATATATCACAAATAGCAGAGGTCCCAGTACAGAGCCCTGCGGAACACCACTGGTCACAGACCTCCAGCCGGAAAAAGACCCTTCGACCACTACCCTCTGTCTCCTATGGCCAAGCCAGTTCTCCACCCATCTAGCCACTTCTCCTTGTATCCCATGAGCCTTAACCTTCTTAACCAACCTGCCATGTGGGACTTTGTCAAATGCCTTACTGAAATCCATATAGACGACATCCACAGCCCTTCCTTCATCAACCGTTTTTGTCACTTCCTCAAAAAGCTCCACCAAATTTGTAAGGCACGACCTCCCTCTTACAAAACCATGCTGTCTGTCACTAATGAGATTGTTCCGTTCTAAATGCACATACATCCTGTCTCTAAGAATCCTCTCCAACAACTTCCCTACCATCCTTCTAGGCTTGAGGATTATAGCCCTCCTGATTGGCCTTGTGAGGGCCGCCAAGATGGAAGACCCCACATTTGGCCTCACAATCGATCACACACACCCCCCCTTTCACCTCGCTGGATCCTGCCTGAATGGCCCCAGTCAGTGTGTGCCACATGCTTACTTACTGTCCACAGTAACTGCTCTCGAGTCTGCTGCAGTTCCAGGAGTGGCCACCGCTCCCAGTGATGCTGCTGAGACTGAGGAGCTGCAGGCCCTCTGATTGGCCAGTAGATCATGGCAGCAGAATGTCTCCCCTACAAGACACAGAAATTCTGAGGGCAGGCAATTAACTGCTTGATTGACATTAAATTCCATTGGGCGTCTGAAAATGGTCATGCCAGGGTTAGCCCTAGCTATAGACTAAACTTACTTTGCTGGAAACTGTTTTGCTGGGTTTACTGCGGCAATCTCACAACTCACCAATTCTGAGTCCTGCTTCTGGGAGTCAATGTCAGGCCACGTATATAGGGCCGAGAGTACAAATACTCCAGAACTCCAAATAGTCTCTTGTTTCAGCCCCAAAAACCCTCTGATTATGTCTCTCTGCATTTTTTTTCTTGCTGTCATTATTTACCTGTCTTTTATGGCCTTCTCTTTCTCATTATTTTCTCTGATTTCTCTCAATAACGTGCTATATCAAGACAAGAGAGATTAAAAGTTGTGACCAAAACTTTAGACAAGGGCTAGGGTTTTGAAGATTTTAAAGGGAAGAAAGGAAGCTGATGAAATGGATGAAGAGACTGGTGGGGTGAATGAAGGTATGATGCATAAGAGGCTGGAGTCAGAGAAATGGAGAGTGTTGGAAAGATGTAGTATTGGAAGAAAAGGTGATGGACACAGGAACAAAGGAATAGTAAGCTATTGAGCTCCTTGTGCCCACTCTATCATTCACTTAGGTATTGATTGATCCCTACCTCAAATCCATTTACTTTCCTTGTTTTGTATCCCTTCATGCTCTTACCTAACAAAAATCTATCAATCTCAGTCTTAAAGATTTTAATTGAGCTCGCATCTGCAACCTTTTTGGGAGTGAGTTCCAGGCTCACACTGCCTTTTGTGTATAAAGTGCTTCCTCCTAAATAGCCCAGCTACTTAAGATAATGCCTTTGCATTCTAGCTTCTCCCATCAGCGGAAATAGCTTTCCGAGATGTTTACTACTGAGTTCCTTAATCATTTGTACTACCACTGTTCGATCGCCCCTCAATCCTGTAAATTTAGAGCAGATACATGCCAAATTTACGCAACCTGTCACGGTCACTTGGCCCTTTATTCTGACGAATCTATGCTGTGCCCTTTCCAATATAAAGTCCAATTGATCTTTTTGAGATACCTACAGAAAACACTGGAGACACTCAACAGGTCAGACAACATTATGTGGTGAGAGAAAGAGGGAGTTAGCATTTCAGTCTGCAGATCTTCCACCTTTTTTTTAAGGCTTCACACGCAAAACTGAATGTAGTACTCCCGCTGGGGATCTGACAAAGGCACCATACAACTAAAGCACCACTTTCTCTCTTTTTGTACTTCAATTCCTTTGAGATAAAGGCAAACATTTCACGAGCCATTTTAATTACTTTTATACCTTCACATTAGATTTATGTGATTTGTGCACATTCACTTAAATCCCTTTGTAGCTCCAAAATCATCTTTCATGATTCAGAAAAAAAAATCAGACTTTCCCTTGCTCAGATCCAAATTGCTTACACTTCTCCACATTGAATTACCTCACTCACAGCCATCTGTGTCCCATTGTAACATTCTACACCCATCCACACACTGTGCCTCCCAAACTACATTTTCAACTTGGGTAGTCAACTCTGTATACCTTCAACTATAGAACATAGAACAGTACAGCACAGAACAGGCCCTTTGGCCCACGATGTTGTGCCGAGCTTTATCTGAAATCAAGATCAAGCTATCCCACTCCCTATCATCCTGGTGTGCTCCATGTGCCTATCCAATAACCGCTTAAATGATCCTAAAGTGTCTGACTCCACTATCACTGCAGGCAGTCCATTCCACACCCCAACCACTCTCTGCGTAAGGAACCTACCTCTGATATCCTTCCTATATCTCCCACCATGAACCCTATAGTTATGCCCCCTTGTAATAGCTCCATCCACCCGAGGAAATAGTCTTTGAACGTTCACTCTATCTATCCCCTTCATCATTTTATAAACCTCTATTAAGTCTCCCCTCAGCCTCCTCCGCTCCAGAGAGAACAGCCCTAGCTCCCTCAACCTTTCCTCATAAAACCTACCTTCCAAACCAGGCAGCATCCTGGTAAATCTCCTCTGCACTCTTTCCAGTGCTTCCACATCCTTCTTATAGTGAGGTGACCAGAACTGCACACAATATTCCAAATGTGGTCTCACCAAGGTCCTGTACAGTTGCAGCATAACCCCACGGCTCTTAAACTCCAACCCCCTGTTAATAAAAGCTAACACACTATAGGCCTTCTTCACAGCTCTATCCACTTGAGTGGCAACCTTTAGAGATCTGTGGATATGGACCCCAAGATCTCTCTGTTCCTCCACAGTCTTCAGAACCCTACCTTTGACCCTGTAATCCACATTTAAATTTGTCCTACCAAAATGAATCACCTCACATTTATCAGGGTTAAACTCCACTTGCCATTTTTCAGCCCAGCTTTGCATCCTATCTATGTCTCTTTGCAGCCTACAACAGCCCTCCACCTCATCCACTACTCCACCAATCTTGGTGTCATCAGCAAATTTACTGATCCACCCTTCAGCCCCCTCCTCTAAGTCATTAATAAAAATCACAAAGAGCAGAGGACCAAGCACTGATCCCTGTGGCACTCCGCTAGCAACCTGCCTCCAGTCCGAAAATTTTCCATCCACCACCACCCTCTGTCTTCGATCAGATAGCCAGTTACCTATCCAATCGGCCAACTTTCCCTCTATCCCACACCTCCTTGCTTTCATCATAAGCCAACCATGGGGGACCTTATCAAACGCCTTACTAAAATCCATGTATATGACATCAACTGCCCTACCTTCATCAACACACTTAGTTACCTCCTCAAAAAATCCAATCAAATTTGTGAGGCACGACTTGCCCTTCACGAATCCGTGCTGACTATCCCGGATTAATCCGCATCTTTCTAAATGGTCGTAAATCCCATCCCTAAGGACCCTTTCCATCAATTTACCAACTTTGTCATAAATATATATATTAAAAAGCTGCAACCCTAGTACATATCCTTGTGAAACACCAATTTGCAGATCCTGCAAGAAAACACTCTTTTTAACCTTATATTCTGCCAGCTAAGTACTTGCTAAAAGTTTAAAAAAAGTTTATTTATTAGTCCCAAGTAAAGCTTACATTAACTCTGCAATGAAATTATTGTGAAATTCCCCTAGTTGCCACAAACCGGTGCCTGTTCGGGTCAAAGCACCTAGCCAGTACGTCTTTCAGACTGTGGGAGGAAACCGGAGCACCCGGAGGAAACCCACGCAGACACGGGGAGAATGTGCAAACTCCACACCGAGTGACACAAGCTGAGAATCGAACCTGGGTGTCTGGCGCTGTGAAACAGCATTGCTAACCACTGTGCTACCGCGCTAATCGATATTGTAAGCAACTCTCCAATTCTGCACATGCTGGTTTGAGTCATACCGAGCATAGCTGCGGTTGTTGAAGATCAATCATCTCAATCCCAGGACATCATTGCAGGAGTTCCTCAGGGTAGTATCATAAGCCTAACCAACTTCAACTGCTTCATCAATGACCTTCCCTCCATCATAAGGTTACAAGTGGGGATGTTCGCTGATGACTGCAAAATGTTCATCAACATTCCTGACTCCTCAGATAAGGAAGCAGTTCAAGTCCAAATGCATCAAGCCCTGGACAATGTTTCAGCTTGGGCTTACAAGTGTCAAGTAACTTGCATGCCACACAAGTGCCAGACAATGACCATCTCCAACTAGAGAGAATATAATCATTGCCTCTTGACATTCAACAGCATTACCATCACTGAATCCCCCACTACTAACATCCTGGGAGTTACCATAAACCATGAACTACAAGAACAGGTCCAGGCTTGGAATCATGTGGCAATTAACACAAGTTTGGACTGCCCCAATCCTGTCCACCATCTACTAAGCATAAGTGTGGTGCTATAAAACCACTTGCCTGGATGAGTGCTCCATCACTCAAGAAGCTGAATTCCATCCAGGACAAAGCAGTCCAGTTAATTGGCACCCGATCAGCAAATAGATAGAGAATCTGGTGAACTGGTGCGACAACAATAATCTCTCCCTCAATGTCAGCAAAACGAAGGAGATAGTCATCGACTTCAGGAAGTGTAGTGGAGGGCATGCCCCTGTTGACATCAATGGGAACAAACGGGAAATGGCCGAGAGCTTCAAGTTTTTCGGTGTCCAGATCACCAACAACCTGTCCTGGTCCCTCGATGCTGACACTATAGTTAAGAAAGCCCACCAACATCTCTACTTTCTCAGGAGACTAAGGAAATTTGGCATATCTGCTACAACTCTCACCAACTTTTACAGATGCACCATAGAAAACATTCTTTCTGGTTGTATCACAGCTTGGTATGGTTCCTGCTCTGCCCAAGCCCGCAAGAAACTGAATGAAGCCCAGTCCATCACTCAAACCAGTCTCCCATCCATTGACACTGTCTACACTTCCTGCTGCCTCAGAAAAACAGCCAGCATAATCAAGGACCCCATGCACCCCAGACATACTGTCTTCCACCTTCTTCCGTCGGGAAAAAGATACAAAAGTCTGAGGTCATGTACCAACCGACTCACAGCTTCTTCCCTGCTGCTGTCAGACTTTTGAATGGACCTACCTTGCATTAAGTTGATCTTTCTCTAGACCGTAGTTATGACTGTAAACGACATTCTCCACTCTCTCCTTTCTTTTTCTATGTACGGTATGCTCTGAATGTATAGCGCACAAGAAACAATACTTTTTATTGCATACTAATACATGTGACAATAATAAATCAAATCAAATCAAAGCAAACCAAAACATTCACTTCCTTCACCACGGGGACACAGTGGCAGAAGCGCACACCATCCACAAGATGCACTGCAGGATCACACCTCGGCTCCTGAGGCAGCACCTTCCAAACCCATGAACACTACCATCTAGAAGGACAAGGGTGGTAGACATGTGGGAACACCACCACCCAGATGTTCCCCTCCAAGTCATTGACTAACCTGACTTGGAAATATATCATTGTTCAATCACTGCCACTGGGTCAAAGGGACCAATGCACAAATCTCAATATGGTCAGAGATTCTCACAAGAGGGGCAATAATGTAATTTGCGCCAGGAAGAACTAATTTTGGAATTCCCCGCCTCCGGCCAGTGATGTGCGAGAACCAAATCAGGATCTGTTTTAAGCAGGATTCACCTGACTCCTGAAATTCATACACCCACCAGCGATGAAGCCACCAGGAATCACTACTGCTTTCTACAAAACGGGGACTGGGTCTGGAATTCTCCGGTCTCGCATGCCCCACTACTGCTAGGGGGTGTGAGGAGGGCGGGGGGGGGGGAGGGTGGGCGGCGGGGGGGTGGGGGGGGGAGGGTGGGGGGATGGGGATGGGGGTGCTTTTGGTGTCCCCATAGTGGGGTGCCATTCAATTGTAGCGGGGGGGAGGTGGTTGTTACTGATGAGTAGGAGGGCCTTTTAAAGGGCACCCCAATCTCTCAGGAGCTGGTCTTGCACACCTCTTTCATGGTACAAATCACTTCAACCTCCAAAATATTGCCTGATTGTGGGTGGATTGTGATTGGAGTCATGCCAACCCACCCAGCGGGAATCACACAACATATCCCACTGGAGACCACACTTTGAAATCTTTTGGGAGAATTGCAACCAAAATCTTTAAACTCCCTCCATAACAGTACTCTGGCTGTACCTACACCACATGGACTGGAGCAGTTCACGAAGACAGCTTACATAGAAACATAGAAACTCAAAGCAGGAGTAGGCCCTTTGAGTCTGCTCCATCATTCATTTTGATCATGGTTGATCATCGAATTCAATATCCTGATCCCCCCTTCCCCCCATATCTCTTTATCTCTTTAGCCCCAAGAGCTATATCTAATTTGTTCTTGAAATCAAACAATGTTTTGGCCTCAACTATTTTCTATGGTAGTAAATTCCACGCATTCACCACCCTTTGGGTGGAGAAATTTCTCCTCACCTTAGTTCCAAAAGGTTTACCTCTTCTCCTCAAACTGTGACCCCTAGTTCTGGATTCCCGCACCATTGGGAACATTCTTTCTGAATCTATCCTTTCCAACCCTGTTAGAGTTTTATACGTTTCTATGAGATCCCCTCTCACTCTTCTAAACTCCAGTGACTATAGTCCTAACCAATTTAGTCTCTCATCATATGACAGACCTGCCATCCCAGGAATCCGCCTGGTAAACCTGTATGCAAAAATGGGGCGGCATGGTGGCACAATGGTTAGCACTGCTGCCTCACAGCGCCAGGGACCCAGGTTCAATTCCCAGCTTGGGTCACTATCTGTGTGGAGTCTGTATGTTCTCCCTGTGTCTGCACATGTTTTCTCCACACAGTCTGAAAGATGTGTTGGCCATGCTAAATTCTCCCTCAGTGTAACCGAACAGGTGGCAACTAGAGGACTTCCACAGTCACTTCATTGCAGTGTTAATATAAGCCGACTCATGAGACTAATAAATAAACCTTTGAAACTTGATTATACTGCATCTGCCATGCATATGCCCTCACACTCAGCCTGTCCAAATCACACTGAAGCATTTCTGCATCCTCCTCATAGCTCACCCTCCCACCTTACTTTGTATTATCTGCAAACCTGGACCTTCTCAAGAGTATTTAGGCATGGGCAATAAATGCTGGCCAGCCAGCAATGCCCACACCCATAAATGAATTTTTGCTAATCATCTCTTTTGTGGAACCATATCAAATACATTCAGGGAGTCCACATAGGCAGAATCCATCAACATCGGCTTACCTTCATGGTGATGACAA
Organism: Mustelus asterias; assembly: GCF_964213995.1. Lineage (NCBI taxonomy): Eukaryota > Metazoa > Chordata > Chondrichthyes > Carcharhiniformes > Triakidae > Mustelus > Mustelus asterias. The sequence goes on along the minus strand of NC_135801.1, from coordinate 154,010,607 downwards.
TGAAAGGTATAGATGGACAATTTTTAAAGTGCAACTTCAGGCTTGCAAGAAAGTAGAATAGGTAGTGAGTATGATTTGATAGGATGGATTTATCTCAAGCCAATAAAAAGGCCAGCAGCAAAGACCAGCTTCTTTTTACATCCACAAAACATGACTTTTCCATCAGGATAAATCCAAACAAAAACAAAACTATCCAAGTGTAATAACAGTTCTTGTATGTTCCTTTTATTTGTTGTCTAAAACTTCTCTGTTAAAAACACAAAGGCTGAAAATTGACATTTTTATAATTAAGTTTAATCATGTTATCCTTTTTGCGTTCTCTACCAGAAGGCAGGTCTGACCCACAGCACCACGACCTCCATCCACAGATAGGGAAAGGAGACATATCACAAATCTACCCTCACCAGAACAGGGATCGAATCCTGTGCTGTAGGCACCAATCTGATCTACACTGCTCTCCAATGAAACAGGTAGCCCTCCTGCATTGGTCCGATTTGCCTTTTGACTAAGATCAAATGTCAGTTCAAGCCCAAGATGGGGTGCAATGCCTTATCTTGTCAGCTTGGACCTTGTTTGTCTCTCTTGTGAGGACCTTGAATTGGATTCAATTGGAATTTGAATTTGGTTTTCAGAGCAAGCAAGGAATGGATTCAGGTCTGGGCGGCGCAAAGAACAAAGAACAGTACAGGACAGGAAACAGGCCCTTCGGCCCTCCAAGCCTGTGCCGCTCCTTGGTCCAACTAGACCAATCGTTTGTATCCCTCCATTCCCAGGCTGCTCATGTGACTATCCAGGTAAGTCTTAAATGATGTCAGCGTGCCTGCCTCCACCACTCTACTTGGCAGCGCATTCCAGGCCCCCACCACCCTCTGTGTAAAAAACGTCCCTCTGATATCTGAGTTATACTTCGCCCCTCTCACCTTGAGCCCGTGACCCCTCGTGATCGTCACCTCCGACCTGGGAAAAAGCTTCCCACTGTTCACCCTATCTATATACCCTTCATAATCTTGTACACCTCTATTAGATCTCCCCTCATTCTCCGTCTTTCCAAGGAGAACAACCCCAGTCTACCCAATCTCTCCTCATAGCTAAGACCCTCCATACCAGGCAACATCCTGGTAAACCTTCTCTGCACTCTCTCTAATGCCTCCATGTCCTTCTGGTAGTGCGGCGACCAGAACTGGACGCAGTACTCTAAATGTGGCCTAACCAGCGTTCTATACAGCTGCATCATCAGACTCCAGCTTTTATACTCTATACCCCGTCCTATAAAGGCAAGCATACCATATGCCTTCTTCACCACCTTCTCCACCTGTGTTGCCACCTTCAAGGATTTGTGGACTTGCACACCTAGGTCCCTCTGTGTTTCTATACTCCTGATGGCTCTGCCATTTATTGTATAACTCCTCCCTACATTATTTCTTCCAAAATGCATCACTTCGCATTTATCCGGATTAAACTCCATCTGCCACCTCTCCGCCCAATTTTCCAGCCTATCTATATCCTGCTGTATTGCCCGACAATGCTCTTCGCTATCCGCAAGTCCAGCCATCTTCGTGTCATCCGCAAACTTGCTGATTACACCAGTTACACCTTCTTCCAAATCATTTATATATATCACAAATAGCAGAGGTCCCAGTACAGAGCCCTGCGGAACACCACTGGTCACAGACCTCCAGCCGGAAAAAGACCCTTCGACCACTACCCTCTGTCTCCTATGGCCAAGCCAGTTCTCCACCCATCTAGCCACTTCTCCTTGTATCCCATGAGCCTTAACCTTCTTAACCAACCTGCCATGTGGGACTTTGTCAAATGCCTTACTGAAATCCATATAGACGACATCCACGGCCCTTCCTTCATCAACCGTTTTTGTCACTTCCTCAAAAAACTCCACCAAATTTGTAAGGCACGACCTCCCTCTTACAAAACCATGCTGTCTGTCACTAATGAGATTGTTCCGTTCTAAATGCACAAACATCCTGTCTCTAAGAATCCGCTCCAACAACTTCCCTACCATGGACGTCAAGCTCACCGGCCTATAATTTCCTGGGTTATCCCTGCTACCCTTCTTAAACAACGGGACCACATTCGCTATCCTCCAATCCTCAGGGACCTCACCCGTGTCCAAAGAAGCGACAAAGATTTCTGTCAGAGGCCCAGCAATTTCATCTCTCGTTTCAGAAAGGATGAATTCAACAAGAGAAGGTTAGACTAGTTTCTTCATGCCAAGTCAAAGCTTTGCTTTGTAAGGCTATGGAATTACTCATTGATACAATGCAGTTACACAGTGGTGAGCACTGTTGCCTCACAGCGTCAGGGACCCAGGTTCGATTCTCAGCTTGGGTCATTGCCTGTGTGGAGTTTGCACACTCTCCCTGTGTCTGCGTGGGTTTCCTCCGGGTGCCCCGGTTTCCTCCCACATTCTGAAAGACGTGCTGGTTCGGTGCATTGACCCGAACAACGCCGGAATGTAGAAACTAGGGGAATTTCACAGTAACTTCAGTGCAGTATTAATGTAAGCCTTACATTAATAAATACATTTTAACTTTAACTTTTGGTCCACTCTGAGCATTGGCTAGGTAACTTTAAATCCCTGATTCTTCCTCAAACCTTAACTGATCTCACTACTCGATTCCGCCACAACACCCCAAATTCTCTTGAAGCCCCCTCTGAGTCGACCTGACCCGACTTCAGCACCCTACCCACCTTCTCCTCAATCCATCTGCCACCCTACTCCCTTTGTCCATTCATCCCAGTCGCCTATTACCCTCCCCCTTATCATTTCCCTCACTCACTTTATCCGCTTACCCACATTCAAGCACTTACTCAGAAACTCATACACTAACGCTGTTTAAATGTCCTAAAATTTTAGTTTGTTAGTGGATGCTTAATTTGGCAGCGAGTACCATAAAAGGGAGACATGGCTTATCTCCCCCTCGTGATCTAGTACTATGAGTGCTTTCAGGTATGCTCTACATTTCTGGCGAAGCTGAGATCGGAAGTGGTGGCCAGAAGTGCAGAGGTCTGCCTTAGCACAGAAAACTAGCAACAACAATCCAACGGTGATTGGCATTCCTTGGAAGATTTGGCCTGTGATGTCAAAATCAGTGCCTGTTACATGCAAGACTTTAAACGGCACAGATTTCTCTAATTCCATATTAAGTAGATGATATGAACTGAGTGAATTGGACAAAATAAAAAAAAAGTTGCTGGACCATTCAGTAATAAAAGTATAGTTCTATAATTGAGCCATCATGAGCAATGGAGGGTATTGCGAATTCCATTTAAGATTGGGTGCAATGTTCTGAATAATGGAATGACTCATTTCAGTCTCCAGTTTTATTGATCTCGCATGTATTGTATAAATATCATTTCAAGCCTCCAAAGTTTCTGCAGGCTTAAATACTCTGAAATCTATCTCGATAGATAAATTTATGATCAATTTTCGAAGGAGATGTGTTTCAGAAAGGATGAATTCAGCAAGAGAAGGTTAGACTAGTTTCTTCATGCCAAGTCAAAGCTTTGCTTTGTAAGGCTATGGAATTACTCATTGATACAATGCATGGATCAAATTTCTACAAATAATAGGAATAACATTGAACTAGAGTGGTTCCGAAAGAGAACAACCACACTCTCAGAGAAATTTGGAAGGAATAATAAATGCTGGCTTTGCTGAACAAGGCAGAGCCTAAGAATGAATCTAAAAACATCAATGTGGAACATTTTTCCTAACCCTAGGTTGACCTATTCAATAGTTTATTTGTACCTTTTTGTGTGATGTTTCTGCATTCTTCCTTAGGGAAGAAAAATTGCCAATTGCCTGATCTTAGTTAACAGTTACTCCACTACTCCTAATCCTGAGGTTATTAACTTTAAGATTCTACTTCTTAATCTACTTTCACATTACAAGATGGGGGATGATGGGGAGTGGGGACAAATTATTCGTCCCCTCCTCCCATGACGAGAGTCACTGTTGTCTGACCGACCTAAAAAATGCAATACATTGCCGGCCAAAACAAGCATTTTTAAATTCATTCAAGGGATGTGGGCTTCGTTGGCTAGGCCAGCAGTTATTTTCCATCCCTAATTGATCTTGAGAAGGTGGTGGTGAGCTGCTTTCTTCATAAGCTCGGTAAGAAGTCTCACAACACCAGGTTAAAGTCCAACAGGTTTATTTGGTAGCAAATACCATAAGCTTTCGGAGCACTGCTCCTTCGTCAGATGGAGTGGAAATGGAGTGGCATCTCCACATCGTTCTCCAGAAGCTGCAGCCCATTAGGTCTGGGTACACCTACGGTGCTGATAAGGAGGGAGTTCCCGGCTCTTAATTCAGCAACAGTGAAGGAACGGTGATGTATGTGTACATAATGTGGAGAATCGGGGTTACTGGGACTCCGGGTTTATACTCTGTACTAGGAAGTAAGTACCTGTCTGAGTGTTCTGAATGTAAATAAATTAAAGTAAAAATGTATTAAAGTTAAAGTTTATTTATTAGTCACAAGTAAGGCTTACATTAACACTGCAATGACGCTTCCCCTAGTTAATCTAAATTTGGTGAAGGGACACCAGTCTTGGAGGAGTTATTTCACCTCCCTAACAGCACTGTGGGTGTACCTACACGGATGGACTGCAGTAGTTCTAAAAGGCAGCTCAACACCAGCCTTCTAGGGCAATTTGCGATGGCCAATAGATTCTGGCCTAGCCAGCGATGCCAATATCCCATGAGCAACTAAATAAACCTGATAATTATTTTAGCAAGATTCTATTACCTTAATTAGAACTTTACGATGAGATATCAGTAGGGGAATCATTCAAGTGTCAATAGGTACAACACATGAGTTATGGTAGAACGTTATGCTATCCTAACAATCAGGTCAGAATGGTCATCACTGATCTTCAAGGAGATCTGATTGTCTACATCCTTGAGCTGGAGGCCGATGATAAAAAGGAACAAACTAATGTATTGAACAGACTGGGGAGGTTATTAATCTGTTGAGATAACTGTGTTGTTTTTCTTCTCTTTCCTTTCCAGTTAGCACTGCCCCTTCACCACCACCCCCTGCAATCTCCCATATCCCATGAATGTGTGAACCCTAGCTGAGATATTCCAGGTTGCAAACACTATAATGATAATTGTCAGGTTTACCCATCGATAGTTGTAGATTAGTGTTCAGTGCAGCATTACTTTCTATCATGGGTAACTTCAGACAATATGCCAGTGAAGGAAGCATTGTAATGCTAGCCATTGCTGGGACCCAAACTCAGATTTTCAATTTAACAGACCAGTATTCTAGTATTGTCTGGACTGTTTCTCGAATAATATTATTCCAGAGTAACATATAAAGCTTATGTCCATTATTTGACAAATAAATATAATTGGATGTTTTCTGTCTAGAGAATGTAATGCATTATGTATAATTCCAAATGTGCGAAAAACTTGTGTGCAGCATTTAATTGGACTATTCAAACCATGACCTTGTTAGATTTATTCACAGAGTTTCCTGTTTTCTTATGCACAACAATATATTAATATGTACAGATAAAATGGGGCTATGGCTACACTGGACATGGGAGTACAAATCTGTTCACTTAATGAGATTCTGATACAGCAGAAAGCAGAGTACAGAGGATAAACAATTTATTATCACAACAGGACTTTTATACTGCAAATCCAGATATGCGTGTGCGTCTTTAGCAATTATATTTGTCAAACCGCAAGTCCATTGTAAACTGACACATCTTGGATTCAACTCCAGTCGTTTGCTTTCAAGCATCAATTTCACAATGCAATTCTTATAATCCGATGGAACTCTTCTTCACTGAATTGGCATCTATTCTCTCAATATCTGACGCAAGCCTGGTAGTGGGAGTCTCAACGGGGAGGTGATTAAAGCTAGCCTGCACCTGCAAGCAAAACCACTATTGTATGGCTGTCGATGCTTGGATGAAAACAAATATATGTGCCAATCCTATTACTTTCTCAGTATGCTCTCTTACTTGCAAAGGTGGCACAGTGGTTAACACTGCTGCCTCACAGCACCAGGGACCCTGGTTCGATTCCCGGCTTGGGTCACTGCCTGTGAAGAGTTTGCACGTTTTCCCTATGTCTGCGTGGGTTCCCTCTCTGTGCTCCGGTTTCCTCCCACAGCCTGAAAGACCAGGTGGTTAGGTGCATTGAGCTGAACAGGCGCTGGAGTGTGGCGACTGGGGGAGTTTCACAGTAACTTCATTGCAGTGTTAATGTAAGCCTAACTTGTGACAAATAAATAAACTTTAACTTTAACTTTTAAAGACAATACACAGCCATGGCAAATAATGGTTTGGGAGAGTGCGAGCAGACTATAAGTGCACACCAAAAGTAAACAATTGAAACTCCTCGGGAGAAACATAGGAGAGGCAGTTCAAAATGAACAAAGTGGAGGAGTTAAGCTGCCAAGAACAGATTGGTAAAAGACTCTGCCAAGGTAATAATAATCATGATGTGGAGATGCTGGCGTTGGACTGGGGTAAACACAGTTGTTGTGAGACTTCTTACTAGGTAATAATAGACACCTGAGTGAGTGAGGTTAAAAAATGCAACTCAGGCCTGGAGTTAAAGAAACTGCTCAGAAACTGGCTAATGTGTTAAAGTTAACTGCTCAATCTCTTTGATTATTATGTTCAGAAAACAAGATCAATTGAGAAACCTTCTAGATAAGAGCACCATTCACTTTCTTCATGGAATGTCATGTGTCTGTCTGACTGATGTGACATGTGTCACTTAAGAAGATATGAAAGGAACCAGTAACAATAAGGTTCAGTGTCGTAGCCATTTTAACATTCATAGATAATGTGGTGCTCTTTGTGATCATGACAGGCAACTCTTCGACAAGCAGTTGGCATAATTCCCCAATAACTTCCGAAAGAAGCATTGCCTTCTAAAATATTGTCAGGTTGAGAAAACCTAGGAAACATCAAATGAGGTCAGTTCCAATTATACTTATTTGTCAAACAATAGACATAAACCACATAGAGTCTCGGAGAATATTATGCTGAAACACTCCAGGGTCTACAATAGGCATCTATAGATGAATTTCAAATGCTTTCAATAATGGCTTACCATCATTCATTTTATTCTTCCTTCTGCCACATCGTCTTTATCCTCCTATTTGAAACAACAACAAAAAAAGTGATTCTCATTAAAAAATTGTCGCAACAGGAGTAGGCTGTTCATCCCCTCGTCATTCAATTAGATCGTAGCTCTTACATTAACTTCACCTATTCATAGAATTCTACAGTGCAGAAGGGGGCCATTCGACCCATCAAGTCTGCACGAATCACAATCCCACCCAGGCCCTATCCCCATAACCCCCATGCATTTACCCTATCTAGTCCCACTGACACTAAGGGGAAATTTAGCATAACCAATCCACCTAACTCACACATCTTTGGACTGTGGGAGGAAACCGGAGCACCCGGACGAAACTCACGCAGACACGGGAGAACTCGCAGACTTCACAGGCAAGCTGGGAATCGAACCCGGATCCCTGGTGCTGTGAGGCAGCAGTGCTAACCACTGTGCCACTGTGCTTCCCATCTATCATCTACTTCTGCCCGATATTCCTGGATGCTCTTAGGAAGGAAATTGAGATATGCTCAAAACAAAAGTAAAATCCCAGCCTGTAACATCATGAAACAGGTTGTAACTTCTGGAGTTCTTGATAACTAATATTGCTAAGTTTCTAACATCTTAATTGACATCGGTGAAATAATCTTCCTCTAGTTTAAGAAGTAAGAATCTTTCCCTGAGCAAATCTTCCAAGAGCGGGAGAGACGGCTGTGGCTGGTAGTGTACCAGTGATGGCGCCAGGAGGGATCGGCCGCAGACACGCAGCGGAACCCCCCCGACAGAGGATGAGACGTCACACCCCCTCTCCACCCCCCCCCCCAACCGAGGATGAGACGTCACACCCCCTCTCCTCCCACCCCCCCCCCCCCACCCCCCAGGGGTGAGACGTCACACCCACTCTCCTCCTCCCACCCTCCTCCCGCCCCGACCAGAGGATGACCTGGGTCAGAGAGCCGTTGCAGTCTCTGACCCCGCTCTTTGGAGGCTGCAGAGGCGACTTCAGACTTTTATTTTGCAGGTCGGTAACAGCGCGGACGCGGATTGGGCCAGAAGACGGTAAAGTGGGATTTGGTGGTAGAGTTGTGCGCGCGGTTCATTATAATCGATTTCACGCCTGAAAATGGGCGCAAAGTTTTGGTAAAATCAGGCCCTATATGTTTCTATGTAAGTTTCCATTTATCTTCCTAATCACGTCCTATCTTTTTGTGTACCATGATTTGTGATTCATGTGCCATGACATCCAGATCCCTGTGCACTTCAGAGTTCTGAAATTTGTCTCCATTTAAATAATATATGGCTTTTCTATTCTATTCTGCCAAAGTGGACAAATTCACATTTTCCACAAGTGAATGGCTTCCTGTACCACAGTGCCATGGTCAATTTACTCAGCCACCCTGCAGCCACCACCTTCATCCATACAGGCTACCAGAACCTTATATCTGTTGGACAATTGCAATTCCTTTTGGGTCCCCATACCTGCCTCACTCACAGTCACACCCTCTTGACCCTGATCAAATAAGAAGACCCTATCCTAAGGGGCATGAGTGGCTCCTGGAAGAAAGAGACCAGGTAATCATACAATCCTACAATGCAGAAAGAGGCCATTTTTCCCATCGAGTCTGCACCGACCACTATCCCACTTGGCCCTATCCTCATAACTCCATGCTTTTTCCCTAGCTAGTCCCCCTGACACTAAGGGGCAATTAAGCATGGCCAATCCACCTAACCCGCACATCTTTGGACTGTGGGAGGAAGCCAGAGCACCCGGACGAAACCCATGCAGACACGGGGCGAATGTGCAAACTCCACACAGACTGTGTCCCAAGCCGGGAATTGAACTCTGGTCTCTGACGTTGTGAGGCAGCAGTGCTAACCACTGTGCCACTGTGCCACCATACTGCCCCTTTCCCCTTCCCTGATGCATCACAATGTCTGCAGATTAACCTCCAGCTCAATGGCTCTCAGCCAAAACTCCTTGTGCCACAGACACTTACTGCAGGCATGTTTGTCCAGGATCATGCTGGTGCCCAGTCACAACATCACCTACCCTGCCATCTTTATTACATGTTAATTCGTCTATTCTTAAGTAATTAATTAATAAGCACCATTACTCCTAATAACACTGTGAGCAAACCATGCTACAGCTAATAAGACCTTACAATTACAAATAAATTACATGATTTCTGAGGCTAAGTGAGCAAAATATTCACCAACTATTCACTTTTCTCTTTTCTTGTGGTGTTTCACTTTGATTTCTTACAGGAGATTTCCTCTTTCCTCTGGAGCCACAGACTGGATTTTGGATAGCTCGTCTAGCTGTTGGTTTTTGCCTCTGTTTCTTCTTTGCGCCAACTCTCCTAGGTGGTTGTCACTGCCTCTGGGTCCTCAGTCCTCTGCTTTTCTTCTACTCATTCATTTTCTTATTCATAAGACCTTAAGACCATAAGACATAGGAGCAGAATCACGCCATTCAGCTCATCAAGTCTGCTCCGCCATTTAATCATGGCTGATATTTTTCTCATCACCATTCTCCTGTCTTTTCCCCATAACCCCTGATCCTCTTATTAATCAAGAATCTATCTATCTTTGTCTTAAAGACACTCAATGACCGGGCCTCCACAGCCTTCTGCGGCAATGAGTTCCACAGATTCACCGCTCTCCGGCTGAAGAAATTCCTCCTCATCTGTGTTTAAAAGGATCATCCCTTAAATCTGAGGTTGTGCCCTCTGGTTCTAGTTTTTCCTATTTTTTTATTCCTCCCAAATAAGAGCTGAGATTCTCCTTTAAAAATATTTATTGATTCCCTTTCGGTTTTATTATCGACTCTGCTTTGAAAGCTATTTCAGGTAAAGCACCCAAGCTGTAATTAATTTGTTTTAAAAGCCTTGTCCTTTCATTCCAATAATAATCTGAATTGATATCAGTTGTTTGGCTTCTTGTAACTATTGCATCAGAACTATCTTGTATACAATTTCAGAGCTCCACTTTCCCCCCATTGGAGAACAACTTAGCATGAGCATTATGATTTGGGTCTGCTTGATCCACATATCCTTAGCAGGTAATAGTGTGAAACAAGTACCTACAATATATGATTGTACCCTTGATACAGATCACTCTGGAGCACAATTTCAATTACTTCTCATACACAAATTTAATTTTTAATTATTTCATGATTTTTAAACATAGAAACATAGAAGATAGGAGCAGGGGGAGGCCATTTGGCCCTTTGAACCTCCTCCACCATTCATCGCGATCATGGCTGATCGTCCAGCTCAATGGCCTAATCCTGCTTTCTCCCCATAGCTTTTGATCCCACTTTCTCCAAATGCCATATCTAACCACCTCTTGAATACATTCAAGGTTTTGGCATTAGCTACTTCCTGTGGTAATGAATTCCACAGGCTCACCACTCTTTCGGTGGAGAAATGTCTCCTCATTTCAATCCTAAATGGTCTACCCAGAATCCTGAGACTGTGACCCCTGGTTCTGGACTCTCCCACCATTGGGAATATCCTCCCTGCATCTACCTTGTCTAGTCCTGTTAGAATTTTATAAGTCTCTATGAGATCCCGCCCCCCCCCCCCCTCATTCGTCTGAACTCCAGCGAAAAGAATCCTAACCTAATCAATCTCTCCTCATACATCAGTCTCGCCATCCCCAGAATCAGCCTGGTAAACCTTCGCTGCACTCCATCAAGAGCAAGAACATCCTTCCTCGGAAAGGGAGACCAAAACTGCATACAATACTCCAGGTGTGGCCTCATCAAGGTCAAGTATAATTACAACACATCCCTGCTCCTGTACTCAAAACCTCTCGCAATGAAGGCTAACATACCATTTACCTTATTTATCGCCTGCTGCACCTGCATGCTTACCTTCAGCAACTGGTGCACAAGGGCACCCAGGACCAGCTGTACATCCCTCTCTCCCAGTTTAAAGCCATTCAGGTAGTAATCTGCCTTCTTGTTTTTGCTTTCAAAGTGAATAACCCCATACTTACCCAAATTATGCTGCATCTGCCATTGATTTGCCCACTCACCCACCTGTCCAGATCATTCTGAAGGATCTCTGCATCCTCATCACAGTTCACCCTCCCACCTAACTTGTTATCATCTGCAAACTTTGAGATGTTACATTTTGCTTCCTCATTCAAATCATTAATATATATTGTGAATAGCTGGGATCCCAGCACTGATCCCTGTGGCACCCCACGAGTTCCTGACTGCCAATTTGAAAAGGACCCATTAATTCCTACTCTTTGTTTCCTCTCTGCCAATCAGTTTTCTATCCATCTCAATACACTTTCCCCAATCCCATGCATTTTAATCTTAAACAATAATCTCTTATGCAGTCCTTTGTCAAACACTTTCTGAAAGTCCAAATATAGCACATCGACTGGCTCCCCCTTGTCAACTCTACTAAGTTGAAGGTGACGTCACAGGTGCAGAAGGCGGTGAAGAAGGCATATGACATGCTTGCCTTTATAGGACGGGGCATAGAGTATAAAAGTTGGGGTCTGATGTTGCAGATGTACAGAACGTTGGTTCGGCCGCATTTGGAACACTGCGTCCAGTTCTGGTTGCCACACTACCAGAAGGACGTGGAGGCTTTGGAGAGAGTACAGAGGAGGTTTACCAGGATGTTGCCTGGTATGGAGGGGCTTAGTTATGAGGAGAGATTGGGTAAACTGGGGTTGTTCTCCCTGGAAAGACGGAGGATGAGGGGAGACTTAATAGAGGTGTATAAAATTATGAAAGGCATAGATAGGGTGAACGGTGGGAAGCTTTTCCTTAGGTCGGTGGTGACGTTCATGAGGGGTCATAGGTTCAAGGTGAGAGGGGGAGGTTTAACACAGATATCAGAAGGACATATTTTACACAGAGGGTGGTGGGGGCCTGGAATGCGCTGCCAGGCAAGGTGGTGGAGGTGGACACACTGGGAACGTTTAAGACTTATCTAGACAGCCATATGAACGGAGTGGGAATGGAGGGATACAAAAGAATGGTCTAGTTTGGACCAGGGAGCGGCGCGGGCTTGGAGGGCCGAAGGGCCTGTTCCTGTGCTGTATTGTTCTTTGTTCTTGTTTGTAATTACATCTTCAAGGAATTATAACGGATTTGTCAAACGTGATTTCCCCTTCATAAATCCATGCTGACTCTGTCTGATCCTGCCACTGCTTTCTAAATGTTCTGCTATAAAGTCCTTGATAATGGATTTGAGAATATTCCCCACTACCGATGTTGGGCTTACTGGTCTATAATTCCCTGTTTTCTCTCTCCCTCCATTTTTGAATATTGGAGTGACATTAACTACCCTCCAATCAGCTGGGACTGTTCCAGAATCTATAGAATCCTGGAAGATGATCACCAATGCATCCATTACTTCCAGAGCCACTTTATTCTGAAATGTAAATGATCAGGGGCTAAAAAATATGATTTATTCAGGTCTAAATGCCATTACACAGAAAAACAAATCAATTTACTGAGATTTCAGAGAGAAGAAAATAGGTCCTGACTTGGTTTGTTTACCATATATTGTTGTCATAATGCAACTAGCTATAACCTCCCATTGAATAACTGCAAGGCAGACACTGAAGATCAGCCACAATCTTGGTGAATGATGGAGGAGGCTCTTAGGGCCAAAAGGCCAGCTCCAGTTCCTATTTCTTATGTTTACTCTTTAGCATCAACCCAAAGACCAAACTGTAACACCGATGAAAGAGAAACATTATCTTTAGCCTGCAGATGAATCTAATGAATCTAATCTTTTAAGGTGAGAGGGGGAAGATACAAAAGTGTCCAGAAGGGCAATTTTTTTCACACAGAGGGTGGTGAGTGTCTGGAACAAGCTGCCAGAGGTTGTAATAGAGGCGAGTACAATTTTGTCTTTTAAAAAGCGTTTAGACAGTTACATGGGTAAGATGGGTTCAGAGGGATATGGGCCAATTGCAGGCAATTGGGACTAGCTTAGGGGTTTAAAAAAAAGGGCGGCATGGACAAGTTGGGTCAAAGGGCCTGTTTCCATGCTGTAAACCTCTATGACTCTACAAGGAACACATTTGCTTCCTGTTCATGGTGGGCTGCTCAATGCTTCACTTTGCACTCTTCATTTTGAAAAATGTGACTAAAGTGCAAGTAGTTAATTCATTCGACTTTTTTTAATAGTGAATCTACCAATTACTCTTAAATAGGTAAAGTCCAATAAAGGTCTATTGCGCAATTCTAAGGTGGTCATTCCTGCGATCCTGTTATTTAATCATTTATATATATGCTCATAAGGCAGAGGCTGAGAGTGCTGCAGAATTACTTTGTCCCCATTGCAGCTGGTGACAATGAAGAACAATTCTAGGTTCAGCAATATCTTAATAAGCGATGAGGAATGGGCAATAAATACTGACCTTGCCTGCATCACTCCCACCCCATGAATTAATTTTTAAAAAGATATTGAACGCACCAGCATAGTGCCAACTTTCTGGCTCAAGTCCTTTTCAAGCTGGAACGACTGGCTTTAATCCATGATTTATATCTTTTGACTTAAAAAGAGAGAATTGCTGAACGTTACATAATTGGCTATGCACCAAAATGTTCTTTCCATGGTGTTGTAGATATTCCGATCCCCTGTCACCGTATCACAGAGTTTTTTGATATATTTCTACTTTGTGATAATGGCCTTTGGAAAATCAAATGGATTTCACTCTGGTGTCTATGGGCTACTACTGAAGTATTGCAAAATGATAATTGAAAGTGGGTCAACTGAACAATCAACCACCTTCTGATATTCTAGCTTTTTAGTGTCTGTGATGATATAGGTAACTGAATGTCAGCCTTATTACTCCACTGCAAGATTTTTTTTTTATATATAGCCTATCACCTCTGTACTACAGCTGGTCTCTTGTGCTTTGCAATGAGATAGGTCTCTACACATGCGTTCCAAAGAGATTGAGAGTGGGAGGAGTTACTGAGTACAAATGCCCTTCCAGAGTTTCAGGAAGAGCTGTGCGAGGATATAAAGCAAGGTTAGAAAATGAAAGCATGTGTGGAAAAGGGAAAAAATATCCCTGCAAAGTCTCAAAAATCATTTAAAGAACATATAGCAAAGCTTATAACCAAAAAAAATATCCTGGTGAAATGTGTCTTCAGAAAAAGCATGAAATGGGCAAAAGCAAATTGACAGGCTATTACATTGCACATCCTGCTTTCTTTTCCATTGCCTCCAAGCAGGGTATGAAGCAGGTGACCTATTCATTTTATCATCTATTTCACACTGTGACAAAGGCCATTTTCATTCCTGTAGGCATTTCCTTATGTGACAGCACTTCATACGTCCATGTTGTACGATTGCCATCATTTCCTGATGCATTCTGTCCAGGCCAGTCCCAATGGTCCCTGAAAATTCTAGTTCTGATCTCAGTATTTAGAGATTTTCTTGCCACATAATCACTTAACCCTTTCAAATCCCACCCTCTTCTCAACTTGCTTTCCTTAACAACTTCCAGGAAGCCCGAGAAATCCATCCAAACAGTTTTTTTTAGGTTTATAGCATGGAAACAGGCCCTTTGGCCCAACTTGTCCATGCTGCCTTTCTTTTTAATGACTAAGCTCAGCCCAACTCCCTGCGTTTGGCCCATATTCATCGATAGCCATTGTACTCACTGTCTAAATGCTTTTTAAAGGACAAAATTGTAGCCATCTCTACTACTACCTCTGGCAGCTTGTTCCAGACACTCACCACCCTCTGAAAAAATTGCCCTCTGGACTCTTGTATCTCTCTCCTCTCACCTTAAACCTATGCCCTATAGTTTTAGATTTCCCTATCTTTTGGAAAAGATATTGACTATCTAGCTGATCTATGCCTCTCATTATTTTATAGACATCTATAAGATCACCCCTAAGCCTCCTATACTCCAGAGAAAAAAGTCCCAGTCTATCCAGCCTCTCCTTATAACTCAAACCATCAAGTCCCGGTAGCATCCTAGTTAGTCTTTTCTGCACCCTTTCTAGTTTAATAATATCCTTTCTATAATAAGGTGACCAGAACTGTACAGTGTTCCAAGCCTTACCAATGTTTTGTACAACTTCAACAAGATATCGCAAACTCCTGTATTCAATGTTCTGACCAATGAAACCAAGCATGCTGAATGCCTTCTTCACCACCCTGTCCACCTGTGACTCCACTTTCAATTAGCTATGAACATGTACTCCTAGATCTCTTTGTTAAGTCACTCTCCCCAATGCCCAACCATTAACTGAGTAAGTCCTGCCCTGGTTCAATCTACCAAAATGCATAACCTCTCATTTATCTAAATTAAACTCCATCTGCCATTCATCAGCCCACTGGCCCAATTGATCAAGATCCTGTTGCAGTCCGAGATAACCTTCTTCACTGTCCACTATGTCACCAATCTTGGTGTCATCCGCAAACTTACTAACCATGCCTTCTAAATTCTCATCCAAATCATTAATATTAATGACAGTTAATTGCAGAATCGGGTTAAATGAGCAGCTAATGAGGAATGGACGTGTTTAAATTGCGCACCCACCTATCCCATAGGTGTTTCCCAAATGCTGTAAGGTAAAGAAGCACTTTGGTTGGCTTCCTGACTCATGGGTTGCATCAACTATATTAACCTGCTGCCCACACACAGGTTAAAATTCTCTCCATGATCGTTTCTGCCCAACTGAGCAAGAAAATTAGACCTCAGTTTAATATCTCATCTGAAAGACATATTTCTCGGGGATCAGTTCCAGAATACTTCAAGAGTTGCATTTCTGATTGGAAGCTACGCTTAAAGAATAAATTATATATTCCACACCTTTATTCTTTTATTAACGTTTTCTGCACATGGACATACATTTTACCAATGCAATCTTGTAAGCAATTTTACACTTGATTTTACTGTAATAGTTTTTCTAACCTAAACTGCCACTTGATGATTTGCATTCCTATTGCTTTGGCTGGGGAGGTATGTCTTGGTTGGGTTGCCTCTTGAAACCAGTCTCTGTGACCAAAGTTAAAAGCTGGCTTTTCAATCTTCAAAATAATATATTTTTTTGTTTATAAGACCGACATAGTAATGAGGTATGATGTTGACATCATTTGATTTTTGACACTTATTGAACTATATCTTCAGTGAACCAGGAAAGGATTTATGCCTTATTAAAGTCAAGAAAGCAAAGAAAGATGCATTAACATGAACGGCAAGAAACTTGATTTATAGCCTGCTTAGAATTTTGAAACATTGCAACCCAGGTATGTTCACTTAATTTGATATAGATTTCCATTCTGTTTTCCTATATGAGGTGCTTATATCGCCATTGACTTTAAAATAGAACATTTTTAAAAGTGTAGACTTCTGAAATGATTAAAGCACAGGAGGCCATTCAGCCCATTGTGCCTGTGCCAGCTCTCTCTGAGAGCAATTAATTGAGTCCCACTCCCTTGGCTATTCCCCACTGCCCTGTAAATATTTTCTCTTCTGATAATTATGGAATTCTCTTTTAAAAGATTCAATTGAATCTTCCTCCACCACACTCGCAGTGTATTGCACATTTTTAAAAATGCATCTCATGACTTTCACCACTGAGGGTTTCAAGATTTTCAAACCTCCTTGAACTTTTTTTTTGCTGTTCTCAGACCACTTCTTCTTGTGAGAGAATGACCTTTTGGTCACTTGATGGAACACAGAAACAATGGTCTTGGCATTTCCAAAATTTATCCAATGAAAAATGAATGGTTGAGCTTCTAAACACCTGCCGGGATATTGCAGCTAGAGTTAGAGTCTTACAAAGAAAAATGATTCCTTTGGTCTGGAAAGTTTATATCCAAACACATCCTGATACAAAATCCTCCTTATATCATTGCTTCTCTGCATAACATTTGTGTTCGACTTACATAGTAGATTTTGTGCTGGGTCGTGACTCTGAACATCTGTAACTAGAGAATTGCTATGGAGTTAAATGTACAACGTAAGCTAAATGTTTTCTCATCCCAGTGCAGTCAAACTGTTCTGGCTGCATGCCATTGGCAGCACGGTGGCACAGTGGTTAGCGCTGCTGCCTCACAGCGCCAGGGACCTGGGTTTGATTCCCAGCTTGGGTCACTGTCTGTGTGGAATTTGCACGTTCTCCCCTGTGTCTGCATGGGTTTCGTCCAGATGCTCTGGTTTACTCCCACAATCAGAAAAATCTGCTGGTTAGGTGCATTGGCATGTTAAATGTTCCCTCAGTGTACCTGAACAGGTGTCAGAGTATGGCGACTAAGGGATTTTCACAGTAACTTCATTGCAGTGTTAATGTAAACCTACTTGTGCCTAATAAATAATTTTTAAAAATATATACATATATAAAATATATAGTTGTTGATGTCAGAAGCATGCAATTGCTGAGACACTGAGATCTTGTTTCTTCTTCAGGCAGCATGCCCTAAGAAAGGCATTGGTGACCATGGACTTCCATTGAATTGGTCCATGATTATGCTTGGCAAAGTACTACTTAAACCTGGAGCCTCTGCTCCAGATGTAGGGATGCCATCCACTGTACCACGAGATCTCCCTCGAGAGAGATAACCAGGTCATATAATGGGCATTTCAAGCAGCAGGAGTCACCAACTTTCCAGCGTTGATGTCAAGAGATTTCCATTCTAGAGTTCTGTGGTTAGAACCCTTACATGCGGTCCTGCCTCAAATGCTGGGAGACATCAACAATACAGCAACTGTTCAGAGTGCCTGCAGCTGTGAGGGGGTGGTGATGGGAGAACAGCTCATCTTCTGATTTGGCATTTTCTCTATGAATGATATGCTCTGTCTGTATAGAGCGCAAGAAGCAATACTTTTCACTGTATGCCAGTACACGTGACAATAATAAATCAAATCAAAATCAAATCAAATTTACAGCCTTCTGGACTGAACATTGAGTTCAACAACTTCAGACCATGAACTTTCTCCTTCTTATTTTTAATTTTCCCCTTCTAAAATCTCACTTTCCACCCCCTCCTCACCCAACTAGGGCCATCTGCCTCATTCTTACACTCTGCACCTTTGCTGTGCCATTTACACATTCTGATGTCTTAATGGATGCTATCAGCATCATTCCTAGCCTTTATCTTCACCATTTACATTTCCTTTGTATTTTTGTTTATGCCATTCCAAGCAAATACAGCCCCCCACCTCACCCTCACAGTGTAAATCTGGTCCTATTCTCCTTGTCTTCAGCTCTGATGAAGGGTCATTCTGAGCTGAAGTTATCTCTATTATCTCTATTCTCTATTCTCTCTCCACAGATACTGTCAGACCTGCTGAGGTTTTCCAGAATTTTCTGTTTTTATATTATAAAGATGCTAGTTTACTTCTATTTCTGACCAAACATAAGGGTTAATTTTAACTTGACAGCACCAATGGAAACCAACAGATGAACAATTAAAGCTGGGTTTCGCAAGCTCCTTCATTGTTACCTGTGATCTGAACTTGCGGAGATCTTCGATGGCTAAGTCACTCACCAAAAGCAGAAGGAAGACTTATTATGTCAATTGCATTTCAACTTTGACCTAAGTGATAATACTGTCGTAGTTTTCCAACCAGGGGCTTTCTTCTTCAGGTTCAGCGAGAATGTCACATGTTCCCATGCTCCTTCTGCCTTTCCCTCGCATGAGATTTCCCTAAACCTCAGACTCCGACTTGTCTGCTTGCTAGTGAGATATTGCTTTGCGCTGGGCAATGATATCCATCTGCTCAAACATCCATTTCTGCAATCTGACCAGTTGACATTACATATATGGATTTTCAAGAGGTGTTTTACAATATGCAACATGTTCGGAGAATTAGAACCCATGGGATTAAATAGATATTGACAGAGCTAATCCAAAATTGGCTAAGAGGCTAGTGGGACAGTGAACAATTGTTTCTCACTGTGAGGATGGATGTTTTAAAGAATATTTTTGGGGAATATTGTGCTATTCTGTAAAGAACGCTGTGCGTGTATGTAAATGATATTATTCAGCTTGGGAAAGATTAATAGAGACATGCTGTCTGAGAGAATTGAGAGATAAAAAAGGTAAAGGTGCTAAATGCATACATTTGTAATAAGATGCTATGGTGAATTGGATTTATAAGTAAATAATTTTGATTTAGACATTTGCATTAAGAATTTGATAGGAACTTTCATCTATTAAATTTCAAAGGGAAGTAAGGGGCTTTTACAACTTACAAAGGTTTCATAAGTAAACAAAGGAAGGTTATTAAATTTTATTTGACCCAAAAGTAGAGGCAAAAAGGAAACATGAAATATTTTTATATTTTGGAAGTTGAGTTCAGATTTAAGGTGTGTGGCAAAAGGATCAAAGGTGACATAAGGAACATTTTTTACATAACAAATTTAGGAGGCATGGTTAGTAAGTTTGCAGTTGACACCAAGATTGGTGGCATAGTGGACAGTAAAGAAGGTTATCTCGGATTGCAATGGGATCTTGATCAATTGGGCCAGTGGGCTGATGAATCGCAGATGGAGTTTAATTTAGATAAATGCGAGGTGAATGCATTTTGGCAGATTGAACCAGGGCAGGACTTACTCAGTTAATGGTCGGGTGTTGGGGAGAGTTATAGGCGAAAGAGATCTAGAGTTACAGGTTCATATCTCCTTGAAAATGGAGTCACAGGTGAACAGAGTGTGAAGAAAGCATTCAGCATGCTTGGTTTCATTGTTCAGAACATTGAATGCAGGAGTTGCGATGTCTTGTTGAAGTTGTACAAGGCATTGGTAAGGCCATACTTGGAATACTGTGTACAGTTCTGGTCAGCCAAATAAAGAAAGGATATTATTAAACTAGAAAGACTGCAGAATAGATTTACTAGGATGCTGCCGAGACTTGATAGTTTGAGTTATAAGGACAGGCTGGAAAGACTGGGACCTTTTTTCCCTGGAGCTTAGGAGATTTAAGGGTGTTCTTAATGAGGGACATAGATTTAAGGGTGTTCTTAATGAGGGACATAGATCCGTTAGATAGTCAACATCTTTTCACAAAGGTAGGGGATTCAAAATCTAAAACACAAATGTAGGGCATAGATTTAAGGTGAGAGGGGAGGGATACAAAAGGGTCCAGAGGGGTACTTTTTTTCACTCAGAGGGGGATGAGTGTCTGGAACAAACTGCCAGAGGCAGTTGTAAAGATGGGCATGATTTTGTCTTTTAAAAAGCATTTAGACAGTTACATGAGTAAGATGACTATCGATGGATATAGAGGGATATGGGCCAAACGCTGGCAATTGGCACTGGCATAATGGTTAAAAAAAAGGGCGGCATGGACAAGTTGGGCCAAAGGACCTGTTTCCATGCTGTAACCCTCGATGACTCTATAACTCTAAGTTGATGTGAATTGGAGTGGACTGCTTGAAATGTTGGAAGAGACAGATACACTAATAACTTTTAAAAGGAAATTGAATAGGTTTTTGAAGGGAAAACATTGTCAGGGCAATGGGGCAGTAACAGTGGAGCAGGAATTATTAGAATCTCTATCATTATACTTGTATGATGAGCCATATACCCCCTCCAGAATTCTATCGGCAAAATTTTATGTCCCACTGCTAGTTGGTTTGCACAGAGTCTACTCACTGGGTTCCTGACCTCTCCACAATTTTGTGCTGGGATGGGTGAGACTTCAGCCTTCTACCCTTTCTCCAATTGAAGCTTTTAAGTGGCCAATTAATGGCCACTTTAGAAACATTTCCCACCCAGCTTCATTTATCAGATTGGTGGGGGGAGTACAGGGCGAGGGAGAAAACCCAAAATGTGATCCTACTCACTTGAGGAAGGGAGAGGGTGCGTACATCAACAGCCTCCTTTCAACCTCAACTCCACACCCACCACTACCCTCACTGCACCAACACTCTCACCCCTCCCCACTGCCCCAACACCCTCATCCCTCCCCCCCACCCGCCCCAACACCCTCAACCCTCCCCCTGCCCCAACACCCTCACCCCTCCTCACTGCCCCAATACCCTCACCCCTCCCCGCCCCAACACCCTCACCCCCCTGCCCCAATACTCTCACCCCTCCCCACCCCAACATCCACACCCCTCCCCTCCCCCATCCCCCCCGCCCCAACACCCTCATCCCTCCCCTCCACCCCAACACTCTCACCTTCCCCCCCACCCCCACGCCCTTGCCCCTCTCCCCCACTCCAACACCCTCACCCCTCCCCCCACCCGGGCGGCATGGTAACACAGTGGTCAGCACTGCTGCTTCACAGCTCCAGGGACCTGGCTTTGATTCCCGGCTTGGGTCACTGTCTGTGTGGAGTTTGCACATTCTCCTAGTGTCTGCATGGGTTTCCTCCGGGTGCTCTGGTTTCCTCCCACAGTCCAAAGATGTGCGGGTTAGGTTGATTGGCCATGCTAAAATTGCCCTTAGTGTCCTGAGATGTGTAGGTTAGAGGGATTAGCAGGTAAATATGTAGGGATATGGGGGTAGGGCCTGGGTGGGATTGTGGTCGGTGCAGACTTGATGGGTCGAATGGCCTCTTTCTGTGCTGTAGGGTTTCTATGATTCTATGATTCACCCCAAGACCCTCACCTCTCCCCCCTGCCCCAATACCCTCACCTCTCCTCCCGCCCCAACACCCTCACCCCTCGTCCCGCCCCAACACCATCACCTCTCCCCCTAGCCAACTCTCTCATACCTCCTCCCCACCCCAACATCCTCGCCCCTCCTCCCCACCCCAACATCCTCACTCGTCCCTCCTGCCCCAACACTCACCCCTCCCCCTCAACCCAACACTCTCATCCCTCCCCATCCCAACATCCTCACCCCTCCCCCCTACCCCAACATCCTCACTCCTCCCTCTTGCCCCAACACTCTCACCCCTCCCCCTCACACCAACACCCTCACCCCTCCTCCCCACCCCAACATCCTCACCCCTCCCCCATCCCAACACCCTCCCCCCTCCCGCGCCCCAACAACCTCACCCCTCCCCGCCCCAACACCCTCACCCCTCCCCCCTACCCTAACACCCTCACCCCTCCCCCCGCCCCAACACCCTCCCCCCTACCCCCGCCCCAACACCCTCCCCCCGCCCCAACACCCTCCCCTCTCCCCCCGCCCCAACACCCTCCCCCAGCCCCAACACCCTCCCCCCTCCACCCGCCCCAACACCCGCACCCCTCCCCCGCCCCAACACCCTCACCCCTCCCCCACCCCAACACCCTCACCCCTCCCCCCGCCCCAACACCCTCACCCCTCCCCCCACCCCAACACCCTCACCCCTCCCCCCACCCCAACACCCTCACCCCTCCCCCCACCCCAACCCCCTCACCCCTCCCCAACACCCTCACCCCTCCCCCCACCCCAACACCCTCACCCCTCCCCCCACCCCAACACCCTCACCCCACCCCAACACCCTCACCCCTCCCCCCACCCCAACACCTTCACCCCTCCCCCCACCCCAACACCCTCACCCCTCCCCCCACCCCAACACCCTCCCCCCACCCCACCCCCCACCCCTCCCCTGCCCGAACACCCTCACCCCTCCCCCCTACCCTAACATCCTCACCCTTCCCCCTGTCCCAACACCCTCATCCCTCCCCCTCCCCCTCCCCCTGCCCCAACAAACTCATCTCTCCCCCTACCCTAACATCCTCATCCCTTCCCCTACCCCAACACCCTCATCCCTCCCCTCCATGCCAACATTCTTACCCCTCCCACACTCCAACACCCTCACCCCTCCCCCCACTCCAACACCCTCACCCCTCCCCCCACTCCAACACCCTCACCCCTGCCCCACCCCAACACCCTCACCTCTTCCCCCCACCCCAACACCCTCCCCCCGCCCCCCCCAATACCCTCCCCCCCCAATACCCTCACCCCTCCCCCCACCCCTCCCCCTGCCCCAACACCCTCATCCCTCCCCTCTCCCCCTGCCCCAACAAACTCACCCCTCCCCCCACCCTAACATCCTCATCCCTCCCCCTGCCCCAACATCCTCATCCCTCCCCTCCACGCCAACATTCTTACCCCTCCCCCACCCCAACACCCTCACCCCTCCCCCCACTCCAACACCCTCACCCCTCCCCCCATTCCAACACCCTCACCCCTGCCCCACCCCAACACCCTCACCTCTTCCCCCCCAATACCCCCCCAATACCCTCCCCCCCATACCCCCCCATTACACCCCCCCCATACACCCCCCATACCCCCCCATACCCCCCAATGAAACTTCCCCCATACCCCCCAATGAAACCTCCCCCTAACCTTCTCCACTCTAAGGAGAACACCCTCAGAATTACCAGCAGGCGCACCCTACCCCCACCCTGTGGCCTATCCATCAACACCCCACCCTTCCTCTGCCCTAGCCCCTGCACTTCAATTCACATCCCCATCCTGAGGCCCCTACACTTAACTGGTCCTGGAATCCCAGAACTTAGACTCTGGGACTCAAAGAACAAAGAACAGTACAGCACAGGAAACAGGCCCTTCGGCCCTCCAAGCCTGTGCCACTCCTTGGTCCAACTAGACCAATCGTTTGTATCCCTCCATTCCCAGGCTGCTCATGTGCCTATCCAGGTAAGTCTTAAACGATGTCAGCGTACCTGCCTCCACCACCCTACTTGGCAGCGCATTCCAGGCCCCCACCACCCTCTGTGTAAAAAACATCCCTCTGATGTCTGAGTTATACTTCGCCCCTCTCAGCTTGAGCCCGTGACCCCTCGTGATCGTCACCTCCGACCTGGGAAAAAGCTTCCCACTGTTCACCCTATCTATACCCTTCATAATCTTGTACACCTCTATTAGATCTCCCCTCATTCTCCGTCTTTCCAAGGAGAACAACCCCAGTCTACCCAATCTCTCCTCATAGCTAAGACCCTCCATACCAGGCAACATCCTGGTAAACCTTCTCTGCACTCTCTCCAATGCCTCCACGTCCTTCTGGTAGTGCGGCGACCAGAACTGGACGCAGTACTCCAAATGTGGCCTAACCAGCGTTCTATACAGCTGCATCATCAGACTCCAGCTTTTATACTCTATACCCCATCCTATAAAGGCAAGCATACCATATGCCTTCTTCACCACCTTCTCCACCTGTGTTGCCACCTTCAAGGATTTGTGGACTTGCACACCTAGGTCCCTCTGTGTTTCTATACTCCTGATGACTCTGCCATTTATTGTATAACTCCTCCCTACATTATTTCTTCCAAAATGCATCACTTCGCATTTATCCGGATTAAACTCCATCTGCCACCTCTCCGCCCAATTTTCCAGCCTATCTATATCCTGCTGTATTGCCCGACAATGCTCTTCGCTATCCGCAATTCCAGCCATCTTCGTGTCATCCGCAAACTTGCTGATTACACCAGTTACACCTTCTTCCAAATCATTTATATATCTCACAAATAGCAGAGGTCCCAGTACAGAGCCCTGCGGAACACCACTGGTCACAGACCTCCAGCCGGACTTATCCGTATTCATGGTCAGATTGGCTCTCTGAGACAGGACTTCTACCCAAGTGAGGTGCAGAACTGCCATCTGCAGTCAATTAACACATATTGGAGTGTTAAATGGATGTAGGCCAGCCAGTATTGGTGGGGATACATTCACCACTGACTTCTCAGATGTGGGAAGGGAAGTCCTTGCCATCCTAAAAATCCAGAGATCCTGTACTGGCCTTATAAACAATGACAACTTATCATGGGTGCACCGCCTGTAACTTTCTGTTCATAGTGGATGGGAAATCATATAGTTGTGCCTTCCGCAGTTTCTGAAAAACCATTTGCTCCAACAGTGGCATGAGTCTTCAATTCATTTTCCCTTGTCTTCGTTCTGATGAACGAAGTACAGGCAATACAAGACTATAGCAGAGAAATCCACCTCATGGTCAGTCACTACACAGCTGAAAAAAGACAACCAGGAGTTGAACATTGAGGAGGTTCATTGACTGCCTATTAACATCCAAGGCCCACCTGATGCCATTTTAATGAGGCATTGTAAATGGGTGAGCAACCTTTTCAAGGACAATTAGGGATGGACAATAAAAATACTTGCCTAGCCAATGACACACAGATCTTGTGAAAAAATTGGAAACAGAGCCTATCTACCTGAAACAGGAAAGGCTGTTTTACCAAGCAAATCATGTCCTAGGTCGATTGCTGGATGCAAGTGCAAATTCTGTTGTGCTTAGTTCCAGGTGATTGTACTAGTCTGGAGTAGCTAAACCTGGCAGTTTTTAAATGGATTGCTGAAGGATAATGAGTGATAGCCAGTTAGCAGTCTGCTTTACATTTTCTTTTTGAGTGAATTTTGCGTCCATTATTCTGTTGATTACGATTAAGGGCGGCACGGTGGCACAATGGTTAGCACTGCTGCCTCACAGCACCAGGGACCCGCGTTCGATTCCCAGCATGGGTCACTGTCTGTTTGCATGTTCTCCCCATGTCTGCATGGGTTTCCCCTGGGTGCTCCAGTTTCCTCCCGCAGTCTGAAAGATGTGCTGATGTGCATTGACCTGAACAGCTGGTGGAGTGTGGAGACCAGGGGAATTTCACAGTAACTTCATTGCAATGTTAATGTAAGCCTTACTTGTGACTAATTAATAAACTTTACTTTAACCTGGGATGTCTCTTTAAAACTGGAAGATATTGATGTCTCTTCCTCAGGTCAATCAGCAGCCCAATCGATTGAAAGCCAAACTAGCTTCTCTTTTCAGAAAATGTGATTCCTGAGTGCAAGTGGAAGTTAATTTCTTTTGGTGGCATTTCTCTGTATACTGAAATGATTAGTTTACTTTTTCCCCATTCTTCACGCCTTCCTAAGCATGATGTAGAAATTTGCATAGCTAACATTATGACATCTGAAGCATCACCAGATGCACAGATATTTAGTTGGGCTTTGACAACATAGGAACATAGGAGGACAGGAAAAGGAGTAGGCTAATCTGCCCATCGAGCCTGCTGTATCATTGAATACGATAATAGATGATTCTCCACTCAATGCCCTTTTCCCACACTATCTCTATATCCCTTTTCATCATTTGGTATTTAGAAATCTGTCAATCTCTATTTTAGACATGCTGAATGATTCAGCTTCCACATCCCTCTGGGGTAGGGAATTCCAAAGGTTCACAATCTTCTGAGTAAAAGAATTTCCGGAATCTCGGTCCTAAGTGACTTCCCCTTATTTTGGAAATATGCCACCTGGTTCCGGACTCCCCAACCAAGGGAAACATCTTATCTACATCTACCCTATCTATCCCTTGAAGTATTTTGTAGGGTTTTAAAGTTCATTTATTAGTGTCACAAGTAGGCTCACAGTTATTGTGAAATGAGATCACGCCTCATTTTTTGAAACCCTCGGGAATACAAGTCCAGTTTCCCCAATCTCTCTTCATAGGACAGTCCTGCCAACCTGGGAACAAGTGTGGTATCTCCTTGTTGCAATCTCTCTATGGCAATAATATTCTTTCCAAGGTAAATGGACAAAAACTGAACATCGTATTCCAGGTGCAGTCTAACCAAGGTTCTAGACAACTAAAGCAAGACATCCCAGCTAAGCTATTCCTGTATTCAAATCCTCTTAGAATAAAGGTTAACATGCCATTAGCCGCCTTAAATACTTGCTGCACATTAGCTTCCAGTGGCTTATTGATGAGGACACCCAGGTTCCTCTTTACATCTATACCTTCTAATCTCTTACCATTTAAGATACACTCTGTTCATCTGTTCCTCCTACCAAAGTGGAAAATCTCCTATTTTTCCACATTATATTCTGTCTACCATGTTCTTACCCACCCACAATGCATATCCAAATCCCTTTGAAGCTGCCTCACAACACAAATTCACACCTGCTTTTATGTCATCTACAAACTTGGAAATATTACATTTGGTCCCCGCATCCAAATCATCGACATATATTGTGAACAATTGGGGGTCCAAATACTGATCCTTGATATGCTTCACTAGTCACAGCCTACCAATGTGGGAATGACCCGTTTATTCCTACTCTCTTTTCTATTTCTTAGCCAGTCCTTAATTCGTGCTAATGTATTGTCTCCTATCCCATGTGTTTTAACTTTCTTAACCAACCTGCTGTGGGAGACTTTATCAAGAGACTTCTAAAAATCTAAATAAACTATGCCCACCGACTACGCTTTATCAATGCTATAAAGTAACATCTTCAAAATACCCCAACAGGTTTGGCAAAAATGATTTCTCACTCATAAGTCCATGTTGACTATGTTCAGTTACATCACTCATATCTAAGCATCCACTTATTACATCCTTTATAACAGATTTCAGCATTTTCCCCACTGCTGATCCAAGGCTAATTGGTCTGTAGTTCCCCGTTTTATCTCTCCCTCCCTTCTTAAATAATAGGGTGCCATTTGCTATCTTCAAATCTGCAGGAACTGTTCCAGAATCTATAACATTTTGATGATCACCAATGCATCCACGATCACCATACGCATCTCCTACCACACTCTGGGATGTAAAATATCAGGTCCCAAGGACTTATGAACCTTCAGTCCTATTCATTTCTCCAATACAACCTTTTCACTGATTTGATTTTGATTTGATTTATTATTGTCACATGTATTAGCATACAGTGAAAAGTATTGTTTCTTGCGTGCAACACAGCATACCATTCACAATACCGTTCCTAATTTGATTAATTTACTCATTGTACCTAATCTCTTGGATCTCCAGTTCTGGAAGATTTCTTGTATCTCCCTCAGTGAAGACAGGCAAAAAATAATCTCTCTGCCATTTTGCTATTCTTCATTATAAATTCTGTTGACTCTGTCTGTAATGGATCCACATTTGTCTTAGCCAAACATTTCCTTTTTACATACATAGAGATGCTTTTACTGTCCATTTTTATGTTGCTGGTTTACATTCATATTCCATTTCTTTATCAGTTTCTTGCTTTGCCTTTGCTGTATTGTAAATCCTCAGGTTTATCCCCATTATTTCTGGCAACTTTATAGACCTTTTCTTTAAAAATTTGGAGCAATAGGTTCTTCTATAACTTGGGCTGTTGGGCTAAATGCAGATTCTGGAGTGGTTGGGAATTAAAGGCAAAATACTGCAGATGCTGAAATCTGAAACAAAAACAGAGAATGCTGGAAAGTCTCAGCAGGTCTGACACCATCTGTGGGGAGAGAATAGAGCCAACGTTTTGAGTCTAAATGACCCTTCTAGACTCCGAAGAAGGGTCATCGAGACTTCTTAACATTGGCTCTATTTTCTCCCCACAAATGCTGTCAGATCTGCTGAGATTTTCCAGCATTTTTGGTTTTGGTTGGGTATTAGTTAGATTCTTGCAGGATGAGTGTTACTATGAATGTAAGTGGTTCTGCGAGAATACCAGTTCTAGTAGAGTCCTTGGTTGCATCTTCCCCTGATATTACAGGAATGAGGAGAAGAAACCTCTTGGAAATGCAGCCTCTTCCTTCAGCATAATCATAGTTTTTTGATGCTGTTTCATTTTTCTATTTATTGAACCGAATTGCATTGTTAAAATGGCCATTGTACTTTTTTCATCTTGTATTGTCACACAAGATTTACACCTGGACCATGTTGAATAAAGTTGGTTTTTTGAATTGTTAGCAAACAACCATAAATAACATAATAAACAGCATTGCATTGGAAGCCTGTTATTAACTGTAAGACAGGTTCAACAAACATTACACATCAAAATGTAACTATATATATGTGTAGCCAAACGTGGGCAATTGGGACCAGCTTAGTAATTAAAAAAGGGTCGGCATGGACAAGTTGGGCCGAAGGGCCTGTTTCCATGCTGTAAATCTCTATGACTCTATATCATACTGGACCAGAGGCAAGGCAAAAGAAAAATGCTGAAAAGATTTGGTTATAGCTTCAGCAATTCATTCATAGGCAAAGATTTGCCAATATTCATTTTCAAGATGGTCCTCACTGTTGTTGGTCTCAGCTTGTCTTGGCTGCAGGTGGGCTTTACACTTCCTGTTCTAGGCTACCTAGGCTGCATTGCGAGCATAACCTCTGAGAATCTGGGAGACCAGTAGCACTGGCTGTCTTTTAAATTCATTCAAGTTTGCTCTGTGGGAACCTAGGGGATAGATCAAGACAACAAAATCACAGATTTGTGAATCGGAGACATTGCTGCTCCAATTTCATGGCCAGATAAAAAAATATTTGCCTTGGTTCAAACCCCTTGCAAATGTGGAAAATGCCACTAAATGCGAGGATCATCGCATCTACTTTTAACAATTCATAATAATATATGTAGATTTGACCTCAATATTTGTTTTCTAAACAATGTCGTACTTTGGAAAATGTCGGACAAATAAAGACTATTTTATTGATACTAATAAATATTCATTTATGCAAAACATTTTAAAAATGGAGGCTGAATTGGTTAGCCCAAGAAAACTGGGGTGGGATCACGATACGTAATTAATCCTTGTCTGTTCAGTGTAATGTAGGTACATGCCAACTTCATACTACCCCGCGCACCCCGGACATTCTCTCTTCCACCGTCTTCCATCGGGAAAAAGATACAAAAGTCTGAGTCATGTACCAACTGACTCAAGAATAGCTTCTTCCCTGCTGCCATCAGGCTTTTGGATGGACCTACCCTGCATTAAGTTGATCTTTCTGAACACCCTAGCTATGCCTGTAACACTATATTCTGCACTCTCTCCTTTTCTTCTCTATGAATGGTATGCTTTCTCTCTTTAGTGTGCAGGAAACAAAACGTTTCCAATGTACACGAATACAAGTGACAATAATAAATCAAATTAAACCAAATCAAATCAAAACCAAACCTGATCATTTCAATTCATGCTGCATGCAACCAACATAATCTGTTCACTGCCAAGGGGCCCAACATTGGAACTTGCCAGCACCAGCTAAAGTTGAGTGCTACTTAAAACTGATCTACACCTCTTAAAGGGGAGGTACATTGTGGCTGGAGCAGTTGCTAGCAATTGTGTTCTTTGTTCTGATGAAAGGTCATCAACCTGAGATGTTTACTCGGGGCTGAATATTATGGTCTGTGGTGGTGGGTGTGTCCGACCAAGAAATGAATGGCTCACCAACTCCCGCCCCTAATTTTCCAGAATGTCGGGCAATGTGCCAATCCTCCAATTAGCAGCCACTGTGTGAGTTGCCAACCTGCATCATTTCTGGAAAGTAACCTGTCTACCCAATGAGGCTGAGTAGGTGGGACATCGGGGCACTGAACTGGCAATCCAGGACCCAATAGGAGGTCATGGCCACTAATTTAAAGGGACATGTGGCATGAGACTCTGCCAGGTACACCAGGGATAGGGGTTTTCTGGAAGGAAGAAGATTTTGGTGTGGTGTATATGTATACAAGCATTCACACAGAGTTTGAATTTTTAATTCATTTTGACTATTGTCACAGAGGTGTAGAATTAAAGATCTTTGGCAGGGAAGACACAGACATGACATGTATTCTAAGCACAACAAAAAATAGGGAAGTATGGAACAGAAGACTGATAACTATCTTTCTCTCTCCAGAGATGACTGAGAGAAGTGAGCCGGGGAGGAAAAAACAGGAGAGCCTCAAAGTTCAGTGACAATTCCCCGCAAGCCCTCCTCCAGGCTGTAAGTAACAGATGGGAGGTACTCATGCCTGCGACTGGGAGGAGAAGACCTTCCAGAAGGCCACAGCAGCCTGAGTGGAGGTTGCAGCAAGGTCAATAGTGTTGGGGTCGTCTGGAGAATCTGGGCTCGCTGTTGAAAGAAGTTCAATGATCTTTGAAGATCTCCAAGGGTGAGTAAATCTCCACTGAGGCTTAGTTAGGGATGGGGTTCAGGGTTGGATGGGGGTAGGTGAGGTGTGGAAAGATCAAAGACCAGTGGCTGCTACTCATTGTGCACTCTTGTGGAGGTTTCACAGGACGTAAGTGTGACGGAATGCGTGTACCTGAAAATTTAATTCACCACAGTGTCACACTTCAGGAGAAGAGGGCCCACAATACCTGGCCAATTACTGTCCCATCTGTCTGCTCGCGATCATCAGTGAAGTGATGGATAGGGTCATCAACAGTTCTTTCAAGCAGCACTTGCTTAACAGTTAACATTTCATCAAAGCTCAATTTGTGTTCCACAAGGACCATTCAGCTCCTGACCTTATTAAAGCCTTGGTTTAAATGTGGACAAAAGAGCTGAACTCCAGAGGTGAGGTGAGAGTGACTAACCTTGGCATCAAGGCAACTTTTGACAGAGCATGAGCAAAACTGGAGTAAATAGGAATCAGGGAGAAAAGTCTCCACTGGTGAGAGTCATACCTGACACAAAGGAAGATGATTGTGCTTGTTGGAGGTCAATCTCAGTTCCAGGACATCACTGCAGGAGTTCCTCAAAGTAGTGCCCAAGGCCCAACCATCTTCAGCTACTCACCAATAAACTTCCTTCCATCATAAAGTCAGAAGTGAGGATGTTCACCGATGATCACGCAATGTTCAGCACTATTCCCAGCAGCTCAGATATGAAGCAGTTAATGTCCAAATGCAACAAAACCTGGACAATATCCATTCTTGAGCTGACAAGTGGCGAGTAACATTCACACCACACAAGTGCTAGGCAATGGCCATCTCCAACTAGAGAGAATCTAATCTTTGCCCTTTGACATTCAATGGCATTACCATCACTGAAACCCCACTATCAACATCCTGAGGGTTACCATTGACCAGAAATTGAACTGCACTAGCCATACAAATAGTGTGGTTACCAGAAAAGGTGAGAGGTTAGGAACTCTGCAGTAAGTAACTCATCTCGTAACTGCCCGAAGCTTGTCCACAAACTACAAGGCACAATTCAGGAGTATAATGGAATACTCTCCAATTGCCTGGATGAGCATAGCTCCAACAACATTCAAGAAACTCAACACCACCCAGGGCAAAGCAGCTGGCTGGATTGGCACCCCTATGCATAAACATTCACTCCCTCCACATAGCAGCAGCAGTGTGTATCATCTACAAAATGCACTGCAGCAACTCACCAAGGCTCTTGAGACAAGCACCTTCCAAACTCATGACCACTATCATCTAGAAGAACAAAGCAGCAGACACATGGAACACCGCCACCTCCAGGTTCCCCGCCAAACCACACACCATCCTGGTTTGGAAATAAATCACTGTTCCTTCACAGTCACTGTGTCGAAATCTTCATTAGTAATTGTGCAGAAGACTGTGAGCCAAAGAAGCAAATCCACGTGTTTGCCAAGTGGAACAGGAATATCCACTGCTTGCTGAAGTCCAGGTCTCAGGCGTTCAAGTCAGGCAACCTTGACTTGAACAAGAAAGCCAGATATGATCTAAGGAGATCCATCAAAGATGCCAAAAGACAGTATGGACCAAGCTAGAGTCCCAAACTAGCCATACAGACTCCCATCGACTATGGCAAGGTCCGCAAGACATAATAGGCTACAAGATGAAGGCATATAATCACCGGCACCAATGCACCCCTTCCTGATGAGCTCAGTGCATTCTATGCCCGTTTTGACCAAGAGATCAGCGAGAGCACGCCCTCCACCCTGGGAACCTCGGACGAACCTGTATCCAAGGGCACCATTGCAGACAAACACAAATACTGCGGATGCTGGAATATGAAACAAAAACAGAAAAAGCTGGAAAATCTCAGCAGGTCTGACAGCAGCTGTACAGAGAGAATAGAGCCAAGGTCTCGAGTCTAGATGATCCTTAGTCAGAGCTGAGAGGAAAGAGAGTCAGCAAATGTCAGAGCAGCCTTCTCGAAGGTCAACCCATGGAAAGAGACTGGCCTGGATGGGGTACCCACACGAGAATTCAGATCCTGTGCATACCACCTGGTGGGGGTATTCGTAGACATCTTCAACCTCTTTTTACAACAATCTGAGGTCCCTATCTGCTTCAAGAAGACAACCATCATCCTGATACCAAAGAAAAGCCAGGCAGCATGCTTCAATGACTCTCATCCGGTGGCTGTGACATCCATCATTATAAAGTGCTTCGAAAGGTTAGTCATGACACAATTCAATTCCTGCCTCCTAAATTGCCTGGATCCACTGCTGTTCAACTACTGCCACAACAGTAGTGAATCCAGATGTGTAGGTTAGGGGGATTAGATAGAAAATAGTCCAGGCGCTATTGAGCACAATTTTTCTCCCTGTACTTTTATTTAACCTCAATTAAAGAACAAATATTTTGACACTCAGACGATGATTTTGTCTTGATATTTTGCAGTGTATTGGAAACATAGGATATTGACATTCAGCTCCTCAAGCTTGTTCCACTATACAGTTAGCTCATGGCCCCTCTATCTCAACTCTATTACTACTGTCCTTTCTGTAACAGCAATCTCTCAAACGCAGTCTTACAAATTTATATTTGTCTAGAATTCATACCTTTCAGAGACAGAGGGTGGATTACCAGGCCCTTCCTTCTGACAGAGTCTTCCAGCTCCCCTGATGGCAACCCACGCCCGCGGTAGATCGCCCAGTGACAGCACAACAAGCCACACAAAACAATGTAGACATCTGTTCAGAACCCTGTTGGTGTTAGATGTGAGGGTATCCCAAAACCCGGAAGGGTAACTTAGAGCACCAGTCCTTAAAGGTGTATTTTGTGATTTGGTATCATGTGAGGAAAGATATGAAGACCAGTGAGGAAAGGCTGAGTCTTGCTGTTAGCATTTAAATAAAAGAATGTTTATTTACTTAAATGAAAAGACTCAACAAGAAAAACCACAGTACCGAACCAAGTTATGGTGAGCTAAAATAATAGTTACAATATCTAATGGGATTATCCTCCCTTCTTTTCTATCTACATTCCGGAACACTGAGAAAGGTCCCTTATCTCAAATTAACATCCCATATTGTATAAATCTATGAGGCAAACCCAACAAATAGTTACCACCCATGAGTTATTCTCAAGTTTAAGCAGTTTCTTGTCAGTTCAATGTAGGTCATTGGAATTCTGTGCCTTGGGAGAGTCCTGCTTCTCACATGGGCATGGCTATGGTCATGAATGCTTACCAGCTGTTGTCCTCTCCCCTTTCCCTACAGATCTAACCCTGCTATTGCAATACTGTTTTTCTCTATTGATGTTATTCCATCTAAACTTTTAGTATATAAGTATAAATGCATTCTTATATCTTCATTTTGAGGTCACCTCTTCTCCAGTTTTAACCCCTAAATTCTGTACTCCATTGTTGCCCACAGTCATTTAGGTGAACATCTGTTTCCCTGCAGCTAAGTTAACTCACATATCAAAAACTTCCAGCCAGCTACACTCTTATCCATACAGTACTGAAAAAGGCCATCTGGCCCATTTAGTCTGCACCAGCTCTCCGAAAGAGCATCTCACCTAGGTCCTCCCCTTCACCTGATCCCCAAAACCCTACGCATGTAGCATGGCTAATCCCCCTAACCTGCACAGCATTGGACTGTGGAATGAAACTAGTGCACCCAGAGGAAACCCACACAGACGGAGGGAGAATGTGCAAACTCCACACAGACAGTCACCCAAGGCTGGAATTGAATCCAGGTTTCTGGCACTGTGAGAGAGCAGTGCTAACCTCTGTGTTGCCTTTTTATCCAAATTTCTACGTAAATTTATTTAATCCAAAACTTAATTAACCTTTATTTTATTCAATTCACAAATCTTCATTTTTAAAAAGATCTTGACACATCCTCAGCAAGACTGGAAGATCCCATTGGTGGCCAATGTTGACCTGTTCCTGCTGCCAGAAAACATGCTGGGGGGGGAGGGCAGGGGGGGGGGGAGGGCGGGGGGGGGGGGGGGCATGGAGCGGGTGTGGGGTGGAAAATCCAACCCAGAGTTGCAGACTGCCAAGCCTCTTTGTGTGAACACATGCTCCCTGATTTCCCTCCTGAATGATCTAACTCTAATTTTAATTATATATAGTAGAGATATGGGGATAGGGCCTGGGTGGGATTGTGGTCGGTGCAGACTTGATGGGCCGAATGGCCTCTTTCTGCACTGTAGGGTTCTATGATTCTATGATACCCTCATATTAGGAGTAGTCCACCAAGAAAAATAATGTATCTGTATCCCCTTACAGATTCCATAGAACCCTATAGAGCAAAAGGAGGCCATTTGGCCCATTGAGTCTGCACCGACCACAATCCCACCCAGACCCTATCCTCATAACCTCATGTATTTACCGTAGCTTTTTAGCATGGCCAATCAACCTAACTGACACATCTTTGGACCTTATCATTTTAAACTCTCCAAATAGGTCACCCCTTAAACTTTTAATTTCAAGAGAACACAAACCAAGTTCATGGAACTGCCCTCATATATTAAACCTTTAAGGTCTGGTACAATCCTGGTGAATGTGCATTTTACTTTTTCCAAAGCCGACATATCTTTTCAACAGGTTGTTACTCAATGATTAGCGTGAAGTCTAATGACAGCATTGTATAAATGAAGCATTTCTTTGTCACTTTGGAATTCCAATCTTTAGCATTGCATCAGCCTTGTGGATTACATTTTTATGTATTTGCTCTAGTTAGTATGCAGATACAGCAAATAGGAAGGCAAATGAAATGTTGTTTATTGCAAAGAGAATGGAATCTAAAAGTAGAAAAGTTTTGCTAAAGTTGCACAGGATTGCTGAGACCACATATAGTTTTGGTCTTTGAAAGGATATAAGTGCAAGAGGAGCAGTTGAGAAAAAATTCACACAACCAATTCCTGGAATGAAGGGGTCGCCTTATGAACAAAAGTTGGACAGGTTGGTTTTGTGTAATTGGAGTTGAGGAGAAAGATCTTATTGAAAGGTATGAGATCCTGTGGGGGCTTGACGAAGTGGATGATCATATGATGGAGGGAAGCAAGGGGAATAGTTTAAAAATAAGCCATCTCCTATTTCAGATGGAGACGAGGAGATTTGATTTTCTCTCAGAGGGCTTTTAGATGTTAGAGGGCTGTTAGAAAGTGGAGGAGGCAGGGTCAGTGAATATTTTAGATGTTAGAGGGCTGTTAGACAGTGGAGGAGGCAGGGTCAGTGAATATTTTAGATGTTAGAGGGCTGTTAGACAGTGGAGGAGGCAGGGTCAGTGAATATTTTAGATGTTAGAGGGCTGTTAGACAGTGGAGGAGGCAGGGTCAGTGAATATTTTAGATGTTAGAGGGCTGTTAGACAGTGGAGGAGGCAGGGTCAGTGAATATTTTAAAGGTAGAATTGGATAGATTGCTGATTGACGAGGGTGTCAAAGTTTTTGGGAAGTAGACAAAAAGTAGATTTGAGACCACAATCAGATCAGCCATGATCTTATCAAATGATAATTCTGGCTCAGGTGGCCAATAGCTTAACTGTTGCTCCTAAATCTTATGTTTGTATCCCTCCCTTTGTTCTTCCACAGATCCTAGTCTCACACCATTAAGAAAATATTCCAATTGGTTTTTCTAAGATTCAAAGTGAATAACTTCGCGTTCCTTCACACAGGACTCCTTCTATCACCATGTTGCCAATTCACTTAGTACAGTCTGGCTCTCGACATTCATTTGTGTGCTGTATATTGTTTAAGTACAATATATGTAACTGCCATTTATCACCTGAATAAGAATGGTGTTTAGCATTGACCTGTATATACTGTGAATCAAAATACAAGTTTAGTTGATTAATTTTCTGCCTCACAATTAGGTTAGGGAGAAGAAAAACATTTCAGTGCTTTTTAATAGTCAGACTGGTCATTCTTCACAGGCCATAAATCTTTTATTCAGCGTCCAAACCTCTTACTATGTTTTCAGCATCAAGCTTGCAGTAATGTTCAAAACAATTAAGCAAAACCTCAAACACTTCCTCTGCCTCATGCAGGGGCATTGGCAGGAGGATGGGATTTATCATAATCCTGCAAGCTGTCATCTTCCACACTGGCAGAATCTACTTGTGTTTCGCTGACAATGCCGAGGTTTCTGTGTGTATTTGATTATTTGAATCCATCTCTGCAGTCTCTGTATTTTCATGCACCTCAAAGCAGGCAGCAGCAGTAGCTGGAACCTGGAGATTCATTTGGTTTATTAGTCTGTGCAGTTCTGTTGTCACTGTTTGATTCCTACAATAGGGAGAGGAGTGCTCTCCGCAGTGTCAGAGAGGATTCTGACATCTCAGTAACTGTTGTGTGTGGTTGCGTTTGTTACAGTATTCCAGGCATCCTCTACAAAGTAAATTGCTTGCTTCAGGTTGATACTCTCCAAACCTTTACTGTCAATCATCTCAAGGTAATGTTGAGCAGGGAGCTTCATATCCAGTCCCTGACAGTATCAGTACAGTTCTTAGAGAGCATTGTCTGTATTCAAAACAATCTAACTTGCTAATAATTGGCATTCATTAATTGACATTAATTTGAAGCAGGGAAACCATCCAGCCTATTTTTCATCTACGTGCTGCCCGTCAGTTACATCATGTAAAAACCACACTGTTAGATTCCACACATACACAGATGACAGCCAGCTCTACCTCGTCATGACCTCTCTCGACCCCTGCACTGACTCTCATTTTTCAAATTGTGTGTCCAATGTTCAGTATTGGCTGAGTAGAGATTTTGCCCAATTAAATATCGGGAAGAACAAAGCCATTGTCCTCTATGAACTGCATTGCTTAGCCGCTGACTTCACTCGCATCCATGGCCGCTGTCTGAGGCTGACCTGGATTGCCCACAGCCTAGGCATTCTGTTTGACCCTGAGCTCAACTTCTGACCCCTTGTCCTCTTTACCACCAAGACTATGGATTTCCACCCCTGCAATTCCATCCATTTCTGTCCCTGCCTCTGCCCTTCAGCTGTTGAAACCCTCATTTGTGCTTTGGTTACTTCCAGACTTCATTTCGATCCTTCCTAGGCCAGCCTCCTGCAGTTGACTTGAGTCCATCCCAAAGGAGGCAGCCTATATCCAAACTCACACCAGTTCTTGTTCAGCCACCACTCCTTGCTGACCTACATTGCCTCCTGCTCCAACAATACCTTGCATGTAGAATTCTCATCCTTGTGCCAAACTCTTCCATGTCCTCATTCCTCCGTATCTCTGTAACATTGTCTAGTTGTAAAACTCTCTGAGATTACCATGCATCTTTGGTTAACAACACCTCCATCATTGGTTGTGTCATCTGCTGCCCAGACCCTAATATCTGGAATTTCTACTCTCAGCCTTTCGACCTCTCTACCCCTTTCTCCTGCTTTAACATGATCTTTAAACCAAGCTGTTGTTCTCTTGCTCTAACGTCTCTATAGAATAAAATTCTTACCATAGAATCCCTAACAGGCAGAATGAGCCCATTTGGCCCATCAAGTCTGCACCGACTCTCCAACAGAACATCTTACTCTTTCCCCTAACCCTATGTATTTACGCCACAAATCCCCCTAACCTGCACATATTGGGACACTAAGGGGCAATTTAGCATGGCCAATCCACCTAACCTGCACATCTTTGGACTGTTGGAGGAAACTGGAGCATCCGGAGGAAACCCACGCAGACACAGGGAGAACATGCAAAGACCACACAGAAAGTTACCTGAGGTCGGAATTTTGATTTGATTTAATTTATTATTGTCACATGTATTAGCTTACAGTGAAAAGTATTGTTTCTTGCGCACTATACAGACAGAGCATACCATTCATAGAGAAGGAAACGAGAGAGTGCAGAATGTAGTGTTACAGTCATAGCTAGGGTGTAGAGAAAGATCAACTTAATGCAAGGTAAGTCCATTCAAAAGTATGATGGCAGCAGGGAAGGAACTGTTCTTGAGTCGGTTGGTACGTGACCTCAGACTTTTTTCCCTTTTTCCCGATGGAAGAAAGTGGAAGAGAGAATGTCCTTAATTATGCTGGCTGCTTTTCCGAGGCAGCGGGAACTGTAGACAGAATCAATGAATGAGAGGCTGGTTTGTGTGATGGGCTGAGTTACATTCATGACCTTTTGTAGTTTCTTGCGGCCTTGGGCAGAACAGGGGCCATACCAAGCTGTGATACAACCGGAAAGAATTGAACCCGGGTCCCAGGCGCTGTGAGGCAGCAGTGCTAACCACTGTGCCACTGTGCTGCCAATTCGTTACGTATTTGTCTTTTGTCTCACTGTAGAGCCCTGCTGTAGTAATGTACGTCAGGAAATATTCTTGCAAGGTTTGGCCCCATTCACACACATGCATGGTCGACATAATGAGGTGGAGAGCAGGAAACGGAGAGAAGCAGCAGACATAAGAGTGAGCACATCATGAATAAAATTCCATTTGTTTTTATCAAAGTGCTCCAGTGTCATTCTCCAAATACACAAAGAAACTGAGGATGAGAACAACAGACATGCTCTTGCTAAACCACTCGAAAGCAGAAGTTTAAGAAGAAAAACCAGAAGAAGAAAGGAAACTTTTCACACAGTGCGCTGCATTGCTGTCTACGTGGAGAAGGAGGGGGCTTCTGTGGACATGAGTGAAAGATACTCTGAAAACAGATTCCAGCTCAACTTAGACCTTGCATGAAGATGAAAACTAAGGTAGCTGCTGGAAACGTGGTTGCAAAATATGCATACAGGAAAACTCAATACAGAGTGGTGAGAGCTTTTGACATCATTGGAGTTTTTGATGAAAATATGGAGCAGTGGAGCTCTTATACTGCGCGTTTTGAATATTTAGTGCTGGCAAGCAAAATAAACAAAAGCACGGTGCCTACATTCCTGAGCGTAATGGGTGTCTGTGTGCGTGTGTGTGTGTGTGTGGGCGGGGGGGGGCGGGGGGGGGGGGGGGGGGGGCGGGTGAGGGAGACAACTTTTAACCTCCTCCATAGTCTTGTGCAATCCGATAAGTCCGGCAATAAAATGGACAAGCACATTGTGAAAATTTTCCAAGCACATTTTTCACCTAAACACCTGGTGAATGCAGAGTGCTTTAGATTCCATAAAATAAAATAAACTTAGAAGAGAGAGAGTCAATTGCACAACTTGAGGCAGTGCTGAAAAGACTTGCAGAATATTGTGAATTTGGAGAAGTGCTTAATGACACCATTCATGACAGACTTGTCTGCCGTCTATGCAGCGAAGCAATATGAAAACAACTGTTACCTGAGAGTAACTTTGCTCTTCAGAAGACCATTGAAATTACTGTTTCTATGGAGCTGGCTGCAAAGGAAGCCCAGCAATTAGGTTCATCCACTGGAGTGCACAAAATGTCTGCTGAATTGACACCCAAAGCCGCCAGGGCTCTTACATTTCACCGGTGTGCAAAGCCAGGGCTTTCGCTGCTGAATGCTGATAGAAAGATAATTTTTTTCATAGAATCCCTTCAGTGCAGAAGAAGGCCATTCAGCCCATTGAGTATGCACCAACTCTCCGACAGAGCATCTTACCAAGGCCCAGACCCTGCCCTATGCCCATAACCCCACACATTTATTCGACTAATTCCACTAACCTACACACTTTAGGACACTTAGGAGCAATTTAGCAAGGCCAATCCACCTAACCTGGACATCTTTTGATTGGAGGAGGAAAACGGAGCACCTGGAGGAAACCCATGAAGACACAGGGAAAACATGCAAACTCCACACAGACAGTGACCCAAGACTGGAATTGAATCCGGATCCCTGGTGCTGTGAAGCAGCAGTGCTAACCATTATTCCACAATGACGCCCAAATATCAAATATCAAAGTAATGAAAAAAAAGGGCACACAAATCCCGTTTGTAGGAACAAAAAACAAACTATTGAAAAAAATGAAAAGCAAGAACAAACCAAGACACTATTTAAACAAATCAAAAAGAGAAATATCCATGTTGTACAACAGGGTTGAGAAGGGTGAAACGACACACAGTCAGACGAGGAGCTGTCACAACAATTTTACCGGCACGTCCGACCGAGTTTCGTATGATCCCGCCCGAGGCCAACGGAGAATGTCGTTCTCTGAGCCTCACCCACTCCTGGAATCCGGGCAGACGTGCCGGTAAAATTCCGACCAATGTGAACGTCATCACCGGTACTACACACAGATACGGAGGATGAGAGGTGACCTAATAGAGGTGTATAAAATTATGAAAGGCATAGATAGGGTGAACGGTGGGAAGCTTTTTCCCAGGTCGGTGGTGACGTTCACGAGGGGTCATAGGTTCAAGGTGAAGGGGGGGGAGGTTTAACACGGATATCAGAAGGACGTATTTTACGCAGAGGGTGGTGGGGGCCTGGAATGCGCTGCCGGGCAAGGTGGTGGAGGCCGACACACTGGGAACGTTTAAGACTTATCTAGATAGCCACATGAATGGAGTGGGAATGGAGGGATACAAAAGAATGGTCTAGTTTGAACCAGGGAGCGGTGCGGGCTTGGAGGGCCGAAGGGCCTGTTCCTGTGCTGTATTGTTCTTTGTTCTTTATACCGAGCCACTCCACAGCTGGTAGGACAGCTGGAAAGGATGGAAGATGACACTGGGCAGCAGTCTTGCTGGTGCCAGAGATGATCTACTCCTACACCCCTCTATACTTGAAGAGTACAGGGGGTGTAGGATCAGAGTTAAGAGAGAAATCAGGAGGGCAAAAAGGAGACACGAGATTGTTTTGGCAGATAAGGCAAAGGAGAATCCAAAGAGCTTCGACATATACATAAAGGTCAAGAAAGTGACAAGGGAGAGAGTAGGGCCTCTTAAGGATCAACAATGTTATCTATGTGCGGATCCACAAGAGATGGGTGAGATCCTAAATGAATATTTCTCATCAGTATTTACGGTCGAGAAAAGCATGGATGTTAGGGAACTTGGGGAAATAAATAGTGATGTCTTGAGGAGTGTACATATTACAGAGAAGGAGGTGCTGGAAGTCTTAAAGCGCATCAAGGTAGATAAATCCCCGGGACCTGATGAAGTGTATCCCAGGACATTGTGGGAGGCTAGGGAGGAAATTGCGGGTCCCCTAGCCAAGATATTTGAATCATCGATAGTCATGGGTGAGGTGCCTGAAGATTGGAGAGTGGCAAATGTTGTGCCTTTGTTTAAAAAGGGCTGCAGGGAAAAGCCTGGGAACTACAGGCCAGTGAGCCTCACATCTGTGGTGGGTAAATTGTTGGAAGGTATTTTGAGAGACAGGATCTACAGGCATTTAGAGACGCAAGTACTGATTAGGGAGTCAGCATGACTTTGTGAGTGGAAAATCATGTCTCACAAATTTGATTGAGTTTTTTGAAGGGATAACCAAGAAGGTAGTTGAGGACAGTGCAGTTGATGTTGTCTACATGGACTTCAGCAAGGCCTTTGACAAGGTGCCGCATGGTAGGTTGTTGCAATGGTTAAATCTCACGGGATCCAGGGTGAGATATCTAACTGGATACAAAATTGGCTTCTTGACAGAAGATGGTGGTTGTAGAGAATTGTTTTTCAAACTGGAGGCCTGTGACCAGCGGTGTGCCTCAAGGATCAGTGGTGGGTCCACTATTATTTGTCATTTATATTAATGATTTGGATGAGAATATAGGAGGCATGGTTAGTAAGTTTGCTGATGATACTAAGATTGGTGGCATAGTGGACAGTGAAGAAAGTTATCTCCAATTGCAATGGGATCTTGATCAATTGGGCCAGCGGGCTGACAAATGGCAGATGGAGTTTAATTTAGACCAAGGCGAGCTGATGCATTTTGGTAGATTGAACCAGGGCAGGACTTACTCAAGTAATGGTAGGGCGTTGGGGAGAGTTACAGAACAAAGAGATCTAGGGGTACATGTTCATAGCTCATTGAAAGTGAAGTCACAAGTGGACAGAGTGGTGAAGAAGGCATTCAGCATGCTTGGTTTCACTGGTCAGAACATTGAATACAAGAGTTGGAATGTCTTGTTGAAGTTGTACAAGACATTGGTAAGGCCACACTTGGAATGCTGTGTACAGTTCTGGTCACCCAATTGTAGAAAGGATATTATTAAACTAGAAAGAGTGCAGAAAAGATTTACTAGGATGCTACCGGGACTTGATGAATTGAGTTATAAGGAGAGGCTGGATAGACTGGGACTTTTTTCTCTGGAGCGTAGGAGGCTGAGGGGTGATCTTTATTGAGGTCTATAAAATAATGAGGGGCACAAATCAGTTCGATAGTCAATATATTTTCCCAAAGGTAGAGAAGTCTAAAACTAGAGGGCATAGGTTTAAGGTGAGAGGGGAGAGATACAAAATTGTCCAGAGGGGCAATTTTTTCACACAGAGGATGGTGAATGTCGGGAATAAGCTGCCAGAGGTATGAGTAGAGGCGGGTACAATTTTGTCTTTTAAAAAGCATTTGGATAGTTACATGGGTATGATGGGTATAGAGGGATATGGGCCAAATTTGGGCAATTGGGATTAGTTTTGAGGTTTTAAAAAAACAGGCGGCATGGACAAGTTGGCCGGAAGGGCCTGTTTCCATGCTGTAAACCTCTATGACTCTAATGAGAAACTCCAACACATTCCTTTAAAGACATCAAGGGTGATACTGAAGATGTACACAAGAGAAGTTGTTCCCCTGAAGGGCCACATTGAAGTGGCAGTGCAACTGAATGGACAAACAGCAGATTTGGCTCTTTATATAGTGAAGGGAAGCTACCCAGCATTGAAGCGTCATGCATAACTGGAGAAGATTTGACTGAACTGGGCTGAAGTCCACATTATGGCCAATGAAGCATCAGGCCTCATGAATTTTTAAAAAATGTACAATGTTGTTTTCAAAGGCTCAATTAGGGAACATGAAGGACATTATAGTAGAACTAAAAATAAAAGATGGAAGCCAAGCAAAATTCCTTAAGGCAAGGCTGTACCATATACTATTAGGTTGAAGGTGGAGACTGATTTGGAGTGACTTGTGAAAACTGGAGTTTTGGAAAATGTTAGTATCAGTGAATAGGCCACGCCCATTGTTCCGGTCTCAAGAAAGAAATGAGGATTTGTGGGGACTTTAAGGACACCCTAAACCCAATGTTAAGAACTGAACAGGACACCTTACCTCACATTGACGACCTGTTTGTGGGATTAGCGGCAGGCCAAAATTTCCATAAAATGGACCTGCGCCAAACCTACTGGTAGATGAATGTGGATGTGATAACCCCCATGACTTGCATGGGGAATCACTGATTGATCTCCCCGTAGGACTCATTGAATACTAGCTCCCTACGGATTGGTAAATAACTAACCAGGTGCAGCTTATATACCGAGCCCTGTATATAGCCCTGTATATGTGCCAGCTGGAACTTGTTGTGTTCACAACAGGCTTGTGGTTTTTGCTTTACTTTATTTTGTGAAATAAAGCACTGTTCCTTTACAGCTGACTCATGGAGTTATTATAGTGGACAAGAAGTCACAGGAACATCTGACAATCAGGACAATTAAGAGCTTATTCCAGTACCTAAGATTGCCATTTGGTATAACATATAGAGTCATAGAGGGTTACAGCATGGAAACAGGCCCTTCAGCCCAACTTGTCCATGCTGCCCTTTTTTCTTAAACCCCTAAG
Source organism: Mustelus asterias (assembly GCF_964213995.1). Lineage (NCBI taxonomy): Eukaryota > Metazoa > Chordata > Chondrichthyes > Carcharhiniformes > Triakidae > Mustelus > Mustelus asterias. The sequence continues at coordinate 153,966,072 of NC_135801.1, read as the reverse complement.
CTAGTCCCAATTGCCCGCATTTGGCCCATATCCCTCTATACCCATCCTACCCATGTAACTGTCTAAATGTTTTTTAAAAGACTAAATTGTACCCGCCTCTACTACTACTTCTGGCAACTTGCCCCTCTGGACACTTTTGTATCTCTTCCCTCTCACCTTAAACCTATGTCCTCTAGTTTTAGACTCCTCTACCTTTTGGAAAATATGTTGACTATCCAGCTGATCTGTGCCCCTCATTATTTTATAGACCTCTATAAGTTCACCCTTCAGCCTTCTAGGCTCCAGAGAAAAAAGTCCGAATCTATCCAACCACTCCAACCAATCTTTTCTGCGCTCTTTCTAGTTTAATAATTTCCTTTCTATAATAGGATGACACAGTATTTCAAGTGTGGTCTTACCAATGTCTTGTACAACTTCAACAAAACATCCCAAGTCCTGTATTCAATGTTCTGACCAATGAAAACAAGCATGCTGAATGCCTTCTTCACCACTTTGTCCACCAGTGACCCCTCAATCTCTTTGCTCTGTAACTCTTCCCAATGCCCTACCATTAACTGAGTAAGTCCTGCCCTGGTTCAATTTACCAAAATGCATCACCTCGCATTTATCTAAATTAAACTCCATCTGCCATTCGTCAGCCCACTGGCTCAATTGATCAAAATCCTGTTGCAACCTGAGATAACTTTCTTCACTGTCCACTATGTCACTCATCTTGGTGTCATCTGCAAACTTATTAACCATGCCTCCTATATTCTCATCCAAATCATTGATATAAATGACAAATGACAGTGGACCCAGAACCGATCCCTGAGGCACACTGCTGGTCACAGGCCTCCAGTTTGAAAAACAACCTCTATAATCACCCTCTGGCTTCTGTCATCAAGCCAATTTTGTATCCATTGAACTACCTTACCCTGGATCCCATGCGATTTAACCTTATGGAACAACCTACCATGCTGTATCTTGTCAAAGGCTTTGCTAAAGTCCATGTAGACAACATCAACTGCCCTGCCCTTATCTACCTTCTTGGTTACCCCTTCAAAGAACTCGATCAAATTTGTGAGACATGATTTTCCACTTACAAAGCCATGCTGACTGTCCCTAATCAGTCCTTGCGTCTCTAAATGCCTGTAGATCCTGTCTCTCAAAATACCTTCCAACAATTTACCCACCACAGATGTGAGGCTCACTGGCCTGTAGTTCCCAGGCTTTTCCCTGCAGCCCTTTTTAAACAAAGGCACAACATTTGCCACCCTCCAATCTTCAGGCACCTCACTTGTGACTATCAATGATTCAAATATCTCTGCTAGGGGACCCGCAATTTCCTCCCTAGTCTCCCACAATGTCCTGGGATACACTTCATCAGGTCCCAGGGATTTATCTACCTTGATGCGCTTTAAGACTTCCAGCACCTCCTATGCTCTTGCATTGTTTCAAAGGGAAATAGAATACATCCTGAGTGGTCCAGTGCTATTTGGATGACATCCTAATCACTGGAAGAGATGAAGAGGAACATCTTCGAAACTTGGATTCCACTCTCCAAAGATTGGTAGACTATGGTCTGTGAATCCATAAGAACAATTGTGAGTTCTTCCAATCCTCTGTTGAGTATTTGGGACATGTGATTGATGCCACTGGCTTTTACAAATCTCCTTCTAATGTTGAGGCCATGGCATAGGTGCCTACAGCACAGAATGTAAGCCAGTTACATTCCTTCCTGAGATTTTTGAATTAATATGGAAGACTTGTCCCAAATTTGGCAAAGATTTTGAAACCAATACATAACGTCTTGTGCCAGAACAAGACATGGAAGTGGTCGGATCAATACAATAACACCTTCACACAAGCCAAAGAAGCATTAATTAAGTCTGAAGCTCTTACCGTACTTTGATCCTACTCTACCCTTACAGTGAGCTTGTGATACTGGTGTAGGAGCGGTGGTCGCCCACATCATACCATCGGGTGAAGAAATACCCATTGCTTTTGCTTCTTGAACCTTGAGCAATGCTAAGAGTAACTATACCCAAATTGAATGGGAAGAACTGGGGATAATTTTTGGATTCAAGGAATTCCATCAGTTCCTGTATGAGAGAGAGTTTACATTGTTGATGGGCCATTGACCACTCACTCCTATTTTTGGGCCGCACAAGTGAAGAAGGATGGGAATTGCTCTTGTTTGCACACAGTTACACCATTAAATACCCTCAGTTTAATCTACATTGCCACTATTTGACAGAACTTCAGACTGCTTGAAGGGAAATATTTTCTACCTTGAACAAGTGGACAACACACCCGTCACTTCTAGGCAAGTGAGAAAACACTTGGAATGACCTTGTGCTCTCGGAAGTTTTGTTCATGGTTTTACAAGGAAATTCTTCAGAACACTTAGTCTGGAACATTACTACATGAGGAGAATGGAGTTGTCAGTGCAGTCAGGGTGTCTTATATGGGGCCTCAGAATGATTATTCTGCCACCATTGTGGAAACGGGAGTATGAAAAGCGACATGAACGTCACTGTGAAATTGTTCGCATGAAGGAAATAGCAAAAGGTTATTTCTGGTGGGCTGGACTTGATGATCTAAGAGAAAGGACATGTCGTTCCTGTGAAAAGGTAAGAAACCTGCTACTCTTAGCACTGCTGCATCCATGGGAATGGCCTGAAGAGGCTTGGCCACATGTGCATGTGGATTTTGCAGGATCTTTCGAAGGACACATGTTTTTAGTAACTGTTGACGCTCAGACCAAACAGCCAGAAGTCACCGTGTGGACATTTACATCATCTGAGAGGACTATTGAGAAACTGGGAGAAGTATTTGATCACTTTGGATTTTCAGAACAGCTGGTAAGTGACAACGGACCTCAATTTGTCTCACAGGACTTTGAGAACTTCCTACAAGAAAACAACATTAAAAAAAAGTTTATTTATTCGTCACAAGTAAGGCTAACATTACACTGCCATGAAGTTACTGTGAAATTCACAGTTACTATGAAATTCAACATATTACATCTGCTCCATGTCACTCTGCCACTCATGGACTAGCAGAACACTTTGTCCAAATCACGAAACATCCTTTGAAAATAATCAAAGGACAAGGTTCACTTATCCAACGCCTTAACAAACTCTCATTGTTCCATTGTAAAACCATATATTCCACGACCAACACCTTTCCTGCATTACTCGTGATAAAAAAGCAGCTATGTTCTGTATTTGATCTTCTGAAACCTCCAAAGACCAAAGAGATTGTGCGACAACAACAGCAAGCACAAGTGGAACAGCGCGAGAGCACAACAAAGCATTTTGGTCGGAGGACTAAAAAGTCAACTTGTTAGCTAAATGGACAGAAAGTTCAAAATTCTTCATTGCAGAAGAATCTGGGTGTCCTCATGCACGAATCACAGAAACGTAGCATGCAGGTGCAGCAGGTGAAGGCAAATGGAATTTTGGCATTCATTGTTAACGGAATACAGTATAAAAGCCGGAAAGTGCTTTTGCAGCTGTACAGTGCATTGGTGAAATTCCACCTGGAGTACTGCGCAGAGAAGGTTTACTAGGTTGATTCCAAGGATGAAGGACTTGTCTTATGAAGAGAGATTGAACCGTTTAGGTCTATAGAAGAATGAGAGGAAATCTAACTGAGATGCATAAGATGCTTAAGGGAATTGACAGGGTAGACATAGAGCAGATGTTTCCCCTTGGTGGACATTCTAAAATGAGAGGCCATAGCTTTAGGCTAAGGGGTGGCAGATTTAAAACAGAAATGTGGAGGAATTACTTCACTCAAAAGGTCATTAATCTGTGGAATTTCCTACCCCAGAGTGCAGTGGACTCCGGAACATTAAACAAATTTACGGATGAGATAAATAGGTTTTTAATTAATAGCTGGATGAAGGGTTATGGGGATTGGGCAGGAAGGTGGAGATGAGGCTGACATGCGATCACCAATGATCATATTGAATGGCCGAGCAGGCTCAAGCCGACTCCCACTCCGAGTTCTTACGTTTTTATGATTCCTTTCCATGATAAATCTCAAACTTGACTACATTAAATGTTATATGTCATTGTTCTTTTACAATATTTAAATTGAATGCAATTAATTTGAGTAATTTGAGACACGACCTGGAGTAATTGGCATTGGAGCAGCAACTGACTTCAATCATGAAATGGTTCTTAAAACTTTCTGCCCACTGGGCTTTTTCCCTGCAACATATATGGCTGTGTTGGAGACCAAGTGATAGAGCTTCATTGCCACAGTTAGTAGACAACTCCATTATCATTGCATCATGTAGCTATGGAGATGGTAGAAGATGAGCCAGGTGCACCTTGGTTGTTGGAGTCATCGGGCTGAACTTTATGATGTGGGGGTGGGGCGCATATTGCTCACCCTCCTTTTAGAAAAGTCAGTTCTGAGCTGACTAACTTTATAAAAGACTGCCTTGTGGTGGGTAAAATGCTGGTGCTGGCTTAACGAGGTGACTCCTGCCACTCAAAGAAAAGATGTCCCACCCTTGAAAACTCAGTAGTGGCTACTGCTGAGACTACAAGAAGCCCAAAGGAGATGATCCATGGTGACTGAGCATTGAGATAAGTCTGGGGTTCTTAGTCATGGAAAGATTCGAGGATCGAAGGGAGGGAGGGGTAGAGATAGGAGTGTGTATTGGGGGGTTCATGTTTTGGAGGCTGGAGCATGTCAAAAAGTGTGAGGGGGAGGGGGTAACACTTTGCCCCTCAACTTAGCCTCCTTGATTCTAGTTGCAGGGATGATCCTCAGATGTAATCCTGATCACCCAGATGCATTATTTAAAATGGAAGGCAAGTGACACCTGAGTTACTTGTGTCTGCTTCATCATCATCTTTGAATATAGGCATCATATTGGCCTATTTCTAATCTACTGTTGTCCTCTGAGTGTTCAGTGACTGCCTCATAATGGTTTCCAGAATCTTCACAAAATCTTCTTCGAGAGTTTGGGCTAACTGCCATCCATACCCGGCATTTACAGTATTGGGCTCTGTTAAAGTTTATTTATTCGTGTCACAAGTAGGCTTACATTAACACCGCAATGAAGTTACTGTAAAATCCCCCAGTCACCACATTCCAGTGCCAATTTGGATACACTGAGAGAGTATTTAGCATGGCCAATTCACCTAACCAGCACATCTTTCTGAGTGTGGGAGGAAACCGGAGCACCCAGAGGAAACCCATGAAGGCACAGGGAGAATGTGCAGACTCCACACAGACAGTGACCCAAGCCAGGGATGGAGCCTGGGTCCTTGGCACTGTGAGGCAGCAGTGCCAACCACTGTGCCACTGTGCCGCCCCTGTTAGCTTAACTAGAACTACTATCTCACGTATCAGGAAGTCTTAAACTTGCTTAGGCTATCCCTGCTGGGGAGAACATGCTGCTCATGTCTTCCTTTGTGAGTCCTTGGAGGAAGAAATTATTCAAAATTTTTATCGTATCTTCTTCACCTCAGTTTCGAGCCTGTCTGCATCTTTTATGGTTCTATCATTTCTCATAAGGCACTCTTGCTATTGTAGCACTGAAAGAGTTTCATTGCTTAGTCTCTGCAGCTTTACACTTTTCTAGATCCCCCTTAGCCCTTCTGATCACCCTTGTTTCTTAATTTTGATATATTCATCCCATTGAGTCTCTTCTGCTCTCTCCCTGTAGGATTTGGAGAGGTTGTTTTCCTGTCTTTGTTAATCCATTTAGTGTTACATTTGTTTAGGCTGAGCTGGTTGATTTTCAGTATGTGTTTATCCTGCGTGCTCAGCATTATGCCTCAGAGAATCTGTAAAAGGGCAGCCAGCAACTTGCAGGTAGATCAATTTAATGAATTCTTCAGTGCAGCAAGACTGCTTTATATGAGGGATGGCAATTTGGCTGCTGTTTCTGACATCAGCCACAAGCATAAATGATATCTCCACACAATGTTGCCCCAACTCTTTAATGGGGCAAATCAACAGTTTCCTACCCCGTATTGAGCCAGTGAAATAGACCAGTGCACTTCAATTAAAGTAATTCAGAAAAACACTCAAGTTCAATGGAGAAAGAGCTGGGTACCTGATTTACACTGGAGCAGGGCAAGGAGAAAAATTGATTGAGCTCGCCTGGATTTTCCAACACATCTTGGTATTCCTGTACAAACAAAGTGCTGCTAGGCATTTTAGTATTGTTACTGGACTAATAATCCAGAGACCTAGGGTGACACTCTGGGGACACAGGTTCGGATCCCACCTTGGCAAATGGTGAATTTTGAATTCAATAAAAATCTGGAATTGAATGTTGACCATGAAGCCATTGTTGGACGCCACAATAACCCATCTGGTTCACGAATGTCCTTTAGGGAAGGAAATCTGCCGTCCTTCCCTGGTCTGATCCACATGTAACTCCAGACCCACAGTAATGTGGTTGGCTCTTAAATGCCCTCTGAGATGACCTAACATTCAGTTCAAAGGCAATTAGGGATGGGCATTAAATGCCGGCCCAGTCAGCAATGCCCAAATCCCCTAAAAAAAAAGTTATAAATCGGGGTAGGGATTTGTTTTCACCCATTTCTGGTGACATACTTGTTCAGTTTTGGGAGCTCCCGCTTGAAATAGTTGGGGACATAATGTGAATATGTTTATGAAGTTACTGCAAAGTCATTTAGACATTCCTGCAGCTTCCCAAAATGTGTCTGTGCCATACGTTGACTCATCTATCTGCTCTTCTAAAATGAGTTGTGTACAATCGTTCTAATTTTCCGCAATTTATCAAGAATGCTGTTGATTTTTGCCGCTTGCCGCTTATGTTCTCAGAAGGCTTTGGTGCAGATTGTCCTTTATCCCAAGAGTTAGAATAGTGTCACAATGCATATCATCATGGAAATGCTCTTATATTTTGGTGATCCCATGGTCTGCTCTCTTCAATGGCAAATAGCGCTGACAGGAAAATCAGCTAAGCTAACTGTGGATATGCAACCAGTGAGTTCATGGAATCCTACAGTGCAGAAGGAGGCCATTCGGCCCATTGAGCCTGCACCAACCACTCAGGCCCTATCCCCATAATCCCGTGCACTTGCCCTAGCTAGTCTCCCTGACACTGAGGTGCAATTTAGCATGGCCAATTCTGCACTCTCTCCTTTCCTTCTCTATGAACGGGATGCTCTGTCTGCAGAGTGCGCAAGAAACAATACTTTTCACTGTATGCTAATACATGTGACAATAATAAATCAAATCAAATCAAATCAATCCACCTAACCGGCACAACTTTGGACTGTGGGAGGAAACCTGAGCGCCCAGAGGAAACCCACACAGATATGGGGAGAACGTGCAAACTCCACACAGATAGTGACCCAAGCCGGGAATTAAACCCAGATCCTTGACGCTGTGAGGCAGCAGTGCTAAGCACTGTGCCACTGTGCCACCCCAGTGCCGCCCTATCCATTGACCTGTTAACCTCATATGTATGCTGTACTCCACTACAGAGGTGGAAAGAGGTGAAAGGCTAGTTCAATGAGGATTCTGTCACTACTATCTGCAGAATTGGTGAGTCAAAACATTTGTACCTATATTGGGGGATTTTAAGGCAAGATGTGAACAATGAGGCAGAGCTCTCTTTCTTCAGGTATCATAATCTGGAGAAGATAAATGAGAACAGATGGAGACTACTTGAGCTTTGCTGCCAATGTGAGCTTTCTGTAACTAACACCTTTCAAAGCAAACCGTAGCCGGATCCTCCCAAATAAATTCTAAGTGTCGAATTCACGCAAAAACTGGAGTAAATCCTGCTGTTTTTTTCAGCAGGAGTTTCAAAATGAATCTCCCACAATCTGTGCACACAGAGTGCACTAACGTGATTCACTCCAGAAAGCAGTGGACGGGGTTCATTGCTGCTGGAGAGGCCCGCAACATGGTGCTGAGATGGCCATTGCACATGTCAGTGCTAAGATCGGCGCATGCGCAGTGGTCCCTGTCTGCTAGCCTCCCAATTCTGGGCCTACTCAATTTCCAGCCAGCCCAACGATCCTGCATCGCTGCCCTTTCGACCCCACCACAGTTCGATTGCTGGCCCGCTGAAGATGTCCAGGCCCAGCTCCGTCCCCACCCCCTCACCCCCATTCCTGGCCCACCTCAATCACCCGCCCGCCCCCGACCCCCCACTCCCACCTGCCCACCTTGTCGATAGTCCCAATCCCTCCCACCACAGTGCCGATCCCTCCCCTTGCAGGTTGCCCCCTCACCCACTCCGATGGCCAGCCCCAATCATTGGCCTCCCTCCCTCCCCCACAAATCCCAACTGCAGAGTGGCAGTGGGATCCTCCACCCCCGCAGATCGCCCCCAGTCAAATTCCACTTTGGGTGTAGCATTGCCAGTGATGGTCAAGATCTAACTATCCTTAAGTTCTACCTTTTTGCTGGCACAACACCAGTAATGCATCTAAAAAGCTGCTATCAGTTTTCTTAAAGCAAGTGACCTGGTGCTCTGCTGGAGAAAATCTTTTCCATTGACTTCCCCATAGGAAACCAAAATAACATGACAAGACTGCAAAATTCATGACAAGGGTGCAACCCTTGAAGTTATTTACTTCCTAATCAGATAAAGGCCAGCAGTTCCTCAACTCGATCGAACAGGCACTCTAGCATTCCCACAGAGGGTGCAGAAGCAAAGTGTAGCACACTTTGAGACACCACCTCCGATACTGTGCTCTCAACATATGGCAAACAGGAGTGGAAAAGGCTGACTGGTTCAAGGCTAATATTACTGTGATTGGACCTGTTATTGAAGTGAAATGATCTACTCTCACTAATTACAAGAGAGATCTGAGTGAGAATACATGAAAAACTACCTGGAGTAAAGTTCAACAGACTGCTTGGTAGTGCACCAATGACTGTTGGTTACAACTTGCCAAAATATCCAGATGTCCTTTGACAGAGGGAATACGAGGGGTGCGTATGCAGGGATCAAAAAAGGCAACAATAGGTCCATCAGAAAGAAAAATGGTTTCACTGAAAAAAAAAGGCAGGGAATGTCATCACTGACTGCAATAAACAGTTGGAGATATGTGTGGAATGTTAGCTTGAGTTGTACTCTGAGGAGAATACTGTCACTGAGGAAGCTCTAGACCCCATAGAAAACCTGTCTGCCATGGCTGGATATTGAGCCACAATGGAGTAGCTGAGCAAAGCTATTGACTCACTTGCCCTGGTCATAGCTCCAGGTGCTTGAAGCTTGAACCCAGCAAGCACAGCAAATAGTCACACCTGTAGCACCTACACAATCTTCTATTTCACTGCTGGAGAGGGGGAGGTCAGTGTCCCAGGATTGCATGATACAAAGATCAGACCCAGTACAAGGATAAGGGTGACCACAGCGATTGCAGAACTATCAAGGCGTCACCCTAATGAGCATCATGGGAAATGTATTCGTCTGCATTGTCCTTGTCAGACTGCAGATCCTGGCTGAACACATCTATCCCAAAACCCAGTGTGGTTTCTGAAGTGGAAGATGGACAATTTACATGATCATCTCAGTCATCGATCATCGATCTTCATCGATCGCAGCAAGGCGTTTGACCATGTGAGCAGGAGTGATCTATCTAAGATATTGTAGAAAATTGGCTGCCTGCTGAAGCTGCTCAGTGTGACCTCCTCTTTCCATGACAACAGAGTGGATAAGGTCAGCTATGACAGGGCAGCATCAGAATCCTTTGAGATCTGCATTGGAGTCAAACAAAGTTGTGTTCTGGCAGTGAAACTCTTTGGTATCTTCTTCTCTTTTCTGCTATCATGTCCTCAGATCACCTGTGTACCAGAACTGACAGAAAGCTGTTCAGTTTTATTCATCTGAGATACAAAGCAAAGGTGTGCCAAGTCCTCATCAGAGAGTTGGTCTATGCTGCAATAGCATTCCACACTGAGGAACACCGTTAATGGCAAACAGAGACTCTCTCATGCCTGTAAAGTATTTGGGTTGACTATCAGCATTAGGAAGACAAAAGGCATTGTCCTGGATATTGCCATGTCATCATCTATCCACATTTAAAATGTGACGCTAGAAATTGTTGAATATATTTAGGCTCCAAAACTACCAGCAACCTGTTACTTGATCTGAAATCAGCATACGCGCCAGCAAAGCTGCAGCTGTTGTGTCCATGCTAGTATGAAAGCACGGAACAACAGCAATCTGACTGAGGACACCCAAGTGCAAGTCCACAAAGCCTGCGTCCTCGGTGCATTTTTCTATAGTGATCACCCAACGGTTCTCCTATAGACAGGGACACACATCATTCCACCATTATAAGAAGGATTGTATCTGTGAGATTTGATTGGCAAGAATGCAACCATTCCCTCCATTGTGAACTGCAGCCAGATTCCTCTTCAGGTGGAGCATTGCTAGTGGTGACCAAGATCTTAACTTTCCTTTCACTCTTTGTTATCATCCCAGTCACCATTTCAGCAATGCGATCCTGGAGAAAATCTTTGCATTGTCTTCCCCATAGACACCCAGAATAACGTGACAGGGTTGGGCGATTTCCCAGAGTGACAGGGTTTCGGAAAGCCCAGAGGCTTGTAGATTGCACCTGTGTGGCCTAACATGTTCGCTTGCACACTATCTACATGGATAGGACGGGATTATACAACATCTTTGTGACTATTTGCATTAGATTACTGAAGCCAATGCTCAAGCAGTTGTCATGATATCTTCATTTTAAGGTAGTCAACTACTTCCTTCAATATGAGGCCCTGAAGTACAAATATAACAAAGAACAAAGAACAATACAGCACAGGAACAGGCCCTTCTGCCCTCCAAGCCCGTGCTGCTCCCTGGTCCAAACTAGACCATTCTTTTGTATCCCTCCATTCCCACTCCGTTCATATGGCTGTCTAGATAGGTCTTAAACGTTCCCAGTGAGTCCACCTCCACCACCTTGCCTGGCAGCGCATTCCAGGCCCCCACCACCCTCTGTGTAAAATATGTCCTTCTGATATCTGTGTTAAACCTCCCCCCCTTCACCTTGAACCTATGACCCCTCGTGAACGTCACCACCGACCTGGGGAAAAGCTTCCCACCGTTCACCCTATCTATGCCTTTCATAATTTTATACACCTCTATTAAGTCTCCCCTCATCCTCCGTCTTTCCAGGGAGAACAACCCCAGTTTACCCAATCTCTCCTCATAACTAAGCCCCTCCATACCAGGCAACATCCTGGTAAACCTCCTCTGTACTCTCTCCAAAGCCTCCACGTCCTTCTGGTAGTGTGGCGACCAGAACTGGATGCAGTATTCCAAATGCGGCCGAACCAACGTTCTATACATCTGCAACATCAGACACCAACTTTTATTCTCTATGCCCCGTCCTATAAAGGCAAGCATGCCATATGCCTTCTTCACCACCTTCTCCACCTGTGACGTCACCTTCAAGGATCTGTGGACTTGCACACCCAGGTCCCTCTGCGTATCTACACCCTTTATGGTTCTGCCATTTATCGTATAGCTCCTCCCTACATTATTTCTACCAAAATGCATCACTTCGCATTTATCAGGGTTGAACTCCATCTGCCATTTCTTTGCCCAAATTTCCAGCCTATCTATATCCTTCTGTAGCTTCTGACAATGCTCCTCACTATCTGCAAGTCCTGCCAATTTTGTGTCGTCCACAAACTTACTGATCACCCCAGTTACACCTTCTTCCAGATCATTTATATAAATCACAAACAGCAGAGGTCCCAATACAGAGCCCTGTGGAACACCACTAGTCACAGGCATCCAGACGGAAAAAGACCCTTCCACTACCACCCTCTGTCTTCTGTGACCAAGCCAGTTCTCCACCCATCTAGCCACCTCCCCCTTTATCCCATGAGATCCAATCTTTTGCACCAACCTACCATGAGGGACTTTGTCAAACGCTTCACTAAAGTCCATATAGACGACATCCACTGCCCTTCCCTCGTCAACCATTCTAGTCACTTCTTCAAAAAACTCCACCAGGTTAGTGAGGCATGACCTCCCTCTCACAAAACCATGCTGACTATCGTTAATGAGTTTATTCCTTTCTAAAAGCGCATACATCCTATCTCTAAGAATCCTCTCCAGCAACTTCCCTACCACGGACGTCAAGCTCACTAGTATAATTTCCCGGGTTATCCTTCCTCCCCTTCTTAAATAACGGGACCACATTAGCTATCCTCCAATCCTCTGGGACCCTACCTGTGTCCAGTGACGAGGCAAAGATTTGCGTCAGAGGCCCAGCGATTTCATGTCTCGTCTCCCTGATCAGCCTTGGATAGATTCGATCAGGCCCTGGGGATTTGTCAGTCTTTCTATTCCTTAAAAAACCTAACACTTCCTCCCTTGTAATGGAGATTTTCACTAACGGGTCAACACTCCCCTCCGAGACACTCCCAGTCAACACATCCCTCTCCTTTGTGAATACCGACGCAAAGTATTCATGTCGGATCTCCCCTACTTCTTTGGGCTCTCAGCATAATTCCCCACTTTTGTCCTTGAGGTCCAATTCTTTCCCTGACAACCCTGTGAGGCATGTGAGGCATGACCTCCCTCTCACAAAACCATGCTGACTATCGTTAATGAGTTTATTCCTTTCTAAATGCGCATACATCCTATCTCTAAGAATCTTCTCCAATAACTTCCCCACCACGGACGTCAGGGGTAGTTTCCATCCAACTAATGCAATTTGATAGAGCCATGATGTCTCTGTGGCATCCCAGGACATCAGCTGAACAAGTGTAATGAGATACATATATCTACTTGAGCTTAACTGAATGTCAAAACAATGGCTGCAATTCTCCAGTCCTGCTGCAGAGAACGGAGATTTGGCTGAGCGCCAATTTTTCAGTCCTGGCTTGCAGCGACGGTGGGGTGTGAATGGCTGGAGCATTCTGGCCAACATTTCAAGTGACTAGATCAATCAGGGTTCCTGCAGCACACCACTTCAAATGTTTCAAGGTGTGTTAAAAGCAATATGCTGCAGATGCTGGAAATCTGAAATGAAAACAGGAATTGCTAGGAAAAAACATTCAGCAGGTCTGACAGCATCCATGGAAAGGGACAAACAGAATTGTACTTTCCAATTCAAAATGTTGAGCGGGACCTTGAGCCCACTCTGGCCATCCGTGATATTGCCGGTGTGGGCTCAAGGCATGAATTCCGATCTTCTCTGCCCCTCACTGGTGGCGTAACTATATTTACGCTCATGAATACAGTTTCATTTACAGGGCCACAATGGGCATGAACCTGATCAACATACACTTTAATATAATGGATGCCAGTGCCAACCTGGTAATGTCAACCTCTGCCAAGGGGCCATTGCCAGGGGCACACCCCAGTAGGAGCCTCATGGGCTGAGGATAGGATTCATTGGTCTGTGGTGGTTGCCGGGAGCAGACATGGGAGCTGGGGATGCAAGCGATTCCGTTTGGGTGTGGGGGGCAGGGGGGGGGGGGGGATGCAAGTGATTCCGTTTGGGTTGGGGGGGAGGGGTGGGAGCTTGGGTGTCAGCATGACTGTGTGGGTGAGGGGAGTTAGGGAGGAAGGGGCCCAATGTTGGGGAGGAAAGGGGGCTGCTGGCACTGACTGTTGAAGGGGGGGGGGAGGCTGCGGGGGAAGAGAAATGCTGACTCGGATCAGAGGATTTGGGGGGAAGATCATTCATGTTCTGGTCAGGTGCCCCTTAAACATGGCACCCTGATCTCAGTGCATCCATTCTTTGCCAGCACATTTTGACCCCCCCCCCCCCCCCCATCTCGCCCCCACACACACCCCTGTACTATGGTGTGAAACTCACCAGTTGTTTTATTTTGACAGAGTGTGGTAAGGCCTGGAGAGAAAACTGACCTGTTCCTCTCGCCGCCTTTCTCGCTGCAAAGAACACTCTGCTAAATTCTGGTAAGATTGCCCCAATTACTCTGCTGCTCACCACAGATACTGCCAGACCTGCTGAGTTTTTCCAGCACTTTCTGTTTTTGTTTTATGGTATGTCCTTTTAAAAGAGGCATCATAATGGAGGCCTCAAACATCAAAGGCTCCAGGGGACCATGAAGCGAAACAGAAAGAGCCTGAAAAGACTGCAGGGCAGAATTGAACACTGGCTGCAAGAGCACTTCCTCTTAACTTGCCAATGTAACCATTGTATTAAGTACCCTGTCTACATATTCCCAAATTCTCCACAAATACAATTTCACTTACAGGGCCTTAAATCTTCCAGGCAATTATCACAGTCATGCCACCGGATGAAATGTACTTGCAAACCTTGACAAGAATGCTCTGCAAACAGCTTCAGTACAACCAGATTTTTATTGTGATGCTACACATGGCTGTGAAAGCTCAGTGATTACATCCACCATGCTTTCCTTTGGGCAATGTATGCTCGTAACAATAGCGTTATTTTCCATTTTGTTGCTATTTCAGGAGCAACTGTGATCCCCGGCTTCTGTTATGCAGTTTGTTGTGCAGAAGGCATATCGTGACTGAACATAACTACATAAGAACAAGGAGCAGGAGTAGGCAATTCAGCCCCCTCGAGCCTGCTCCGCCATTCAATACGATCATGGCTGATCGTACCTCGGCCTCATCTCAACTTTTCTGCCTACTCCCGGTAACCTTTCATCCCGCTACTAATTAAAACCTATCTATCTACACCTCAAATTTATTCCAGTTGATTAGTGGATGGCACGGTGGCACAATGGTTAGCACTGCTGCCTCACAGTACCAGGAACCCAGGTTGGATTCCAGTCTTGGGTGACTGTCTGTGTGGATTTTGCACATTCCGACCAGAGCGAAGAACCTCATTGGACACAACTATACCTTTAACACCGCAACCCACTCTCACCGTCTCCCAGGCTCGAAAAGAAGCAAGTACTCCAGGAAGCGTGGAAAACGTGCAGGCCTGCAGGTGAGAGTGAAGCAACGCGGTCCCAAGGACCCCTCCTCAACTTACTGTTTGCAAATGTCCAGTCTCTGGAAAACAAGCTCAACAAACTTAAAGCCAGACTCACTTTCCAAGGAGAACTGAGGGACTGCTGTGTGCTCTGTTTCACGAAGACATGGCTCACTCCTGCTTCACCAGATAGTGCCCTCCAACCAAAGGGCTTCTCAATCCATTGAATGGACCATATAGCAGCCTCTGAGAAGGCTAGAGGAGGAGGGATCTGCTTCCTAATCAACACCTCATGGAGCCTAGATGGAGCAACACTGGCGAGTTTCTACTCCCCGGACCTAGAATGCCTGACACTAAAATGCCGCCCCTATTACTTTCCATGGGAGTTCACCTTCGTTATTCTGATGGCAGTTTACATCCCACCCCATGTGGACGCGAAGATCGTGCTGGACGAAATATATACCACTACAAATAGCCTTGAGACGAAAAATCCCGAGGCTTTGTTCATCGTGGCCGGGGACTTCAATCAGGCCAAGCTCAAGAGTATACTACCAAGTTGCCACCAACATATCTCATGTTCCACCAGAGACCCAAACATCCTAGACCACTGCTACACAAATATCAAATATGTCTACCGCTCTATTGTCTGCCCACACTTTGGCAAATCAGACCACAAGGCTGTGCTCCTGCTCCCGGCTTACAAGCAAAAACTGAAGTGGGAGAATCCATCAAAGGAAGTCGTGGTCTGAGGAATCAGATTATCTCCTACGGGACTGCTTGGAATCAGTGGACTGGTCAGTATTTGAAAACTCTGCGACCAGCCTGAACGAGTACGCCACTACAGTAACTGACTTCATTAGTAAGTGTGTAGAAGACTGTGTGCCAAAGAAGCAAATCTGCGTGTTCCCCAACCAGAAACCATGGATGAACAGGGATATCCACTGCTTGCTGAAGTCTAGATCTGAGGCGTTCAAGTCAAGTGACCCTGACCGATACAAGAAAGTAAGAAGTCTCACAACACCAAGTTAAGGTCCAACAGGTTTATTTGGTAGCACAAGCCACTTATGGCTTGTACTACCAAATTATCCTGTTGGACTTTAACCTGGTGTTGTGAGACTTCTTACTGTGTTTACCCCAGTCCAACACCGGCATCTCCACATCATCTATACAAGAAAACCAGATAGGGTCTAAGGAGATCCACCAAATATCCCAAAAGACAGTACCAGACCAAGCTAGCATCCCAGGCTAGCCACACAGGCCCCGCTGACTATGGCAAGGTCTGCAAGACATAACAGGCTACAAGATGAAGGCATGTAAAATCGCCGGCTCCAACGCCCCCCTCCCTGATGAGCTCAACGCATGCTACGCCCGTTTTGAGCAAGAGGTCAGCGAGAGCATGCCCTCCACCCTGGAAGCCCTGGATGAACCTGTATCTGGGGTCACCATTGTAGATGTCAGATGGGGTATGATGGCCAGATGGGGTACCCAGATGAGCACTCAGATCCTGCGCGGATCAGCTTGTGGGGGTATTTGCAGACATCTTCAACCTCTCTTTATAGCAATCTGACATCCCTATCTGCTTCAAGAAGATGACCATCATCCTGGTACCAAAGAAAAGCCAAGGCGGCTCTGACATTCATCATTATTAAGTGCTTCGAAAGGCTAGTCGTGGCATGAATCAACTCCATCCTCCCGGACTGTATGGACCCACTACAGTTCACATACCACTGCAACAGGTTCACAGCAGATGCCATCTCCCTGGGCCTGCACTCAACCCTGGAACACCAGGATAACTAAGACACCTTGTGTCCTATTTATTGACTACAGCTCAGCCTTCAACACCATTATCCCTATGAAACTCATCTCCAAACTCAGTGGCCTGGGCCTCGGCACCTCCCTCTGCAACTGGATCCTGAACTTCCTAACCCACAGACCACAATCAGTAAGGATAGGCAACAACACCTCCTCCACAATCATCCTCAACACTGGTTCCCCACAAGGCTGTGTTCTCAGCCCCCTATTATACTCCTTGTATACCTACGACTGTGTGGTCAAATTCCCCTCCAACACAATTTTCAAGTTTGCTGACTACACCACCGTAGTGGGTTGGATCTCAAACAATGACAAGACAGAGTACAGGAATGAGACAGAGAATCTGGTGAACTGGTGCAGTGACAATAATCTCTCCCTCAATGTCAACAAAACAAAGGAGATTGTCATCGACTTCAGAAAGCGTAAAGAAGAACATGCCCCTGTCTACATCAATGGGGACAAAGTAGAAAGAGTCGGGACCTTCAGTTTTTAGGTGTCCAGATCACCAACAACCTGTCCTGGTCCCCCCATGCTGACACTATAGTTCAGAAAGCCTACCAACACTCTACTTTCTCAGAAGGCAAAGAAAATTTGACATGTCAGCTACGACTCTCACCAACTTTTACAGATGCACCATAGAAAGAATTATTTCTGGTTGTATCACAGCTTGATATGGCTCCTGCACTGCCCAAGACAACAAGAAACCACAAAAGGTCGTGAATGTAGCCCAATCCATCACGCAAACCAGCCTCCCATCCATTGACTCTGTCTACACTTTCCGCTGCCTCGGCAAAGCAGCCAGCATAATTAAAGACCCCACGCACGGACATTCTCTCTTCCACCTTCTTCCTTCGGGAAAAAGATACAAAAGTCTGAGGTCACGTACTAACTGACTCAAGAACAGCTTCTTCCCTGCTGCCATCAGACTTTTGAATGGACCTACCTTGCATTAAGTTGATCTTTCTCTACATCCGAGCTATAACTGTAACAGTACATTCTGCATTCTCTCGTTTCCTTCTCTGTGTATGGTTTGCTTTGTCTGTATAGCGTGCAAGAAGCAATACTTTTCACTGTATGCTAATACATGTGAAAGTAATAAATCAAATCAAATCAAATCAAGAAGCAGGGGGAGGCCATTTGACCCTTTGAGCCTCCTCCGCCATTCATTACAATCATGGCTGATCATCCAACTCAATAGCCTAATCCTGCTTTTTCCCCATAACCTTTGATCCCATTCGCCCCAAGTGCTATATCCAGCCACCTCTTGAATACATTTAATGTTTTGGCATCAACTACTTCTTGTGGTAATGAATTCCACAGGCTCCCCACTCTTTGGGTGAAGAAATGTCTCCTCATCTCCATTCTAAATTGTCTATCCTGAATCCTCAGACTGTGACCCTTGGTTTTGACTCCCCCAACATTGTGAATATCCTCCCTGCATCTACCTTGTCTAGTCCTGTTAGAATTTTATAAGTCTCTATGCGATCCCTCCTCATTCGTCTGAATTCCAGCGAAAACAATCCTAACCTAATCAATCTCTCCTCATACATCAGACCCTCCATCCCCAGAATCAGCCTGGTGAACCTTCACTGCACTCCCTCGAAAGCAAGAACATCCTTCCTCAGAAAAAGAGACCAAAACTGCACACAATACTCTAGGTGAGGCCTCACCAAGGTCCTGTATAATTGCAACAACACATCCCTGCTCCTGTTCTCGAAACCTCTCGCAATGAAGGCCAACATGCCATTTGCCTTCTTTACCGCCTGCTGCACCTGTATTATTACCTTCAGCAACTGGTGCACAAGGACATCTCAGTCCTGCTGCACACTCCCCTCTCCCAAGTTAAAGCCTTTCAGGTTGTAATCTGCCTTCTTGTTTTTGCTTCCAACATGAATAACCTCACATTTATCCAAATTATACTGCATCTGCCATTGATTTGCCCACTCACCCAATCTGTCCAGACCATTCTGAAGGATCTCTGCATCCTTGTCACAGTTCACCCTCCGAACCAACTTGGCATCATCTGCAAACTTTGAGATGTTACATTTTGTTCCCCCATCCAAATCATTAATATATATTGTGAATAGTTGGGATCCCAGCACTGATTCCTGTGGCACTCCATTAGTTACTGCCTGCCAATTTGAAAAGCACCCATTAATTCCTACTCTTTGTTTCCTAAGATATTGGTTTTGCTCTGCTAGTAGTATATCAAGATAGTCATGGATGGAGTGATGAAATTATGCTTTGGGTCATAGGAAGTGAATGCTCATCTGAGATGATTGCTTTGTTGACCACCTTGAAGATGATGCATAGCCTGGGTTCACCATTTCTGGGGTGTGCACTGACTCAGGTTTGATATGCATGGTAATTAATTGTTTTGTTCAGTCCCATCTGCTTGTAGTTATTTCGGCTCCTGTGACACTTCAGCATGGATTGCAAATGGCAACCATTTGCAGATTTTGTGAAACTGGTGGAATTGATGTATCAAAGCGGGGAGCATGACAGTACCTCTTAATCTCCCCAAGTGCTGTAAATGAGGAAGAATGCCAGTGTGCATATTCCGAATCATCGATCATATTAACGTGTGTGCGAGTAGGATCTTCCCATTTGAATCTAAGGCTGCTGAAAAGGTTTACTCCCCATAAAGCTTCTGACTTTGGTTACATAGAATGTTAACCTCTCCAGGCATTTTGATTGCATACTGGAACCGTGATCATTCTGAAAACTGAAATAATAATGTCATCATAAACTTGACGAGTGTGTGTTACAGAAGTAAGAAAAAGTTACAGAAAATGTCAATGGTAAAGTGTGTCACTCTAAATCTATGTTTTCACACCAACATTGAAGAGAAGTGACCCTGACACCATGATCTTGACTGAGCAATGCTTAAAATGACCTGCTGCTTTACCATTCATGATGCTGGTTACATGTCGTACTTTACTCTCAGCGACAGACCCCTCCATGTGTGGACTGTTGAAATTATTTTCTTTGACAGTCTGCACACCTTTACAAAACGATTCTACTTTAAGCGTGAGTTACACTCACCACATAAACACAGTCACTACAAGAGCAGGTCAGAGGCTAGGAATACTGCAACGAGTAACTCACCTCCTGACTCCCCAAATCCTGTCCACCATAGACAAGACAAAAGTCAGGAGTGTAATAGAATACACCCCACTTGGCTGGATGGGTGCAGCTCCAAAAACACTCAAGAAAACTTGGCACCACCCAGGACAGGCAGCCTGCTTGATTGTTACCACACCCACAAACACCCACTCCCTCCACCACTTGATGTCTGTAGCACGGTGTGCACTATCTACAAGTTGCGGCACGGTAGCACGGTAGCACAGTGGTTAGCACTGCTGCTTCACAGCTCCAGGGTCCCGGGTTCGATTCCTGGCTCGGGTCACTGTCTGTGTGGAGTTTGCACATTCTCCTCGTGTCTGCGTGGGTTTCCTCCGGGTGCTCCGGTTTCCTCCCACAGTCCAAAGATGTGCAGGTTAGGTTGATTGGCCAGGTTAAAAATTGCCCATTAGAGTCCTGAGATGCGTAGGTTAGTGGGATTAGCGGGTAAATATGTGGGGGTAGGGCCTGGGTGGGATTGTGGTCGGTGCAGACTCGATGGGCCGAATGGCCTCCTTCTGCACTGTAGGGTTTCTATGATTTCTATGATTTCTATGACAATTCACCAAAGATTCTTAGACAGCACCTTCCAAAGCCATGACCACTTCCACTTAGAAGGACAAGGGCAGCAGATACATGGGAACAGCACCACCTGCAAGTTCCCCTCAAAGTCACTCACCATCCTGATTTGGAAATATATCGCTGTTCCTTCGCAATCGCTGGGTCAAAATCCTGGAATTCCCTCCATAACGGCATTGTGGATCAACCCACAGCACATGGACTGCAGCGATTCAAGAAGGCAGCTCACCACACCTTCCCCAGGGCAACTAGGGAATGGGCAATAAATGCTGGCCAGCCAGCCAGGGACGCCCATGTCCCATGAATTAATTAAAATTAAATAATTTTAAAAATACTTCTTCCCTGGAGCTGGACATGGCAAATTGATGAGCAGTTGCACAATTTGACCCAGTTTTGAAGATATTTGACCATGATAGGACATGTGTTGATGACACTGCTGAGGTCTCTTTGTCTTTTACCCTCGCACATGAGCTGGTTGGGCAAGATACATCCACAAATTTGAGTCAAAGGGTACGCATCGATATAATCTCTGAATCCAACATGGCAGATCTGATATGGACTGCCAAGGTTGCCACATTTTCCAAGATGAAATCACTATCCTCATAGAGAGAGGTCCTTTAATTGGTGTAATTGAAGTATTTTCAGTGAAGTGGTCACAGATTGGTTCACTAGTTCATGTGCCAAATTTATATGTAGAAGATACTCAACACAATGCTCCAATACAACATTTGTTCAATGGGCTCACCATTTCCCTGCCATCTCTGACAGAATGAATATTGTTTGATCATTACACTTCTCATTGGCCTGAAGTATTTATTAAGAGCACTTACCATTTTATCAAATGTATATGGAGCCTCTGTGAGCTGCTTGAATAGTCACTGGCTTTCTGCATGAAAATTCACTGGCTTCCTGCTCAGAAGCAACATGCAAGCAACACCTTCTTACGAATTGCTGCTACACCAGCAGTGTCCAATCCCATAGTGAGCAAGTAGGCCTTGAACCCTGAAATCCATCAATCCCACAGCAGGGATGGATCTCCAGGGGAAGAAGACATGGTGCTGGAGCTGGTTAATCTAAACTTTTATCCATCATCCTTTTCAACATTTTACTGTATATTTTCTCTCAGAGCTGTGCATGCAACAAGTTTTAGCCATAATGCTTCAAATGTCTTTTCCATTGTTATGGCTTGCAGCCATGTCTACAGTTTGTTTACTTTTTCCTGAGTCTACACCAAGGCTTAACTCATCTAGTGCAGTAGGCATCAATACTAAATGACCTCACAAAATTACAATCAGAAGAATTGAACAGTTGGACACTGCAAGTCCCGTGGTGAACTGTGGATCACTTAGCAGTGAACTGCAATGTGAGAGTGAAGTGTGTTTCCCTTAGGAACTAAAACAATGCACAATTCATCAGCTACATGTGGTTATTCTGAGAGACACCTTGTGCCCTGGTACTTTTTGGATCTTGGTTGTGCGAGAATTTTTGGAAAATAAAATTTGAGCGCTAACACATTGGAACTGATCAGACTGCAACTATTCTCCTTAATGGTTGGAAAAAGTACAGAGATGTTTTTCCATTAAGTAGATTTGGATGACTCATCAGAGTGGATTAGCACTTGTGTGCTCTTTATTACTGCAATAAAACGCTGACAAAAATCAGACTGATCGTATCAAATGACTCTAATAAGTATGATTGTTCTATGTGTTTTGCCTGCGTGGAATAAAGCAGCTTACTCTTCCAAGCAAGCTTTGCCTTGAACAAAAGAGAAAATGCTGGAGAATTTCAGCAGGTCTGAGATTTTCAGGATGTTGCTTGCCATTTTAACACACGAACCTGCTCCCATGCCCAATTGTCTGTCCTTGGCTTGCCACAATGTTCCAGTGAAGCTCAACGCAAACTGGAGGAACAGCATCTCATCTTTTGGCGAGGCACATTACAACCTTCCCGTCTCAACATTGAATTCAACAACTTCAGATGGTTAGCTCTACCCCACCTCGACCCCTTTGTTTTCATTTTATTTAAGTTTTAACTGTTCTCTCCCTTTTATTTATTTATTGTCTTTCTTTATTTTTCTTTCCCCCCACACTTTCTCCTAAATGTATCTCCCTTTTCTTACATTTTCTCCCCCTTTGCTTCCCTTTTCCCCCTTTTTCTCAATTTTACCTCTCTCCCACCCATCTTCCCCCTCTCCCCGCATCTGTCGCAGTTTACCTTCTGATTTCAGCTTCTCTGCCGTTTGGTCAGTCACACCCTTTATTCTTTCTATGGACTGCCATTAGCACCTCTTAGCCTTTCCCTTGTTTTTGTGGCTATGACTCATTTTTTATTCCTTCACCCTACAGTATAAATAGCTGCCACTTTCTATGTCTTTTAGCTTTGACAAAGGGTCATCTGGACTCGAAACGTCAGCTCTTTTCTTTCCTTACAGATGCTGCCAGACCTGCTGAGATTTTCCAGCATTTTCTCTTTTGGTTTCAGATTCCAGCATCTGCAATAATTTGCTTTTGTCTCGGCCAACATTGTTTCGCTGCAGAGAGATTGAAGGAAAACATTTAAATAAAAGTGGAAAATTCAATGACATGTGACTTCTTTTGGAGTCAGCTGATACAAACAGCCTGGGGGGCAATCTTACCCACTCACCAGGTCAGCCAATGGACAGGGTGAGCCGGTAAGATAACGTGAGAGGTGAAAAATTGCGTTCACAGCCCATTTCTTACCTGTTGCGATCTTACTATGATTGAATACAGGAGTTGGGAATCTGTACAAGACATTGGTAAGGCCACACTTGGAATACTGTGTGCAATTCTGGTCACCCTATTATAGAAAGGATATTATTAAACTAGAAAGAGTGCAGAAAAGATTTACTAGGATGCAACGGGACTTGGTGGATTGAGTTATAAGGAGAGGCTGGATAGACTGGGACTTTTTTCTCTGGAGCGTAGGAGGCTGAGCGGTGACCTTATAGAGGTCTATAAAATAATGAGGGGCATAGACAAGGTAGATAGTCAATATCTTTTCCCAAAGGGAGGGAGTCTAAAACTAGAGGGCATAGGTTTAAGGTGAGAGGGGAGAGATACAAAAGTGTCCAGAGGGGCAATTTCTTCACACAGAGGGTGGTGAGTGGCTGGAACAAGTTGCCAGAGGTAGTAGTAGAGGCGGGTACAATTTTATCTTTTAAAAAGCATTTAGATAGTTACATGGGTACGATGGGTATAGAGGGATGTGGGCCAAATGCGGGCAATTGGGATTAGCTTAGGGGTTTGGGGCGGCACGTTAGCACAGTGGTTAGCACTGCTGCTTCACAGCTCCAGGGACCTGGGTTCGATTCCCGGCTTGGGTCACTGTCTGTGTGGAGTTTGCACATTCTCCTCGAGTCTGTGTGGGTTTCCTCCAGGTGCTCCGGTTTCCTCCCACAGTCCAAAGATGTGCGGGTTAGGTTGATTGGCCATGCTAAAATTGCCCCTTAGTGTCCTGGGATGCGAAGATTAGAGGGATTAGTGGGTAAAATATGTCGGGATATGGGGGTAGGGCCTGGGTGGGATTGTGGTTGGTGCAGACTCGATGGGCCAAATGGCCTCTTTCTGTACTATATGGTTTCTATGGTTTCAAAAAAGAAGGGCGGCATGGATAAGTTGGGCCGAAGTGCCTGTTTCCGTGCTATAAACCTCTATGACTCTATGACTCTACTGGCCTGAGATTTCTGGTTTGATCAGCCTTGTGCCCTTCCAGGCTGATTATGATATTTAAATGCAATTAGTGAACACAGGATGGAATCATCCAGACTCACTTGCCTTCACGGCCTTGCCGGTGAAGGTCCTCACTGGCAAGGATCATGTACGGTCCCTATCAAGAGGAACTTGATGTGGTGGCCTCACTGGTAGGACAGGAGGCCATTGACGCCCCTGGGTAGATGGGGCAGGGGCAGGCAGTGCCCTTTGGGCAATGCCAGCCTGCCATTCTGGCACTACCCAGAGGACACCAGGCAGTGCTAAGAGCCGGGCCATGATGGAGCAGGGTGCAAGGGAAGGGGTGGGGCCATGATTGGGGTGGGGCCTAAAGGGAGGCGGATGAGCAGGGTGGGGGAGATGTACACTCTGCAATTGGTGATCGACTGGGCAGGGAGGGATGGGGGCAATCGACCTTGCTGAGAGGTGGGGGCGGGGGGTGGGTAACAATTGACCAGGCCAGAGGGAGGTGGGGGTGTGATCGGCTGGTGGTGGGGGTGGGGGGGCCAATGTACAGAGGGGTGGGGGGTGATCAGCTGGGGAGGCCAACTATTGTGGAGTGGGGGGGGATGACAGGTGATGTCCGGGGGAGGGGGTGACTGACAGTTGCACAGAACAGAGAGAACTGTGCGTGCGCAATAGCACCCTCTAGTGTGAGCAAACGGCTTTCTGGTGAGAATAGACTGTGTCCACTCCCTCCACTGGTGGAAATCAGATTGAGCATCATTTTCTGCACTAAGCGCCATAAGATTGCATTTGTGGCCTTGCCGAAAAAACGGGTCTGAAACTCTCCCGTTTTCATTCAGCACTTAGAATTCTTTGGTAAGATCACCCCCCCCCCCCCCCCCCCCCCCCCCACCGTCTGTCGAGGAAGCTGCATCCCACTACCACACTAGTAAACTAGTAAATGCAGGGCAGTAAGATTCAACTCCTAGATAAAAACAAGGTACTCAGGCTATTTATGTGAGTAGTTGTTATTATTGGGCGCCAATAGTTTATCTACAACGCTTACAGATTTGTAACACTTAACAGTGGTTTTTAAAATCTAGCAACAAAACTTATCAATGTACAACTCCTTAAAAAAAAAACTCCAGCCTTTCTGTGTGGAACATTTCATTGTTGATGGGCAAATTATCGGCCCTGACATCCTTGAACTACATGAATCACGCTGCCTCCATTTTCCTCTATTTCAGTTTGTGCTTTCTCTTTGAAGCTTTGTCATTTTGTTCAACTACTCGACACTTTTTAACTTCAAAACATCACTTAGCATTGATCTTCCAATCGTTGCTCAATGTTTCCCACCATTATCTTGTGAAATACATTCTTCTGTTGCCTGAGGGTGCTGAGATTTGTGGCACCAGATGTCCTAACTCACAACTGCTGACAAATCACTTCTTCGCCAATTAGCCATTTCAGAAGCTATTTCTGAATTGTGAAATGTTACAGTATAATGCGCGCTCATTGCCTTTTCCTCCAGTGTTATAGTTACAGTTTCCAACAGCATAAATCCATTAATCTGGCCGTTTTCCATACTATTCCACTCCTTACCTCTTGTAACATTTTTTCTTGTGCCCAACAACGCGTTTTTATTTTCTTATGCAGTCTGCAATGCAGTTCACTCTTGAGGAATGTTTTCGACATTCCGATTATCAAAGGCAGGCTTCATTTTTCGAAACGTTTCTTGCACCGTTGTTACTGATACCCGAGATAGAAGCAAAAGCTGATGGATTCTGAGGCGAGAAAGAGGAGCAAGTTGCAAAGCACATTTCAAATCTGCAGCACTCCCCATTGAGTTATTTGAGGGGCTTTTTCTTCCTAACGTATCTATTTTGCATTTGTTTACAGATCTGTTTGGTCGAGTGAGGGCCAGACAATTCCTAGTAGACTAATGCATTGCATCTGATGTCTATTTCCGTCGTGAGGTGTACAGTCCTTTAGGGCATATGGATCTATTTTCTTGACTTTTTCAATCAGAGGAAATGAATTTGCCTGGCTCCCCTCACATTCATTGTTGACTGAACAATTCCAAGGATGCGTCGACAAAATCTGTCAATAATTTCAAGCATTTTAGCCGACAGGAATGCTTCAAATTTTCCTTCCAGTCACAAGAGACATTTTCCTTGTCCAGGAGGATGAATATATGAATTCTACGTTTGATTTAGGAAGCAGTTAAACTTTGCTCCTCACCAGAGAATGTTTGAGTTAACTGAAACTCTCTGCTACATAGGCAGTTGGATGAACCAAAATCATGATAAAACGATGCAGTTTCACAGCTGAATTTAATAGGGTGTGGGGATCCCAACCACCTTTTTCACCCTTCCATCCTGGGGGAGGTAATTCTGCCCCTTTCCGGTGGCTCTCACCCCACCCCTCCCAAGGGATTTGACACATTGGTTTAAGTTGGGAATTCGAGCCCACCTACGAAACTTGGCACTGAGAGCTGCAGGCCAATCAAGTGGCTGGCAGTTGTCTGGTGTCAGCACTGTCACTGGTTGCCAAGGTGCCAAAGGCTGGGGCGGACAGCGGGTGGAGGAATGATCTGTGAGGGTCTTCTGATGGGCCGATGGGTTCTGTTAAGGAGGCACCACTCCCCTTGCCCGCCACCAGCCCACGCAGTGAGAGCTATGGGTTTGAATGCTTGGTGTGGGCCTCTCCCACCACTGACTGAGCCTCTGCAGTGCCGGTACGAAGCGCTTAGATGGCTCCCTCTGTTGGCCCAGGGTGGGTGAGCCATTGGTATACTTATGATGGGGGCAGGGCCATGCAGGTAGGCAGTGGGCATAGCATCCATGCGTTGCTGCAAGCCCATTGCCCATGAGGAGGTGTAAAATCCAGCCAATGGATATCGATTTCAGGATTACCTATTCCAAGATACTGGCACCATATTTCCTCAGGGGCTCTTTCAAACTCCAAAACATCAGAAATAAATGTTCATGCGGCATCCTCTTACTAAAAGCTGACCCCAGGGTGGGCCCAGATCCCAATTCTCTGAGCTGGTCCTTTACTTGACAGGCTCCACTTCTTGCTCTACCTCCTCTATCTGCTTCTGTTCTCTCAAGCACTCTGCTTCACTATGTGATTCCACGTCAAGGGACTACCTAAATCCCCAGGACTGGTGTTCTGTGCCAATATTTGCTGAGGTGGAGTGAGTGGTGCTGAGAGCCATGAGCTTTCTGAGTACCACTTGAGCCTGTGGTCTGTTTATCAGGAATGCCTATAGAAACAGAGGATGGTATGTTAATGTGATGTCTGGAAAGAATACAGCCATAAAGATTTATGGCGTGTTGCTTTAACGACAATGAATAAGAGAGTGTGTAGGAGCAGGAACTGATTGAACAAGAAGGGAGATGAACAAGAAGAGGGTGGGTCCTCAAGCTTCACTTCCCTTCACACCTTTTCCATTATGAGGTGCCATGATATCAATATAGCTTGCTAATACTGTCTGCAAAGTTTAATCTGTAGTACAGGCATCATGTAGAATTCTGAATGTTATAAGATGCAGCCTCAGTCACAGAACAGCAAATCAAGACAAAATTAACAATGCCTCACATTCCTTGCCCTTCTGTTTGACATAGTTCAATGTTGTCTAGATTTCATTCATTTACGTTAGGGAAGGAAATCTGCCACCCTTATCTGGTCTGGCTTGCATGTGACTCCAGGCCGACAGCAATGTGGTTGACTCCTAACTGCCCTCTGAAATAGCTGAGCAAGGGCGATTAGGGATGAGCAACAAATGCTAGCCTGTCCACATCCCATGAAAGTGAAGAAACAATTTCTCCTGGCAGGCCCCCAGAGTCTATCTATCTATTCCCTCATCAGCCTTCGGATTCTCTGGATGTTGAGAAACCGCATTTACACCAATAGCCATTTCCTGTCAAGTTGCTGGCATGTTTATGTTGAAGGAAGTGGGTTCTGCAATGCCAGGGAATAACCTTCTTTCGATGCACTTCCATAAGAACCTTCAAGAGAAAAAAACACTGTGAATTAACCTGATATAATCAATGCTTCATCTTCGGGTGACATGTTGGCACAATGGTTAGCACTGCCTCGCCAGTTTGATTCCCGGCTTGCTTGGCAACCTGTCTGTGTGGAGTTTGCACGTTCTCCCCGTGTCTGCGTGGGTTTCCTCCGGGTGCTCCGATTTCCTCCCACAGTCCAAAGATGTGCAGGTTAGGTGGATTGACCATGCTAACTTCTCCCTCAGTGTACCCGAACAGGCACCGGAGTGTGGCAACTAGAGGATTTTCACAGTACCTTGATCGCAGTGTGAATGTAAGCCTACTTATGAATAATAAATTAACTTTAACTTTATTTTTCTCTTCCCAGAAACATTGAACATATGGAACCATAATCCCTGCTCAATACAACCATCCCCATCCCTCACACCCCCTCTCTCCCCGCCCCTCCTGGTCATTCCTCCAAACAACCAACAGCACCACCAACAACACTCTACTTCTGTTAACAGTTAGATCTTGTAACCAGACCCAGTCTCTGGATAACTGGTGCGATTGGCTCAGTGTGCTTTCAGTGAGCATTGACCACACTCTGAGGTGAGCTTGCTACTTTAGTGCTTGGAGGAGAAACGTTGCCCTTTATATCTCCAAAGTTGTAGAACATAGAACATAGAACATTACAGCGCAGTACAGGCCCTTCAGCCCTTGATGTTGCGCTGACCAGTGGAACCAATCTAAAGCCCCTCTAATCTACACGATTCCAATATCATCCATATGTTTATCCAATAACCATTTGAATGCTCTTAATGTTGACGAGTCCACTACTGCTGCAGGCAGGGCATTCCACGCCCTTACTACTCTCTGAGTAAAGAAACTACCTCTAACATCTGTCCTATATCTCTCACCCCTCAATTTAAAGCTATGTCCCCTCGTGCTAGCCATCACCATCCGAGGAAAAAGGCTCTCACTATCCACCCTATCTAATCCTCTAATCATCTTGAATGCCTCTATTAAGTCACCTCTTAACCTTCTTCTCTCTAACGAAAACAACCTCAAGCCCCTCAGCCTTTCCTCATACGATTTTGCCACCATACCAGGCAACATCCTGGTAAATCTCCTCTGCACCCTTTCCAACACTTCCACATCTTTCCTATAATACGGCGACCAGAACTGTACGCAATACTCCAAATGTGGCCGCACCAGAGTTTTGTACAGTTGCAGCATGACCTCCTGGCTCCGAAACTCAATCCCTCTCCCAATAAAAGCTAGAACACCGTACGCCTTCTTAACAACCCTATCAACTTGGGTGCCAACTTTCAGGGATCTATGCACATGGACACCCAGATCCCTCTGTTCATCCACACTACCAAGTATCTTGCCATTAGCCCAGTGCTCTGTATTCCTGTTATTCCTTCCAAAGTGAATCACCTCACACTTTTCCGCATTAAACTCCATTTGCCACCTCTCAGCCCAGCTCTGCAGCTTATCTATGTCCCTCTGTAACCTGCCACTTCCCTCCGCACTGTCTACAACGCCACCGACTTTAGTGTCATCCACAAATTTACTAATCCATCCTTCTACGCCCTCATCCAGGTCATTAATAAAAATGACAAACAGCAGTGGCCCCAAAACAGATCCTTGCGGTACACCACTAGTAACTGAACTCCAGGATGAATATTTCCCATCAACCACCACCCTCTGTTTTCTTACAGCTAGCCAATTCCTGATTCAAACCACTAAATCACCCTCAATCCCATGTGTCTGTATTTTCTGCAAAAGCTTACCATGGGGAACCTTATCAAACGCTTTGCTGAAATCCATATACACCACATCAACCGCTTTACCCTCATCCACCTCTTTGGTCACCTTCTCAAAGAACTCAATAAGGTTTGTGAGGCACGACCTACCCTTCACAAAACCGTGCTGACTGTCCCTAATCAAATTATTCCTTTCTAGGTGATTATAAATCCTATTTCTTATAATCCTTTCCAATACTTTGCCCACAACAGAAGTAAGGCTCACCGGTCTATAAGTGGTCCTGAGTTTAATTTCCAAGTGAACACTTGGCTAGACCAGGTTCTCTGAATCTGGAAACATCTCCCCATGCTGTAAGAGGATGGGCCAGAAAGACAAGCATTCACAGTTCAACTCCGCTCAAACAGGATTGCATTGCAACATCAAACTTGCATGGGAAAATTGAAGGTTTATCCCTAACTTGCATCTGTGGAATTAAATGCTTTTGCGGGAATAGATTTTCTGGTTGAGCTAGAAGTTCATTGGTGTTATACGAGGTGTAGTTGATTGAACTAAGGAAAACTATTCCAGTCTCATGATCTCAGTGTTTTTGGAAAAGAAGCCTTTATTTACATCTCCCAAAAGAATCATGATTTCATCAGTACTTGTCGATCCTCTTCTGCTGAAGACAAATGTTGTTTTTAACATTCCGAATGAAGGTAAACCCGATCACACAAAGACATCTGTCAAATCATTTTACGCTCTCTGTTTCCCTTGCTAACCTGGAAATTCTCATTTTAGTAACATTTGTGTTTTACTCCATGAGCACTCCTTTGCGCTTTGGAAGAATCTGCCAAAGTACCATGCCTTAACGATCTTGCCTCAAAACACACATAACAATTAGATAGTGAGACAGATTGTCTTCATAAACAACCTCCTGTCTTTCCCTTTTTCCAGATACTTTATTGGACAACACATTTGAAGAGGTTGGAGCGATAAATGAAAACACAGTAACAAAGTGGTATTCCAACTTTTGTTTTTATTTATTTGCTAAGACACCTCAAATTTACATGAGAAAGATTCCCGATATCATCTGACTTTCTACATGGTCAGCAAGTTTCGGCTAATTTAATTGAGCAATTGTAACAAACCTGTTGCTCCTTCACTTGAGATCAGCTAATTCACGACAGGGATTTAGCCTGGGACATTTTGGCAATTGGCCTTTTGGCTAAGGTCAAGTGTCAGATCAAGCCCAAGATGGGGTGTAATGCCTCATCTTGTCAGCTTGGATCTTGCTTGTCTCCCTTGTGGGGATCTTGAATTGGATTCAATTGGATTTTGCATTTGGTTTTTGGAGCAAAAAATGAGTGGATTTGGGTTTGCCCGGTCCACTCTGACAAAAAGAAAAATGGTTCAACACAATAGCAAGAAGAATTTATTCACAAAAGTACCGCTGAGTTCTAAATATCTCGTCTTTACGGCAATGTGTTGTGCTTGTCAAATTGCTATATGCACAGACTGTCTATCTAATTTTCCCCATTCCTGATAATTGCTTTCATTCTCTTTGCTATACCTTTCCCTTGAGTCCTCTGCCCAAAGTCAGGTCTGACCCACAGCATCATGACTTCCACCATGGGTAGGGCAAGGAGGCAAGACCCAAATCTAGTTCAGCTGGAATGAGGATCAAACCTCATGCTGTTGGCATCAATCTGAGAAATGGCCCATGCAGCCAACTCAGCTAACTGCCCCCAACACCCACACCCCACCCCAAGGATTCCAAATTGCTGTGACAACGTACAGTTTTTACATGCATGTTGTAGCCTGGAGCTATGGGTAGTGATAGCACAGGTTTCAATTTCTTTCCATCACATGGCTGACCAGAAGTCTCATGTGGTCTTCCTGCCTACCATTGGCATGTGTTAGAAAGATTCACAAGATCCCTTACAATCAAAAACAGGAGAATTTATAATGGGGAATAAAGAAATGACTGACCTACTAAATACATACTTTTATTCTGTCTTCACAAAGGACACAAATAACATACCAGAAATGTTGGGGAACACAGGGTTTAGTGAGAGGGAACGAATGAGGGAAATAAGTATTAGTAGTGAAATGGTGTTGGGGAAATTGATGAGATTATAGGCTGATAAATCGCCAGAGAACTAAATGTAATGTCTCCAGATTTGCAGAAGACACAAAGCTGGTTGGGAGGATGAGCTGTGAGGATGATGCACTGATGCTTCAGTGTGATTTGGACAAATTGAATGCGTGGGAAAATGCATGGCAGATGCATCATAATGTGGATTCACGTGAGATTATCCACTTTGGTAGCATAAACAAGAAGGCAGATTATTATCTGAGTGGCTATAATTAGAGAGTGAGGGGAATGTGCAATGTGCAATTGCAGCTTTATAGAACCTTAATTAGGCCGCACTTGGAATATAGTGTTCAATTCTGGTCACCACACTATCAGAAAGATGTGGAGGCTTTGGAGAGGGTACATAAAAGATTTACTAGGGTGTTGCCTGGTATGGAGGGCATTAGCTATGGGGAGAGGTTGGAGAAACTTGGTTTATTCTCACTGGAACGACGGAGGTTGAGGGGCGACGTGATAGAAGTCTACAAGATTATGAGGGGCATGGACAGAGTGGATAGTTAGAAGCTTTTTCCCAGGGTGGAAGAGTCAATTACTAGGGGGCATAGGTTTAAGGTGTGAGGGGCAAGGTTTAAATGAGATGTGCGAGGCAAGTTTTTTACACAGAGGGTGGTGGGTTCCTGGAACTCGCTGCCGGGGGAAGCAGTGGAAGCAGATACGATGGTGGGTTTTAAGGGGCGCCTGGTAAAATACATGAATAGGATGGGAATAGAGAAATATGGTCCCCGGAACTGTCGAGAGTTTTAGTTCAGTCGGGCAGCATGGATGCTGCAGGCTTGGAGGGCCGAAGGCCCTGTTCCTGTGCTGTAATTTTCTTTGTTCTTTATTCTTTGAGACCTGGGTGTCCTTGTACACCAGTTGCTGAAAGTAAGCATGCAGGTGCAGCGGTAAAGAAGGCAAATGGTATCTTGGCCTTCATAGTGAGAGGATTTGAGTAAAGGAGCAGAGATGTCTTGCTGCAATTATAGAGGGCCTTGGTGAGACCACACCTGGAATATTGTGTGCAGTTTTGTCTCCTTATCTGAGGAAGGATGTTCTTGCTATAGAGGGAGAACAGCGAGGGTTTACCGACTGATTCCTGGATGTATTAGGAGAGATTGAGTCGGTTCGGATTATATTCACTGGAGTTTAGAAGAATAAGGGGGATCTCATAGAAACCTACAAAGTTCTAACAGGACCAGACAGAGTAGATAAGGAAGGATGTTCCTGAAGACAGAGGAGGCCCAGAACCAGGGGTCACAGTCTAAGGATATGAGGTAAACCACTTAACACTGAGATGAGGAGAAAATTCTTCTCTAAAGAGTGGTAAGCATATGGAATTCTGTAACACATAAAGCAGTTGAGGCCAAAACATTGTATGTTTTCAAGGGGAGTTAGATATAGCTCTTGGGGCTAAAGGGATCAAAGGATATGGGGATAAACCGGGAACTGGTTAATGAGTTGGATGGTCAGCCACGATCCCAATGAATGGTAGAGCAAGCTCGAAGGGCTGAATGCCCTGTTCCTGCTCCTATTTTCTCTGTTTCTATATTTCCAGTCAAAGTTTTCTTACAACCAAATTTCGATTTGTGGTTTGTGTCCACTGACATTCAAACTTTTCTATCATTATGAACAAATTGTCCAAACTAGCTTTGTTAATTCACTTTGTTATCTTGAAAATTAAAATCGAACGATCGTATGTTCTGTCTTCTAATGAGAGGAAACATAATTCCTTAGGGCCAGCCCTCATTCGACATGAAAAAAGTGATAGATCTGCAACATGTGATCTACAAAAAAAAATCCCAGATTCTCATGCAATTATAAAACAGGATTAAAATTATTGATCACCAAAAATCATTGATCATGCTGATAAATTATAACCCAGAGCCATCTATTCCATTCTCCTCCACTTTGTTATCAGACCACTTGATGCTTGTATTGGTGCATATGCCAGATTCCGATGTTACACTGTACAGCACCAGTGCATCATCATCATCATCATTATTACCACTGTGCTGAGCATTTTCCGATATTTATTAACTTGCAGTCGTTGTAATGATCATCACAGGCCGACTAGTCGGGTACCTGTGACACTGAACCAACAGGCAATAGTGCAATCGCGCGACAGTGGAAAACTGAATTTGGGCTTCAGTCAGAGTTGTTTTCATTCCAAATACACCTTGTATTGCATCATGTAAATCTGCTTCCATTGGCAGCTTTCCAGTTTTGTGTGCGAGTCAGGCAGGAATTGCCAGATCTGACTTCCAAGTCAAATCAACATTTTTCCGCAGCACAGTCTGTTCAGATTCAAATCCACATGTCCCCTTTAAGAAAGAAAGTGCACAGAAGGCCAGTGTGCTCACTTGACTCCGGCTGATGACGTGCAATGTCATTTTGTAATTTACAGCATGACTGATATTAAGCAGTGGAAAGACTCCAAAGTCAAATGCTGTTTTTTTTGTTACTTATTCTGGGCCCTGGTGCCCATTTTCCAGATTGGCCTCGATGTCTTGGTGATACTCGGGTTATATTTTCATTTGTTAATGTTTCCTGGACTGCATATGGCTGCCTCCTGGTGTTTTGACTAAAGACAGCGATGACATCTGTGGCGATGTGCATGCCCTTCTTGCCCCATTGAGCAGAGATGAGAATGCAAATATAGCCGCTGAACTGGGGGCGGGGTGTGTAAGAAAGCAAAGAGATATTCCAAAGACCGTAAGGTTCAGAATATTTTAACATTAGAATCCATTGAAGTACCATAGCATTAATTAAACATTATTGTCACTGTGCACATTTTATACCACATTAGACCTTGAAATATTCGACAGATTTGCCAAGCATTGTTACACTTAGAGAAAATTCTGCTCGAAGTAGCAGTTACTTAAATTGTAGCTCAAAGGAAAAAAACAACCAGCTAAGCTACTTGCTTATTCCTGTTTCAACTCTAATTCAAAAATGTTGCCTTCATAATATTTGTGTAAATTGTTTAACACAAGACATGATCCTGAAAAAAGAATTCCAACTCCACCTCTCAATAAAGAACTGTTGTCCTTCTGTACGCTGATATTCGCATCCAAGTTCTTTCCCTGACCTTCAGGTTGTTGTGAAAGTTGCAGGGCCGAGTACAGCATAAATTACATTCAAGTAATAATACTGCTCCCCTCACCAGCATACCCCCCCCCCCACCCCCCCCCACCCTTTGCCTCCTGAGCATATGATCTTCTGTCCTATTTTAATTCAGACATCAGAACCCATTTCTATTATTCTAATGCAAACATCAAACCTTGGATGTGTCTATAGTTGTGGAAAATCCTGTGAAGTCAAGACTAAATGAAATGGCTTTATGAAAAAGGAATAAAGTTCCCTTGGAAATGCTTCAAAGGGTGCGAGTGCCAGCAATCAGATTAATGGCATGCCGCTTGCCCAGCCAGATGTCACTTCAAAAATCTTTTAATGAGGCATAAAGCGTAATGGTAGGCAAACTGTTAGGGTGAGCAACTGGGGGAGCGGGGGGAGATAAAAAGGAAATACGTGTCTTTTATTCACAATAAATTGCTTACATTAAATTAAGTGACACAGCGGTTAAGACATTTTTTTTTTAGTTGCTGTAGAGGAGAAGAACAACTTCTGTTCAAAAGCTTATGATTACTGTCACTTAATTCAAGTATGTCACATTTTATTAAGGTTTGCCTCAAGAATAACAATGACATAAATGGGAGATTTCACTGAAATTTTAAATGCCATTGTGTTGATGTAAATGACTCTGAATAATGGGAAGATTGCAACAAAGAACTGGGCTTCCTATGTGTGTTAGATGCCAATGTCATTTAAGTGTCCTGAGCTCCAATGTTCTTTCTTATGATTTCAATTGCCCACCCTCACCTCCAATGATAAGTGGAAGGAGTCTCGTCAACTTCTTGTCACTAAGATTGGATCATCTGATTAGTTGCCTCTTCCATGTCCCTCCTTTCCTCTAGCTCATTGGGCCAAGCCTTCTCTAAAGTTCTCCCCCCTAAAACCCTGAACTTATATCTTTCTCTAGTATATCTCCTGTTTCCCCTTATGCCCTCTTTCATCTAAGCTCCTGTTCCCTTAACTCTATTCTCATTAAATTTCTGATCATCCATTCATGACTGGCTCCCATGTCAGCTGACACTGTAAATCATGTGATGTTCCTCTCTAATTTAAAACTGACATTAACATCCGTCTCCTCAAAAAGCCCACCTGTGACCCATCGTACTTGCAAATCACTGTCCCATCTCCAAATTTATTTTCATCTCTAAAGTCCAAGAATCTGTCTATGCCTCCCAAATTCATGTCCATCTTTCCAATAAGTCTACTCAGTCAGGTTTCCGCCTATGCAGCTAGAATGTCATTGACAATGGGCTTCTCTTCCTGCTCCCGCACCTCAGCTCTGGTGTCCCCTCAAGGATTCATTCTTGGACCCTTCCTAATTTCTACTTGCATGCTGCTCCTCGACATCATACTAAAGTACAGCATTAGTTTTCACACATTTGCTGATGACATCTGGCGCTACCTCACCGCCACCTCTCTTGACTCCTCTAATTTTCCCAAAGTATCAGACTTCTTATCTGATATCCAGTACGAGGTGGTCATAGTCATAGAGTCATAGAATCATAGAGGTATAAAGCACAACAAAAGGCCCTTCAGCCCATCCTGTCTGTGCTGGTCAAACCACATAACAATTTTGATCCCATTTTCCAGCACTTCGCCCATAGCCTTATATGCCTTTGCATCACAAGTGCACATCTAAATACTTCTTAAAGGGTCTCAGCCTCCAGCACCCTTTCCATGCGACCCAGGTCTGAGGTCACGTACCAACCGACTTAAGAACAGCTTCTTCCCTGCTGCCTTCAGACTTTTGAATGGAACTACCTAATATTAAATTGATCTTTCTCTACACCCTAACTATGATTGTGACAATACATTTTGCACTCTCTTGTTTCCTTCTCTATGAATGGTATGCTTTGTCTGTATAGCATGCAAGAAACAATTCTTTTCACTGTCTACCAATACATGTGCCAATAATAAATCAAATCAAATCAAAAATCAAATGCTAAGGTACATTTCTTGGTTTCTTGGACAGTGGCAAGGAAGGAGCAAAAAACAAAGAACAAAGAAAATTACAGCACAGGAACAGGCCCTTCAGCCCTCCAAGCCTGCACCGACCATGCTGCCTGACTGAACTAAAACCCCTACCCTTCCAGGGACCATTTCCCTCCATTCCCATCCTATTCATGTATTTGTCAAGACGCCCCTTAAAAGTCACTATCGTATCTGCTAAAGATAAAGCAGTAACACTCGGTCCAAGATAAGCAGTTAATTAACAAATGTGCACAAGGTGCTAATTCCTCCTACAATTTCCGAATCATCCTGTATCTCTATAAAATCCCATGTCAGGATTACATAAATGCATATCTTGTGTGTTTGCCTCTCTTTCATCTCACTTAGTGTTCCTCTATTGTAACCACTGTTCACAGGTATTTTGGAGTCTTGTGTTCCACCTGCTTTCATCTTTCTCATTAAAGTCTTGAGATTTTTTTTTAAGCTTTTCTTTATTTATTGGTTCTGTGAGAAATCAGGTTTGATATGATTTAACCAATTAAAACAAACTCAAAAAATCAAATTTGACCAAATGTAACATGAGAGCTGTGCTCATGTCAATGGCCACAAGGCAATATTGGAGGACATCATCAAGCTTTAAATAATGAGGTCAATCAACAAGTGGTTCGATTTTTAAAACCTGTCACTGGGAAGAATAATTAAAAGGTGAGGATTTTTTTTTTAAAAAACATTTCTTTCTTGAATGTTGATGAGATTTGGAAGGCAATAAAACAGGGATTCTTTATTCCACATGTGTCAATCTTCATAAAAATTAATGAAAAAGTTTAACTTTGAGAAACAAACTATTTACAATGGATAATCGTGGCTCCAGATCCACCTGGATACCATTGAGAGCTTAACTCCTGATCTCTAATCAATCAGAGCGTGGAGTTCAGTTGGTGGGGCTACAAGTGCTGACTTGCCATGACCATGACCATGTGAAGCTGATTACTTTATCTCCCAGACCACCCTCTCCTTGTGAACTCCTGAAGTCAGGAGTGCTGTCCAGGTGGTGTGCCTAGGTTGGTAGTAGCTGTTTGTCTGTTCTGCTGCCACTTCTTGGTTCTCTATCTGCTGTCAGAGGCAGGGTCTGCCCCATTCATGAACTTAATGGCTCCCCAATGCTGTGACTCACCAGTTTGAACTTATGCACTAGCTCCTTTTGTCCATCATCTACAAGGCACAAGTCAGGAGTGTGATGGAATACTCCCCATTTGCCTGGATGGGTGCAGCTCCAACAACACTCAAGAAGCTTGACACCATCCAGGACAAAGCAGCCCACTTGATTGGCACCACATCTACAAACATTCAATCCCTCCATCGTCAATGCTCAGTAGCAGCAGTGTGTACTATCCACAAGATGCACTGCAGCAACTCACCAAAGATCCTAAGACAGCATCTTCCAAACCCACGACCACTTCCATCTGGAAGGACAATGGCAGCAGATACATGGGAACACCATCACTTGCAAGTTCCCCTCCAAGCCATTCACCATCTTGACCTGGAAATATATCGTCATTCCTTCACAGTCGCTGGGTCAAAATCCTGGAATTTGCTCCCTAACGGCACGTGCACTGCAGCGATTCAAGAAGGCAGCTCATCGCCACCTTCTCAAGGCCAACTAGGGATGGGCAATAAATGCTGGCCACGTCCCAAGAGTGAATAAGAACAAAACCACAAGCAAAGGGCAAAGTGCTTCGCCTGTTCAATACAAGTGTTATGGCACGGTAAACTTCCAGTTCTCACAAAATGCTGAAATAAAATAATTATGAGCTTGACACTAGTGATGAGACTAACTTTTCAGCCTCCATGGGTTTCAGTGCAGGTTTTGCATCAATCTACTCTGCATAACAATAGAACTAGACAGATTATAATGTGAAGAGATGATACAAGTGATCATTGGACAGAGGTTGAGAGTATTTGCTGCATACTTTGTTCTTCATTTGAAAAATGGTGAGCATGACTGAACATGAGAAAGTCATCCTGACTTAGGCCAGATGCATTTTTACTGCTCTCTCATCTCTCACTGTCTGTGTGCGAACTGAAATGGATATGGCTTGGTTCTGTTCACTTAAGAAAAATATTAACGTTCATTAGAAACAGATGTATCCTTATGTGATATTTGCGTCTGGCTTAGATAGAATATTCAAAAATACATTAAAGTAATGAAAAATTATGATGTGCTCTACAACTGTTTCCTGTGTTGGATTGTTTGTGATGCTCCAAACCTTTCTCCTGAGATAGCTGCAGAAGGTTTATGACAATGACAGGAGTCCCATGATTAATGGAATATTTATATTGAAACTTCAAGCAACTGCATCAACAAAGTTGAATATTTACAATCACCGACAATGACACAAATACTCAACCCCAAAATCAATTGAGGACCACCAAACAAACGTCTAAACTGGCACAGCACTTAGCACTGCTGCCTCATAGCGCCAAGGACACAGGTTCGATTCCTGGCTTGGGACACTGTCTGTGTGGAGTTTGCACGTTCTCCCTGTGTCTGCGTGGGTTTCTTCCGGGTGCTCCGGTTTCCTCCCACAGCCTGAAAGACATGCTGCTCAGATGCATTGGCCATGCTAAATTCTCCCTCAGCGTACCCGGCAGATTATAATGTGAAGAATTATAATCTTCACATTATGCTGAAGAGGCACCAGAAAGTGGTGAGTAGGGGATTTTCACAGCAGCTTCATTG
Organism: Mustelus asterias; assembly: GCF_964213995.1. Classification (NCBI taxonomy): domain Eukaryota; kingdom Metazoa; phylum Chordata; class Chondrichthyes; order Carcharhiniformes; family Triakidae; genus Mustelus; species Mustelus asterias. Next base: position 153,926,302 of record NC_135801.1, on the reverse strand, counting down.
TAGTGTTAATATAAGCTGACTTGTAACGTTAATAAATTCAATTTTGAACTTAAACGTGATGTGGAGTTGCCAGTGTTGGACTGGGGTAGGCACTGTAAGCAGTCTCACAACACCAGGTTAAAGTCCAACAGGTCTATTTGGTAGCACAAGCTTTTGGAGCGCCGCTCCTTTATCAGGTGAGTGCCTGTTGAACTTTAACCTGGTGTTGTGAGACTACTTACTAAACTTAAATGTGGAATTAGGAGGGCTAAAAGGGGCCATGAAATGTCCTTAGCCAACAGGGTCAAGGAGAATTCCAAGACTTTTAGTGCATATAGGTTAAATCTATATATTAGATCTGGGATTTAACCTTATGCATATATTTGGAGCAAATGGGTAGCAAGAGAAAAAGTAGGCCCACTCAAGGACAAGGAAGAGAAGTTATGCGTGGAGTCACAGGAAATGGGAAATCCTTAATGAGTACTTTGTATCGGTATTCACCAAGGAGAAGGACTTGATGGATATTGAGTTCAGGGATAGGTGTGTGAACGCTCTAGGGAATGTCAACATATCAAAGGAGGAAGCGTTGAGTATCCTAAATTGCATAAAGGTAGACATGTCCTCGGGGCCAGTTGGGATCTATCTCGGGTTACTGTGGGAGGCAAGGGAAGAAATAGCTGGGGCCTTAACATATACCTTCACATCCTCTTTGACCACAGCCAAGGTTCCAGAGGACTGGAAAATAGCCAATGTTGTTCCCTTTTTTAAGAAAGGAAGCAAGAATAATCCAGGAAATTATAGGCCGGTGAGCCTGACATCAGTGGTGGGGAAGCTTTTGGAGAAGAGACTGAGGGACAGGATATATGCACGTTTGAAAGAAAATGGACTTGTTAGTGACAGGCAGCATGGTTTTGTACGGGGAAGGTCATGTCTCACCAACTTGGTTGAGTTTTTTGAAGACATGACAAAGATAATTGATGAGAGAAGGGTGTGGATGTAGTTGCTATGGACTTTAGTAAGGCACTCAACAAGGTCTGATATGGCAGAGTAGTACAAAAACTAAAATCACATGGGATTTGGGATGGGCTGGCTAAATGGGTACAGAACTAGCTTGGTTATAGAAGACAGAAAGTAGCTGTGGAAGGGCGTTTATCAAAGTGGAAATCTGTAGCTAGTGGTGTTCGGCAGGGATCAGTGCTGGGACCTCTGTTGTTTGTAGTATATATAAATGATCTGCAGGAAAATATGGGCGGTCTGATTAGTAAGTTTGTCGATTACACAAAAATTGGTGGAGTTGCTGATAGTATGAGGGATTGTCAAAGGATACAACAGGACATAGCTAGATTGGAAACTTGGGCACAGAAATGGCAGATGGAGATTAATCCGAACGAATGTGAGGTGATGCATTTTGGAGGATCAAATTTAGGTGAGAATTATACTGTAAATGGTTAGGACCTGTAAAATTTCCTAAGGAACATTAACATACAGAGGGATCTGAGCGTGCAGGTCTACTGTTCTCTACAAGTAGCAACACAGGTGGCCAAGGTGATTAAGAAGGCATATGGCATGCTTGCCTTCATCAGCTGGGGCATTGAGTGCAGCAGTTGGAAAATCACATTGCAGCTATGTAAAATCTTGGTTGGGCTGCATTTGGAGTATTGCGTGCAGTTCTGGTCACCACATTATCAGAAGGACATGGAAGTTTTAGAGAGAGTGCAAAGAAGGTTCACCAAGATGCTGCCTGGTCTCGAGAGTGTTGGCTATGAGGAGAGGTTGAATAAACTAGGATTGTTTTTCATTGGAAAGAATGAGGCTGAGAGGAGACCTGATTGAGGTCTACAAAATTCTGAGAGGCAAAGACAGAGTGGATAGTCAGAGGCTTTTTCCTAGGTTGGAAGAGTCAATTACAAGGGGGCACAGGTTCAAACTGAGAGGGGGAACGTTTAAGGGAGATGTGTGGGGGACGTTTTGCACGTAGTGAGTGTTGGGTGCCTGGAACGTGCTGCCAGAGGATGTGGTCGAAGCAGGCACATTATCAACATTTAAGAGGCATCTGGATGGATACATAAATAGGGACGGAATAGAAGGATATGGCCCGAGTAAGGGCAGAAGGTTTCTTTTTAGTTTAGTTAGGGCATCATGATCGGCACAGGTTTGGAGGGCCGAAGGGCCTGTGCTGTGCTTTTCTTTGTTTTTTGTTCTTAAACCCTGCCAGTGCTCCCCCATCACTTCACCCCTTCACACAGGTCATCTCATAGAGTCATAGAAGTTTACAGCATGGAAACAGGCCCTTTGGCCCAACTTGTCCATGCGGCCTTTTTTTCTTCAGCCACCATGCAAGTCCCAATTGCCTGTGTTTGGCTCATATCGATTTACAATTTACATAGATGATTTGGAGTTGGGGACCAAGTGTAGTGTGTCAAAATTCGCAGATGACACTAAGATGAGTGGCGGAGCAAAGTGTGCAGAGGACACTGAAAGTCTGCAAAGGGATATAGATAATCTAAGTGAGTCGGCGAGGGTCCGGCAGATGGAGTACAATGTTGGTAAATGTGAGGTCATCCATTTTGGTAGGAATAACAGCAAAATGGATTATTATTTAAATGGTAAAAAATTGCAGCATGCTGCTGTGTAGAGGGACCTGGGTGTCCTTGTGCAAGAATCACAAGGAGTTGGTTTGCAGGTGCAGCAGATAATTAAGAAGGTAAATGGAAATTTGTCCTTCATTGCTAGAGGGATGGAGTTTAAAAACAGCAAGGTTATGTTGCAGCTGATTAGGGTGCTGGTGAGGCCACACCTGGAGTACTGTGTACAGTTTTGTTCTCCTTACTTGAGAAAGGATATACTGGCACTGGAGGTGGTGCAGAGAAGATTCACTAGGTTGATTCTGGAGTTGAGAGAGTTGGTTTATGAGGAGAGACTGAGTAGACTGGGGCGATACTCAGTGGAATTCAGAAGAATGAGGAGAGATTTTACAGAAACATATAAGATTATGAAGGGAATAGATAAGATAGAAACAGGGAAGTTGTTTCCACTGGCGGGTGAAACTAGAATTAGGGGGCATGGCCTCAAAATAAGGGGGAGTAGATATAGAACTGAGTTGAGGAGGAACTTCTTCACACAAAGGGTTGTGAATCTGTGGAATTCCCCGCCCAGTGAAGCAGTTGAGGCTACCTCATTGACTGTTTTTAAGGCAAGGATAGATAAATTTTTGACCAGGAAAGGAATTAAGGGTTATGGTGAGCGGGCAGGTAAGTGGAGCTGAGTCCACGAAAAGATCAGCCATGATCTTATTGAATGGCGGAGCTGGCTCGAGGGGCCAGATGGCCTACTCCTGCTCCTAACATGTTCTTATGTTCTTATCCCTCTATACCCATCTTACCCATGTCACTGTCTAAACGCTTTTCAAAAGACAAAATTGTACCCGCCTCTAGTACTACTTCTGGCAGCTTATTCCAGACACTCACCACCCTCTGTGTGAAAAAAATGTCCTACTGGCCCCTTTTGTGTCTCTCCCCAATCACCTTAAACCTATGCCCTCCAGTTTTAGACTCCCCTACCTTTGGGAAAAGATTGACTATCTAGCTGATCTATGTCCCTCATTATTTCATAGACCTCTATAAGATCACCTGTAAGCCAGGGAAAACAGTCCCAGTCTATCCAGCCTCTCCTTATAACTCAAATCATCAAGTCCAGGTAGAATCCTCGTAAATCTTTCTGCACTCTTTCTAGTTTGATAATATCCTTTCTGTAATAGGCTGATCAGAACTGTACACAGTATTCCAAGTGTGACCTTACCCATGTCTTGTACAACTTCAACAAGATGTTCCAACACCTGTATTCAATGTTCTGACCAATGAAATCAAGCATGCTGAATGCCTTCTTCACCACTCTATCCACCTGTGACTTCACTTTCAAGGAGCTATGAATCTGTACCTCGAGATCTCTTTGTTCTATAACTCTCTCCAATGCCCTGCCCTTAACTGATTAAATCCTGGCCAGGTTTGATCTATCAAAATGCATCACCTCGCATTTATCTAAATTAAACTCCATCTGCCATTCATCAGCCCATTGGCCCAATTGATCGAGATCCTGTTGCAATCCTAGATAACCTTCTTCACTATCCACTGTGTCACCAATCTTGCTGTCATTTGCAAACATACTAACCATGCCTCTTAAATTCTCTTTGCAATCATTAATATAAATGACAAATAACGGACTCAGCACTGATCCCTGAGGCACACTGCTGGTCACAGGGCTCCAGTTTGAAAAACAACTCTCTGCAACCATCCTCTGTTTTCTGTCATCAAGCCAATTTTGTCTCCATTTGGTTACCTCACCCTGGATCCCGTGAGATTTAACCTTATGCAACAACCTACCATGCGGTACCTTGTCAAAGGCCTTGCTAAAGTCCATATAGACAACATCAACTGCACTGCCCTCATCGACCTTCTTGATTACTCCTTCAAAAGACCCAATCAAATTTGTGAGACATGATTTTCCACTCACAAAGCCATGCTGACTGTCCCTAATCAGTCTTTGCCTCTCTAAATGCCTATAGATCCTGTCTCTCAGAATACCTTCTGACAACTTATCCACAACAGATGCGAGGCTCACCGGTCTGTAATTGCCAGGCTTTTCCCTGCAGCACTTCTTAAACAAGGCACAACATTTACCACCCTCCAATCTTCAAGCAACTCAGCTGTGGCTGTTGATAATTCAAATGTCTTTTCTAGGGACCTGCAATTTCCTCCCTAGCCTCCCACAACGTCCTGGGATACACTTCATCAGGCCATGGGGATTTATCTACCATGACGTGTTCTAAGACTTCCAGCACCTCCTTCTCTGTAATATGTACACTCCTCAAGACATCACTATTTATTTCCCCAAGTTCCCTAACATCCATAAATTTCTCAACTGTAAAAACTAATGAGAAATATTCATTTAGGATCTCACCCATCTCTTGTGGATCCACACATTGATGACCTTGTTGATCCTTCAGAGGCCCTACTAACTCTCTAGTTACTCTTTTGCCCTTTATGTATTTGTAGAAGCTCTTTGGATTCTCCTGTGCCATATCTGCCAAAGCAATTTTGTGTCCCCTTTTTGCCCTCCTGATGTCTCTCTTAATTCTACTCCTACACTCCCTATACTCTTCAAGGGATCCACTTGATCGCAACTGGCTATGAATGTCATGTGCCTCCTTCTTCTTCTTGACCAGGGCCTCAATACCCTGAATCATCCAAGTTTCCCTACTTCTTGCCTTGCCCTTCACTCTAAGAGGAATGTGCTTACCCTGAACCCTGGTTAACGCACTTTTGAAAGCCTCCCATTTACCAGCTGTCCCTTTGCCTGCCAACAGACTCCCCCAATTAACTTTTGAAAGTTCCTGTCTTATACCATCAAAATTGGCCTTGCCCCTACTTAGAATTTTAACACTTGGGCCAGACCTATTGTTCTCCATAGCTATTTTAAAACGAAGGAATTATGGTCACTGGTTCCAAAGTGATCCCTCATTAACACCTCTGTCACCCGCCCTTCCTTATTTCCCAAGAGGAGGTCAAATTTTGCCTCCTCTCTAGTTGAGCTATCTGCACACTGAATGAGAAATTCCTCCTGAATACACTCAACAATTTTCTCTTTGAAATGATGTAAAAAAACTACTTTGCTTTTCATTTTGCTCATAGAATATTGGCTGGCACTGTTAGTAATTAGACTTCATGAAAGAAGTCATTGATTTTTGTTTTCCATCTGATTTTCTTCCCGAGCCTGACTTAAGTTAAGACAGTTTCTCAGGGAGCAGTTGCCTGCCAGCATCTCTATCAAATGCCAATTTTGATGTGTAAACTGAGACAATGAGCCCCCTATGCAACTATGGGAAGCATCGCAGCTTAGCCCAACACAGTCTTAGAATCATAGAATCATAGAATCCCTACAGTGCAGAAGGAGGCCATTCGAGCCTGCAGCGACAATCACCCACCCTAGCCCCATGTATTTACCCTGCTAGTGCCCCTGACAACAAGGGGCGATTCAGCATGGCCAATCAACGTAATCAGCATGTCTTTCAGACTGTGGGAGGAAACCGGAGCACCAGGAGGAAACCCACACAGACATGAAAAGAACATTCAAACTCCACACAGTCACCCAAGGCTGGAATCAAACCGGGTCCCTGGTGCTATAAGGCAGCAGTGCTAACCACTGTGCCACCATGCCACCCATCCACTTTCATTGACTTTCCACCCATGTATGCACACAGGATATACTAATCATTAACAAGAATGGTCACGATTTTTCCCTTTACTGGCCCAGTTTATATTGTGGTCAATTGCACTGCCTTCACTGCTGCAGGATTGTCGAGTTCTGCCATGGGTCTTCATGTGATGGAACAGGGCAATTCTCGGCCCAAGGACCTTTGGACACATGGGCCAGGATTCCCGCAAGGTAGTGGGATCCAGAGTGCAGGGTTTGATTTTTTTTAATTTTATGCTGCAAGTCTGTCTCATCATTAAGATGTTGTGATTCAAAGTGTGATGCAGCTTGATGGAGAAGTTGTTGCCATTCTGAATAATTGGTAGTAAGTTCTTTCCAGCCTCTAATGGCAATGCTGCCACACTTCAAGGAGAGATTTCAGAGTGCCCGTGAAGAATTTCCTTTGTCCTGCCCTGAGGAGGAGAAAACAGTATGTCGCAGCGGAATGCTTTTCAGCCATCCAGACACAAGGTTCAGTCCATTTGCAGGAGTTTTGTTCAAATGCTGTAGACTTGACTTCAAGAAAGATAATAACATTCATTTTGTAGCTTGCCCCGTGAACTTGGAGGATGTGACAGAAGCATTGCTGATGGAATTTCTCCAGTTTGTTGATACACAAGAGTGTGGTAATGACAACTGCTCGAAACACAAGGACTTTCATTGATGTGTGGTGGTCCCTGTTGTCAGACATTCGCTGTGATAGCTTGGGGAAGGCTGAGCTGGTGCAGTTAATGCAGTATTGTATCTCCTTTTCAATGACGGCCTTTTTAGAGAGGTGACTGCAAAAGAATGCGAAGTTCTCAAAATATTTCAGAGTCTCACTTCTGACATATATGAGAAGTGGTGTATTTGGCTGATCAAGTGAAGGTTGATATATGAGTTTTAATTTGATAATGTTCAAGAACAGGTTGATTTTCTTGCTGCAGAATTGAATAGAGTAAGACAGGATTAAAAATCGATGCAGAGTGGAGCACAACAACACTGCAGTCCCACAAACTGTCGGTCATGGTGGTCAGTTTAGTTTTGGCACGGAGGTAGAACATAGAACATAGAACAGTACAGCACAGAACAGGCCCTTCGGCCCACGATGTTGTGCCGAGCTTTATCTGAAACCAAGATCAAGCTATCCCACTCCCTATCATCCTGGTGTGCTCCATGTGCCTATCCAATAACCGCTTAAATGTTCCTAAAGTGTCTGACTCCACTATCACTGCAGGCAGTCCATTCCACACCCCAACCACTCTCTGCGTAAAGAACGTACCTCTGATATCCTTCCTGTATCTCCCACCACGAACCTTATAGTTATGCCCCCTCGTAATAGCTCCATCCACCCGAGGAAATAGTCTTTGAACGTTCACTCTATCTATCCCCTTCATCATTTTATAAACCTCTATTAAGTCTCCCCTCAGCCTCCTCCGCTCCAGAGAGAACAGCCCTAGCTCCCTCAACCTTTCCTCATAAGACCTACCCTCCAAACCTGGCAGCATCCTGGTAAATCTCCTCTGCACTCTTTCCAGCGCTTCCACATCCTTCTTATAGTGAGGTGACCAGAACTGCACACAATATTCCAAATGTGGTCTCACCAAGGTCCTGTACAGTTGCAGCATAACCCCACGGCTCTTAAACTCCAACCCCCTGTTAATAAAAGCTAACACACTATAGGCTTTCTTCACAGCTCTATCCACTTGAGTGGCAACCTTTAGAGATCTGTGGATATGGACCCCAAGATCTCCCTGTTCCTCCACAGTCTTCAGAACCCTACCTTTGACCCTGTAATCCACATTTCAATTAGTCCTACCAAATTGAATCAACTCACATTTATCAGGGTTAAACTCCATTTGCCATTTTTCAGCCCAGCTTTGCATCCTATCTATGTCTCTTTGCAGCCTACAACAGCCCTCCACCTCATCCACTACTCCACCAATCTTGGTGTCATCAGCAAATTTACTGATCCACCCTTCAGCCCCCTCCTCTAAGTCATTAATAAAAATCACAAAGAGCAGAGGACCAAGCACTGATTCCTGCAGCACTCCGCTAGCAACCTGCCTCCAATCCGAAAATTTTCCATCCACCGCCACCCTCTGTCTTCGATCAGACAGCCAGTTATCTATCCAATCGGCCAACTTTCCCTCTATCCCACACCTCCTCACTTTCATCATAAGCCGACCATGGGGGACCTTATCAAACGCCTTACTAAAATCCATGTATATGACATCAACTGCCCTACCTTCATCAACACACTTAGTTACCTCCTCAAAACATTCTATCAAATTTGTGAGGCACGACTTGCCCTTCACGAATCCGTGCTGACTATCCCGGATTAATCCGCATCTTTCTAAATGGTCGTAAATCCCATCTCTAAGGACCTTTTCCATCAATTTACCAACCACCGAAGTAAGACTAACCGGTCTATAATTACCAGGGTCATTTCTGTTCCCTTTCTTAAACAGAGGAACAACATTTGCCATTCTCCAGTCCTCTGGCACCATCCCCGTGGACAGCGAGGACCCAAAGATCAAAGCCAAAGGCTCTGCAATCTCATCCCTTGCCTCCCAAAGAATCCTAGGATACATTTCATCAGGCCCAGGGGACTTACCGACCTTCAGTTTATTCAAAACTGCCAGGACATCCTCCCTCCGAACATCTATTTCCTCCAGCCTATTAGCCTGTAACACCTTCTCTTCCTCAAAAACATGGCCCCTCTCCTTGGTGAACACTGAAGAAAAGTATTCATTCATCACCTCGCCTATCTCTACTGACTCCATACACAAGTTCCCACTATTGTCCTTGACCGGCCCTAACCTCACCCTGGTCATTCTTTTATTCCTCACATAAGAGTAAAAAGCCTTGGGGTTTTCCTTGATCCGACCCGCCAAGGACTTCTCGTGTCCCCTCCTAGCTCTCCTAAGCCCCTTTTTCAGCTCATTCCTTGCTAACTTGTAACCCTCAATCGAGCCATCTGAACCTTGTTTCCTCATCCCTACATAAGCTTCCCTCTTCCTTTTCACAAGACATTCCACCTCTTTTGTGAACCATGGTTCCCTCACTCGGCCATTTCCTCCCTGCCTGACAGGGACATACCTATCAAGGACACCCAGTATTTGTTCCTTGAAAAAGTTCCACTTTTCATTAGTTCCTTTCCCTGACAGTTTCTGTTCCCAACTTATGCCCCCTAATTCTTGCCTAATCGCATCATAATTACCTCTCCCCCAATTGTAAACCTTGCCCTGCCGTACGGCCCTATCCCTCTCCATTGCAATAACAAAAGACATCGAATTGTGGTCACTATCTCCAAAGTGCTCTCCCACAACCAAATCTAACACTTGGCCCGGTTCATTTCCCAGTACCAAATCCAATGTGGCCTCACCTCTTGTCGGCCTATCCACATATTGTGTCAGGAAACCCTCCTGCACACACTGCACAAAAACTGCCCCATCCGAACTATTTGACCTACAAAGGTTCCAATCAATGTTTAGAAAGTTAAAGTCCCCCATGACAACTACCCTGTGACCCCCATACATATCCATAATCTGCTTAGCAATTTCTTCCTCCATATCTCTATTACTATTTGGGGGCCTATAGTAAACTCCTAACAACGTGACCGCTCCTTTCCTATTTCTAACCTCAGCCCATATTACCTCAGTGTGCAGATCCCCCTCGAAGTGCCTTTCCGCAGCCGTTAAACATCCTTGATTAACAATGCCACTCCTCCACCTCTTTTACCAGCTTCCCTACACTTAGTGAAACATCTATACCCCGGAACGTCCAACAACCATTCCTGTCCTTGTTCTACCCACGTCTCCATAATGGCCACAACATCGTAGTCCCAAGTACCAATCCACGCCCCAAGTTCATCTACCTTGTTCCGAATGCTCCTTGCATTGAAGTAGACACACTTCAACCCACCTTCCTGTCTACCGGTACCCACCCTTGACCCTGATACCTTCCCCAATACCTCACCACCCTCACTGACCTCTGGACTACAACTCCTTTTCCCACTCCCCTGACAAATTAGTTTAAACCCCCCTGAGGAGCCGTAGCAAATTTCCCTCCTAGGATATTGGTGCCCCTCTGGTTCAGGTGCACCCCGTCCTGTTTGTACAGGTCCCACCTGCCCCAGAATGTGTTCCAATTATCCACGTATCTGAAACCCTCCCTCCTACACCATCCCTGCAACCACATGTTTAACTGCACTCTCTCCCTGTTCCTCAACTCGCTATCACGTGGCACCGGCAACGTACCAGAGATGACCACATGTTTTGTCTTGGCTCTCAGCTTCCAGCCCAGCTCCAGAAATTCCTGCTTTAAATCCCCGTCCCTTCTCTTACCTATGTCATTGGTACTAATGTGTACCACGACTTGTGACTGTTTCCCCTCCCCCTTCAGAATCCAGAAAACACGGTCCAAGACGTCACGGACCTTGGCATCCGGTAGACAACATACCATCCGTGAGTCTCTTTTGCTGCCACAGAACCTCCTATCCATCCCTCTAACTAACGAGTCCCCAATTACTATTGCACTCCCGCTCTGCCCCTTACCCTCCCGAGCCACAGGGACGGACACAGTGCTGGAGATCCTCTCACTGCGGCTCACCACTGATATGTCATCCCCCGCAACCGTATCCAAAGCGGAATACTTGTTGCTAAGGGGAACGACCACCAGGGATCCCTGCACGGACTGCTTCCTCCTAACCCCTCTCACCGTCACCCATCTGTTTTCATTCCTCGGAGTAACTGTATTCCTAAAGCTTCTGTCTATGGCCACCTCTGCCTCCCTAATGATCCTAAGTTCATCCAACTCCAGCAACAGTTCCCTAACACGGTTTTGGAGGAGCTGCAGATGGGTGCACTTCCCACAGATGTAATCAGCAGGGACACTGTCGTCGTCTCTCACCTCAAACATAGTGCAAGAGGAACATAGCACTGCCTGCACACCCATCCCCTCTAGATACCTTGCCAGTACCAGGTAGAAACAGCAAAAATGAATTTAAACTCACCCCTGCTCGCCCTTTCTGCCTAAGCCCTGTGAGCCAAAGCCTTATAGCTCACACTCTGCTTCCCACTCACTCCTCTGCCCGCTCCCGACGCTGCCCGCTGTATATTGCAGCCTACCTTTTATACTTTGCGCGCTTAAAAAACCCTTCCCAGACTCCTTAGCAGTCCACTTCCAGTTTTCACTTTAAACTTAAAATACTGCTACAAAAGTAAAGGTGACTGAGGTTAAAGCATTTTTCCCTCTAGACAATGTTTAATATTGCCTCTGGGAGCCAGTTAATAATTAGCTAAACTGTAAAAAGCATGGGGCCTTTCACACAGCCTTGCTTGACTCCAGTTACGCTTTTGCAAATGACTGTTTCAGATCACCCAATTAAGACAGTATTGCAAGATGTCTTTACACAGTAACAACATTCTATCCCAATGAGGGAAGTGTGTCATGTGATCCAGTCTCAGTTTCACTTTGGTTTGTGAACAGAACATAGCAGAGATAGTCCTGCTGCTGATACTGAAGCTTTCTATCCATGCATATACACTCTCATGTGCCTAGTTTAAATAACTGAAGGCACAATGAGTTTACCCAATCACTGATGAGTGACTAGCGCCTTTTATAGCATTATAAAAAAAGAACATAATGTTCAGAGGCGGTAAAACAACTTCGTAGCAAGATCAAGTACAAGTACGATATGCTGAACAGCCTCAGATCATGCTGCATGACATGAGATGACTGATCCTTGGTGTGGTTGATGTTGTGGTCAGAGCACAATGAAGTTGTAGCTTTGGTGAGTATTGAAATCTCAGTGTGTTAACTGAGTAGAAAAGCTTAGATGAAATAGTGCTGGGATATGCTCAAATAAAGAGCTGACAAGCAGGTGAATTCCTCATGGTGAGACCGCAGCCTACAACCTCTCAGTTCTTCCTGGAGTGGGAGGCTGTCTTCTGAGGAAAGGTTGGACAGCTAAGCTTGAATGTGCTGAAGTTTAAAAGAGTAAAGGGTGACTTGATTGAGAAATATAGGGCAGACTTTTCACGTCCCGTCTCAGGAACCATAGTGCGCAGGGGGAAAGGACCATACAAAGATCCATTGACCTCAGGCGGGATTTTCCGGTCTTGGGTGAGCGTGGCTGGAGATTCCCGCCTATAGGCCTCTGAGGGGTCATGTCATGGTGTAGGCCAGGTCAATAATGAGTGAGGAAAAGTCAAACAAAAAAAGAGCAACACTGTCATAAAATCAGGCCAGAGAAGATTACTATTATAATAGGTGGCTTCAGGATTTTTCTGAACAATAAATTGAATAAAACAAGAAGGAAGGTCAAAGGGATATTTTCAAAAATGTCCACAAAATTCCCTAATTTAAATTGGGATGCATCTGAGCTACGATCTGAATTCAGAGCTATGGTTTTTTATTCAAGTGTGTCTGAAACAGACAAGCAAGGTATCAAAATTTGTCTGGTAATTGGGAATGAAGGTCTACAAAGGCTGAACACATCGGGATTAACAACAGAAGAGCTAAAACATCTTCAAAAGATATATACTACATGGGAAGGCTGGTTCGGTCGCAGGTTAAACTTTCATATTCATCACTAGAGTTCATGGCATTTTGACAATAGCTGGCAGAATCTATCGACCAATTCATCAGCTGATACAGAGAAAAGTGTATGTACTGTGATTTTTCAGGTGCAAAATTAGCAGACAGAATTGTTGAGTTGGAAGCATCCCAGTAAGATCCGGTAGACAAGCCCAAATGCACAGCACTGAGGAGCTATTCAAGCATGGACACAATAACAAAGTAATCCTCACAGATTGACAAAGTTTACAGGTCCTTTTAAAAAGTAAAGTTTATTTATTAGTCACAAGTAAGGCTTACATTAACATTGTAATGAAGTTATTGTGAAATTCCCCTAGCCGCCACACTCCGGCACCTATTTGGGTCAATGCATCTAGCCAGCATGTCTTTCTGACTATGGGATGAGCACCCGGAGGACACCCACGCAGATATGTGGAGAACGTGCAGACTCCGCACAGGCAGTGACTCAAACCGGGGATCGAACCTAGGTCCCTGGCGCTGTGAAGGCAGCAGTGCTAACCATTATGCCACCATGCTGCCCCTGGTCCTAAACACAACCCCAATTGTTGAGGCACTGACTGGAACACCCAAACTTAACAAGACATATGGGAGGTGTGGCCTTCTGCATGTATCAAGGAAATGCCCAGCTTTTCAGCAATGCCACAAGACATGTGGTCGAAAGAACAATTGTAACTGCATCAAAGCAGTAGTGAACTAGCACCAAGAAAGAGCCATGCACTGATCCACAATGGGTACTTTCAAGCAATAAGAATGACCATCTAGTATCCATCAGAAACATCCAAAACAGGGCATCATGGTGGCACAGTGGTTAACACTGCTGCCTCACAGCACCAGGGACCCAGGTTTAATTCCCAGCTTGGGTCACTATCTGTGTGGGGTCTGCACATTCTCCCCGTGTCTGCGTGGGTTTCTCTGGGTGCTCCAGTTTCCTCCCACAGTCCAAAGATGTGCAGGTTAGGTGGATTGGCCATGCTAACTTCTCCCTCAGTGTACCTGAACAGGCACTGGAGTGTGGCGACTAGAGGATTTTCACAGTAACTTAATTGCAGTGTCAAGGTAAGCTTACTTATAACACTAATAAATAAACTCAAAAAAACTATACAAGGAGTGACTGACAAAGTAGCATTAAACAAAATAGCCAACAGTTCAGGTGTCTTTGAGAGTCCAGGGAAGAAGGAAACATTTTCCCTCTGGAATTATATTTTGTACAAACTCAAATAGCTGGAATCAGATATGCTGGTTTGCTTCAAAGAGAAGAGCATTCAACAGGACATGCAGCTAGGCACTCTGCTGTATCAGGAGGTTCAATTTCTTTTCAGGTGAATTCAAAGCTTTGGAATCAGGCTGGGAGGATTTTTAAAAGCCTCTCAGTTGTTGAAAGGAAAAGGTGGCAAAGACTTTCTCTGCTGCTGTTGCCTTGTCAGTGTTATTCTGAAAACTGCCCCAGGTCTCTTCTGCATTTTGGGATAAAATGATTTCAGTATCAGAGAACCAGTTTCACTCTATGTCCATTGATATTCAATACAAGGCATGTGGTGGCCTTTCACACCTAAGTTGTGAATAACTGGTAGGAGTTAGTTTTCTTTTGTTACATTGCAAGCCCGGAGATAGAATCTGGGAGTCTATTGATTTTGAGTTTTGGGGTAAGCTTCAACAATGAGAGACATAAATTCCACAATAGGGTGACGTTTAGGCAAGTCCATTCAAAGGGGAGACCCCACCAATTATTCCATTTGGAATATTAGGAAAGCTTGATTATCTGTGTTGAAGCTGCAAAGATCACCTTATCCGCTTGGCAGCCATTTTAACATTTCATTGGGGTCCTTTTCAAATAAACAAATGCAGTTCCAGAGGACTCCAGACCAGCACAGTCCACTTTTATTGGGCATGAACCAAGTCAAGTGCAGGCTTCTACCAAAGTCCATTTGCCAAGTCCTGTGTCAATGAAGAATTCCTAACAGGGACAGGGCAGTGAACATGGGTGTCCCTAGTCAAGAATTGACACACAAATGAGAGATGCGTGAAGATCATTGGACACCTATGATGAGACAGATGTGGCTTTGAGCAGTGGCATCTGCCACTGAGCAGAACTTCAATATTTCTCTGCTCATCCCAAATGGGGAGGGGGTTAGAAAAGGTGCCATGAAAATAGGTTGTTCCACTTTCTCCAGGCTGTGGAACCACATTAAATTTTGCAACTTGGAATGTTCGAACATTCATGGATAAGCGGAAGAGTGACCGTCCGCAAAGAAGAAATGTAATCTGATCACATGAGCTGTCGGGATTCAAAATTGAATTTGCCTCCCTCAGTGAGACCTTCCTTCCTGGGGCTGGGAAGCTGAAGGAACGAACAGCGATACGCCTTCTGCTGGAATGGAAAGTCTGACAGCAATTCGAATGTCCCACGGTTTTGGTTTTCCAATCTGGAATGAGATTTTGGATGCACTATCAGAACTGTATAAAGACTCAGGACACTCCAACAGCTGAGCCATAACCAATATGCTACTGTCCTCAGCACTAATGCCCCAACCTATCACTGTTATGAGGATGTTAAGGAAAAGTTCTATTCTAACCTTGATGAAGTCCTCACTGCCATTCCCAAAGAGGAAAAGATATTTCTTCTGGGGAACTCTAACGCCAGGTTTGGCTGTTACTTTGGTGTCTGCAGCAGAACCACTGGGAAAAAGGTGGGTGAAACCAATGCAAATAGCACCAAAGTTTGTTCATAATGGTCTCATCATAACAAACACCCTTTTTCGCCAGAAGGACAAACACAAAACCACATGGAGGCATCCAAGACCAAAGCATTGACACCTTGTGGTGAACCATCGTTGGTTCCCACCAGGTAGTACTGAGCCAGGGTCTGGCCAGTACTATGAGTCTGTATATATGTTGCTGTTGGGGTTAGGGTTGGGTTGTTCTACTTGTTACTGTTGGGGTTAGGGTTGGGCTGTTCTACCTGTATTATAGTTATTATGGTACATCCCAGTTG
The DNA here is from genome assembly GCF_964213995.1 of Mustelus asterias. Taxonomy (NCBI): domain Eukaryota; kingdom Metazoa; phylum Chordata; class Chondrichthyes; order Carcharhiniformes; family Triakidae; genus Mustelus; species Mustelus asterias. The sequence goes on along the minus strand of NC_135801.1, from coordinate 153,910,500 downwards.
GGCTCCGCCTCCTGGGAGAGGTATAAAGGTCACTGCTCTGTCTGGGACCCCTCAGTCTGGGATCGTGCACTATATATGGTAGCTTCATTGTAATAGTAAATAAAAGCCTTTATTTCCTTGAGCATCTCTAGCCTCGTGAGTTATATCGTGCATCACACCTCCTGTTTAAGTCAAAGATCTAAGCGATATCTGTATCACTCGATCAATGGTGGGTGTGTGGGGGTGGGGAAACTGATGCCCACTGGACAGTTAATCACTTTCTACCATCTGCGATGAAACAGTGGGATCAAACAAAGTCAGCCGTACTACGCTACCCATACTGTGGCCAAACCATAGCTTTGTGCATCTTCATCACCAGTACTGGTATGATGAAAACTATGCTGAAATATGTGAGTTCCTAGAATAAAAACTAATAGCCTCCATTGCATGGTAGAAGGTCGCAAGCCAAGAAAGCAACATTTCAACAGCTCATGGTGAAGCCCCAAAGACAAATCTGGAAGAGAAAGGACATGTGGTGGGAGGACAAAGCCTGAGAGATCCAACATTATGCTGCAATTGTGATATGCAAAGCTTTTGGAAGACACCAGGGCCATCTAGGGACCAAACAGAGGAGTGGGTTTAATTGGATCACTGCATCAAAGTCAAGGGTTATGGGGAGGGCAGACAGGAAAGTGAAGTTGAGACCACAATCAGATCAGCAATGATCTTATCAAACTGCAGAGCAGGTTCAAAAAACCCTGGGTGGAATTTTCCCATCCCACCCACCACAGGGATCATCGCAGGTGGGACATGGATCATACAAAGGTTCGTTGACCTCGGGTGGAATTTTCTGGCCTTGGGGCAAGTGCGGCCAGAAAATCAAACCCCTAATGCCCAACTCCTAAGTCCTATGTTATTTAAACAACAGATAAAGTTGGCTGAATGGCCTCATTCTGTGCTGTGTAATTCTATGATCCTTTCAGTAAACTCAGCATGGACCTGGAATTGAGACAGATATTTTCTTGATTTAGTCCTCTTTTGTGTTTAATTTCACATTGGATAGAGCACATGCCACCTGCAGTCCTCTGAAAGGTGGAAGTTACTAATTTCACCAACCTGTCATCCAAATTAATAATAATTACTGCTAACCATCAACTGCGCCTTTTTCATCTATTACAGCGCATAATGCTTTACAACTTTTAGGAGCTCTCATAGAATTTATACAGCATGGGCTACAAATTTGAATGCAGGGATTCAAAATTACAGTGTTCCTCAAAACATTAGGTAAGTATCTCTGAGTAGTTTGGCAATTATATTGTTCCCAAAATAGTATGCTTCTCAACTGCAAATGTAATCTTCCATAATTTGAGCCGTACATTGTAATTTTCTGTCAAAATGCATATTGTTCTGAGTGAGAGCCTGATGTGCTTTACTCTTTGTCAACTATGATAAAAACCTTCGGATGAATTGGCACTGAAATGACTGTAAATGATAAAAATGGCTTATTATTCTTATAATGTGTGATAAATATATACTATTTTGTAAATTGTGATTAATATATTGTGTAGCTGATATGCACTTTTTCTTTAAAATGTAGGGAACTATTTCCAAATGACATTCCCACTTACTTGCTTAAAAGGGAATTCAGCTTTTGCAGATAAGCGGACGAACTGAGGCCCCATCTGCCTGCTCGTGTGGATGTAAAAGACTCCATGACACTATTTCAAAGAAAACCAGGGAAGTTATGGCGTCCTGGTCAATGTTTATCCATCAATTAACATCACAAAAATAGATTATCTGGTTATTATCACATTTCTGCTTGTGGGGAGTTTACTGTGCGCTACTTAGTTGCCATGTCCTCTACATTTCAACAGTAACTACACTTCGTATATACTTAATTGGCTTTTGTGACATTCAGTAGAGTGCACACTACGTATAAAAACAAATTACTGCTGGAATCTGAAACCAAAAGAGAAAATGCTGGAAAATCTCAGCAGGTCTGGCAGCATCTGTAAGTAGGGGAAAAGAGCTGACATTTTGAGTCCAGATGAAAGGGTCATCTGAACTCGAAACGTCAGCTTTTTTCTCTCCTTACAGATGCTGTCAGACCTGTTGCGATTTTCCAGCATTTTCTCTTTTGGTTGCACACTACGCATTGGTGCTCTCATGTGTAGAGCACTGTATAAATACAAATCTTGCTTTCTTTACCTCCAACCAGGGTATAGCCAAACTCCTTTCTTGTTTCTGGGGTTGAATTAATTGCTGAACACAATAGAAGAAAGAAATGCAAAAGGCTCACAAAAACAATAGATCAGTTCTACTTCAGACCAGCAGCAGAGCAAGGCTTACACAAATTAAAATGGCTGAAGTCAGATACTTCAGGGTGATTTCTTTCCTTTGCTTCGCCATTCTTTGGGGGGATCCAGACAGCATTGAGAGCACGTTTGAACCAAAGATTTCTCACTGATCCCCTGCCCATTTCTGCCCAGATCCACTACCATTTTTGAATAGTTTTAGCAATGTTTCTAAGTTAAGGTTTATTCATTAGTGTCACAAGTAAGGCTTACATTAACACTGCAATGAAGTCACTGTGAAAATCCCCTAGTCACCACACACTGAGGCCCGTTCATGCACATTGAGGGAGAATTTAGCATGGCCAATGCACCTAACCAGCACGTCTTTGGGACTGTGGGAGGAAACCGCAGCACCTGGAGGAAACTCACACAGACACGAGGAGAACGTGCAGACTCCACTCAGACAGTGACTGAAGCCGGGAATCAAACCCGGGTCCCTGTGAAGCAGCAGTGTTAACCACTGTGCCACCATGCCGAGCAAGAAGGATGTATACTAAATAACATGGCACAAGAGTACAATTTGCTGTGACACACCTTCAGATTTCTAGTGGATTAATAAACTATGATGGCCTTATTCTCAGTGGCGGACATAGTCTGAGACTTTCCATATATGCTGCTGTCAGTAATACATTCTCACTCATATTTAATGGGAGTGAAAAAATTTGTACATTATTATGTGCACCGTAATAATGGAAATGTTATCCAATTTATCAGTCAAATTGGAAATCCTAATATCATTACATTAGCAAATATATTATTCATTGCATTATGTGTGTCTTTTCCTCTGCATTGCACTTTGATAAGATAAAATACATTGTGCTCAAGCTACCTATTTCATCCTTTACGTTTACTAATAATTTTTTACCTGTCTCTGTCAGAAGCTGACTGTTGTCTTCTTCTTTAGCGTGTCAGGTGCGCAGGTCAGACAACTGAGTAACTCTGTCACACAGTAAACTCCAACACCAGGCAGTAATAGCACTCACATCAGTAAGCTTTTTCGACTTCACTTACCATAAACGTGTATAGCACAAATGGGATTTTATAGAGCAGTGCCACAGCAAACATTATTATTAATTCATTGCCATGACATTATGACTCATAGGACAGAAACCAGTAGATTACTAGGTCCATTTCTTTTGCTAAACATGTAATCGTAAATGAAGTGCCCTTTCAGGGCAAAGATCCACCCGCCTTCTTCTCTCAAGGGGAAACTCGACACAGAAAAAACTGACCTTTCCCTCAAAAAGAAAATGAGACATTTTGTAACAGTGGCGCAGCTTCATCCCAAAGGTACTTCACATATATCATGGAAATTTGCTTCAGGAGGAAGCCATTGAGTCTATGTACCAATGCCAGTGGCAGCTCCCCCAGTGGAGCTATCTATTTTAATCAATTTCTCTGCTCTTTCTCCAAACCCCTTAATATGTGTATTCCTCTAGTGTTTCATCTAATTCCCTTTTAAATGTTTCATAGGCCATTTTTGGTACTGCATTTTTTTTTCCTTCATAACCAGCAGCGTGGTCGGTAATTTGTGAGGAGGATAGTGATCGACTTCAAGAGAATATAGACAGGACGGTGGAGTAGGCAGACATGTGGCTGATGAAAATTAATGTGGAGGAGTATGAAGTGGTACATTTTGGTCAGAAGAATGAGGAGAGATGACAAAAAATAATGGGTACAACTCTAAAGGAAATGCAGGAGCAGAGGGACCTGGGTGCATAGGGGCAAAAGTCATTGAAGATGGCAGGACAGGTTGAGAAAGCAGTTAATAAATTATATTGAATCTTGCATTTTATACACATGGGCACAGAGTACAAAAGCAGGTAAGTTATGAACCTTCATAAAACACTGGTTCTGTCTCAATGGGAAAGAGTTGAAGGTTTTAGACAGGGTGCAGAAAATATTTATCAGAATAGTTCTGAGGATGAGAGACTTCAGTTATGTGGATAGATTGGCAAAGTTGGGGCTGTTCTCCTTGGAGACGAGAAAGTTGAGAGAAGATTTGTCAGACGTGTTCAAAATCATAAGGGGGCTGGAAAGCGTGAACAAAAAGAAACTGTTCCTATCAGCAGAAGGTCAAGAACACTCAGATGATTAACAAAACAACCAGAGGTGACATGAGGAAGCACCTCTTCATGCAACAAGTGGCTTGGGTCTGGAATGCACTGTCTGAGCTTGTGGTGGAAACAGATTCAACTGCAATTTTCAAATGGGAACTGAGTAATTATCTGAACGGAAAAGATTTTACAAGGTTACCGGGAAAAGATCGAGGAGTTGGACCAGATAATTGCTGTTACAAAGAGCTGATACAGAGATAATGTGCTGAATGGCCTCCTTCTGTGATGTACCCAGTCAATGGCTGGAATGTTATGGCTGTTCATGCCAGTGGGATTTTTCCATCCCACTGCAATGAACAGAGATTTGTCTGAATGACAAATTCTCTGACTTCGCTGCAACGGGAACATGGTATGAATGACCGGTAAGGTCATGCCCTATGAGTCTAGTGTAGATACATTCAAGGAAATTGATAAACACATGAGGAAGAAAGAAGCTGAAGATTACCCTGATAGTGTGATCAAGAAGGATAGACGGAGGCTTGCATGGAACATAAATACCAACATTGATAGCGGAAGCCAAATGTCCTGTTTCTGTGTTATAAATTACATGTAAAGCTGCCAGCACGGAATACAAACAGCATCATGGTCTCACAGCCTCAGGCCATCACAGCCAAGAAATTGATATCAATCACTCTCTCTCCCGCCCTCTCTCTCTCACACCCCATAACCTCCCCCAACACTCTACCCCCACACACTCTTTCTCCTGACACTATCGCTGGAATTCTATCGCCCCGCCCACGACAGAATCGGACCAGGCGAGGGGCGGACAATAAAAATATCTGTTGACCTCGGGCAGGATTTTCCAGCCTCGGGTCGAGTGAGGCCATAAAATTCCGCCGTATCTCTTCTCCCCCACACTCTCTCTCCCCAACCTCGCACACTCAATCCCTCCACATCCCAGACTCTCTCTCCCTGAGCCTCTCACACTCTCTCCCCCATACCATCTTACTTTCTGTCTGCCCCCACACCTTGTTATCCTCTCTCTGCCCCTACCTTCTTACTCTCTCTCTACTCTCACACCCTCCAACTCTCTCCTCCCCCATCCACTCACACTCTCTCTTCCTCACCTCCCATTCTTTTTCTCTCACTATCTCCAATCACTCACTTATTCAGATGCCAATGTGCTCCACTGCAACACTTGCTTTGTGAGGGCCTTGCACCACTACTCTAGCTGCTTTGCACCTCCACTCCGGCTGCTTTGCAACGCCGTTCCATCTACTTTGCGCCTACACTCCGGCCGCCTCGCCTGGGCCCCACCGCTTCAGTTGCCTCACACCGACCTTGCAGACTGCTGAAGTACATTGGAGAGAATGCATGACAACAAGGTCTGCATCTTGACGGGGCACCTTAAAGATGGTGCTGGTCATGATATTGAACAGGGTAAGCTGTGTCCCCTATCGTCATCATACCTTGCCCAGGGGTTGTCTACAGTGTGAGTTGTGTACTGCTGAGGCTTGCCTTGAAAGAGGCTTCTACATTCTTGGGACTGTGTATTCCAAAGGATTTTGGAATTTCAGACCCATTACATAAATTGGAAGCATTATGTGAATAAAATATGTTCCTCCCAGACTCCCTTCCCTGTTAAGCAAAATCTGCAATTATTAGCAGAAAAATGTCATGGCAACAGGTCTCCTCATTAAGTGAGCAAAGGATGCTCTGACCACAAGAATAGAAATTGCCAGAGCAAAGACAATAGTAATTAAAAGCAGCCAGGGTGTTAAATGTATAATTTCTTATTAAAATGTGTTTACATAAATTGAAGACCAATGTCTATGTGCTCACGTTTTAAAATTTTACACAAATACCGCTACTTGGTGCTAAGTGTTTAACACCTTTGGTGAGGTATCATGAAAGGAAACCTCTGCACATCAAGCAAAATACATTTAAAAATTACAAATGATTTCTATCTTCTCCTGCACAAGTTCTGACCTGGACATCGGTGAACCTGGACCCAGGGTTCTACTTAACCAGAACGAATGGATTGAATTTTACATTTTACCAGCTCCCAGGCAGCAAGGTGGGAGGAAGAAGGGAAGATAAGATCACAGGGGACCATTGCCCGCGAACATGTCCACTGTCAGGGAGTTTTATAGGCAGTAGAATAGAAACCGGGCAGGCTGTGTACCCCCAAGGAGGCAGGCAGTCAATTTATATATTAAAGGCCCTATAAAGAACCAATTTCTCATCAGCGGATTGTCTGCCTGCCCTATGAGGAGGCTAAATGGGAAAGCCATCCCAACAGCAGCCTGCTGGGAAGGGAAGGTTTTTTAGTGCAAAGAAGCGGGTATGGGCAGGCAAGGCAGACTCCCACAGCCCTCATGATTTCCACAAAGGGGTTTCCCTGCCAGCGCTCAGACTTTCACAGTTTACAAAATTATTTTCCCCTAACTGCTGAAGGTTGTCAGGCCTGTCCTTGCCTCAGCCGTGGCCACCACTCCCTGTGGCACTGATAGAGCTCTGCCAGCCTTTTGAGTGAGATGGCAGCTCTCAGGGTGTGTGCTGCTCAACAGGACAGCAGCCCCGGTACCAGCCACATGACTGGCTGACACAAGAGAAAATTCATAGGGAAGGCTGGGATGCCCATGTGTGCCGATGACATGTAAATCCTTCTGATGCCAAGGTGTCCAGAAGGAAAGAACAGTGAAATGGGGAAATAAGAATACTGCTCTCAACTAGTCTTGTATACTTCAAAATGCAAGATGGGTAAATAAGAATACTGGTGTCAACTATTTTTTTCTTCTGGGCAATTGGCAAAATTCTGCTGATGGGTGGATCTTACGGCCCCCGCCGGTGTATTTGAAGGCAGGGAGGCTTGTGAAGTGAAATAGGTGGCCTGTCTACCGACATTTCGTCCATCCCTCACCTGTCCCCCATATTATGGTGCATTTGTAAGGCACCAGAAAGCCTGCCTGACCTTGGGCCCACGAGGCCATTGGGTAGTCAATTAATGGCCATATAAGAGTCTCATTCTACCCCGCCGCTATAATCCTATTTTGAGTTGTATGTATTAAACTTCCTCGTGTTTTCATTTTTTTAAATATGAAGGAAAACTTTTCATCCCTTTCTTACAAAAATAATAATTGTTTTATCATCGCAGGGGAAGGTGGAAGTATTGCAGACCTGTCCAAAATTCTTGAACTTGCCTGAACTCTGGCATCAGTGACCCTTCTTCTCAGGGACTGCTTGCATTCCCAGACGTGACCACTCCTCGATGATGGCGCTGAGGGGACTGCAGAACTACTGGCCGATCAGATTGGCTGTCAGGTCTCCAGGGTGGGATTTCATCCCAGAGGGGGCAGAAGTCCCATTCTGATCCAACTCAGTGAAAACGTGATAAGGTTTCATGAAAACAGCTCAAAATAGGTTTATCACAAAACTAAGCATTTGTGTGTCAATCCACTACCATCAAGGAGCGCAGTTTTAAATGACTGAAATCCACTTGCAAAAGAAATATGTAAAATTATTTTCCAGTTATATGGAGGTAGATTATTGTAAATTGGAACAAGTCAGTCTTAAAAAGACTTTTAAAAAGACTCCTTACAATGTACCTTTTAATGCTCTTGTGCCCAAAAGCATCAACCTAATTTTCTGAGGCTCCTATAAGGCCTGCAAACAAGCACAAGTGATGATGAATCCAGTGGTGATGAATTCACCCAGAGACATGGTCAGTTATTGTTGGTGCAGCTCAGTGTGATGTTTTTGCAACTAAGCACAAAAGATCGCAGAAACTTGAGACACACTGAACGCAAATTGCACTCGAAATTGTACAGCCATTACGCGACTTTGATTACATTCTGTTTTTTCTCGGTCAAATTCAACTAATCAGAAACTCCAGCCAGTTATTTTAAGTGAAAAATAGTTCTCTATGAAGAGAAATGAACAGACCTTAGTTAAAAAGATGTGAGGCATTTGCTTGCACTTGGTTCATATTACATATCCATCAACAACCGCCATATTATTGTGATAAGTTTACTCATATGGCTACTGGGTATTCAGAGACAGAGCTCAGAGGCAATATAGAATTTTCCATCCATGAGAATTTAGATTAATACTTGGGCAATTCTGTACAACCCACTGATGCCCTTGTACAAATTTACAGTATGCCCTCCAGTGCAGCACATGGTCAGATTGTAGGGACAATTTTGTTTCATTTATCCTGATAAATTTCACGTAATTTTAATATCTAGCTTCCTACTTTACAGTAAGGATGATTACAATTGCACTTAATCTTTAACTAACTCCATTGAAGATACATTGCAGAACTCCCATGTAGAACTTAACCTGAGTACACCCCAATCCTATTACTAGTGAAAAGCTGTTGAAATTTTTAATATTTTTTATGTTGTATTTGCCTATGCGGGATCTGAATTTGATTTGATTTGATTTGATTTATTATTGTCACATGTATTAACATATAATGAAAAGTATTGTTTCTTGCGCGCTATACAGACAAAACATAGTGTTCATAGAGAAGGAAACGAGAGAGTGCAGAATGTAGTGTTACAGTCATAGCTAGGGTGCAGAGAAAGATCAACTCAATGCAAGGTAAGTCCATTCAAAAGTCTGACAGCAGCGGGGAAGAAGCTGTCCTTGAGTCAGTTGGTACATGACCTCAGACTTTTGTATCTTTTTCCCAAAGGAAGAAGGCGGAAGAGAGAATATCCGGGGTGCGTGCAGTCCTTAATTATGTTGGCTGCTTTGCCGAGGCAGCGGGAAGTGTGGACAGAGTAGGCTGGTTTGCATGATGGATTGGGCTACATTCACGACCTTTTGTAGTCCCTTGCAGTCTTGGGCAGAGCAGGAGCCATACCAAGCTGTGATCCAACCAGAAAGAATGCATTCTGTGGTGCATCTGTAAAGGTTGGTGAGAGTCATAGCTGACATGCTAAATTTCCTTAGTCTTCTGAGAAAGTAGAGGCATTGGTGGGCTTTCTTAACTATAGTTTTGGCATGGGGGGACCACAACAGGTGTTGGTGATCTAGACACCTAAAAACTTGAAGCACTCGACCCTTTCTACTTCGTCCCCATTGATGTAGACAGGGGCATGTTCTCCTTTCCTGAAGTCGATGACTTGAATTTGAGAGCAGTTTTGCAGTGAACTGAAGTGGCACAAAACTGTGTACCTTAAACAGGTGTCCGTGGGCCTGTGAGCTTCCGCTATTTAATGACACTGATGTCAATTGGAAACAAAAATCTGGAAGTTCTGATTCAGCCTGGTTAAAAATCACCTGATTGTGAGCTGGCTTTTAGATGATATGGCAGTCTGATGGGAAATTGTGACCCGGCCACTCTTGTTTCATGTGTTACTGACGGTTAACCAGTTTGTCTGGTCTATAGATGGGATTAAAGGGACGGATCAGTCACTGAAGGTTGGCAGTTCTACTGCTCCATAAAGATAACCAGGTTAGCCAATCTGTTAAATGGTGGCCTTATCTGGATAAGCAGTGACGGGTTACTGAGTTTCATTGTTATGGTCAGTTAATCTCCAGTCCACCTGAGGTTCCTTAATGCTTGATTATTTTGAAAGTGAGCACAAGTTCACATGGAGTGAGAGGGCACAATGCAGCTGGTAAACAGAACGTAATTGTGTAAGTTCCTCAGTAGATCTTTTAAAGTGTTCTTAAATGTGAGCAATGGCGGCAGGACTAGCATTGCTTATGTATTCATAGCCAAGATGAGCAAGTGCTGGTGAGCCTTGTTCAGTGTTTCAGTATGAAATACTAACAATGGAATTAAAGGTAGAGTTTACAGGACTGGGAGTTGTTATTGAAGTTATTGCAGGTTGCTGCAGTATATCTTGTAGCATTGTATGCACTGCAACCACTGTGTGCCATTAGACCAATAAGGTTTTTTTTATTCATTCATGGGATCTGGGTGTTGCTGGCTGGCTTGGTCAGCACTTATTGCCCATCCCAAATTGCCCTTAAACTGGATGGCTTGATAGGCCATTTCAGAGGACATTTAAGAGTCAACCACACAGCTCTCACATTGCTGTGGACCTGGATCGTATTGCACCCATAACAAAATATTGTCATTAAAGCATTTTGGCAGGAATTCTCCGGCCGTTCACACTGCGCTGCCGCTGACAGTGAGAATGGAGAAGTTGGCGTTCAGCCAAATCTCCATTCACTGCAGCAGGACTGGAAAATCCCAGCTGCGGGTGAGATCGGAGAATCTGGCCCTTTGGCTCTACAATGAAACTTTTATAAAAATAAATCTGTGGTATCAGGACAACTGTCAAGTGATCAATGAACAGAACTAAATTTAAATTGTTTCGAACAAAAAGGGCCAGTAAAGCTGATTCTTCAATCTTGTCCGTCTTTCCCTCAAATTAGGTCAAATTCTGACATGGCATTCAGAGTTTAATTTCAGCTTATGCTTTACTCGGGCTCTAACAACGCATTTCTGTTTTGGCTGGCCTTTAACAGAACCTTAAAAAATTAGGGTTGAAGTTTAGTCAGCTTTCTCCTGATATCTGCCATAACTTTGGAGGAGGATCCATGAAGAAACCCTGGAGAAATTGCCCAAATAAATGGCTTAGAACTTACCCTCTCTATACCCCAGGAAATGCACTGGGGTATACTCCTGCAAGTCTCCAAGCAAGGACTGAATGGGAATTGCCTGCGAAGTTCAAGCTTCCAATGGGCAACTATTCTACACTGGTAACCATCTGATTTAAATCACTTTGGATGATTCCGACTCTCTTTGCAAAATGGTTACCCAGCAAAAGTTTAAAGGATTACAACCACTTCCAACTCCTCAGTTACAATGGTATTGACCCCATCCCTGCCTCTCCGGACCCTCACTAAAATGCGATGGCTTAACCTCCTTATCCCCCCAAAAGACTCCTCCCCCTGGGCTACCCCTTGACCTCGACTAACACCTCAAACCCCCGACTACACCCTACTTCCCTAACTAGCTCATCAACTACCCTCCTGAACCATCATAGAATATCATCATAGAGTCCTTATCGTGCAGAAGGAGGCCATTTGACCTACTGAGTCTGCACCAACTTTCTGAGTACCTTACCCAGGTGCTTATCCCACCCTATCCCTGTAACTCCATACATTCACCATGGCCAACACACATAACCTACATATCTTTGGACACTAAGGGGCAATTATAGCATGGACAATCTACCTAACCTCCACATCTTTGGACTGTGGGAGGAAACCAGAGCACCCAGAAGAAACCCATGCAGACACAAGGGTGGAATTGTCCCATCCCGCCCACCATGTGAATCGTAGCAGGCAGGACACTGACCATGCAAAGGTCTGTTGACCTCAGGTGGGATTTTCCAGCCTTGAGGCTAGTGTAGCTGAAAAATCCCACCTGGGAAGAACATGCAAACTCCACACAGACAATTACCCAAGGCTAGAGTTGAAACCTGGTCCCTGGCGCTGTGAGGTAGCAGTGCTAATCATACCGCCCATGTCATTGAACCCCCACCCGGCTAACTAGGCCTCCACTCCTCCAGCACCCAACTACTCTCCCATATCACCAACTATTTCCTGACTGCCTTGCTGAACACTGACTATCCCTGACTACACACCAATCCCTGATTATCCCCTCGCTCTGACTACCCTCTTGACCCCTGACTACACCGCTCCCACTCCCCTCCCAACCCCTGACTACCCGCACTTGCTTGACTGACCACCCAGCCTCCCTACCAGAGCTATTCAACCCCCTGACCTCCCCCGAACTATTCCACCTGCCCGCTATCCTACCCCCTAATTCCTTTCCATCCTACCCACTTACATTACATACTTACCTTCTCCCTGGTGTCTCAAAGTGTCTGGGCTTTTTAAACTTATCTGCTTTATGGCAGAAAGTACCATACAATCCTGCCTGATACAGTGGCGTCCCTGGAACTGATAGAACGCTGCACGTTTCCAAGAGGCTTGAGTTGGAGGTCTGGTGGAAAATGTGCAGCTCCTGCCTAAGTTAAGGAAAAGGGAGCGATGTGGCAATCTCACTGCGGTTGCCACTTCTCGGAAGTTCTGGCCCATTTCAATGCCATTTCTCTGGGATTTCTATGGGTTTTCTGTTGAAATTACAGCGGACGGTCAGGGGCTTCCCTGTGGAATCTGTACCATTTTTCCTTTGGTTTATTTTGGTCAATGGGTTTTGGCATGGGAGGAAGACTCGCAGTAGCAGCAAGAATGGCAAAAATGTTGCTTTCCACTGGTTTTCCTCACTTTTTAATCTAATCTATTTTTCCACTAACTGTACCCATTGTTAATTCGGCGTCTGCACGGGTTTCCTCTGGGTGCTCCAGTTTCTTCCCACAATCAGAAAGATGTGTTGGTTAGGTGCATTTGCCATTTAAATTCTCCCTCAGTGTACCTGAACAGGCGCTGGAGTGTGGCGACGAGGGGATTTTCACAATAACTTCATTGCAGTGTTAATGTAAGCTTACTTGTGACACTAATAATAAATAAACTTAAAAATAAACTGAGGATTAACTAGACCCACAGCCATGCATGCTGCAAACTTTATTTTGAAAATGATTAACAAATGACATCTTAACGGCAACAATGAATCCCACCAGTAGAATAACCAATGCTCTTCCGATGGCAGCTGGGAATGATGGCCTTCGCACTGTGCAAAACCCTCTTGCCAAACATTGCAATATCTAAATTAATTTTCTCCTTGTTGGCAGAGTTGAATTAAGAGATTTGCCAAACCAGAAATAACACGACAGTGGTCACCTTGGGGAAAATTTGCACCTCATGCCCCAGAGGTGAATCAACAGCATTGTAGCATGCAATCCTCATTCGACAATGATTAATGGCATTATCCTATTTAAGCATTAATGGGATTCTGGAGCACCAGTTGCGTAGCAGTAGCATATAATCTATCTGTCTGGAAAAGGGATAAGAGACAACGTAATGTATCGTTGATAGTGTGCGTATATGTGTGATGGTGTAGTTAATCTCACATAGTTTACTCATTGTACACTCTTAACTCGAAGCTGTTTAAAGAATTTCAATACTCTGTTCATTTGAATTGAAATCAGTGCAAAATAAAGCTTTTTGCATTGTTTTATCAAAATTATTTGTTCCATCCTGTGTGATTATTTGGATTTTTCTCAGGCTCAAACGATTTTGAACTATCAAGGGTATACAACAGTTAGAAACCAAATTTATAATTTTGAACAACTTTATTACAATAATTTTTAAAACACTGCCACGTTTGTCTCCTGCAGATCATTGATTTTGGAAAGTTGCCTGTCGTAAACTAATCTTCAATTAACATTGGAGTGTTTGTTTATTTGCTTAATTAATTCATATTTATTTATGAAACAAACACATTATAAGCTTACTGCCTCAGGAGCGAAACTGCATTCCGAGTGGGAAACTAACTTAAAATAAGCATACCGCGGATTCATTTTCAACTTGCAATGCTTTAATATCGGACTCATTAAATAAAAAATTAAAGTTTATTTTATTAGTCACAAGTAAGGCTTACATTAACACTGCAATGAAGTTACTGGCGGCGCGGTGGCACAGTGGTTAGCACTGCTGCCTCATAGCGCCAGGAACCCGGGTTCAATTCCAGCCTCGGGTCACTGTCTGTGTGGAGTTTGCACATTCTCCCTGTGTTTGCGTGGGTTTCCTCCGGGTGCTCCAGTTTCCTCCCACAGTCCAAAGATGTGCAGGTTAGGTTAATTGGCTAGATTGCTAAATTGCCCCTTAGTTTCGGGTAAATATTTGAGGTTATGGGATTAGGGCCTGGGTGAGATTGTTATCGATGCAGACACGATGGGTCGAATGGCCTCTTTCTGCACTGTAGGGATTCTATGATTCCATGATTCTACTCAGAAATTCCCCTAGTTGCCACAGTCCAGCACCTGTTCGGGTCAATGCACCTAATCAGCACATCTTTCGGACTGTGGGAGGAAACCGGAACACCCGGAGGAAATCCACGGAGACAAGGGCAGAACGTGCAAACTCCACACAGACAGTGATCCAAGCCAGGAATTGAACCCAGATCCCTGGCGCTGTGAGGCAGCAGTGCTAACCACTGTGCCACCGTGCTGCCCAATGGGGCACTCATGTAACCTGAACAGTCTAATAAAACATAGCTGCTACTTCACAAACAAATCTGGAAGTTGCAGAGATAAGGCAGAGTTGAGAAAAAGTTCAGTTAGTAGAATAACATATTACTGAAAGGAAATTGACGATTTGGCTTCTTACTTGGTCTGAAGTACATGTGCAAGGTAACGGCTTCAGTCGACTCAATCTGCGCTTGCAAGTATTAGACTAGATCTGTGTTAATGGAATGTTAATGCATTCTTACAAGGCAGCTAGCACTCGCTGAGGAAAAACATAAGCTGCACATAGTGTTAAGGTTATGGCAGGACCGCAGGGAAACAGACACAGCTACCATGCAGCACTTACTCTTTATCGTGCAAGCAATTACTTGCAATTTGTTCTGGCCAGTAAAACTTCTGATATGATCTTAGTTGCTAAGCAATTCATTTTGAAATGATGGTGTTTTCAACGCAGGTGATTGGTTAATCACCAATACTAGACCAGGAATAGAATCACTATTATTATGCCTGAGGACAGGATTTTTCTGGCAATTTAGTTAACTGCCAAAAGGGCCTTCTCAGTATCATCATACATTTAACATCTTCAGAAAATGTCTGAACTAATGTTAAGAAGCAGCTCGGGCCGGGGTTTTTTGAAATACATGTTAAAGCATCTGTTAATTACTGAAATAACATGCACTAAAAGTTCGACAAAGTGGTAAGAAAACAGCTCCCCATATAAAGGTTAACTCAGTACCTGAGGAAGGTGCGATAATTTTTTGAAACAAAAATATCTAGCAACATTCTCATCAAATCAGAAAGCAAATGAAGAAACGGCTGGAGAAAATAAATTAATTAAAAAAAAAACCTAACAGTGGTTGGCCGCCCCTGCTATGGTTTGTTTTTCCAATGACAGTGGGGCACAGTGGAATAGCGGTTATATTACTGACCTTGTAATCAAGAGGCCAGCACAAATAAACATCAGACACACAAACACAGCAGCTGGAAAGTTTAACTTCAATTATCTAAAAATAAATTTGGAATTAAAAGGGTGGTGTCAGTGGTGGTGACTATTGACTGTGAAACTACCAAATTGTAATTAATTGTTCACTGAGGCACAGTGGCAGCCATGTGTACCATCTACAAAATGCACTTGGGCAACTCATCAAGGCTCTTTTGGCAGCACCTTCCAAACCCATGGCCTCTACCATGTAGAAGGACAAGGGCAGCAGTTACCTGGGAACACCAGCATCTGGAGGTTCCCCTCCAACTCACCCACAACAAAGGCAGTGACCCAAGGCCAGAATTGAACCCTGGTCCCTGCGCAGTGAGCCAGCAGTGCTAACCACGGTGCCATGTTGCCGCCCATTCAGAGGGTTAAAAGAAGAGAAAAATATTCAAAAGCAAGGCTGTAAATACATCAGTAAATCAGAAATTGAAACAAAAAGAAAAATAAGAATTAAAAAGATTCAAATTCAAAAGTTATTGGGATGCAAAGCATTAAATTACCTGGAAGGAGAAAACAAAAAATGCTTTAAACCTTATTAGTGGCTGTGCCTTCAGCTGCGTAGGCCCTAATCTCTGGAACTTCCTCCCAAAACCTTGCTACCTCACTTTTTCCTTCTACATGCTGATGATTCCATGAGTAATGCAGTTGGGAACATTTTGCTCCTAATAGGGCCACCCATGGCAGCAAGGTATGGGGGAAGAACATAGAACATAGAACAGTACAGCACAGTACAGGCCCTTCGGCCCACGATGTTGTGCCAAACCTTTTCCGAAACCAAGATCAAGCTATCCCACTCCCTATCATCCTGGTGTGCTCCATGTGCCTATCCAATAACCGCTTGAAAGTTCCTAAAGTGACCGACTCCACTATCACAGCAGGCAGTCCATTCCACACCCCAACCACTCTGAGTGAAGAACCTATCTCATACATCCCTCCTATATCTTCCACCATGAACCTTATAGTTATGCCCCCAGTAACAGTTACATCCACCCGCGGAAATAGTCTCTGAACGTCCACTCTATCTATCCCCCTCATCATCTTATAAACCTCTATTAAGTCGCCTCTTAACCTCCTCCGCTCTAAAGAGAAAAGCCCCAGCTCCCTCAACCTTTCCTCATAAGACCTACCCTCCAAACCAGGCAGCATCCTGGTGAATCTCCTCTGCACTCTTTCCAGTGCTTCCACATCCTTCTTATAGTGAGGTGACCAGAACTGCACACAATATTCCAAATGTGGGCTCACCAAGGTCCTGTACAGTTGCAGCATAACCCACGGCTCTTAAACTCAAACCCCCTGTTAATAAACGCTAACACACTATAGGCCTTCTTCACGGCTCTATCCACTTGAGTGGCAACCTTCAGAGATCTGTGGATATGAACCCCAAGATCTCTCTGTTCCTCCACATTCCTCAGAATCCTACCTTTGACCCTGTACTCCGCATTCAAATTTGTCCTACCAAAATGAATCGCTTCACACTTATCAGGGTTAAAACGCCATCTGCCATTTTTCGGCCCAGCTCTGCATCCTATCAATGTCTCTTTGCAGCCTACAACAGCCCTCCACCTCATCCACTACTCCACCAATCTTGGTGCCAGACAAAGTGCAGGACAAAAATTTCTCAAAAGCAGGGCAGGCAAAGGAAGACTGTGCATGTCACCACCTTTGAAGGCGGAAGAAGGCTGTAGTGGCAAGTTGGTTCCCATCATCATGGTTTGCCATGTCATTGAAATCTGACCACCAACCCATCAAGATTGTGTGGACAATGGCGGTGCCCTAAAATGCCTACATTGAACAAAGCCATGTGTAGTCTTTTACCAGGATCCAATTGCAGACCCTGTGATGACGGAGAGTTGGCTATGAATCTTGGGGCTCCGCTTGATCCGGTTTGCTAAGGAGGTTCCTGGAATTCACAGTATCGTGGCAAACGATTCCTCTTCGAGAACCGTGGTACTAATGAACAGGAACATTGAGCCGAATGGAGTGGGACATTTTGTAACAGTCAAGAATCTACACCCAGGTGACAGATGCATGAAGGCCATTGGCCACTTGTATTGGGATTGAGCTGTCTTTGGGCAGCAGCATCTGTGACTGAGCAAATTTCTTCAGAAGAGCCTCTAGTCACCTCAAGTGAGAAGGAGACTCGAAAAGATGCCGCAAAAATAGGCTGTCCCACTTCCACTCGGCTGGGGAATCACATCCTGCAGGATCATCAACTTTGCGGTAAAGAAAAATAATTTTAAACTTTGCAACTTGCAAGAGTAGGACGCTCACAGATAATTTCAACAGTGAGCATCCTGCAAAGAGAAATGTCATTCTATGACAATGCCATTCGTCAATGCTGGAAAGAACATTTGAATCCACAGTGGCAGCTGATATTCTCCAGGCTATCCTCCAGTACCCTGTGTAGAATCCATGGGTGAAGTACCATCGATGGGAAAACTGCAATAAGCAAAGCAAACAGAAGAAACACAGCAAAGCATTAGATCCTGATGGTATTCTAGCTGAGGTCTTGAAAGCTGGTGGGCTTTTGCACATATTAACTTCCCCTCTCCACCACACGCCCTCCACCACCACTGCCCTCCACCCGACTTCAGAAATGCAACAATTGTAACAATGTTCAAGGAGATAAATCGTGCTGTGAGAACTCTCGTCCACAACGGGCAAAATCCTGACAAACATTCTCCTGAATTTCCTGTTTCCTGTGGCTGAGAAACACTTGTGATGATGCAAGGTGATATTGATACAACGTTTAGGAAAGATGATGTGGAATCTGTACAAATAGTCAGAAGCTTTTTCCCAGGGTGGAAGAGTCAATTACTAGGGCGCACAGGTTTAAGGTGCGAGGGGCAAGGTTTAAAGGGGATGTACGAGGCAGATTTTTTACACAGAAAGTAGTGGGGGCCTGGAGCTTGTTGCCGGGGGAGGTAGTGGAAGCAGATACGGTCGTGACTTTTAAGGGGCATCCTGACAAAATACATGAATAGGATGGGAATAGAGGGATAAGGTCTCCGGTAGGGTGTTTTAGTTCAATCGGGCAGCATAGTCAGTGCAGGCTTGGAAGGCCAAAGGGCCTGTTCTTGTGCTGTAATTTTCTTTGTTCTTTGTTCTTTGTTCAAATCGAGTTACGAAACAACAAGGGGTAAACAACATTGGTGGGGGTGGTATACAGACCATCAAACTGTAGTGGTAATGTTGGGAAAAGCATTAGACAGGAAATCAGAGATGTATGTATCAAAGGAACATCTGTGATTTTGGGCGATTTTAATCTGTATAGAGATTAGGAGAGTCAAATTAATCACAATACAATAGAGGAGGAATTTCTGGAGTGCATACAGGATGGTTTTCTGGAGAAATACATTGAGGAACCAACAAGGTAACAGGCCATATTCGACTAGGTGATGTGCAATGAGAAATGATTAGTTGGCAATCAAGTGGTGATAGAACCACTGAGCGGCACGGTGGCTCAGTGGTTAGCACTGCTGCCTCACAGCGCCAGGGTCCCAAGTTCGATTCTCGGCTTGGGTCACTGTTTGTGTAGAGTGTGCACATTCTCCCTGTGTCTGCGTGGGTTTCCTTTGGGTGCTCCGGTTTCCTCCCACAGTCCAAAGATGTGCGGGTTAGGTGGATTAGCCATACTAAATTCCCCCTTAGTGTCGGGGGACTAGCAAGTGTAAGTGCGTGGGGTTCTGAGGATAGGACTTGGATGGAATTGTTGTTGGTGCAGATGCGATGGGCCAAATGGCCTCATTCTGCACTGTAGGGTTCTATGATTAACCCTTGGGGATGAGTGACCATAATATGGTAGAATTCTTTGTCAAGGTGGATAGTGATGTAGTTGATCCTGAGACTAGGTCCTAAATCTCGATAAAGGTAGCTATGATGGTATGATGGTATGAAAATGTAACGGGATTGATTAGTAAGTTTGCGGACGACACAAAGGTTGGTGGAATTGTGGATAGTGATGAGGACCATTAGAGGATACAGCAGGATATAGATCAGTTGGAGACTTGGGCGGAGAGATGGCAGATGGAGTTTAATCCGGACAAATGTGAGGTAATGCATTTTGGAAGGTCTAATACAGACAGGAAATATACAGTAAATGGCAGAACCCAGAGTATTGATAGGCAAAGGGATCTGGGTGTACAGGTACACAGGTCACTGAAAGTGCAGGTGGAGAAGGTAGTCAAGAAGGCATGCAGCAATCTTGCCTTCATCGGCCGAGGTATTGAGTTTAAAAATTGGCAAGTTATGTTGCAGCTTTATAGAACCTTAGTTAGGCCGCACTTGGAATATGGTGTTCAATTCTGTTCACCACACTACCAGAAAGATGTGGAGGCTTGGAAAGGGTACAGAAAAGATTTACCAGGATGGTGCCTGGTATGGAGGGCATTAGCTATGAGGAGAGGTTGGAGAAACTTGGTTTGTTCTCACTGGAGCGACGGAGGTTGAGGGGCGACCTGATAGAAGCCTACAAGATTATGAGAGGCATGGGCAGAGTGGATAGTCAGAAGCTTTTTCCCAGGGTGGAAGAGTCAATTACTCAGGGGCATAGGTTTAAAGTGCGAGGGGCAAGGTTTAAAGGAGATGTACGAGGCAGATTTTTTACACAGAGAGTAGTGGGTGCCTGGAACCTGTTGCCGGGGGAGGTAGTGGAAGTGGACACGGTAGTGGCTTTTAAGGGACGTCTTGACAAGTACATGAATAGGATGGGAATAGAGGGATATGGTCCCTGGAAGGGTAGGAGGTTTTAGTTCAGTCGGGCAGCATGGTCAGTGCAGGCTTGGAGGGCCGAAGGGCCTGTTCCTGTGCTGTAATTTTGTTTGTTCTTTGTTCTTTGAGGCATAAATTGGCCATGGTGGACTGGGAAACATTACTGAAAGGAAAGGCAATGGCAGGCATTCAAAGAACAAATAGGTGAACTCCAGAAGTTGTTTATTCCTGTTTAGCGTAAGAGTGGTAAGGGAATTGTAGTCAAACCATAGCTTACAAGGGAAATTAGAGATGGTATCAGATTCAGGGAAGAAGCATACCAATTGGCAAGAGAAAGAAACAGGCCTGAGGATTGGGAGCAGTTTAAAATTCAGCAAAGGATGACCAAGGGATTGATTAAGAAGGGAAAAATAGAATCTGAAAGTAAGCTAGCAAGGAACATAAAAACTGACTGTAAAAGTTTCTATTGATATATAACAAGGAAAAGATTGACAAAAATGAGCATAGGCCCATTACAATCAGAAATGGGAGAATTTGTAATGGGGAATAAAGAAATGGCTGAGGAATTAAATTTGTACTTTGCTTCAGTTTTCAAAAAGGAAGTCATGAATAATGCACCAGAAGTGCTGAGAGCAACATGTTTTAGTGAGGAGCTGAAGGAAATCAGCATTAGAAGAGAAATGGTTTTGGGGGAATTGATGGGATTGAAGATCGATAAATCCTGATGATCTTCATCCCAGAGTAAGGAAGTGGCCCTGGAAATAGTCGATCCATTGGTGGTTATTTTCCAAAATTCTGTTCCAACAGATTGGAGGGTAGCTAATGTAAGCCCACTATTCAAAAAGGGAGGCAGAGGGAAAACAGGGAACGAGAGACCAGTGAGCCTAACATTGGTACTGGGGAAGTTGCTCGAGTCTATTATCAAGGATTTCATAACTCGGCATTTGGAAGGCAGTGGTATAATCAGGCAAAGTTAGCATGGATTTACAAAAGGGAAGTCATGCTTGACGAATCTATTGGAACTCTTTGAGAATGTAACTAGTAGAGTTGACCAAGGAGAAACAGTGGATGTGGTTTATTTACACTTTCAGAAGCCTTTTGATAAGGTCTCACATAACAGACTACTATGGAAAGTTAAAGCACATGGGATTGCAAGTAATGTCTTGAGATGGATAGAAAGCCGGTTAGCAGACAGGAAGCAAAACGTTGGCATAAACGGGTCTTTTTCTGAATAGCAGTCAGTGACTCATGGGGTTCCATAAGGATCTGTGCAAGGACCCCAACTGTTCATATTATATATAAATGATTTGGAAGAAGGAACTGAATATGTCATCTCCAAATGTGCAGATGATACAAAGTTGGGTGGGAGGGAGAGCTGTGAGGAGGATGCAGAGATGCTTCAGTGTGATTTGGACAGGCTGAGCGTGTGGGCATCTGGTTGGCAGATGCAGTATAAGGTGTATAAATGTGAGGTTATTCACTTTGGTAGCAATAATAGGAAGACAGATTATTCCTTGAATGGGTGTAAACTGAGAGAGATGGATACTCAGCGAGACCTTGGAGTCCGTGTGCATCAGTCGGTGAAAGTAAGTGCACAGGTTCAGCAGGCAGTAAGAGGGCAAATAATATATTGGCCTTCATAGCAAAAGGATTTGTGTGTAGGGATTGGGATGTTTTGTTCCAATTGTATAGGGTGTTGGCGAAGTGACATCTGGAGTATTGTGTGCAGTTTTGATGTTGTTATTTGAGGAAGATGTCCTTGCTATGGAGGGAGTACAGCATAGGTTTACCAGGCTGATTCCTGGGATGGCAGGTCTGGCATATGAGGAGAGGCTAAATTAGTTAGGATTATATTCATAGAAATCATAGAAACCCTACAGTGCAGAAGGAGGCCATTCGGCCCATCGAGTCTGCACCGACCACAATCCCACCCAGGCCCTACCCCCATATATTTACCCACTAATCCCTCTAACCTACACATCTTAGGATTCTAAGGGGCAATTTTTTTTTTTTAACCTGGCCAATCAACCTAACCCGCACATCTTTGGACTGTGGGAGGAAGCCGGAGCACCCGGAGGAAACCCACGCAGACACGAGGAGAATGTGCAAACTCCACACAGACAGTGACCCGAGCCAGGAATCGAACCCGGGACCCTGGAGCTGTGAAGCAGCAGTGCTAACCACTGCGCTACCGTGCCGCCCCACTGGAGTTTAGAAGAATGAGAGAGCATCTCATGGAAACTTATAAAATTCTAATAGTGTTAAACAGGGTAGATTCAGAAAGAATGCTCCGAGTGGTGGGGGAGTCCAAAAATAGGGTCATAGTTTGAGGATAATGGTAAACCTTTTAGAACTGAGGTGAGGGGAAATTTCTTCATCCAGAGGGTGGTGAATGTGTGAAATTCACTACCACAGAATGTAGTTGAGGCCAAAACGTTGCCTGATTTCAAGAAGAAATTAGATATAGCTCTTGGGACTAAAGGGATCAAGGAAAATGGGGGGAAGGGGGGATCAGGATATTGAATTTGATGATCAGCCATGATCAAAATGAATGGCAAAGTAGGCTTGAAGTGTTGAATGGCCTACTCCTGCTTCTAGTTTCTATGTAAATCCTCCCAAATTCATAATGTGATTTTTCTGAGGAACTACTGACACAGTCTTTGTTGCTAGACAAATTCAAGTCAAATGTTGAAAACAACACCAGGAACTCTTCATTGCAGTCATTGATCTGACCAAAGCATTTGACTCAATAAATTGCTTGGTTCAATGGATTGTGATCCAAAGATTTGGATGTCCAGAAAGATTTATAACAATCCAACAATTGTTTCATGATGATATAACTGCAGCGGGTCTTGTGTGGGAGATTTGAAACAGATGTCTTCAAGGTGTGGACTGGAATCAAACAAGGCTGTGTGATAGCTCTGATACTATTAAAAATCTGTCTGGCATGGCTATTCACCTCATCAAAGATCAACTGCCCTTTGGTGAGAGTATTGAATACCATCTGGATGGAACACCCTTTAACCTCAGTCAAAACGGAACTGGCCACCATAGGTATACATGATCTACAGTTTGTAGATGACTGCAGTGTCATTGTCCGCTCTGCACCAGATTTGCAAGCCATTCTCAGTCCCTTCAATTCTACATTTAAGAATCTCAACCTTAGCTTGAATGCTGCCAAAATAAAACTCATATCAACCCACATTTGATCAGTAAATTCTTCCACTTCCTATGCACATTGAAGCAAAGACTCTGGAATATGTTGGGGACTTCCCATGCTTTGGCAGCCACCTATCTCAAAAGGCCACCATTGACGATGAGATCTAACACCAGATCAGTTGCAGCAGCTCAGCCTTCTGCAAACTATGGCAGAGTGTTTGACAACAAGGACCACCCCAAGCCAAAAAAATTTGAATTTTTATCACCACACTCCCATGTGCAGTGAGACTTGTGCTGGAATTTTACCGCCTCACCCACCTGAGGCCTGTAAAATCCCGCCCTAGGCCAACGGAAAATGCCATTCTGCGAGCCTCACCCACCCCGATTCTGAGGCGGGCGTGCCGGTAATATTCCAGCACTGGAGTCTGCCACATCCTCTGGATGCAATGGGAAGTCTGCTGAATAAATGCAGGTGTCCTTCTTGCATTCAGCTCCGCATTCAGGCAAAACTCCTGCTAATCAATTTCAGTGGACTGGCCAAAAAATGTCTCCTCTGCAAGGTTCTGTTTTCTCAAGTGGTAAATGGCCAATATTCCAATTGAGGGAAAAGAAAACACTTCAAAGACATAATGTGGAGTTGCCAGCATTGGACTGGGGTAGGCACAGTAAATAGTCTCACAACGGCAGGTTAAAGTCCAACAGGTTTATTTGGTAGCACAAGCTGGTAGCTAGTGCTACCAAATAAACATGTCGGACTTTAACCTGCTGTTGTGGGGCCACTTACTTCAAAGACAGTCTGATGCTTTCCTTGAAACATGGCCTATATATTAATTGCAAAAGTTAAAGTTTATTTATTAGTCATAAGTAAAGCTTACATTAACACTACAATGAAGTTACTGTGAAATTCCCCCAGTAGCCACACTCCAGTGCCTCTACGGGTCAATGCACCTAACCAGCAAGTCTTTCAGAATGTGGGAGGAAATCAGAGCACCCAGAGGAAACCCACACAGACACAGGGAGAACGTGTAAACTCCACACAGTCAGTCACCCAAGCCGGGAATCGAACCCAGGTCCCTGGCACGGTGAGGCAGCGTGCTAACCATTGTGCTACCATGCTGCCCAAGTTGCAATTCTTGTATAAATTTATTACAGGGTAAGTTCATCGGTCCTCACTCTCAGAGACCTCTGCTCATAATTGAACATGTGGCAGAGATAGTGGTGCAACATAATAGGTTGAATGTTGCATCCCACAATCCTTTCAAGCATGGTTTTACATACTTTGAAGTCAATTGATTTGCTCCTGTATCTTTATACATATATGTGGAGTAATTAATGGTCCAGATTTTCCTTTCTCTATAGTGGCGAACACTAAATTTCCCATGATTCAGGAATCGAATGGCACCTCAACATTTCACAACTTGACTGATGATGAAATCCAGATTGCAATAGGTTCCAGAGGAGCCCACGCTGATGGCCTTGCCATTCTGATTCTTCAGGTAGCAAGCACCATTAATTTGAGAATTTTGCCTATTTTCCCACAACTTGAATGGATTTTTATGTGAAAAATGTTTGGCTTGTAGGTACAGGTGTGAGTCCATAAAGTTAATGAAAAGTAAATCTGTTAGGCAGGGTAGATGAAAATATCAGCAGTGAGATCTAAGCCTTCATTGCTGCTGAATGTTATCATTGACAATAAAAACATTTCTCCATGATTTCCCAGACTCTTTAAGCCCCCCTGGTTTTCCCACCTTGCCCGGTTCCACACTCCGTCCCTGTTTTCCTGGCTCCTCGATTCCGCCAGTGTCAGAAATGGCATCTACTGAGAGCGGAAATGGATTTTATCAGTACCTCCCATCCATCAAATGCTGTCTCTGACATTGATGGGACTGCAGGGGAGGTGATGGAGTCAGGGAAGGTGGAGAGCAGGAGCAGGGGAGATGGAGAAGCCAGGGGAGCAGGGGAGGTGGTGGAGCCAGGGAGCAGGGAAGGTGAAGGAGCCAAGGGAACAGGGGAGGTGGAGGAGGCAGGGGAGCAGGGATGGTGGGGAGGCAGGGGAGCAGGGGAGGTGGAGGAGCCAGGAGAGAAGGGGGGGGGGGGGGGATGGTGAAGGAGCCAAAGGAGCAAGGTAAGTGGAGGAGCGAGGAGAGAAGGGGAGGTGAAGGAGCCGGGGGAGCAGGGAAGATGGAGGAACCAGGAGAGAAGGGGAGGTGGTGGAGCCAGGGGAGCTGGATAGGGGGAGCAGGGGAAGTGGAGGAGCCAGGAGAGAAAGGGAGTAGAGGAGCCAGGGGAGCAAGGGAGGTGGAGGAGCCAGGAGATAAGGGGAGGTGAAGGAGCCAGGGCAGCAGGAGAGATGGAGGAGCCAGCAGAGCAGAAAGGGTCAGTGGGAAGAGGAGCTGAGGTGTGGGGGAGGAAGTGGAACTGGAGAACTTAGGGAACTGAAGGAGGTGGAGGGAGGGGGAGGTGGAGCTGGAGGAACTGGTGAACGGAGGGAGCCAGAGATGTGGATTAGAAGTTGGGGGAGGGGAAAGAGAAACAGGACAGATGTGTGAGTGTAGTGGGCAGGGGGAGAAGAACTAGAGGATTGAGCAAGTGGGTGAGCCCAGAGGTCAGGGTGGAGTTGGGGAAGAGGAACACTGGACAGTACTCAAGTGGCATTGATATGCAAGGGACAGATTCTCACAGACTTTCATAACTGGTATAAAAATGTTAAAAATATTTTTAAAATTACAACAGTTTTAAAATCATTCTTTAAAAAAAAATCACCTGCCTTCAGGGTAATGATTGGCCTCAAAGTGTGTGCCTTCAGCTTGACATGTTAATTGGGGACATGAATTCACTGGCAATGCACCACGCTGGTAGATCTCACCATTTGCCCCAATGCTACGTTGCTTTGCAGAAAGAATTGAATGCTCCTATAAGACTATAAGACATAGGAGCAAAATTAGGCAACTCGGCCCATCAAGTCTTCTCCGCCATTCAATCATAGCTGATATTTTTCTCATCCCCATTCTCCTGCCTTTTCCCCATAACCCCTGACCCCCTTACTAATCAAGAACCTATCTATTTCTGTCTTAAAGACACTCAATGATCTGGCCTCCACAGCCTTCTGCGGCAAAGAGTTCCACAGATTCACCACTCTCCGGCTGAAGAAATTCCTCCTCATCTCTGTTTTCAAGGATCTTCCCTTTAGTCTGAGGTTGTGCCCTCTGGTTCTAGTTTTTCCTACTAGTGGATGATGCAGATGCAGCATATGGACAAGGTGAGTTCTGACGTGTTTGTACAGCCAGCCCTGAACACTGATACTTTGCCGCTGACAGGCATATCCAGTCCGTTACACTTCGAGCAGCATTGATCTTTGTGCAGTGTGAGACGTATCTCAGAAAGGGTCAGCTTGTGTATGAAAAGGGATCTTGTTTTGCATTTACGATTGCACTAAAAATATCAATGGGAAGAATTTCACCTGCCTTGTGTCCTGGAAGTAAGGGAAGCCATGTTGGAAAATCATTGATTGAAAACTTGCTAAAACTACAATTGTATGTTTGCTGAATCATACAAGTCAATATTGTTACAGAAAATATCAGTGAGTATTCTCTAGATAGCAACAGAAAAGGAGATCCACTGGTTCTGCCATCAGAATAAAAGAGAGACTGTGACCAAAAAGCAAAATGCTACAGATGCTGGAAATCTGAAATAAACACAGAGACTGCTGGAAGTAGTCAGCAGGTATATGTAGTTTCTCCATTTACAGTTGCTGGTTGAACCTATTTCTCAAGCAGCGTTGCTTCAAGAATGTATTTTTTTCAAATTGCTCTGCAATTCTTGCTGTCTATGGCTGCTGCTTTCATTGTCAATCCCTCTGTACATTTCCTTCGGGAATAAAATAAAACCGCGGGAATAATGGGAAAGAAGCTTTTTAGTAATTTGTGTTTCAGTGGGTGGACGATGCAATTCAGTTGGTAGGCAGTCAATCATCTACTTAACAGTAAAGCAGCAAAGTAAAATCTGGGATAATGAGAGTGCATCTTCAAAATTATATGATTTTGACTACCAAAGAGGTTATGCAGATAAGAATAGAGTATTGAGTCACATATGAAATGTGCAGCTTGACAGGAAAGCACAGATACCAATTCAAAACTGTGTTCAGTATCTTTCTTGTAACTGAATCATTTCAGATTCTATGTATTGTCTATGCTGGGACAGGAGTTAACTGAAATTCTTCAACTGGCCTCATGACTGTATTCTGAACAGTTGGTATCACTCACATTCATTGCTGCTTCATGTGAAGCGGAGGTCGTGCCTCACTCACTTGATCGAGTTTTTCGAGTAAGTGACAAAGATAATTGCTAATGGTAGGGCAGTGGATGTTGTCCACTTGGACTTCAGTAAGGCCTTTGACAAGGTCCCTCATGGCGGACTGGTGCAGAAGGTGAAGTTGCATGGGATCAGAGGTGAGCTGGCAAGGTGGATACAGAACTGGTTCGGTCATAGAAGGCAGAGGGTAGCAGTGAAAGGGTGTGTTTCTGAATGGAGGGTTGTGACAAGTGGCGTTCCTCAGGGATCAGTGCTGGGACCATTGCTGTTTGTAATATATATAAATGATTTGGAGGAAAATGTAACTGGTTTGATTAGTAAGTTTGCGGACGACACAAAGGTTGGTGGAATTGCGGATAGTAATGAGGACCATAAGAGGGTAGAGCAGGATATAGATTGGTTGGAGACTTGGGCGGAGAGATGACAGATGGAGTTTAATCTGGACAAATGTGAGGTAATGCATTTTGGAAGGTCTAATACAGATAGGCAGAACCCTTAAGAGTATTGATAGGCAGAGGTGTCTGGGTGTACAGGTACACAGATCACTGAAAGTGGCAAATCAGGTGGAGAAGGTAGTCATGAAGGCATATGGCATGCTTGCCTTCATCGGCCAGGGCATTGAGTTTAAAAATTGGTAAGTCATGTTGCAGTTTTATAGAACCTTAGTTAGGCTGCACTTGGAATACAGTGTTCAATTCTGGTCACCACACTACCAGAAGGATGTGGAAGCTTTGGAGAGGGTACAGAAAAGATTTACCAGGAGGTTGCCTGGTATGGAGGGCATTAGCTATGAGGAGAGGTTGGAGAAACTTGGTTTGTTCTCACTGGAACAACAGAGATTGAGGGGAGATCTGATAGAAGTCTACAAGATTATGAGGGGTATGGACAGAGTGGATAGTCAGAAGCTTTTTCCTAGGGTTGAAGAGTCAATTACTAGGGGGCATAGGTTTAAGGTGTGAGGGACAAGATTTAAAAGAGATGTACGAGGCAAGTTTTTTACACAGAGGGTAGAGGTGCCTGGAACTCGCTGCCGGGGGAGGTAGTAGAATCAGATACGATAGTGACTTTAAAGGGGCGTCTTGACTAATACATGAATAGGATGGGAATGGAGGGATATGGTTCCCGGAAGGGTAGGGGGTTTTAATTCAGTCAGGCAGCATGGTCAGTGCAGGCTTGGAGGGCTGAAGGGCCTGTTCCTGTCCTGTAATTTTCTTTGTTCTTTGTATGTCCCGTTACATTGCTGAATCTTTGTTCCAAGAACGATGTCTGGTACACATCGGATTTATCCAGAAATTTTATTTAAACATTTTGAGATCTACATTTGATACAACAAATGACATTCTTCATCGGCATATTGATCCCCAATCTTAGCACACATGTTGGATTAAACAAAAAAAAGAATAAAGAAAAAGTACAGCACAGGAACAGGCCCTTCAACCCTCCAAGTCAGTGCCAATCATGATACCCTAACAATACCAAAACATGCCTTCCACCCTTACTCGGACCATGTCCCTCCATTCCCTCCTTATTCATGTACCCATCCAGATGCCTCTAGATTGTTATCCAGATTGTCTGACATCCCTTACTTCTGACAATTTCCACTCAATGTTCCTGGGATCCGAGAGACAGGTCAGATTCCCTCTTCAATCGCTTAGTTGATCTCAGGCCTCTATTGTGAGAGAATACCATCTGCTCCTGGTTCAAGTTGATGTTCAATGCTGCAGGAATTGACATATCTGCTCTCGGCCCACATTCTGTCAAGGGTACAGCTGTCACTAAGCTGTAAAATAGGCATAGGTCTTTAACCCATCTTCTTTGCTGCCAGGTGGTTGGAGACTCTAGTGTACCACACGTTTAATAGCATTCATCCATCAGAAGGAAAGAAAAAATATTTCCAAACTGACTATTACATACAATTTTGGACAGTGGTTTTGACACTGGTCACATTCCAATCATTTTTTGAATACTTGCATCAATTTCCCTATGGAGGCAAGGTTGTAAAATCATGTTTTACTTTGAACACTGTTATGCTCATCCCTCCACAGTTAATGCTGACAGCGGTGTAAAAATAGGTATCACAAAGTTTTCTATTTTTTGTCCCTACACATGGGTATTGAATCGAGAATGGAAAAGCAAAAATGCAAGAAACACCCAATAATAGTTTAAGAATTTGAATTAGATTCAACAAGCTGTCCCTGCTTTTACTGATAAAGCTAACCGCCTTCTCTTCATGTTTCTCCATCCTTGTTTGTGCAGATTGGCATCGAATTGTCTCACGGAGCCACTAATTTTGGGATAATTTTGACTTTGAATGCATAGTGGGGAGTAATGAATCAGCAGCCCATTTTGATACTTCCCAGTTCGACTGAAACATTAAGTTATTCCTTTCACCTGGTGTACCTATCACATAAGATCAAAATAACACCTATTGTCTGCTTTACAAAATGAAGAAGCCAGCACACTATATAGAGCAAAAAGCATTGTCCATCTTTTCCAAAAATATTCCTATGCTTCTTACATCATTAATGAAATGGAGGGAACAGGGTTGTTAAATAATTCATGTTTAGATGAAGAACGTTGTCAAGGAAGTAAACAGGCCATTAAGCCAGACCCCCTGAAGATGGAACAGCAATAATCATGGGGGATTTTAACCTCCATATTGATTGGTCAACTCAAGTCGGAAGCGGTGGACTTGAGGAAGAGTTCTTAGAATGCTGTTGCGATAGTTTCCTCGAACAGTATGTTACAGAACCTACGAGGGAGCAAGCTATCTTGGATCTGGTCCTGTGTAATGAGACAGGTAAAATTAATGATCTCCTTGTGAGGGATCCTCTTGGAATGAGTGATCACAATATGGTTGAATTTCTAATACAGATGGAGGGTGAGAAAGTAGGGTCCCAAACCAGTGTCCTCTGCTTGAACAAGGGGGATTACAATAGGATGAGGGCAGAGTTGGCTAATGTAGACTGGGAACACAGACTAATTGGTGGGACAGTTGAGGAACAGTGGAGGATTTTTAAGGAGATTTTTCTCAGTACTCGGCAAAAATATATTCCAGTGAAAAAGAAGGAATGTAAGAAAAGGGATAGCCAGCCATGGAAAACTCAGGAAATAAAGAAGAGTATCAAATTAGAAACCAATGCATACAGAGTGGCCAAAATTAGTGGGGAACTAGAAGATTTGGAAGGCTTTCAAAAACAACAAAGAACTACTAAGAAAGCAATAAAGTAAGGAAGGATAGATAATGAAAGTAAACTACCACAAAATATCAAAACTGATAGTAAAAGTTTTTACAAATATATAAAATGGAAAAGAATGGCTAAAGTAAATGTTGGTCCCTTAGAAGATGAGAAGGGGGATTTAATAATAGGAAATGAGGAAATGGCCGAGGCTTTAAACAAGTTTTTTGTGTCGGTCTTCACAGTGGAGGACACAAATAGCATACCAATAATTGACGGTCATGGGACTGTAGGGGGTGAGGACCTTAAAACGATCACTATTACTGAAGAGGTAGTGCTGGGTAGACTAACGGGACTAAAGGTAGACAAGTCCCCTGGTCCGGATGGAATGCATCCCAGGGAACGAAAAGAAACGGCAGAAGTAGTAGCAAATGCATTAGTTGTAATTTATCAAAATTCACTGGACTCTGGGGAGGTGCCAGATGATTGGAAAACAGCTAATGTAACGCCACTGTTTAAAAAAGGAGGTAGACAAAAGGCAGGTAACTACAGGCCGGTTAGCTTAACATCCGTAGTTGGGAAAATGCTGGAATCTATCATTAAGGAAGAAATAGCAGGACACCTGGAAATGAATGGTTCAATCAAGCAGGCGCAGCATGGATTCATGAAGGGAAAGTCATGTTTGACTAATTTACTGGAATTGTTTGAGGATATAACGAGTGCGGTTGACAGAGGGGAACCGGTGGATGTGGTGTATTTAGATTTCCAGAAGGCATTCGATAAGGTGCCTCTCAAAAGGTTGCTGCATAAGATAAAGGTACACGGAGTTGGGGGTAAAGTGTTAGCGTGGATTGAGGATTGGCTATCTAACAGAAAGCAGAGAGTCGGAATAAATGGGTGCTTTTCCGGTTGGCAATCAGTGACTAGTGGCGTGCCGCAGGGATCGGTGATGGAGCCTCAACTATTTACCATATACATAGACGATCTTGAGGAGGGGACCGAGTGTAGGGTAACAAAGTTTGCGGATGACACAAAGATGAGTGGGAAAGCAAATTGCGTGGAGGACACAGAGAGTCTGCAGAGAGATTTGGATAGGCTAAGTGAGTGAGCAAGGATCTGGCAGATGGAGTATAACGTTGGTAAGTGTGAGGTTATCCACTTTGGAAGGAATAATAGTAAAATGGACTATTATTTAAACGGTGAAAAATTACAACATGCTACCGTGCAGAGGGACCTGGGGGTCCTTGTGCATGAATCACAAAAACTCAGTTTGCAGGTGCAGCAGGTAATCAAGAAGGCAAATGGAATGTTGGCCTTTATCGTGAGAGGGATGGAGTATAAAAGCAGGGAGGTCATGCTGCAACTGTATAGGGTACTGGTGAGGCCGCACCTGGAGTACTGTGTACAGTTTTGGTCCCCTTATTTAAGAAAGGATATATTAGCTTTGGAGGGGGTACAGAGAAGGTTCACCAGGTTGATTCCGGAGATGAGGGGGTTAGCTTATGAGGAGAGATTGAGTAGACTGGGCCTGTACTCATTGGAGTTTAGAAGGTTGAGGGGAGATCTTATAGAGACATATAAGATAATGAAGGGGCTAGACAGGGTAGAAGCAGTGAGGTCATTTCCACTTACAATGGAAACAAGAACTAGAGGGCATAGCCTCAAAATACGGGGGAGTCAATTTAGAACAAAGTTGAGGAGGAACTTCCTCTCCCAGAGGGTAGTGAATCTTTGGAATTCTCTGCCCAATGAAGCAGTAGAGGCTACCTCATTAAATGAGTTTAAGTCACAGATAGATAGATTTTTAACCATTAAGGGAATTAAGAGTTATGGGGAGCGGGCAGGTAAGTGGAACTGAACCCACTATCAGATCAGCCATGATCTTATTGAATGGTGGAGCAGGCTTGAGGAGTGAGATGGCCTACTCCTGTTCCTATTATGTTCTTATGACCAGTTAGATTAAGAAGCAAACTAAAGTTTCATTACTGGTGACACTGCAATGTCTGAGAATTGTATGCTGCTTGCTCCTGAACTTTCCATTCCCACAGTGATAGAGTCGAGAAGAAGAGTCTATGCGGGGCAAACCACCTTTGCACAGTGACCTTCACAGTGTTTGATAGCACAATAGCTCATTTGTCATAATTCTGTTATAGCTAGAAAAACATCTCTTTCACTTTATACAACATATAACTCACTCTCTCTCTTTCTTTAATGGCTATTTGGTAGAAGATGCTAGTCTTTCATTCATTCGTGGGGCTTGGAAGTCGCGAGCTGGCCAGCATTTATTGCCCATTCCTCGTTGCCCGAGGGCAGCTTAGAGTCAATGACATTGCTGTGGCTCTGGAGTCACTTGTAGGCCAGACCCAGGTGGGGACGGCAGATTTCCTTCCCTAAAGGACATCAGTGAACCAGTTGGGTTTTTCCGACAATTGTGACTAGGGCGGTTGATGGAGGAGAACCGGTGGATGCGGTGTTTTTGGATTTCCAAAAGGCGTTTGATAAGGTGCCCCATAAAAGGCTGCTGAAGAAGATTAGGGCACACGGAGTTGGGGGTAGTGTGTTAAAGTGGATTGGGGACTGGCTATCCGACAGGAAGCAAAGAGTCGGAATAAATGGGTGTTTTTCCGGTTGGAGGAAGGTAACTAGTGGCGTGCCGCAGGGATCGGTACTCGGGCCGCAACTATTTACCATTTATATAGATGATCTGGAGGAGGGGACGGAGTGTAGGGTAACGAAGTTTGCAGACGACACAAAGATAAGTGGAAAAGTGAATCGTGTGGAGGACGGAGAAGATCTGCAGAGAGATTTGGACAGGCTGAGTGAGTGGGCGAGGATATGGCAAATGGAGTATAACGTTGATAAATGCGAGGTTATACACTTTGGAGGAAATAATAACAAATGGGATTACTATCTCAATGGAAACAAATTAAAACATGCTACCGTGCAAAGGGACCTGGGGGTCCTTGTGCATGAGACGCAAAAGCCCAGTCTGCAGGTATAACAGGTGATCAAGAAGGCAAATGGGATGTTGGCCTATATCGCGAGGGGGATAGAATATAAAAGCAGGGATGTCTTGATGCACCTGTACAGGGCATTGGTGAGGCCGCAGCTGGAATACTGTGTGCAGTATTGGTCCCCTTATATGAGGAAGGATATATTGGCATTGGAGGGAGTGCAGAGAAGGTTCACCAGGTTGATACCAGAGATGAGGGGTTTGGATTATGAGGAGAGGCTGAGGAGATTGAGTTTGTACTCGTTGGAGTTTAGAAGGATGAGGGGGGATCTTATGGAGACTTATAAGATAATGCGGGGGCTGGATAGGGTGGAGGCGGAGAGATTCTTTCCACTTAGTAAGGAAGTTAAAACTAGAGGACACAGCCTCAAAATAAAGGGGGGTCGGTTTAAGACAGAGTTGAGGAGGAACTTCTTCTCCCAGAGGGTGGTGAATCTCTGGAATTCTCTGCCCACTGAGGTGGTGGAGGCTACCTCGCTGAATATGTTTAAAGCGTGGATGGATGGAATCCTGATCGGTAAGGGAATTAAGGGTTATGGGGATCAGGCGGGTAAGTGGTACTGATCCACGTCAGATCAGCCATGATCTTATTGAATGGCGGGGCAGGCTCGAGGGGCTAGATGGCCTACTCCTGCTCCTATTTCTTATGTTCTTATGTTCTTAATTGACAATGGTTTCATGGTCATTAGTAGGTTCTTAATTCCAGACTTTTTTTGATTGAATTCAAATTTTACCAGCTGCTGTGATGGGATTCGAACCTGGGCCGACAAAACATTAGCTGAGTTTCTGGATTAATATTCTAGGGGGCGGCACGGTAGCACAGTGGTTAGCACTGCTGCTTCACAGCTCCAGGGACCTGGGTTCGATTCCCGGCTTGGGTCACTGTCTGTGTGGAGTTTGCACATTCTCCTTGTGTCTGCGTGGGTTTCCTCCGGGTGCTCCAGTTTCCTCCCACAGTCCAAAGATGTGTGGGTTAGGTTGATTGGCCATGCTAAAATTGCCCCTTAGTGTCCTGAGATGCGTAGGTTAGAGGGATTAGCGGGTAAATATGTAGGGATATGGGGGTAGGGCCTGGGTGGGATTGTTGTCGGTGCAGACTCGATGGGCCAAATGGCCTCTTTCTGCACTGTAGGGTTTCTATGGTTCTATATTACCACTGGGCCATTGCTTCCCCTCTTCTAGTACACAGCTACTGACTTCAGTCATCAGATCTAAGTTCTGCACACCTGTTACATCCAGTTGTGATGGTAGATAATTAAATAACCAATTGGAGGAGGAGGCTCCACAAATATCCCCATTCTCAATTATGAGGGTCGCAGCACATCAGTACAGAAGTCACTCTTCAGCCAGAAGTGCCGAATGGATGATCCATCTTGGCCTCCTCCTAAGGTTCCCAGCATCATACATGCCAGTCTTCAGCCAATTCAATTCACTGTAAAGGCTTTGGCAACGTTCTAGCAACAGTACCTATGGATCTATGCTCCATAACTAGCTCATTTGATTTGATTTGATTTGATTTATTATTGTTACATGTATTAGCTTCCAGTGAAAAGTATTGTTTCTTGCGCGCTATATAGACAAAGCATACCGTTCATAGAGAAGGAAATGAGAGAGTGTAAAATATAGTGTTACAGTCATAGCTAGGGTATAGAGAAAGATCAACTTAATACAAGGTAGGTCCATTCAAAAGTCTGATGGCAGCAGGGAAGAAGCTGTTCTTGAGTTGGTTGGTATGTGACCTCAGACTTTTGTATCTTTTCCCTGACAGAAGCAGGTGGAAGAGAGAATGTCCAGGGTGCGTGGGGTCCTTAATTATGCTGGGTGCTTTGCCGAGGCAGTGGGAAGTGTAGACAGAGTCAATGGATGGTGCATGGTGTCCTTAATTATGCTGGCTGCTTTGCCGAGGCAGTGGGAAGTGTAGACAGAGTCAATGGATGGGAGGCTGGTTTGCATGATGGATCGGGCTACATTCACGACTTTTTGTAGTTTCTTGCGGTCTTGGTCAAAGCAGGAGCCATACCAAGCTGTGATACAACCAGAAATAATGCTTTCTCTGCATTCCTAGCCAAGCTGCTCCAGTACAGCTACAATGCTGGCATCTATCTGGCAATGTGGAAAATTATCCAATTATGTCCTGTCCACAAAAAAGGCAGGACAAATCCAAGTCGGCTAATTACTGCCCCATCAGTCCACTTTCGATCATCAGCAAAGTGATTGTTCTTCATTAATAAGGGGGTCAGGGGTTATGGGGAAAAGGCAGGAGAATGGGGATGAGAAAAATATTGTCAAGAATTATGTGAAAAAGGCAGGAGAATGGGGATGAGAAAAATATTGTC
Source organism: Mustelus asterias (assembly GCF_964213995.1). Classification (NCBI taxonomy): domain Eukaryota; kingdom Metazoa; phylum Chordata; class Chondrichthyes; order Carcharhiniformes; family Triakidae; genus Mustelus; species Mustelus asterias. Next base: position 153,874,296 of record NC_135801.1, on the reverse strand, counting down.
AAGAATTATGTGAAAAAGGCAGGAGAATGGGGATGAGAAAAATATCAGCCATGATTGAATGGCGGAGCAGACTCGATGGGCCGAGTGGCCTAATTCTGCTCCTGTGTCTTATGGTCTTATGATGGAAGGAGCCACTGACAGTGCTATTGAGCGACAATTACTCATTAATTATCTGCTCACCGATGTTTAGTTTGGGCTCTGCCACAGGGTCACTTAGCTCCTGACCTCATTACAATGTTGGTACAAACATGGACAAAAGAGCTGAACTCCAGAGACGAAAGTAACTATCGTTGACATCTAGACAGTATTTGATCAAGTGTGGCATCAAGGAGCCCTAGCAAAACTGGAGTCAATGGGAATCAGGGAGAAAAATCATTCATTGGCCATACCTGGTGCAAGGGAAGATGCTTGTTACTGTTCGAGGTCAACCATTTCAGTTCCAGGACATGACTGCAAGTATTCCTCAGAATAGTGTCCTTGGCTCAACTATCTTCAGCTGCTTCATCAATAACCTTCCTTCCACCATAAAGTCAGAAGTGGGGATTTTCATTGATGATTGCACAATTTTTAACATCATTCACGACTCCTCGGATACTAATGCAGTCTGTGCTCAGACGCAGCAAGATCTGGTCAGCATTCAGGCTTGGGCTCATAAGTGACAAGTAACATCCACACCACACAAGTATCAGGAATGACCACCTCCAACAAAGGAGAATCCAACCAGCTCCCCTTGACATTCCATAGCATTATCATCGCTGAATTCCCCCAGTATCAATATCCTGATTGGGGGGGCGGTGGGGTTACCATTGATCAGAAGCTGAACTGGACCAGCCATATAAATACAGCGGCTACAAGAGCAGAACAGAGGCTGCGAATTCTGAAGGGAGTTACTCATCTCCCACAGAAAATATAATGAAATAAAAGCAGTGAGGTAAAGGCTTATATTGAGACAAATGCCAGACTAGAGTGCAGCAAAACAGAAATAATGGAGATCCGAATATTCAAGACATAGCATCTGAGCTGGGTTGTATTTGGAATTGAACCAATATATGCTTTAGCAATTGGTTCTGTACACACTATTCAGATGGTGTTTCAGTTGTTTTTCAGCTTCAGTCATATAAAACGTGACAGTATCAAAGAAAAAAAAAGCAACAATTTTGTCAAACCTAATTTATTACATCAAACGGATTCTACTGTACACAGTGAAATGTTCTAACTGTCTAGTTAATTGATTCTCCGTCACCCCCACTTCCAACCAGCATGTTATTTTCACTTGCACTTCACAACTTTATTTCCTTGAATTGAAAGACCAAAGATCGGGGTGAGGGTACAGAGTGAGGGGATTTGAGTCCAAAGCAAATTTCTTCTACAGATTTTTCTTGCAATGATTGCAGTTGACTTACTCATTATGAGGGTGCCAGCACATAATGCTGCTGGTGACCTTTGTCGGGGTGAGGTTGGGGAAATACGTCGCCAATGCGGGGGGTGGGGGGATGTCCTGATATCCATGGGGGAGGGAAGGTGTCTCCCAGTGGACTGTGAGATCAGGGCACCCTTGCCAAGTGACGCCCAAGTGCCCAGCAGCTGAGCTCACCGATGTGTTTAGGCTCCTTGCCCCACTCCAGAACTGGTACACAACTCATTACTCTCCCAAAAAATGACTGAGTGTGGGATGATTGTAGTGCGGCCCACACCTGACAGTCTGGCGCGGATCGCTCCAGTTTTCTCTCCGTTCTAACACTTGGGAAAATTCTGTCCAATATTAAATCATGGCCTATTATTTTAATTTAGCTCACAAACCCTCACAATGTGGGAGGCACGGTGGCACAATGGTTGGCACAGCTGCCTCACAGCGTCAGGGACACGGGTTCAATTCATGGCTTGGGTCACTGTCAGTGCGGAGTCCGCATATGGTGCCCTGCCATCTACTTCTCCTCGCCTTCAGCAGGTCAGGCTCTCTCCAGGCTCTATTAAATTGTTATAACACTTAGAGGACACCTGCCAAAGTCATCATAGTTAACAGGGGGTGGCAGTCAGCTGGTGTCTCCACCTCAGTGTGGATGTCAGGACTGCACCTAGACCTAGCAGCAGGTAGCAACAGATTAAAAAGTTTTGATGGCACCTGAGTAGCACAGGTTGACAATCATAGTATAAAGTTTTGGCACTTGTAAATAAATATATGTTCACTTCTACTATTTGTGAGTTACCTGGGTTCCACCTTGCTGCTACTTACTTCAATGGCTATGGCATTTAAGGGTGTGGAATTTTGGCCCCTATCAGAATCCAACAATGATGTGTGGGTTAGGTTGATTGCCCACGGTAAGTTCTCCCTTAGTGTCAGGGGGATTAGCAGGGTAAATACGTGGGGTTATGGGGATAGGACGTGGGTGGAATTGTGGTCGGTGCAGATTTGATGGGCTAAATGTTCTCCTTCTGCACTGTAGGGATTCTATGATTCTATCAACTCCTATGGATGCCACGAGTGCTGAAGTGGAGTTAATCTGCTGTGGATTGATAAGTAACACTGTTGATGCAGTTTCAGGGCTGAGAGAGTGAAGCTCTACACTTTCTTCTTGGCGGCAGAAAATCAGAGGCTGCCCGATATGTCTGGAGGAAGTTGTGGTGGGCACGTCCAATCATTATGTCCTTCTTTGGTGATATGTCATTGTGAGGTAACATGCAAGTGAAGGCTGCAAGTAATGAGGCAGCAGGCAAGTTAAACAGGGATTTGGGTGTAGGATTTAAGAGGTGTGTGCGCTCAGCGGGAAGCCCGCTACACGGTCTCTGTTTATATCTCCCTGCCTGCTGCGCCACTAGAGCAGTGCAGTGGGCTGGGAGAATCGCTCCCCCATGTCTTTCAAAATCACTCCCTAACCTCTCTGATTACTCTCCATGTACTTACAGAAACCTTGGGTCGTTAATGAGTCATCTGGTGTACTCTCCAGTCCCCCACTATGCTCCATTTTCTAACACCATGTATCTTTTGCTTCCCAAGATACTGATCGTGCACTGCACAATGCCCAGGCAGGGAACTAAATGATGCTAAACATTACAGTGGTGCTCTTGACCGCACGTTATCTATGAGAGATCAATTGGTATGCTTTGTGCATCTTTACAATATAAATACCAACTGTGTTCCTATTTCAAAATATTACTGATTACGATAGCTCAAAGGTCTTTCCTGACAGATCTGTTCAAGCTTTTAGCTAAGTTTAATACCCAGAGGAATAAGTGTCCCAAAGAATTTGATTTGATTTGATTCATTATTGTCACATGTATTAACATACAGTGAAACGTATTGTTTCTTGCACACTATACAGACCAAACATACCGTTCACAGAGAAGGAAACAAGAGAGTGGAAATGCAGTGTTACAGTCATAGCTATGGTGTAGAGAAAGATCAATGTAATGCAAGGTAAGTCCATTCAAAAGTCTGACAGCAGCAGGGAAGAAGCTGTTCTTGAGTTGGTTAGTCCGTGATCTCAGACTTTTGTCTCTTTTTCCCGAAGGAAGAAGATGGAAGAGAGAATGTCCGGGATGCGTGGGGTCCTTAATTATGCTGGCTGCTTTGCCAAGGCAGCGGGAGGTGTAGACAGAGTCAATGGATGGGAGGCTGGTTTGCATGATGGACTGGGCTTCATTCAATCTTTGTATCATGTATGATGTTCAATATTATTGTCGTTGTTTTAAGAACATAAGAACATAAGAAATAGGAGCAGGAGTAGGCCATCTAGCCCCTCGAGCCTGCCCCGCCATTCAATAAGATCATGGCTGATCTGAAGTGGATCATTTCCACTTACCCGTCTGATCCCCATAACCCCTAATTCCCTTACCGATCAGGAATCCATCTATCCGTGATTTAAACATATTCAATGAGGTAGCCTCCACCACTTCAATGGGCAGAGAATTCCAGAGATTCACCACCCTCTGAGAGAAGAAGTTCCTCCTCAACTCTGTCCTAAACTGACCCCCCCCCCCCCCCCTTATTTTGAGGCTGTGCCCTCTAGTTCTAGCTTCCTTTCTAAGTAGAAAGAATCTCTCCATCTCTACCCTATCCAGCCCCTTCATTATCTTATAGGTCTCTATAAGATCCCCCCTCAGCCTTCTAAATTCCACCTTACATATTTAACCTTATATCAATGTATCTTCTCAGAGTTGAAGATAAAACAAAGGCTACTTAGTATCCATTTAGCTATTAGCTGGTATAGCCTGTGAATGAGAGAGAAAGTTTGAATAGGTTCATCTGTCTATAAGCATCTCCCTCAGAGGAGGAAAACCTTTAGTTATGTTTCCTGTCTCACAACCAGAGAGGGAGAAAGGATAGTTTTAATGACTTGTCCATGCTTGGGGTAACAAGTGACCATTGATTTCTCCTTTAATCCTTGTTGGCTGAGAAACTTGTCATCTTTGTCTATATAGAATCTGAAACTTTGTCCTTCCAGTGAGTAGCTATTCACATAAGGAGAATTGTATTACACCTCCAGTGTTCCAGCCCAATCTGCAACCTGTGATAGCTGCTCCCTGCTGGAAGCACAGGATCATGGAATCACTCTCTGCTATTAACATTATTGAGCAGTTTCCCTTGGCACTGCCACGGTGACAATTATGGAAAGTACAGCCATCACGCTGTTTTCTCCATGGAGTTCAGGTTATAAATAATCATGTTTTGAGTCTTCTTATATCTGCAAAATACTGCAATCATAAACAATTTCCACACCATTACACTTGTAACATTCTTGACATAAACGCAACAGATTATGTTAAGAACTCAGCTGACATCGAATGCTAGGGTATTCCAAATCCCATGAAGGAAGCTTGGAATGCAGGTTCTTAACTGTATTTTTTTTGCAATTTGGTATAATGTGAGGAAAGATATGAAGACCAGTGAAGAAGGTTCCAGTCTATTTGTCATAATTAAGCAAAATATATGTCTATTAAACAGTGAATCATAAAACAAAACCGCTAACCAAAAACATACACTTAGCTACAATAATGGCTACACACAGCATCATTAAATTGACCCAGCTTTAAACACCTTTCTTTTCCTAAACTCAGCGCTAAACCTCCCCAAACAATATCCCATAGATTTTAGCACAATAAGCAAAATCCAGCAATAGTTAACATACTCAGTACCAATATCTGTTTTGGGAATTACTTCTGGTTTAGAAGAGCATCAACTGGTGGTTCAAAGAGAATTGACCAGACAATGACTGATTTGGAGTGAACACAGCTTCCTGCTGTGTGTGCCTGTGACTCTGGTCCAACTTTGCTCAGCTCACCCCATCTTATAGGATAAATGGATATGCTGCTGTTTCTTTTGATCTTTTCATATCTGAAGTCTGAAGTACTTATCTTAAAGGTCCCACTTACTGACCTTTCTTACAAGATGCCACTCTTCTAGAATTTAAGTGTAAAATTCAGCTCATCTTCTCTTTTAAACTTTTGCCATCTGTGCCTTAATTCCCAAAATTCTATGCCCTATTGTTATCCACTTTGCTTAGGTAAAGTGTTGGAAGACTAATCTGCATATCAAAGACTTCAGTCCATCTGTCTCCTTGACCAATTCCCATTTATTGGATTCCTTAATTTTCATTAAATCACATTTAATAATCTAAATGAAACAGCAAGAGCAGGAAAATCAGGCTGCATATATATATTGTAAGTACCTGTATGAGTAGAATGAGGCATGTTTTAACTCATTTACCAATTCATATCCTCCCTGTTCATTTGAATGGCTTCTCGTATATGGAAAATAGTACAGGATTTTTAAGCACATAGTTCAGTTGACTTTTTTAAAAATTGGGTATGAGTATTGCTGACAAGGCCAGCACTTACTGCCCATCTGCAACCACCCATGAGAAAGTGATAGTGAGTTGCCTTCTTGAACTTCTGCAGTCCATCTGGCATAAGTGTACTCATATTACTGTAAGGAAGGGAGTTCCAGGATTTTGATCCAGTAATAATAAAGGAATGGTGATCCAGGGTTTTATGACTTGAAGGGAAATTTGCAACTGTAGTATTTCCATGCTTCTGTTTCTCTTGACCTTCTAGGTATTACAGTTCACAGATTTGCAACGTGCGGAACATTGAAAAGTGGCTGCTGTGCATTTTGTAGATGGTATATATACATACATATACATTTTGCTGCATCTGTGTGTCAATGGGGGAGGGAGTGAATGTTTGAAATGGTGGACAGGCATCATTCACATGGGCTGCTTTGCATAGATGGTATCAAACTTCTTGAGTGCTAATAAAGCTGCACTCATCCAAGCAAGTTGGGAAAATTCCATCACATTCCTGACTTGTGCCTTGTGTATGGCAAACGGACTAAGGGGAATCAGGTGGTGAGTTAGAATCACTGCAATGGTGTTCCACAGGGCTCTGTACTGGGACCTCTGCTATTTGTGATATATATAAATGATTTGGAAGAAGGTGTAACTGGTGTTATCAGCAAGTTTGCGGATGACACGAAGATGGCTGGACTTGAGGATAGAGATGAACATTGTCGGACAATATAGCAGGATATAGATAGGCTGGAAAATTGGGCGGAGAAATGGCAGATGGAATTTAATCCAGATAAATGCGAAGTGATGCATTTTGGAAGAACTAATGTCGGGGGGAGTTATACAATAAATGGCAGAGCCATCAAGAGTATAGAAACACAGAGGGACCTAGGTGTGCAAGTCCACAAATCCTTGAAGGTGGCAGCACAGGTGGAGAAGGTGGTGAAGAAGGCATATGGTATGCTTGCCTTTATAGGACGGTGTATAGAGTATAAAAGCTGGAGTCTGATGTTGCAGCCGTATAGAACGCTGGTTAGGCCACATTTGGAGTATTGCGTCCAGTTCTGATCGCCGCACTACCAGAAGGACGTGGCGGCTTTAGAGAGAGTGCAGAGAAGGTTTACCAGGATGTTGCCTGGTATGCAGGGTCTTAGCTATGAGGAGAGATTGGGTAAACTTGCCTTGTTCTCCCTGGAAAGACGGAGAATGAGGGGAGACCTAATAGATGTGTACAAAATTATGAAGGGTATAGATAGGGCGAACAGTGGGAAGCTTTTTCCCAGGTCGGAGGTGACGGTCACGAGGGCTCAAGGTGAAAGGGGCGAGGTATAACTCAGATATCAGAGGGACGTATTTTACACAGAGAGTGGTGGGGGCCTGGAATGCGCTGCCAAGTAGGGTGGTGGAGGCAGACCTACTGGCATCGTTTAAGACTTACCTGGATAGTCATATGAGCATCTGGGAATGGAGGGATACAAACGAATGGTCTAGTTGGACCAGTGAGCGGCGCGGGCTTGGAGGGCCGACGGGCCTGTTTCCTGTGCTGTACTGTTCTTTGTTCTTTGTTTGTTCAGTGCAGGAGGAGGCCATTCAGTCCATCAAGCCTGCACCGACAACAACCCCACCAGGCTCTATTCCCTTAAACCCACCTATTTACCCTGATAGCATCCCCCCCCCCCACCCCCCTACACTAAGGGGTGATTTAGCATGAGCAATCATGCAGACCTGCACATCTTTGGAGTGTGGGAGGAAACCGGGGCACCTGGAGGAAACCCATGCAGACACGAGGAAAATGTGCAATCTCCACACACAGACAGTGACCCGAGGCCAGAATTGAACCCAGGTCCCTGGTGCTGTGAGGCAGCAATGCTAACCACTGTGCCACCCAGAGTTACCTGTACAGCATGCCTGGCCTCTGACCTGCTCATGCAGCAACAGTATTTATATGGCTGGTCCAGTTGAGATTTTGGTTAATAGTAATTCCTAGGATGTTCATGGTGGGGGATTCAATATTGGTAATGATATTAAATGTCAAAGGGAGATAGTTAGAATCACCCTTGTTGGAGATAGTAATTGACTGGAATGTATGTGCAACAACTGTGACTTACAACTTATCAACTCTGACTGTTGGCTGGGTCCTGTTGCATTTGGATAGGAACTGCTTCAGTACATGAGGAGTAGTGATAACTCCACTTCAGATAGAGGAAAGGTCATTTTTGAAGCAGCTGAAGAAAAACAAAGCCTTGCTACAATTTCACAGGGCTTTGTTGACACCGTACCTGGAATACCAAATGCAGTTATGGTCTCCGTATTTCAAGAAGGATATACTTGCATTGGAGGCAGTATTGCAAAGGTTCACCAGATAGGTATCTGGGATGAGAGGGTTGGGTTGTCCTATGATGAGAGGCATTGTATACTGCAAAGGCTATGGGCCCTGACCCTGACAATATTCCAGCAATAGTACTTGTGCTCCAGAGCTTGCCATACCCCGAGCCAAACTATTCCAGTACATAGAACATAGACATAGAACAGTACAGCACAGAACAGGCCCTTCGGCCCACGATGTTGTGCCGAGCTTTATCTGAAACCAAGATCAAGCTATCCCACTCCCTATCATCCTGGTGTGCTCCATGTGCCTATCCAATAACCGCTTAAATGTTCCTAAAGTGTCTGACTCCACTATCACTGCAGGCAGTCCATTCCACACCCCAACCACTCTCTGCGTAAAGAACCTACCTCTGATATCCTTCCTATATCTCCCACCATGAACCCTATAGTTATGCCCCCTTGTAATAGCTCCATCCACCCAAGGAAATAGTCTTTGAACGTTCACTCTATCTATCCCCTTCATCATTTTATAAACCTCTATTAAGTCTCCCCTCAGCCTCCACCGCTCCAGAGAGAAAAGCCCTAGCTCCCTCAACCTTTCCTCATAAGACCTACCCTCCAAACCAGGCAGCATCCTGGTAAATCTCCTCTGCACTCTTTCCAGCGCTTCCACATCCTTCTTATAGTGAGGTGACCAGAACTGCACACAATATTCCAAATGTGGTCTCACCAAGGTCCTGTACAGTTGCAGCATAACCCCACGGCTCTTAAACTCCAACTCCCTGTTAATAAAAGCTAACACACTATAGGCCTTCTTCACAGCTCTATCCACTTGAGTGGCAACCTTTAGAGATCTGTGGATATGGACCCCAAGATCTCTCTGTTCCTCCACAGTCTTCAGAACCCTACCTTTGACCCTGTAATCCACATTTAAATTAGTCCTACCAAAATGAATCACCTCACATTTATCAGTACAAGAACAACTCTGGCCGAATGGCATTCTTTGTCACCGTAACAATTATTTGATTCTGTGGCATCGACCAAGCATTGTATAAAATTGACCAACTATGTCCTGTGCACTAAAAGCAGGACAGAATAGATAGGGAGAAAGATTCAGAGTTGCGGCTGGATAGAATAGATAGGAATAAACTGTTCTCATTTGTAATAGGATCGATAACGAGAGAGATTTAAAGTGATTCGCAAAATAATCAAATGTGATATGAGAAAACCTTTTCCCACAGTGAGTCATTGAGGTCTGAAATGCATTGCCTGGAAGTGTGGTGGGAGCAAGTTTAATCAAGGTATTAAAGAGGGTAATAGATGATTATTTGAATAGAAACAATGTGCAGGATTATTGGGAAAAGGCAGGAGAATGACACTAAGCATAAGCAATTGAAGAGTCAGTGCAGACATGATGGGCTAATTTGCCTCCTTCTGTACCATGATAATTCTGTGATTCAGTGGCATCTATCCAGAAATGTGAAAAATTACCAAGGCATTTCTCGACCTTTTGGTTAAGATCAAGCGTCAGTTCAAGCCCAAGAAGAGGTGCAATGCTTCATCTTGTCAGCTTGGACCTTGCTTGCTCTCTCAAGGCGATCTTGAATTGGATTCAATTTGATTTCTTCCATGAATATGATATTCTCTCTAATTTCCCTTATAAACCACGGTTTGGCCAGAATTCCCTTACCACACCTGCGCCAAGCAGGAATGAACAACTTCTGGAGTTCAACTATTCATTTTTAAATGTTTATTTCCCAGTCCATCATGGCCAATTCATGTCTCATACCATCATAATTACCTTAACTGAGATTCAGAATCCTGGTCTTAGAATCAATGACACCACTATCCACTTTGACAAATAATTCTACCATATTATGGTAGGACTAATTTAAATGTGGATTACAGGGTCAAAGGTAGGGTTCTGAAGACTGTGGAGGAACAGAGAGATCTTGGGGTCTATATCCACAGATCTCTAAAGGTTGCCACTCAAGTGGATAGAGCTGTGAAGAAGGCCTATTGTGTGTTAGCTTTTATTAACAGGGAGTTGGAGTTTAAGAGCCGTGGGGTTATGCTGCAACTGTACAGGACCTTGGTGAGACCACATTTGGAATATTGTGTGCAGTTCTGGTCACCTCACTATAAGAAGGATGTGGAAGCGCTGGAAAGAGTGCAGAGGAGATTTACCAGGATGCTGCCTGGTTTGGAGGGTAGGTCTTATGAGGAAAGGTTGAGGGAGCTAGGGCTTTTCTCTCTGGAGCGGTGGAGGCTGAGGGGAGACTTAATAGAGGTTTATAAAATGATGAAGGGGATAGATAGAGTGAACGTTCAAAGACTATTTCCTTGGGTGGATGGAGCTATTACAAGGGGGCATAATTATAGGGTTCATGGTGGGAGATATAGGAAGGATATCAAAGGTAGGTTCTTTACGCAGAGAGTGGTTGGGGTGTGGAATGGACTGCCTGCAATGATAGTGGAGGTCAGACACTTTAGGAACAGTTAAGCGGTTATTGGATAGGCACATGGAGCACACCAGGATGATAGGGAGTGGGATAGCTTGATCTTGGTTTCAGATAAAGCTCGGCACAACATCGTGGGCCGAAGGGCCTGTTCTGTGCTGTACTGTTCTATGTTCTATGTTCTATTATGTTCACTCGTTCCCAAGGGTTCTCTCATAACTAGATTGCCAACTAATCCTTTCTCTTTGCACAACATCCAGTGCAGGATGGCCGGTTCCTTTGTTGGTTCCTCAACATATTGCTCCAGAAAACCATCCTGTACGCACTCCAGAAATTCCTCCTCTATTTTACTGTGATTTATTTGACTCTCCCAATCAATATACAGATTAAAGTCACCCAAAATCACAGATGTTCCTTTGACACATACATCTCTGATTTCCTGTCTATTGCTTTTCCCAACATTACTACTTCTGTTTGGTGGTCTGTATACCACCCCCGTCAATGATTTTTGTCCTTTGTTTTTTCTCAACTCGACCCATACAGATTCTACGTCATCTATGCTAATATCTTTCCTCAAAATCACATCAGTATCGTTTTTAATCAACAATGCAACTCCACAACCTTTTCCTTTCTGTCCCTCCTTTCTAAACACTGAATAGTCCTCAATGTTTTGTTCCCATCCTTAGTCACCTTGGAGCCACATCTCCATAATGCTGACTATCTCATACCGCTTTACATCTATCTGTGCAACTAATTCATCCATTTTGTTTCGAATGCTCTGAGCATTCAGGTACAAAACTCTAAGGTGATCACTTTTAACATTTGTTTTCCCTTTCCTACTATTTTTTACTCGATCCTTATCTGATTCAGGCCCTTGATTTCTCCACCTATCACTTTCCTTATTCTTCTTACTGTCTTTTCCTCTTGTTCTTAATTCCCCCTGCGCTGAATTCTTGCAAATGATCCCATCCCCCTGCCATATTAGTTTGAACCCTCCCCTAATTCAAATTGTACAATTGATCCGGAGATGAGCCTATCACCCAATCAGAGGCACCAGGCACTTTGAGGAGGTTGGCACTTCCTGTCTGACATCAGTGGCAAAGCCAGATGGCAGCCATGTTGAGGGCTGTTGCTGTTGTTGCTGATTTGAGCATCCAGCTCCTTGGACAGCTAGGTCATGGAATGAGACAAACAGCAGCCTGTACAACAAGCTAAGGACCAGCGTTTGCCCAATGCTAGTTGGCGCTGCAGATTCATCTCATAGAACAATAGAATCACAGAATCCCTACAGTGCAGAAGGAGGTCATTCAGTCTATCCAGCCTGCACTAACAACAATCCCAACCAGGCCCTATCCCCATAAACCCAAGTATTTAACGTGCCAATCCCCCTGAACCTAAGGGCTAATTTAGCTTGACCAATCCACTAACCTGCACACCTTTGGAATGTGTGAGGAAACCAGAGCACTCGGAGGAAACCCACACAGTCACGAGGAGAATATGCAAACTTCATACAGACAGTGACTCAGGGCCAGAATTGAATGCGGGTACCTAGCGCTGTGAGGAGGCAGTGCTAACCACTGTGCCACGGTGCCGCCCCAAAAAATCTCCAAAGAAATTCATTCGGGGTTCGTGGTGAAATCGACTGCTGTGCATTCACTTGTAAAAGACTGTTCAGACTTGCCAGGAAAAGGTTTGAAAATTGAATTTTATTCTAGATAGGCCCTTTATCAAGTTCATTAAGGAGCTTAAGAGGCCCTTAATTAGAGTTGAACACCTTCTCCTTCCCTGACGCAGTGGCCTTTTAAAAAATTCCACCCATTCCTGTGAGAACCTATCCGGTCTTTAGCAATTGTGTATTACTAATTATTTTCATTTAATGATGGATAGCCCTAGTTCTGCTTGTGTATAAGGTTCTTTTTACACATATCTTTACAATATAATGATATTTATCTTCGTTCACAGGCCATGATTAATTAGTTCACTTAGTATGTACCTGAAGCTTTATTAAGTTGACAAAGTGATTTCCTTGAATTTTATTGATGCATAGCTTAAGCAAAACTGTTTAACCTTGTAGGTGAATAAGGTAGTCAAGAAAGCATACGGCAGGCTTGCCTTCATCTGTTGGGGCACTGAGTATAAAAATTGGTGGGTCATGCTGCAGCTGTATAAAACCTTAGTTAGGCCTCATTTAGAATATTGTGTACAATTTTGGTCACCACACTACCAGAAGGATGTGGATGCTTTGGAGAGGGTAGAGAAGTGGTTTATCAGGATGTTGCCTGGTCTGGAGGTATTAGCTATGAGGAGAGGTTGGATAAACTCGGTTTGTTCTCATTGGAACGACGGAGGTTGGGGGGCGACCTGATAGAAGTCTAGAAGATTATGATTGGCATGGACAGAGTGGAAAGTCAGATGCTCTTTCCTAGGGTAGAAAAGTTAAGTACTAGGGGACATAGGTTTAAGGTGCATGGGGAAAAGTTTAGAGGAGATGCGCAAGGCAGGTTTTTTACACGGGGGGGGGGATGAATACCTGGAACGCGCTGCCTGGGGAAGTGGTGGGAGCAGGTATGATTGTGGCATTTAAGGGGCAACTAGATGAATTTACGAATAGGATGGGAATGGAAGGAGATGGACTCCATAAGTGCATATGGTTTTAGTTTATGCAGGCATCATGATCGGCGCAGGCTTAGAGATCCGAAGGGACTGTTCCTGTGTTGCACTTTTCTATGTTCTTTTTTCTTTGTCATCAGTTTGGAGTGAGGAGTTATATAATCTGTATGATTATAATGAGGTAGAGTTAACTTTTTTATGATGTTTAACACTTCATTATTTTTCCTTCCAATTTGGGAAATGCAAGATTTGTCTTGTGCACTGAAAACTGAAAGTTTGGCGAATAAAAACAAAATGGTGGAGAAAGTTCTCTGCGCTTGTTTTCTGGCTTGCAATGTTTATTGTGTTCCTAGTGCATGCCAGAAGCCTGAAATTTGGGCTTGGCCCGCCTCTGAGTAACTTTGGTGAGGTAAGGATGCCAGTCAAGTCTCCAGAGGCAGTTAGCCAGGTTCCTGTCATCCAGTATGGCCTCCCCATCGTTTCCTCCACAAATACTCCCATTCCCTTCTGCCGATGCCCTTGGACCTCACCTTTGCACCCTGCCCTGAGATCCCTAAAACTTACACCTGGGGCTAAGGTTTTAGGGAGTGCCTACAGTCCCAGTCAAGTCAACTAGAGAGTTACTGGCAGCTCTCTGAGGTGGGACCTCCTCCTGTGTGAGGGGAGCAATCTCACCTCGAGCCAATCAACACATTTGGAGCATTAAATAGCTGTGGTCAAGGTTGTTTCAGATTGTTCCCTCCCTGCCATAATATTTCTCTCCCTTCCTTGGTTGCATCTGCCAGATCCTCCAATCGAAGACATTGTGACACAAAGCATCAGAAAGTTTAGTCATTTAACAGTCAACTCACTGAGTCAGGCACTTCCCTCTTTGCCTCCTGTCCTCTCACTCAGAAATGCTGCTGTCTAATTTCCAAGCACCCCGGAGCAGTTCTCCTGCAAAGAGCGGATTTGCAGTATAGAACTGTTAATTAATATTTGCAATAGCTGACCGCACAATTTCTGGTGGGGTCAATACTGCAGAGCTTTGCATGGGCACAAGTCCTGACTCAATAGCACAAACTGGCATTAACCAGTTTGTAGGATTTCAGCTCATGGTTTAAAAATTAAAAGCATTTTTTTGTTTCAGAAGTGCAGAACCTGTATTTCTGGTCTTTATTATCAAGTTTAAATGATTAAGTTCTAAACCTAATTTGCACCTTCCGCAGCCAGGGAGCCTGGGCCAGGAGCGGGAGGGACAGTGTTACCATCGCAAGATCACGCAGGCAGGAACATCCTAAAGTTTAAATTTATTTATTAGTGTCACAATTAGGCTTACATTAACACTGCAGCAAAGTTACTGTGAAAATCCCCTGGTCGCCACACTACAGCACCTGTTTGGGCACACTGAGGGAAAATTTAGCATTGCCAATGCACCTAACCAGCACATCTTTCCCACTGTGGGAGGAAACCGGAGCACCCGGAGAAAACCCACACAGACACAGGGAGAATGTGCAGACTCCGCACAGATAGTGACACAAGCCAGAAATCAAACCTGGGTCCCTGGCGCTGTGAGGCAGCAGTGCTAATTACTGTGCCACCGTGTCCACCCTTTGTCTCTGACCATTGCGTTTTTCTTTTCAGTGTTTTACTGAACTTTCCTCTCCTTTTTAAGTTCCAAACACTACAAATTGTTCCTCTTTTCTGCATCTCCACCATGTTGAAAGCAAAATTAATTGAACCGTCTTCGATTTAAGCTGAACATTGTGGAGTTCCTTCCCTTTCTCAGCCCTATCTAACTCCAATAGCCAATACATTATTTAAAACCGATCTTGGTGTCACCAAATCATCATTTCCTGTTTTACATCATCTTCTTGTGTACTCTCTTTAACCTTGGCTATGCCTGCATAATTCCTTGGCCCTTCACGCCGATGTCTCAAAAACAGATGAAATTTAAGTTGAGGAGAATCCACAAGATGTTCTGAAACTCTTAAAAATACATGGAGACATCACATTTTCAATGTATTACATTGGTATAGAAGACATGCACATGTCACAGAAACAGATGCATACAACAAAACCATCGCGAAAAACAGATGTAAACCACTAAACCATCATAAGGAACATGTCCCGATGACTAAACCATTATGACAAATGAGTGTGTCCCACTAAATCATCGTAAGAAACAGATGCTTACAACTGAACAATCATGTAAAATAGATGTATAACAATGAATCATCTTTAGAAATAGTCAATTGTCACTTAAACCACCAAGGAAATTGCATACCTGTGCACTGGCCTACCACAGCAGAAGAATGACCTATTTTGAAGGCATCACTTTGCTCATTGTAGGGATTTTTGAAAGAAGAAGGAACAAAAGATTGTACATATGCAGAGTAATATAAACTTGCAAAAATGCTACCTCAGTGTATTGTGCACCACTGTTTGGTTATAAAGAAACCTGAGTATCAAATCTAAACTGAATCCCTGAAACATTCTTACTCACAATTTTTTGTGGGCTATTACGTGTTCGTGGCAGAACAGTACATGAAACAAATGATATAAACTCGCTGGACAATTTCCACATTGACATTGATTAGAATTACATTGAATTAGCAATGGTTAGCATTGCTGCCTCACAGCGCCAGGAACCCGGGTTCAATTCCAGCCTCATGTGACTGTCTGTGTGGAATTTGCACGTTCTCCCTGTGTCTGCATGCGTTTGCTACGGGTGCTTCGGTTTCCTCCCACAGTCCAAAAATGTGCTGGTTAGGTGGATTGGACATGCTAAATTGACTCTTAGTGTTATGGGGATTAACAGGATAAATACGTGTGGTTGCAGGGATAGAGCCCGGGTGGAATTGTTGTCGGTGCAGGCTTGATGGGCCAAATGGCCTCCTTCTGCATTGTTGTGATTCTATAATTCTGTACTAAGAAACAAAATATTTGGCCAAACTGGCTTATGATACTGTTTATTCTCCACACCAGCCTTCAGTCCCACCCTGTAGACATTAAGCCTTCCTAAATGGAACAAAATCACATCTACTTCAACCACAAGCATATGAAATCCATTGCCTTATTAATAGAAGCATAGAGTGGCAGAAGCAAAAAAGCCATCAGAAGCCTTTATAAATGGCTAATCAGAGAGCGATAGACAGAGTTAAGTAATTCCACACACAACAGATCAGATCTATGCTCTGCAGTCCTGCCACATCCAGCCATGAATGGTGGTGGACAGTTAAACAGCTCACTGGAGGAGGAGGCTCCACAAATATCCCCATTCTCAATGAAGGAGGAGCCCAGATCATCAGTACAAAAGTCAAAGCTGAAGCATTTGCAACAATGTTCAGCCAGAAGTGTTGAATGGATGATCCATCTCCGACTCCTCCAGTGGTCCCCAGCATCGCAAATGCCAGTCTTCAGCCAATTCAATTCACTCTATGTGATATCAAGGAACAGTTGAAGGCACTAGATACTGCAAAGGCTATTGGCCCTGACAATATTCCAGCAATAGTCCTGAGGACTTGTATTCTCGGACTTGCATGCCCCTAGCCAAGCTGTTTCAATGTAGCTATAACACTGACATCTACCCAGCAATGTGGAATATTGCCCAGGTATGTCCTGTACACAAAACGTAAGACAGATCTAACCTGGCCAATTACTATCCAGTCTACTCCTGATCATCAGTAAAGTGATGGAAAGTGCCATCAAGAGTGCTATCAAAAGAGAAAGTTCTCTGTTGGTTGGAGTCATATGCAGCACAAAGAAAGTTGGTTGTGGTTGTTGGAGGTCAATCATCTCAGATATAGGAAATTGCTGCAGTAGTTCCTCAGGGTATTGTCCTAGACCCAACCATCTTTATCTGCTTCATTCATAACCTTCCTTCAATCATAAGGTCAGAACTGGGGATGTTTGCTGATGACTGCACAACGTTCTACACCATTTGTGACTCCTCAGACTCTGAAGTTGTGCATGTCGAAATGCAGCAAGACCTGGACAATATTTAGGCTTGGGATGATGAATGGCATGTTACATTTGCGCCACACAAGTGCCAGACAATGACCATCTCCAACAAGCGAGAATTTAACCAATGCCCCTTGACATTCAATATCCCGTACACAAAAAACAGGACAAATCTAACCCAGCCGATGCCCATCCCACCAATTTACATTATCAATAAAGTGATGGAAGGGGTCATCAATAATGCTATCAAGCAGAATGAGTAAAAACAAGGAAAGACACAGAGGTGGAAAATAAGACAAGTCATTCTCCACATTCAGTCTATAAAGAGATATCTTTTTTTGGTCAGGCCATCTGCAGGATGTTTGAAAGCATAGAATAATTTTGATATAAAATGTAAGTTACTATCCCATGAAATTGATACTTCAGAGCTGAATTTTATTTTAAAAAGGCCAACTCATCATGGTATATCTTTTCAATGTGGTATTCAAAGTACAGCTAACATTATTGTTGGTGTGACATTATTAAACTGGAGGAGTAAAGGAATTGCCTTGCATGTACATGTGAAAGATGTTTAGACAACAACCATGAGTGAAGCACAAATATTTAAGAACAGTGATTTTGGCATTCATGCATGATAATTTATTGCTGATGCTAATGTAAGTCATTCAATCGAAAATTTGATCAAATCATGCAAATTTAACAGCTTACCAACTAGAAATGAACCATTTTTTTGTTAACAAGAGTGGTTTCTTACTCACAGACTCTAAATCAAGGAAAATGGCACAGGCTTAATTTAAAACTACATTTTAAGGAAACATCACGCACACATGAATGAAGACACTTTTATGAGATACCGCACAGTTGTAGAACCATTTATCAGAAAGAAGTTCATGCCATCAGGCAAGGCAGAGAAATCAGAGAAAAAAATAGTAACGATAAAATATAATGTGGAATGATTAAAGAAGTTAACTTGAATGTTGGGAAGTTAGAGATAAAAAGAGAAGACTGCTGGAGCTTTTATTTAACCCAGGTGAGAAGATTACCAGGTGAGGACATCGAAGTGAACAATGATAATGGATCTGAGACAATTTGATGCAAATTTGGCGACATATTTTAACATTATTCGGTGAGAAAGTAGGTAGGTGGAGTTGATGAATGAAAAAAAACAAATGGGTATATTAGAACATAACACCCTTTCCTTTCACTAAAAATTCTTATGTAAGAAAGACTTGCATCATACAGTGGAGACTGGAAGTAGATTTCCATGTTGCAAGACAGCTGGCCTCATCAATCGATTTATCAAGACTCCTCCAAGTTATTGTTGAAATTTCTCCGTTTTATATATATGTTATTTGCCATGTATTCACCTCTTGTAATGCAGGCAACTGTTAATAGTCAATTTACATTCTACTTTAGTGAATTTTACAAGACAGGAATGATCATATCCATTTATGGAAGGGCAGGAGAGAGGGAGGGAAAGAGGGAAGGAGGGAGGAAGGGAGGGAGAAAGGGAGGGAGGGAAGGAGGGAAATAGGACCATCTGGCAACATGTTAATGATAACTGAGGATTCTGTAAAATATAAGGTAGCATATTAGACATTGGAAGATCATCATTTAACATCTCAAGATTGTTCATGAAGGGAAGTGAAGATAAACTGCCTAAATACCATTCAGTTAAATTACAACCATGCCACCAATAGTGGGTGACACGGTGGCACAGTGGTTAGCACTGCTGCCTCTCAGTGCCAGGGACCTGGGTTCGATTCCCGGCTTGGGTCATTGTCTGTGTGGAGTTTTCACATCCTCCCCATGTCTGCGTGGGTTTCCTCTGGGTGCTCCGGTTTCCTCCCACAGTCCAAAAATGTGCAGATTAGGTGGATTAGCCATGTTAAATTCTCCCTTAGTGTATCCGAACAGGCGCCAAAGTGTGGCGATTAGGGGATTTTCACAGTAACTTCATTGCAGTGTGAATGTAAGCCTACTTGTGACTAATAAATAAACTTTACTTTAGTGTGGTGAGACTACTGATCCCAATTTGAGGCCATTACCTCAAATCAAAGCAGAGACAGTGAGAATCGACCCCAACATGTCTCCTACTGGTATTGCACAGTGGTAAATAGATGCCTATCAGTCAATTTTGTCAGATTCAAGTGCAGAAAAAAAAAATCACTGTATCTATTCAGTATTCTGCTTACATTTTTTGTGCTATGTGTTTTATGAAACAAAAGCTAATGACTTTTTAATGTTGTTTTGTTTAGCTTTGCAAAGTGGAATAAGCCATCTGGTAAAGTTACTTTCTACTGCGACATGACTAGTGTGGAATTATGATTTTTCCATCCAGAGTTTTGGGAATAAATAAATGTGATAAAGTAGAAAGAATGCTCAGGATATCAAATCACCATTTTCTCCTGCAGCATTCTAAGTGTTGCAATATATTTAAATTTGTTTCTTTCATGGTTCCCCTGAAAGCTGAAGAACGTTTAAGATGGCAATGGGCCTCTTGCGGAAAGAAGCAAAGAACAGTTAAACTTTATTTGGAACTCTTTCTGCCGGGTAGGATTTGTACTCTTTACATATTTATTGGTTATTAATATTTTAAATTTTATCAGGCCATCCCTAACAGAAATTTGAAAGAAGTCTACTGTAACATGAGCTATTAAAAATTCAAATGCTGCAAAAAAATGAAAGAGATCAAAGACATTTGACCAATTATTTTGCACGAGCTTGCAGATTCCCATTTATTTGCAATATTGTTTAAAAACCTCAATTTTAAGATGTTACATCATCTTAATTTTGGCGCATAATGTCCTTGGTGAAGTGAATGGACGATAACTTTAATGTCACAAGTAGGCTTACATTAACATTTGATGCGCGATTGATTCACATGGGAGGCTAGGACATACCCAGGAATAAAGGCTTTTATTCACAACAAGATTGGAGCACACTACTTAACAATATTATCCCAGACTAAGGGCTGCTAGGAAGTAGCAGTGACCTTTATACTCCTGTAAGAAGGCGGAGCCGAACGGAGTGTACCACATAAACAATAATAACAGGTGGAACACCCAAACCCTAACACCAACAGTAACAAGAGTAACATATGTACAAGTACCCATAGTGGTAACCATCTATGGTTCACCACATTCACCCCTCCTTTAAAAACAAAGGCCGGTGGGGTAAGGAGACAATACGAACTGTCCACATGTTCACAAGTTCAGCCGTATCGGGGGTCCGCACCGTCTCTGCGACCTCCGCAGCACTGGCTCCAGTGCCGGTTCTGGTGACCGTGGTGACGACCCTCTCTCCGAGGTGGTGTCCACTGACTCCTCCAGTTCCTCACACGCCTGTCGACCTCGAGGTGGCGACAATCTCCTGGACTCAGGCAAGCTGTACACGGGAGTAAGAGGACTAAGTTGAGGTCCCGATGCTGCCCGCGCCGTGTCAGGAGGGGAGATAAAGGGCAAAGGAATCCTAACCAGGGGTGCGGGAGTGACAGGGGTTTCCAGGTCCCCTGCAGGCGCTAGATCTCTGATAAAGACCGTGTCCTCTCACCCGTCAGGATATGCCACATAGGCATATTGAGGGTTGGCGTGGAGGAGATGGACCTGTTCAACCAAAGGGTCGGACTTGCGGGCCCTAACATGCCACCGCAGGAGGACAGGTCCTGAGTACGTCAACCAAGACGGCAGTGAGGTCCCAGAGGAAGACTTCCTAGGGAAGGTAAACATCCGCTCATGTGGGGTAGCATTGGTTGCCGTACACAGGCGGGACCGGATTGAATGGAGCGCATCAGAAAGTCCAAAGATGTGCGGGTTAGGTTGATTGGCCGTGCTAAAAATTGCCCTTAATGTCCTGAGATGTGTAGGTTAGAGGGATTAATGGGTAAATATGTAGGGATATGGGGGTAGGGCCTGGGTGGGATTGTGGTCGGTGCAGACTCGATGGGCCGAATGGCCTCTTTCTGTACTGTAGGGTTTCTATGATACCTCTTGCCAACGGGTGACTGGAAGACCCCGAGACCTTAGCGCCAGTAAAACAGCCTTCCAGACTGTAGCGTTTTCTCTCTCGACCTGTCCGTTACCCCTGGGGTTGTAACTCGTAGTCCTACTTGAGGCAATTCCCTTAGAGAGCAGGTATTGCCTCAAGTCGTCGCTCATAAACGACGAACCCCTATCACTGTGGATATAACTGGGGTAGCCGAACAGGGTAAAAAGACTCCGCAGGGCTTTGATGACCGTGGCAGAGGACATGTCAGAACAGGGGATGGCAAAGGGGAATCGGGAGTATTCGTCAACCACGTTGAGGAAATACACATTCCGATCTGTCGAAGGAAGGGGCCCCTTGAAATCGACACTCAGTCGTTCAAAAGGGCGAGTGGCCTTAATGAGGTGTGCCCTGTCAGGCCGGTAGAAGTGCGGCTTGCACTCTGCACAAACCTGGCAGCTTCGAGTTATCGATCTGACATCCTCTATGGAGTAGGGCAGATTCCGAGCCTTTACAAAATGGAAAAACCAAGTGATCCCCGGATGGCAGAGATCATTGTGGAGGGCCTGTAACTGGTCCTCCTGCACACTGGCACATGTTCCACACGACAGGGCATCTGAGGGCTCATTGAGCTTCCCCGGACGGTACATGATATCATAGTTGTAGGTGGAGAGTTCGATTCTCCACCTCAAGATTTTATCATTCTTAATTTTTCCCTTTAACGTGTTGTTGAACATGAAGGCCACGGACCGCTGGTCCGTGAGCAGGGTAAACCGTTTGCCAGCCAAATAATGGTGCCAATGCCGTACGGCCTCCACAATGGCCTGAGCCTCTTTCTCCACAGAGGAGTGCCGAATTTCAGGGCCTTGGAGGGTGCGAGAGAAAAAGGCGACAGGCCTGCCCGCCTGGTTAAGTGTGGCGGCCAGGGCGAAATCAGATGCATCACTCTCCACTTGAAAAGGGATGGACTCATCAACAGCGTGCATCGTGGCTTTCGCGATGTCAGCTTTTATCCCTGCAAAGGCTAGGCAAGCCTCTGCTGTCAGGGGAAAAGAGGTAGATTTTATGAGCGGAAGGGCTTTGTCCGCGTAATTGGGGACCCACTGTGCATAGTACGAGAAGAAGCCTAAACATCTTCTCAGTGCTTTGATGGTAGTGGGTAGGGGAAGTTCAATGAGGGGACGCATACGGTCTGGATCGGGGCCGATGACCCCGTTTTCCACCACGTATCCGAGGATTGCTAGGCGGTGCTTGCTAAATACGCACTTCTCCTTGTTATAGGTCAGGTTCAGGAGAGATGCAGTGCGTAAAAACTTCTGGAGGTTTGTGTCGTAGTCCTGCTGGTCATGGCCGCAGATAGTGACGTTGTCCAGGTACAGGAAGGAAGCCCGTAGCCCGTTTTGGTCCACCATTCGGTCCATCTCACGCTGGAAGACCGAGACCCCATTAGTGACGCCGAAAGGGACTCTTAAAAAGTGGTAGAGACGGCCATCCGCCTCAAAGGCCGTGTATGGTGGTAGGCTGACTTCAAGTCGATGGTGGAGAACACCCGGTACTGCGCAATCTGGTTGACCATGTCAGATATGCACGGGAGAGGGTACGCGTCCAGCTGCATGTACCTATTAATGGCCTGACTGTAGTCTATGACTATCCGGGGCTTGTCTCCAGTCTCAACCACCACGACTTGTGCTCTCCATGGGCTAGTGCTAGGTTGAATGACCCCTTCCCTGAGGATCCGCTGAACCTCAGATCTAGTAAAGATCCGATCCTCAGAGCTGTAACACCTGCTCTTAGTTGCGATGGGCTTGCAGCCTGGCACGGGATTTTCGAATAGGGAAGGCGGGGTAATTTTGAATGTTGAGAGGCCGCATGTGGAGCGCGCTGGACAATTTGGAGGCTGCTGTTCTCCCACTGAAAGTGGAGGGAGTGGCCCATCGTACTGCAGGGTCACACTCTTCAGGTGGACCATAAGGTCTAGCCCCAGGAGTACCGGAGCGGAAAGGTGCGGTAACACGAGGAGCCTGAATTTCTCGTAGACTGTGCCTCGCACTGTTAAGGTTACCACACAGCTCCCAAGAACGAGAACAGATCGGGACCTCGACGCCATGGAGATTGTCTGCCTGACAGTTTGCACACGGAGAGCGCACCGTTTCACTGTATCTGGATGGATGAAGCTCTCTGTGCTCCCGCTGTCAAACAGGCAATGCGCCAGGCGCCCATTTACCTCTCTGTCCATCATGGACTTGTCGAGTCTGTGAGGCTTGGCCTGGTCCAGGATGATTGACGCCACTGTTGGATCCTGAGTGTAACTGCAGGCAGCTGAGATAGCCGACGACGAGGACCCCTGCTGGTCTTCTGCGGCCGGTGTCGACCAAAATGGCTGCGCCCATGAATCGCACGTGGTCGATGATGTTGAAAACGGCGGCACCCGCAGGTCGCACGTGGCTTGCGTCGTCATCATAGTAAATGGCGGCGCCCGTGGATCGCACGTGGCTGAAGACATCGATGAGGCCTGAGACGAGGAAATGGATCCTGGGGAGTCGCACGCAGCACTGCTGGGCTTGGAAGGGGTCTTTGCTCGGCACACTTTTGCATAGTGCCCTTTCTTTCCACAGGCGGAGCAAAACACCGTCCTGGCTGCACATCACTGGCGAGGATGCTTCGCCAATCCGCAGAAATAGCACCGTGGGCCTCCAGGAGCTGCTGTCAGGTCTGAAGTTGGGAGCATTATCGCGCAGTTCCGAGGAGCCGCCGACTACAGTTGAGGCGGTGGCTGTGCTTGCCACGCTGTTCCCACGTGGTCGGTGGGGTAGGTTTCGAGACTTCTGGAGGCTGTTTCCATTGCATCGGCCAATTCTACCGTCTTAGCCAGGTCCAGGTTACCCTGCTCTAGCAGCCGCAGGCGAATATAGGATGAGCTGATTCCCGCCACGAACACGTCCCGAATAAGGTCGTTGGTGTATTGAGTAGCCGACACCTCCTTGCAGTTGCAGGCTCCGGCTAGCTGTTGAAGTTCGCGCAGGTACTGTCCCGTAGTTTCGCCGGGCTGCCGCCGTCGAGTGGCTAATAGGTGACGAGCATGAATTTCGTTCGGCTGTTTATTATACAGCTTCTTGAGTAATTCGATAGCATCTTTGTAATTTTGGGAATCGCGAATTGTTGTATACACAGTGTCGCTCACCCTGGTGTGGAGGACCCGCAATCTGTCAGCGTCGGACTGGACTGCTGTCGAGGCCTCAACATAATCCTCGAAGCACTTCAACCAATGGTCGAAAGTATTCGACGCCCCAGCGGCACGCGGATCCAAGGTTAGCCGATCGGGCTTTAGCATCTGCTCCATTTTTTTTTCAAACAAAATTTTCAGTATTTTGTTGTGAATAAAATTGATGCGCGATTGATTCACATGGGAGGCTAGGACGTACCTGGGAATAAAGGCTTTTATTCACAACAAGATTGGAGCACACTACTTAACAATATTATCCCAGACTAAGGGCTACTAGGAAGTAGCAGTGACCTTTATACTCCTGTAAGAAGGCGGAGCCGAATGGAGTGTACCACATAAACAATAATAACAGGTGGAACATCCAAACCCTAACCCCAACAGTAACAAGAGTAACATATGTACAAGTACCCATAGTGGTAACCATCTATGGTTCGACACAACATTGCAATGAAGTTGCTGTGAAAATCCCAGACTGTAAATAACCAATGGTATTCAGTAACTAATCACCACAAAGTGTACAGGAGTGGCATGTGGCATGGGATATTTTGCTGTGTTAAAGGCACTACATAAATACAAGTTGTTGTGGTGGCAGGAATTGATTGCACATTTTGCTCCTTTCTATTGGATTCAGTGGACTGCACTGTGCACAGTTTTGTTCTCCTTACTTGAGAAAGGATGCACTGGCACTGGAGGGGGTGCAGAAGAGATTCACGAGGTTGATTCCGAGTTGAGAGGGTTGGTTTATGAGGAGAGACTGAGTAGACTGGGACTATATTCATTGGAATTTGGAAAAATTAGGGGAGATCTTGTAGAAACATATAAGACTATGAAGGGAATTGATAAGATAGAAGCAGGGAGTTGTTTCCACTGGCAGGTGAAACTAGAACTAGGGGGCATGGCCTCAAAATGAGGGGAAACAGATTTAGGACTGAGTTGAGGAGGAACTTCTTCACCCAAAGAGTTGTGAATCTGTAGAATTCCCTGCTCAGTAAAGCAGTTGAGGCTACCTCATTGTATGTTTTTAAGGCAAAGATAGATCGATTTTTGAACAGTAAAGGAATTAAGGGTTATGGTGAGTGGGCGGGTAAGTGGAGCTGAGTCCACAAAAAGATCAGCCATGATCTTATTGAATGACAAAGCAGGCTCGAGGGCCCAAATGGCTTACTCCTGCTCCTCATTCTTATGTTCTGAATGAAAACCAGGCAGGTTCACTATGCCAGCTTTAGGCAACTTGAAAATTCACTGCCTGGACATTTTACCTGAGATGGTAACATTTCTTAACTATGTGGTAAGCAATATCTTCTCCTTCACCTTCCACCACTGAATCTCCTACCTATTTATGGTCTGACCCTGCTGTCTCACTCTCTTATTTGGCCTGGATAAATACCTCTTGGTTGTTGTTTGTAAGGGCAAAGGTGAGCCACTGCACATGCTCTGAGGTGCTGACCTCAGGGGGTCAGTCCATCTCCTTCCTGGGTCTCTAATAGCTTGTGAGGCACTTTGAGAGGAACAGAGGAGTGGAAGAGGTTCAGAAATGGAGACAAAGGTAAGCCAATTATCATTAAGTAATCGGGCTGACATCAGAAGTGGATAAACTTTCAACAGCCAAAGAATGAGATGAAATGAATAGTGACTTGGAAAGATTACTAATTAAGGACAGCCAGCATGGATTTGTAAAAAATGAAGTTGTGTCTGCCAAATTTAATTGAGTTCTTTGAGAGTGTATTAGATACAGGAAGTTCAGTGAATATTGTGAATGTGGACTTCTAAAAGGCATTTAATAAGTTTAATACTATAAAATAGTCTTGCAGATAAAGCTAAGGCATCAAGTATTTGGGTTTTGAAATGTAACCACTCTGACACATCTGGCTTTAGGTAGTCATGTGACTATACCATGTGGCTGCCTGTGGAGGCAGACATCTTAAAGGCAGTTCAATAAAAACTCTCACTGAGATAAGACTGTAATGAAGTTTTGTTGTCCTTCTATTTGAAACATGGTGACAGAAAGTGTCGAAAAACAAATCTGAACCCTGGAAATGAGGCACTGAGAAACTTGGAAGGATCAGGTCTGCAAAAAAGTTGCTGAAAAAAAGGACAAAAAGAAAAGCTGCAGGTAAAATACTGGCGACAGAGAAGACATAGCTGAGAAAGGAACACTGAAAAGTTCCAATCTACAAAAATGCTGCTGAAAAGGATAAAGGGAAACACACAAAGGCTGCAAATAAATACAGAATGAGTAAAAAATGGCTGGATTTGCTAACTATTTTTAAAGAGGGGTATAAGCCTATAAGAGAAATATTGCTTAATTGGAAGTGAATAACCTTATAGTAGACTTTAAGCATTTGTTTTTGTTCATGTTTACAGATTGAACAATGGTTAAGAGGTTCTTTTTGTTAGAGTTTGACTTAAACTGTATTATGAGTAAAGCTTGTTTTGCTAAAAAGGATCCCTAATTTGTCAGTGGAATTACTGAGATGAAGCATCCTATCCTCACACTGCCAAAATAGCAAAATTGTTGGAATCTAGTTGGGCTTCTGAATCTACCTTGAGGTTTCTGATCTAGCATCCTAGCAAAATGCCAATTGAGATTTATAATATATTGAAGCACACAAAACTACTGATGGCAGAACTGATCTCAGAGGAAAACAAAGCTGTATTTACAGGGTTGGCGTGTCTACCAGGAGAATGTCATCTAGAAGTAGATGAGAGTGTAAGACCAATTTAGCATCTGCTGTGAAGAGTTTTGGCTGCCTAAAGGTCAAGCTTAGAAGAAAAGATCTGGAAAAGTGGGGAGTTATCAAAAAAGTGAAAAATCCTACAGACTGGATTAATGGCATGCTAGCAGTGAAACAACCTGGAAAACTGTGAGTATGCTCAGACTCAAAGGATCTAATTAAAACACTGAAGGGATCTCACTACCCCACGCTAAGCATCAAAGAAATATTGCAGCAACTTGCCGAGGTAAAGATATTCACTTCCCTTAATGTGAAGGATGGTTACTGGCAAGAGAAGTTGGATGAAAGCAGCAACTTTCTAATGACATTCTGGATGCTGTTTGGAAGATACAGATGGTTGCACATGCCATGGCTCCAGTCAGAGGGCCCGATTTTACCAAAATTTCACGCCTGTTTTCGGGCGCGAAATCATGGTAAAGTTGGGCATCGGGCCTAAAACGCTGTCCAGACCCGACCCAAGGCCAATCGCGCCTTTACCAACGGCCGATCCGGGTGCCGATCCGGCGCACGCCCGAATTGGCCAGCGGGCCAATTTAAATGCATGCAAATGCATTTAAATCGGCATAATGAAGCCCGTGCCCAACTTACCCAAGGATTCACACTTTACGAGGCTCCGATCCGATCGGAGCCCGCGCTTTTACCGTGTTGCTGAATTCAAGTCCAATAGGGCTTCAACTCAGCAACTGAACCACCGAATCGCCCCCGGCCACCCTTTGCAGACCGCCCCCGCGAACCACCCCGGCAGCCCCCCCCCTTTAGGGAAGAGATGTCAGATCCCCCTCCCCAGGGAAGAGACGTCACATCCCCCCCCTCAGGGAAGAGACATCACATCCGCCCCCCTACTCCCCCCTCAGGGAAGAGGCGTCAGATCCCCCCCCCCTCTACTGCACCCTCCCCCCCTCAGGGAAGAGATGTCACATCCCCCACCCCACCCCCCCGCCCCTCAGGGAAGAGATGTCTGATTCTCCCCCCCCCCCCCCTCAGGGAAGAGACGTCACATCCCACCCACACCCCCCCCCCCCCCCTCAACCAGGGAAAGTCAAAGGCAGCGCACACAGTAGTGCTGTTAGCGCTGCCTTTGACTTTCACGCTCGGGCGCGCTGAGTGCTGTCGGCTTCGGACTGCGCATGCGCAGTTTGGTGCTCCGACAAATGCAAATGCGCTAGGCCCCGCCCACTGGACCCGCGCCGAAAAAAGGTGTATGGGGGCGCTGGAGCGCGGCTGCCAGGCGCGGGCCTGATTTACGACCGCACCCGGCACTTAGAGCCGATTTGGTAAAATCGGCCCCAGAGAGTATCCATAAAGACATCCTCCCAGGGTGCAATCTATAGTAGATAATTTACTTGTCTATGAATGTGGAGACACAATGGAAGAAGCCATGATGCACCATGATCAGGATTTAACATGACTGCTGGAGTGAGTTTGCCAGATGAACCTGAAGATGAACAAGAACATATTGCAAGGTGCCTGAAGTCAGGTACATAGGTTATGTTTTGACAGTAAAAGGTCTTCACCTGGATCTTGACAAGATGAGAGCTGGAACATTGATGCAGTGATCAACAGATATGAAAGTAGTGCAACTGTTGGTTTTGTGAACTAGTTCACTTTTTTTTTGCCCAATTTGCCAGCTGTGTGTGAACCATTACAGAAGCCTACTGTCAAGGATGTGTTGTGGTATTGGGAAACAGATCAAGAAGCAGTGTTCACCAAAATCAAACAACTAGTGATGACAGTGCCAATGCTGAAGTACCGTGATGTCAATGATGAACTCATCATGCAGTGTGATGCTAGCGAGACAGGTCTTGAAACAACACTAATGCAGCAAGGACAACCAGCCATATTTGCCTCCAAGACACTAATGCAGATGGGACAGCATTATGCTTATATAGGAAAAGAGTGCCTGGCTGTTGCTTTGCTTGTGGCCATTTTCATCAGTATCTGCTTGGGAAAGACAAAGGAACCCCACCACAAGCCCCTTCAATATATTTTTCATAAGCATGGTGGCATGGTGGCACAATGGTTAATGGTTAACCCTGCTGCCTTGCAGCGCCAGGGACCCAGGTTCGATTTCCGGCTTGGGTCACTGACTGTCCGGAGTTTGCACGTTCTCCCCGTGTCTGTGTGCATTTCCTCCGGGTGCTCTGGATTCCTCCCAGTGTGAAAGACGTGCTGGTTAGATGCATTGGCCATGCTAAATTCTCCCTTAGTGTACCCAAACAGGCGCCGGAGTATGGGGATTTACACAATAACTTCATTGATGTGTTAATGTAAGTTTACTTGTGACACTAATCAAATAAACTTTATCTGCTCCAAAACGATTGCAAAGACACTGTGAATGTGGAGAGCATGGTCAGTAAGTTCACTGATGATTGGAAAATTGATGTTATGGTAACTAGCGAGGAGGAAAATCTGAGATTACAGACGATATAGATGGGCTGAACAGTGGCAAATGGAATTTAACACTGAAAAGCATAAGGTGATGCATTTTGGGAAGATTAACAAGGCAAGGGAATACACAATGAAGAGCAGGATGCCAGGAAGTAAACAGGACCAGAGATACCTTGGGGTACATGTCCAAAGCTCCCTGAAGGCAGCAGGACAGGTCGATAAGATAATTAAAAAGGCCAAAGGGATGCTTGCCTTTATTAGCCAAGGCCGAGAATACAAGAGCAGGGAGGTTATGATGAAGCAGTGTAAAATACTCATTAGGCCACAGCTAGAGTACTGTGTGCAGTTCTGGTCACCACACTATTGAAAGGGTGTGATTGCACTGGAGAGGGTGCAGAGGAGATTCATCAGTATGTTGCCTGGGCTGGAGCATTTCAGTTATGAGGACAGGCACATTAGGTTGTGGTTATTTTTCATAGAGCAGAGGGGGTTCCTGATTGAGGAGTACAAAATTATATGGGGCAAAGAGTGGGTAGATAGGAAAAATACATTTCCCCTTAGTAGAGGGGTCAATAACCAAGAGGCATAGATTCAAGGTAAGCGGCAGGCAATTTAGAGGGATTTGAGGAACAATTTTTATACCCAGAGGGTGATGGGAATCTGGAACTCACTGCATGAAAGTGTGATAGAGGCAGGGAACTTCACAACATTACAGAAGCATTTAGATGAACACTTGAAATGCCATAGCATACAAAGCTACAGACCAAGTATTGGAAAATGAGATTGATAGTTAACTCAGAAGTTTGGGCTGAAGGATCTCTTGCTGTGCTTTAAAACACTATAATGACTCCATGATCTGGACATGACATTCAAGCAAGGGAAACAAATGTACATCACAGATATATGTCGAGAGCAGTGCTCCCCATGAGGAAAGTTGAGGAGGCCACAAGGGAATGCAACATTATCCAGATTAAGTGAGAGGCAGCAGCCTGACATAGAAGCCCCTCATTGCACAAAAGTGGCATTCGGCCCATCAAATCTGCACTAATTCTCTGAAAGAGCACCTCACTCAGGCTCATTCCCCTGTATTTACCATGGCCAATCCAGCTAAACTACACATCCTTGTATGCTAAGGGACAATTCAGTATGACCAATCCACCTAACCTGCACATCTTTGGACAGTAAGAGGAAACCAGAGCACCTGGGGGAGAACTTGAAAACTCCACACAGACAGGCCAGAATTGAACCTGAGTCCTTGGTGCTGTGAGGCAGCAGTATTAATGACTGTGCCACCCTAATGATCTGGAAGTCATTAATCCAGCAGAGACATTGGGGGTGATCTTACCAAACAAAGTTCAAAATGGGTGGGAAAACGGGAGAGTTTCTGATCCGATTTTTTGGGTGCAATCTTATGCATTTAGAGAAAAAAAATCACCTAAATTGTTTCTCGCCTGTAGGGGAGGGGGTGGGGCTTAAATCACCAGAATGCTCACTGAGAGCAGCAGAGGGTGCAATTGCGTGTGTGCAGGTCTCCAGCAACAGAGGCCTGTCACTCAGCCTCTGCTTCTCTCAGCCAGCCTCAAACACAGCTCCAGGGACCCAAGTTCGATTCCCGGCTTGGGTCACTGTCTGTGTGGAGTTTGCACATTCTCCCTGTGTCTGTGTGGGTTTCCTCCGGGTGCTCCGGTTTGCTCCCACAGTCCAAAGATGTGCAGGTTAGGTGGATTGGCCATGCTGAATTGCCCCTTAGTGTCCTGGGATGCGTGGGTTAGAGGGATTAGCACGGTAAATATGTGGGGTGACGGGGTGGGATTGTTGTTGGTGCAGACTCGATGGGCCAAATTGTCTCCTTCTGCACTGTAGGGTTTCTAAATACAGCAATCCCTAGCTACCAAAACAGCCTATGGCGTGTCACAACCCCCGCTCCTAACCCCACCCTCCCAGACCGATTTATCCCATGAATCCCCGTGCCGGCCTGGACCAATCTCCCCTCCGTCCCCCAACCATACTGATCACCAGATTGAACCCCCCCCCAGTCCAATCACCAGACTGCCCCCCCCCCCCCCCCGATCACAGATCGACGCCTCCATGATTGCCAAACAGGCACGCTCCCATGGCAAGACCCCGTTATCCCCTTCCCTCCCCCACCCCACCAATCTCTGATGCAGAGTGGCAGCGGGTCCTCCCTCCCCACCCCCACAGATCCCTGATACAGAGTGGCAGTGGGCCTGACTGGCCACCCCTGGTCTATCACCACTTCACTAGGCCTAGTCCCCTCTGGTCCTGCTCCAGTGCCGATTGGCAGTGCCAGGGTACCAGTCTGGTGCTGCCCAAGGGACACCCTCTTCCCCCTGACCTTCCTGGAGTGCCTTAATGGCCTCTGGTTCAACCAGCGAGGCCATCGCGAAGGTTCCCGTTGATGGGGACCAGCTGTGATTCTCGTCAGAGAGAGTCTCTCCAGGTGATGCCACAAAGGCAAGTGAGCCCAGGTGATAACGTCCCAGGCTCATTAATTCAATTCAAAATACATTTAAATAATTGTAAATAATTTATTCAGCCTTGCACCGGAAATGGGTGCAAGGCTGATCGCGCCAGATATCCGGTGCTGGTAAGATCGCAAGAGGTGAGAAATTGGACGTGGACCTGATTTCTCAGCTCTTGCGCCATCTTACTGTTCCACCCTACCCATCATTCGGCAATGGTAAGATCACCCACATTGAACCTGACAGAGAAGCACCTTGCTCAAATCGAAACTGCCTAACGTGATGCAGTTCTTAAAGAACTGCAAGAAGTCGTGATAAAAACATGGCCTGAGAGCACCAAGGACATACCTATGGTCAAAAGAGCATGTTGGCCATACTGAGATAGCATCTTGTACACAGGAAATAAGTCATCATTCCTCAGGAGATGAGAGGAGAGTTGCTAAAGACTATCTGTGCTAGCCATCAAGTAATTAAACTGACCTTGAGAAAGGCAATAGATGTATTTTACTGCCCAAACATGAGCAATGAAATTAAAGACCACGTTGGCAGTGTGGTGTATGTAACAAGTGCTAACCCAAACAGGCGGGAGACCTGTCGATGATACGTGACATGCCATCAGACCAAGCAAGATTAGACACACCGATATTTTTTGAGAGGAACTGAGAAATCTAAAAATGATTATGGCAGCGAGCTAATTGGGTAATTAGCAAAGAAGCAATATTCAGAAGTTGCTGAATCAGCAACAGCAGAACGTTACGGTGAAACGTAACATTGCAGCAGATGAACTGCCTGCTATACAGCCCACCCAATGTGTCTGAGATTGTCATGAGGGGCTGCTATAGTTTATTATTCCTTCAAATAATGTGGGTGCAGCACTGGCTGGGCCAGCATTTAAAAACATAGAAAATAGAAGCAGGAGTAAACCATTTGGCCCTTCGAGCCTGCTCTGCCATTCATCTTGATCACAGCTGATCATCGAATTCAATATGCTGATCCCCCCCCCATGTCCCTTGATCTCTTTAGCCCCAAGAGCTATGTGTAATTTCTTTCTGAAATCAGACAACATTTTGGCCTCAATTACATTCTGTGGTGGTGAATTCCACACATTCACCACCCTCTGGGTGAAGAAGTTTCTCCTCACCTCAGTTCTAAAAGGTTTACCCCTTATCCCCATACTATGACCCCTAGTTCTGGGAACATTCTTCCTGAATCTACCCTGTCTAACCCTGTTAGAATTTTATAGATTTCTATGAGATCCCCTCTCACTCTTCTAAACTCTACTGAATGTAATCCTAACTGACTTAGTCTCTCCTCATATTACAGACCCGCCATCCTAGGAATCAGCCTGTTAAACCTTCGCTGTACTCCCTCTATAGCAAGGACCTCCTTCCTCAGATAAGGAAATCAAAACTGCACACAATACTCCAGGTGTGAATCATAGAATCCCTACAGTGTAGAAAGAGGCCATCTGGCCCATCGAGTCTGCACCGACCACAATCCCACCCAGGCCCTACCCCCATATCC
Organism: Mustelus asterias; assembly: GCF_964213995.1. Classification (NCBI taxonomy): domain Eukaryota; kingdom Metazoa; phylum Chordata; class Chondrichthyes; order Carcharhiniformes; family Triakidae; genus Mustelus; species Mustelus asterias. The sequence continues at coordinate 153,840,837 of NC_135801.1, read as the reverse complement.
CTACACATTTACCCACTAATCCCTCTAACCTACACATCTCAGAACACTAAGGGGAAATTTTAGCATAGCCAATCAACCTAACCCGCACATCTTTGGACTATGGGAGGAAACCGGAGCACCCGGAGGAAACCCACGCAGACACGGGGAGAATGTGCAAACTCCACACAGACAGTGACCCAAGCCGGGAATCGAACCCAGGTCGCTGGAGCTGTGAAGCAGCAGTGCTAAACACTGTGCTACCGTGTGGCCTCACCAACGCCCTATACAATTGTAGCAAAACACCCCTATTTATTGCAGATCCTTAATTTCCCTTGAGAAGCTGGTGGTGAGCTGTTCAATGAACCTGGCAGTTTGCAGGAGTTCATATTTTCTTTTCTTTTATTGAGTTTTACAACCAGATTTCAAAATGTAAGATTTCTGAACATCTGTAACTTAATTTTACAGTAGAATGTTCTTTTCTAAAATTAAACTGTTTCAGTTTCCATTAATTAAATAGATGATATTATTAATACAAAAATACTTAAAAAATAGGAATTTAATTATTTTAAAAACTGATTCTACTTCAGAGGTCTTGTAGCACAATGAGTAATGTCCTTACCTCTGTGCCAGAAGATCTGGGTTTGAGTCCCATCTGATATTCGGGTAAGCGTTCTCCAAGGCGGCCTTCACAACACACGACAGCGTAGAGTCGCTGAGCAGAAATTGATAGCCAAGTTCCGCACACATGAGGACAGCCTAAACCGGGATATTGGGTTCATGTCACACTATTTGTAACCCCCACAGTTGCCTGGACCTGCAGAGTTTCACTGGCTGTCTTGTCTGGAGACAATGCACATCTTTTTAGCCTGTCTTGATGCTCTCTCCACTCACGTTGTTTTGTTTCTTAAAGACTTGATTAGTTGTAAGTATTTGCATTCCAACCATTATTCATGTAAATTAAGTCTGTGTCTTTATATGCCCTGTTTGTGAACAGAATTCCCACTCACCTGAAGAAGGGGCTTGGAGCTCTGAAAGCTTGTGTGGCTTTTGCTACCAAATAAACCTGTTGGACTTTAACCTGGTGTTGTTAAACTTCTTACTTTGAGTCCCACCCCAGGACTTGGCCTAGGAAGGTGCCTTCATATCATGAAAGGTTGATTATCCAGCAGCAAGTCCTTCTGATATGCCAATGGCAGGTGGTAGGAATAGAAGGATCTGCCATCTGGCAATGACAAACCACTGCAGTGTCCTGCCAGGCATAACCATGAACCAAAACCATCACCTTCAACAACCTATTAGCGCTTGGTACCTCGAAAGTTAAGGTTTATTTATTAGTGTCACAAGCAGGCTTACATTCACACTGCAATGAAGTTACTGTGAAAATCCCCTAGTTGCCACACTCCGGCATCTGTTCGGGTACACTGAGGGAGAATTTAGCATGGCCAATGCACCTAATTAGCACGTCCTTTGGACTGTGGGAGGACAAAGAACAAAGAACAATACAGCACAGGAACAGGCCCTTCGGCCCTCCAAGCCTGTGCCGCTCCCTGGTCCAAACTAGACCATTCTTTTGTATCCCTCCATTCCCACTCTGTTCATATGGCTGTCTAGATAAGTCTTAAACGTTCCCAGTGTGCCCGCCTCCACCACCTTGCCTGGCAGCGCATTCCAGGCCCCCACCACCCTCTGTGTAAAATATGTCCTTCTGATATCTGTGTTAAACCTCCCCCCCTTCACCTTGAACCTATGACCCCTCGTGAACGTTACCACCGACCTGGGGAAAAGCTTCCCACCGTTCACCCGATCTATGCCTTTCATAATTTTATACACCTCTATTAAGTCTCCCCTCATCCTCCGTCTTTCCAGGGAGAACAACCCCAGTTTACCCAATCTCTCCTCATAAATTAGCCCCTCCATACCAGGCAACTTCCTGGTAAACCTCCTCTGTACTCTCTCCAAAGCCTCCACGTCCTTCTGGTAGTGTGGCGACCAGAACTGGATGCAGTATTCCAAATGCGGCCGAACCAACGTTCTATACATCTGCAACATCAGACCCCAACTTTTATACTCTATGCCCCGTCCTATAAAGGCAAGCATGCTATATGCCTTCTTCACCACCTTCTCCACCTGTGACGTCCCCTCCAAGGATCTGTGGACTTGCACACCCAGGTCCCTCTGCGTATCCACACCCTTTTATGGTTCTGCCATTTATCGTATAGCTCCTCCCTACATTATTTCTACCAAAATGCATCACTTCGCATTTATCAGGATTGAACTCCATCTGCCATTTCTTTGCCCACATTTCCAGCCTATCTATATCCTTCTGTAGCCTCTGACAATGCTCCTCACTATCTGCAAGTCCTGCCAATTTTGTGTTGTCCGCAAACTTACTGATCACCCCAGTTACACCTTCTTCCAGATCGTTTATATAAATCACAAACAGCAGAGGTCCCAATACAGAGCCCTGCGGATCACCACTAGTCACAGGCCTCCAGCCGGAAAAAGACCCTTCCACTACCACCCTCTGTCTTCTGTGACCAAGCCAGTTCTCCACCCATCTAGGAAATTGGAGCATCTGGAGGAAACCCACGCAGACACAGGGAGAACGTGCTGACTCTGCACAGACAGGGTCCCAAGCCGGGAATCGAAACTGGGAACCTGGCGCAGTGAGTGTGCCACCGAGAAAAGGAGAATGAGAGTTCTATTGCAAAATTATTTGTTCCCCCTCCTAGTGAAAATGTTTGTAGTCTGAGAAACATCACTAATTGTTATTTTGCTTTGTTCAGTGATTGACATTTTCACAGGTCTTATTAAGGAATAGGCCATGGTGTAAAACAAGGTGAAAATAAAATCATGGCAAAATTGTATTCTTTCATTTCAGTTTTATAATTCAATGAGCTCAGTTACATCGCTCCTTCACCCCTTTTCCCCCATTCCCCACTAAGCATCCCTACCTAATGCCTGCAGCTACTAAATTCCTTCATGTTTCTGCCTTCAAATACCTCAAGACTGCAGATCTTTTCTTTCCATAACTTGAGCGACTGGCTAATAAAGAGTGCATTTTTGCTGAGTGTGATGGGTTTTCATGGAGCAAAATAACTCCCAAGGAGAGTCAGGCGAGGAAATTGAATCGCTCTCTCCCGGTTGGAAATTTGAATCAACATGTGGGTTTGGGTCCATAAAATACTTATTCTTAAAAAAAAAAGATCTCTGATCTACAGCGCAGGAAACAGACGATGCAGATCTTGAAAACCATGTGTGAGTTGAATATGAGCACTATGGCATTATCGATTTTACATGTTAGATGAGCTGTCAGTAGATATTGTATTGTTGATTTTGACTTTCATGGCAGACACACTTCCTTTAGTTGCATCTTTGTTTGTGAATAGGAGGAGGATACCTGAGCTGATCTGACTGTGATAGATTAGCATCATTTAATGTTTGTCAATATTTGGTAAACCCATGGGCGCCCAACAGTTCACCATGCTTCATCTTAAAGCTGACACATAAGCATACTGTGGGATTTTAATACGCAGACCATCTAATACATAATTCAGCCAAGAGGAAAACCTATTAAATTCTGGTTTTCTTTTCCAAGCTAGTTTATGATGGAGGACATGCACAGTGTCCCATCATTTCTTGTTAATGCAGAATTCTCTACAAACAGAATGATTCTTTTAATGGATAGGGAAAATTTGCATTCGATAGCAAACAGGGGAAAGTACATGGCCAGTAAACATATAAAAAATGCATTAGTTCCCACTCACTGTCCATCATCTTATATCATAACAGTTTTAATCACTGCAAAAGCACAAATTCATAGATGAAGCAATGCATTTGTATTGTTGGCATCTATATACACTCATATAAAGAGCTCAAATGCACAAGCTCTGTCTCATCATTTTAATACATGTCAAGCACTGTGAAAAGCCGTTTTTTTTCCCCTCTGAAATAATATTGATAATCACACCCATATCACAAAACCTTCCTGCTATTTTCTTCGTTTTTCTCGACAATAATGTGATGCCATCATCCCCCATCCGCCCTGACCTGTATCAAGGTATACTGCAGGACCCAACACATGTCTGATCTCTTACACAAAATGATTATAATTGAAACGTAGGGCTTTTAAAAAACTATTCATTCACAGGATGTAGGTGTTACTGACAAGACCAGCATTGATTGGAAAAAAAGTAAAAGTTTATTTATTAGTCACTAGTAGGCTTACATTAACACTGCAATGAAGTTACTGTGAAAATCCCCCAGTCGCCACACTCCGGCAACTGTTCAGGTACACTGAGGGGTTATTTATCATGGCCAATCCACCTAGCCTGCATATCTATGGACAGTGGGAGGAAACTGGAGCACCTGGAGGAAACCCACGCAGACATGGGGAGAACGAGTAGACTCCGCACAGACAGTAACCCAAGCCGGGAATCGAACCTGGTGCAATGGGGTAGCAGTGCTATCCACTGTGCCACCATGCTGCCCATTGCCCATCTTATTTGTGCTTGAGAAGATTGCTTTCTTGAACCACTGCAGTGGTGGGAGGTATTCCCACAGCACTGTTAGTGAGGGAGTTAGAGGATATTGATCCAGCAATGATTAAGGAGCAGCAATATCTTTCCAAGTCAAGATGGTGATTTGGAGAGGAACTTCGAGCTGGTGGTATTTCCATGTGTTCCAAATTTACCACTTGCCCTCCCAAGTGGTAAAATTTGTGGCTTAAGGACTTCTGTCGACAAAGCATTAGCAAGTTGCTTCAGGATTGTGTAGATGGTCCACACTGCAACCACAGTGCACCAGTAGTGGGGGAGAATTAATGTTTAAGGTGGTGGGTGGAGAGCTAATCAAGCAAGCTATTACCATCCTGGACAGTTTTGAGCTTGTTGAGTGTTGTTAGAGTTGCATCCATCCACTCAAATGGAGAATATTTAATCACATACTCTTGACATGTGCCTTATAGATGATAAAAAGGATCTTGGAAGTCAGGAGATGAGCCACCCACAACAATATTCCCAGCCCTTGACTTGAACTTGCAGTCACAATACTTATATGGCCTGTCCAGTTAAATGTCTGGTCAGTGGTAACTCCCAGAATGTTGACAGTGCGGGTTCAATGATGGTATCATTGAATATCAACAGAGATGTTTAAACTCTATCTTGTTGGAAATTGCTTGGCCTGATGTGAATGCTATTTGCCATTTATCATTATCAGCCTAAATTGAATGTTGTCCAAGTCATAATTGCATGCAGGTACAGACTGCTTCAACATCTGAGGAATTGCAAATGGAACAATGTGCAGACAATGAATACCAGCAGGCTACTCAACAACAACAATAATAAAATCAACTTGTGTTTATACAGTGTCCTTTAACATTAGGAGCTATCCGACAGAAATTTGACACTGAGCCAAAGAGAGAAACATTAGTCTGGATGATGCTTGATCAAAAAAGATATTCAGCAGAGTCTCACAGAAGGTAGATTGTGCATAAGAGGAGAGAGAATTCCAGAGCTTAGGGTCCAAAGAGCTTCCAGGACTAAAGTCATGGTTACAAATGGTGGGACAAAGAATGTGTGGGGTGCACAAGGGGCTAGAGTTGAAGGAACATAGAAACCTTGAACTGCTCCAGGGATGAAGGAAGATATAGAGGTGAGGTCATGTATTTGAATACGAAGAAGAAGAATTTTAGATGTTCATGGATTGAGAGCCAATGTAAGTCATTGAGGACAGGCATGATATGTGGAAATTGATCTCTGATAAGGCATATTTTGTCTTCATCAGCTGTCCATACAAGGACATTAATGTATTAGAGAGTGTGCAGAGAAGAGTTATGAGGATATTGCCAGGACTGGAAAAATGCAGCTAAGAGGAAAGTCAGCATTCTATTCAGTAAATGATAACAAATAATCCGAAACGTCAGACAGAGAAATAGTATGCTGGGGGGAGGTAGGGGGTGCAGGAATGACCAACATGCTCAATGGCCACCTGCCCGCAGCCATAAAGCACTGCGAGGCAGATCAACGAGGGTCAACCTGTACTCCCACCTCTCAATGGGGTGAATATCCTATCCTCTGGAGCTACCAGCCAATTGGATTGGGTCAACAGCTCCATCACACCCGACAGTGCCAGGAGAAAACCAAAGCCCCTGGGATCCCTGGAGCAGATAAAGACTGGCATCTTGGACCAAGCTGGTTTGGGTAGGTTAGGGAGAGGGGCAGGAGGGGAAGGAATGAGTTTAAGGGAGGGAGTGGGTAGGGTGGATGGTTCAACCTCAGGGGGTGGAGGGGGCACCTCGTGATCAGCAAAAGGTAGCCCCTGAAGAGCGACACCCACCCTTTCCCTTCAGCCCTTTAAACAGGTGGGTGAAAAAAATCAGACTGCCTGTTTCAGCCCCGCTGCCCATTCCAAACATTTTATGGCATGGGTAATTTATTATCAGACTCAATTGGCTTGAGATAAGCCTAATTGACCTTTGATTATTTATTTAAATATGGTGGGCAGGCTGCCGATTTTGGTGTCTGCAACCCCCCCCCCCCGCCCTTGTATTATGGGTGCGAAGGTGGTGGGGTGGCCATCCATCCTATTTTACCTGGCCCCCTCTCCCCCGCAGCAAACATGTTTGCCATGGGGGCACGTAAAATTAAGCCCACATTTTCCTCAAACCGGGGGTTTTGCCATGTTACAGCCCTTCTGGCACATTTATCTTTGGTGCTGGTTCATGTATTATAATTTAATGCTTTAGAGCAATAATTCCATTGGGATTTGACCTTGTTATATTGTCCCAATGTTTCTGTTCTCAAGATACTAGTATATATGAAAATATCCTTATGGGAATTTTGCTTATGCACATTGCAAAATTTGAAGCAAAGTATCAACTCTAAAATAATCATAACTATTCAATGTCAAAGCAAAAAAAATACTTTGGATGGGTGATGTATGCATTAGAAGTTGCCAGTAAGCCATGTTTAAATGATTAAAGCCAGAACTGAATGACTGGTCCAGATGTTTGCTTCTGTTAACCACCTAGACAATGCTGAACATGAAGTTGTTCATTCATTATGGATTCCATTATAATGAGCTGCTCACATTGGAACATTTTGCTGCCATAAGATTATAAGCATTGCCAAATTATTTGAATTGCATTTGAGAAAGATGGAAAATTCTGTGACTAAAACACATTGTGCATTGATTGTAGACTTTGGATATGTTTCTAGATGATATTCATTTTCTATTGTGGTGTTAATCCATTCTCTCTCCATTTTGTATTCATTGAGGTTAAGGATGTCTGTCATTATCGAGCACTCCCAAGTCAGGACCGAATGAGTCAGATAATAAACTCATTCTTCACAACTGCACAATATCTCCACAACTCTTCCAGTTCAAACCTCAGCCAAATAGTCCCAACCAATGGGCTGTGATACTGTCATGCTCAGAGAGCCAGCTCTGTCATGCTCAGAGAGCCAGCTCTGTCAAGAATTTAGTACTAATTCCCATGTTAAGAGAACTTTTTGTGCTGTGTGACACCGAGAACTGAGCTGAAGTTGCCCAACCTTTAAGATTGGTTAAAAACCTTGTTCTGGGCATCTGGTCTGGATTTAAACACATGTTGCTGAGGTTCATGGATTTATGTGGTGGCTCACTGCATGTTGGAGATTTTCTCTCCATCCCCCCAGTGAATATTACTTTGATTCTATATTTTAAATTCTTATCCAGTGTAGTAGAGGAAACCCAGAGAGTGTGAGCTGCAGGAGGAGAGGGATGTAAGGAAAGGGTTAAACAGACAGCACTGTAGTGTCCACACTCACTGCAGGCAGACATGACAAAATACAAATAACTACATCTCAGATGGCACTAAAACAGTCACACCCCAGGTGGGATCGTTCCAAGGTTACAGCAACCATAAGGTAATCAAAATCACTTATCAAGTCTCCAAAAAGTGTAGAGGGACTATTGTGCCTCTGAAAAACTAATCAAGTAGCCGGGAGATGGAACAATTAACACCCCATCAAAATCAGTTTGACAAACACAACGCTTTAATATTGTAAACAGGTAGACAGGAGATGTCCAGAAAATGACAGAGATAGATAGGTTCTTGATTAATAAGGGGGTCAGGGGTTATGGGGAAAAGGCAGGAGAATGGGGATGAGAAAAATATCAGCCATGATTGAACGGCGGAGCAGGCTCAATGGGCCGAGTGGCCTAATTCTGCTCCTATGTCTTATGGTTTTATGGTCATATGATTAAAGCTAAAGCACACAACACAATGTATAATGTAATCAAAAACAGAGCTGTAACCAGTTCAAAGTAACAATATGACAATCTGATGTAAATGTAACACTTTGTAATGTAAAGACAGGGGTATAAGAATCTGTAAATACCAGTGCTCAGTAGAGTAGCTCGGAAGGAAGCTGGAGTTATAGCCATGAGTTCTGCTCTCCCTCATGTATGTTGAATAAAGCTGTTTCGTTAAAGTTTTGGGTCTCGAAAAACCCAATTCGTTCATTCCCTCCTACATCCAGCATTTCACCCATTTACTAAATAGAAGAGTAGCTAGATTTGTATAATATATCTCAAAATTGTCATCAGTGCTGCTCACAGCTCACAAGCTAACTCTGGTAGGACATCACTTCCTTAATTTAAAAAATGTTTTCATGCTGACCAGGGAGGGTGCTGGCTTCCAGATGGTTTTATTTTTGGGAGCTGTAAAGTCAAAGAGATATACCATTCATGAGTCAGCTGGAGCTATGATTGGGCCTCTGTGCCCCAGTGACAATAGAAATTATTTTGCATAGCCCCAGTTTTAGCACTATATGCAGACTTATGACAATTCTGCAAGGGGAAAAGGGCGGCACGGTAGCACAGTGGTTGGCACTGCTGCTTCACAGCTCCAGGGACCTGGGTTCGATTCCCGGCTTGGGTCGCTGTCTGTGTGGAGTTTGCACATTCTCCTCGTGTCTGCGTGGGTTTCCTCCGGGTGCTCCGGTTTCCTCCCACAATCCAAAGATGTGCGGGTTAGGTTGATTGGCCATGCTGAAAATTGCCCCTTAGTGTCCTGGGATGCGTAGATTAGAGGGATTAGCGGGTAAAATATGTAGGGATATAGGGGTAGGGCCTGGGTGGGATTGTGGTCGGTGCAGACTCGATGGGCCGAATGGCCTCTTTCTGTACTGTAGGGTTTCTATGATTTTCTATGATTTCTATGAGAACCATCGATGCAGCCCAGACTGTATTCCTTATTGATGTCATTTAAACATGCTGCCTCATGCTGCCTGCCCCCAGGAATCGATGTAGCCAAACACTGCTACAAGAACAAATACCTCCTGAAAAACATTTCCTCTGTCTGCTACATTACCCTGGTCAACACATACTTGTAAAATTCCTGTACGTTCTAGTTTAACAAGGTTATGGACTTGCATATACACTGGGACACAGAAGCCAGTGAAGCCTTGAAGTAATAGGGCATACAAGATTTATTGTGAGAGAAGACATGTGTCGTGGAGTTCTGGATCTGCTAAGGTTTGTAAAGGTGAGGAAACTGTTTGGAAAATCAATGCTTGGAGTGGTAAAGATAGGGATTAAACTTTCCTAATGAGTGTAATGTTCTGGAAGTGGAAGAAGGCCGTCCCAGGGATCGACCAGATGTGAAATAAATATCTGGGCTTGCAGTCAAATGGGAAAGTAGGTTGCACATCATTGGTTTATCCCGAGAAGTTGATGGAGCTGGGTCCAAGTTTGATTTTGTCAAATAAATCTTCAACCCACTCACGGCTTGGGCTCAATGATAGCACAGGGAAACAGTTGGGTATTATTGCTGAGTCAATGGAGCTAATCCTGTCCTTGTGAAGAAAGTTCCCAAGGGATACCATGTAAATAATGAAGAGCACATTGCCCAGAAAGTCATAAACTCCCTTAAGTTAAGGTCAACAAAAGATTCTGCGTGGACTTCAAGAAGTATATTAGTTTATGAAATGATGGCTCCGAGCAATTTTGGCATTAGCAGTTATGACTAAAAGCAAGTGTAGCCGACCAAATTCTATTTTTACCATATTCAGTGTCCCTTTCCTTAGCACTGTAAATGAAACATTGAGCCATTGCTCTTCTTAAAATCAGAGAACAATAAACATTTACACCATAAATGGAGCCATCAACAGTGCAGTGAGCCTGCAGTGAAGTGACTGTACAATCGTCTCTGTGGTAGCTATTTGCTAAAGCAAATCAAAACAAATTTCAATGTGCTGCTCTCTTCCAATAGCTCTGTAACTGTTATTTAATTCACAGAATCACAGAATTGTTGTGGTGTGGAAGGAGACAGTTTGACCCATCACACCTGCACCAGCTCTCCTTTGGTGAAAAGGTTTTTTTTCTCACATCACATTTGCTTCTTTTGCAAATCACTTTAAATCTGTGCCCTCTCACTCCTGATCCTTTTATGAGCAGCCAACAGTTCTTCCCCATCTACTCTGTCCAGCCCCCTCATGATTTTGAACCTCTCTATCAAATCTTCTAGCCTTGTTCTCTCCAAGGAGCACAGTCCCGACTTCTCCAATGTATTCTCATTACAGAAATTTCTCATCCCTGGAACCATTCTTCTAAACCTCTTCTTTTCACACAGCAAGTGCTTCAGGTCTGGATTACACTGCCTGGAAGTGAGGTGGAGCCAGATTCAATCAAGGCATTCTGGAGGGTATTTGATGATTACTTCAGTAAAAACAGTGTTCATGGGTGTGAGGAAAAGGCAAGAGAGTGGCACTAAGTCATGACACTTGTTTGGAGAGCCAGTGCAGCCATGATGGGCCAAATGTTCTCCTTACTCATAGAATCCTACAGTGCAGTCGGAAGCCATTCGGCCCATCGAGTCCACACCGAACACAATCCCACCCAGGCCCTATCCCCATAACCCCACGCATTTAACCTAGCTTGTCCCCCAAACACTATAAGGGAGCAATTTAGCATGGCCAATCCACCTAACCCGCACACTTTCAGACTGTGGGAGGAAACTGGAGCAACCGGAGGAAACCCATGCAGACACGGGGAGAATGTGCAAACTCCACACAGACAATGACCCAAGCCGGGAATCGAACCCAGGTCCGTGGCACTGTGAGGCAGCAGGCCAACTAGGAAAATAATATATATCACTTAAAATCTTAATTAAATTTTCCCTTTAAAAAATGCCATGATTTCTGCTTAAACCATTTTCCCTGGCAATGTATTCCATGTTCCAATAACCCTGAAAGAATGAGAACTTCCAACCTATTTGCTCATTTTTTTAATGACAGTTCCATTTTGATTATCCGTTGTTGCTGACACCCCAAAACTAGGAACAAACTTTCCCTATATTCAATCTATCAAAACTTTTCATAGTATTCAAAATCTTGGCTAATTCTCCTCTTAGACCATTTGCCCCAGTGAAAATAGTCTCCGTGTCTCAAGTTCCCTTTCTTATCTATAGTTCCATTTCATTGGCATCTTCCTGGTGAAGCTGTGTTGTACCCTTTGAATCTCCACAGTGTACAAGGAGGCCATTTGGCCCATCCTGTCTGCACTCACTCTCCAACAGAGCATCCCACCCAGGTCTTATCCCGTAACCCTATGTATTTATCCTGCTAATCCCCCTAACCTATACTTGATGGGATAACCAAAATTACACAAAATGCACTAACTGTGGTCTAATTAATCATTAGTCAATTTATTAATACCTTTTACTTTTGCACTCCATGTCATATTTCTCAAAATTATAATACGACTGGACTTTGTATTATCTTTACTTACTTTATGGGGAAATGATGGCTTGGTGATATTATCACTAGGCTATTAATCCAAAAAGTTAGCTAATATTTTGGGGGCCTGGTTTCGAATCCTGCCATGGCAGTTGGCGAATTTGACTTCAATAAATTATATCTGGAATTAATCAGTCTACTGATGACCAAGAAACCATTGTTGATTGTCATAAAAAACTTACCTGGTTTACTAATGTCTTTTATTGCAGAAACTTTGATTTGATTTGATTTATTATTGTCACATGTATTAACATACAGTGAAAAGTACTGTTTCTTGCACGCTATACAGACAAAGCATACAGTACATAGAGAAGGAAACAAGAGAGTGCAGAATGTAATGTTACAGTCATAGCTAGGGTGGAGAGAAAGATCAATATAATGCAGGATAGGTCCATTCAAAAAGCTAATGGCAGCAGGGAAGAAGCTGTTCTTGTGTTGGTTGATACGTGACCTCAGACTTTTGTATCTTTTTCTCGACGGAAGAAGGCAGAAGAGAGAATGTCCGGGATGCGTGGTGTCCTTAATTATGCCGGCTGCTTTGCTGAGGCAGCGGGAGGTGTAGACAGAGTCAATGGATGGAAGCTGGTTTGCGCGATGGATTGGGCTACATTCACGACCTTTTGTAGTTCCTTGCGGTCTTGGGCAGAGCAGGAGCCATACCAAGCTGTGATGCAACCAGAAATAATGCTTTCTATGGTGTATCTGTAAAAGTTGGTGAGAGTCGTACTGACATGCCAAATTTCCTTTCATCTTTTGAGAAAGTAGAGGTGTTGGTGGGCTTTCCTAACTATAGTGTCAGCATGGAGGGGACCAGGACAGGTTGTTGGTGATCTGGACGTACCGTCCTTACCTGGTCTGGCCTACATGTGACTCCTGACCACAGCAATGAGTTTGACTTTCAACTGCCCTCTGAAATGACCTAACAAGTCACTCCGTTGTTTCAATTGCTCATCACCACCTTCTCAAGGACAATTAGGGATGGGCAATAAATGCTGGCCAGGCAGGGATGCCCATGTCCCATGAATGAATAAAAAATAAATCCAGCTGTACTCACACTTTTAGAATATTATGAATCCTGTCCTGGAAATGGCACAAATGGATACAAATTGCTGACAACTACTCTTAAACCATGTAGGATAATGTCACAATTACTTCTCATAGACACTGCTAATTTCCAGTATTTTTTCAGCAATCTGTGTGGTGGCCAAATCTCTTGGGACGGCACGGTGGCACAGTGGTTAACACTGCTGCCTCACAGCGCCAGGGACCCGTGTTCGATTCCCGGCTTGGGTCATTGTCTGTGTGGAGTCTGCATGTTCTCCCCGTGTCTGCATGGGTTTCCTTCGGGTTCTCTGGTTTTCTCCCACGGTCCAAAGATGTGCGGGTTAGGTAAATTGGCCAGGCTAAATTCTCCCTCAATATACCCGAGCAGGTGCCAGAATGTGGCAACTAGGAGATTTTCACAGTAACTTCATTGCGGTGTTAATGTAAGCCTACTTGTAACACTAATAAAAAAACTTAAACTTAGCTTTCTTTATTCACTACCGTACTTCTTCCTCCCATTACTCTATCTCTTTTATTTAAGCAAACATTTCACCATTTCCCTCCAGTCCAATTTTTTTGTTCCTCCTTTGGTTATTTTTCTTCCTCGTATAAACCTTAAACTATTATCATATTTTTACCTTTGTAACCTTGCTGGTGGCCCGAGCTGTGAGCCTCAGGCCATTGCATGATTTTGCAATGGAAAATTAAGTGAAAATTCAAGGCCACAATTCTGGGTCTTTGAGTTAATTGAAAATTAAAGCAACTTTTGAACTTTGTTCAAAAAGAAGGAAGGACAATTTACAAAAAAAATCTACTTCACCTCCTCCAATGTAAATGCTGTAGTTAGGAGACAGAAGGCAGGTAAAAGGCTTCAACCCAAATTATCCTATTTATTTTTACAGGAGTCAAGCTGCTTACTTACGGACATATAGATTAGAAGCAGGAGTAGACCACTCGACCCCTCAAGCCTTCTCCACCATTCAATAAGTTCATGGCTGATCCAATTGCAACTTCAACTCTCTACATTCCTACCTACCCTGATAACCTTTCACCCTCTTATTTATCAGGAATGTATCCAGCTCTGCCTTAAAAATGTTAAAAAACTTTGATTCCACCATCTTTTGAGGAAGGGAGTTCCAAAGACTCATTATCCTCTGAGAGAGAAATAAATGATCTTCATCTCTGCCCTAAATGGGCAACCCCTAATTTTTAAACAGTCCCTCCCAGTTATAGCAATGAGAAGGTTCTCTTCACAAATATGTCACCACAATTATGCAACTATACTTTGGTTATGAAACAATTGTTGACATTTCTCATGTCAGATACTGTATCCACAAACATTATAACAGGAAAGAGTCCTTCCATTTTAATGAACCAATTTTGAAGATACTTTCATCAGTACTTGGCTGCAAGATAAATAGCTTATATTCCTGCTTTATATTTCTTGAATATAATGGCTGCAATTCTCCAGCCGTTCACACCAATGGGACTTTCTGGTCCCACTGCAGTGAATGGAGATTTGGCTGATCACCGTCCTCACTTGCAATGGCGGTGGGGCATGAACAGCCAGGAAATTCTGGCCAAAGAGTAGCATTTGTCTACATTTCTCCTTCACAAACAAAACTGAGAACTTTAGATTTAATTTTTACATCTTTCTGCGGATGAGCAAAATCTTTGGAATTTAACATTCCCCGTTAAGAGTGTTATAGGTGTACAAAGAACAAAGAACAAAAAGAACAGTACAGCACAGGACTGGCCCTCAGCTCACAAGCCTGCGCTGATCATACTGTCCTATTTAGACCAACTGCCTGTATCCCTGTTCATGTGCCTATCCAGAAAAGCCCTAAATGTCACAAACGTATCTGCCTCAACCAATTCACTTGGCAGTGTATTCCAGGCGCTCATCACCCTCTGTGTAAAAAACTTTGCCCACACATCTCTACTGAACCTTACCCCCCTTGCCTTGAACTTGTGCCCCCTTGTGATTGTCATATCTGCCCTGGGAAAAAGCTTCCAACTGTTCACCTTATCTATCCCCCTCATAATTTTATAAACTTCTATCAGGTCGCCCCTCAGCCTCCGTCTTTCCAGGGAGAACAATCCCAGTTTATTCAATCTTTCCTCATAGCTAATACCCTCCATACCAGGCAACATCCTGGTAAACCTTTTCTGTACTCCCTCCAAAACCACCACCTCCTTCTGGTAGTGTGGTGAGCAAATTGAACACAGTATTCCAAATGTGGCCAGGCCAACGCTTTATATGACTAACATAATTTGCCAACTTTTATACTCGATGCCCCGGCTGATGAAGGCAAGCATGCCATGTGCTTTCTTCACCGCCTTTTCCACCTGTGCTGCCACTTTCTGGGTAATTTCTGCTGGAATTTGGTAGTTTAAAAGCAATATTATTTCCACACTATTTCTATTAACTTCATAACTCAAAAATAAATTGCAAAAATATTACCATAAATGCACAGTATTTGATAATGAACGACAGATAAGAAAACTGATAGAACATAGAACATAGAACAGTACAGCACAGAACAGGCCCTTCGGCCCACGATGTTGTGCCGAGCTTTATCTGAAACCAAGATCAAGCTATCCCACTCCCTATCATCCTGGTGTGCTCCATGTGCCTATCCAATAACCGCTTAAATGTTCCTAAAGTGTCTGACTCCACTATCACTGCAGGCAGTCCATTCCACACCCCAACCACTCTCTGCGTGAAGAACCTACCTCTGATATCCTTCCTATATCTCCCACCATGAACCCTATAGTTATGCCCCCTTGTAATAGCTCCATCCACCCGAGGAAATAGTCTTTGAACGTTCACTCTATCTATCCCCTTCATCATTTTATACACCTCTATTAAGTCTCCCCTCAGCCTCCACTGCTCCAGAGAGAACAGCCCTAGCTCTCTCAACCTTTCCTCATATGACCTACCCTCCAAACCAGGCAGCATCCTGGTAAATCTCCTCTGCAGTCTTTCCAGCGCTTCCACATCCTTCTTATAGTGAGATGACCAGAACTGCACACAATATTCCAAATGTGGTCTCACCAAGGTCCTGTACAGTTGCAGCATAACCCCACGGCTCTTAAACTCCAACCCCCTGTTAATAAAAGCGAACACACTATAGGCCTTCTTCACAGCTCTATCCACTTGACTGGCAACCTTTAGAGATCTGTGGATATGGACCCCAAGATCTCTCTGTTCCTCCACAGTCTTCAGAACCCTACCTTTGACCCTGTAATCCACATTTAAATTAGTCCTACCAAAATGAATCACCTCACATTTATCAGGGTTAAACTCCATTTGCCATTTTTCAGCCCAGCTTTGCATCCTATCTATGTCTCTTTGCAGCCTACAACAGCCCTCCACCTCATCCACTACTCCACCAATCTTGGTGTCATCAGCAAATTTACTGATCCATCCTTCAGCCCCCTCCTCTAAGTCATTAATAAAAATCACAAAGAGCAGAGGACCAAGCACTGATCCCTGCGGCACACCGCTAGCAACCTGCCTCCAATCCGAAAATTTTCCATCGACCACCACCCTCTGTCTTCGGTCAGACAGCCAGTTACCTATCCAATCGGCCAACTTTCCCTCTATCCCACACCTCCTCACTTTCATCATAAGCCGACCATGGGGGACCTTATCAAACGCCTTACTAAAATCCATGTATATGACATCAACTGCCCTACCTTCATCAACACACTTAGTTACCTCCTCAAAAAATTCTATCAAATTTGTGAGGCACGACTTGCCCTTCACGAATCCGTGCTGACTATCTCGGATTAATCCGCATCTTTCTAAATGGTCGTAAATCCCATCCCTAAGGACCCTTTCCATCAATTTACCAACCACCGAAGTAAGACTAACCGGTCTATAATTACCAGGGTCATTTCTATTCCCTTTCTTAAACAGAGGAACAACATTCGCCATTCTCCAGTCCTCTGGCACCATCCCCGTGGACAGCGAGGACCCAAAGATCAACGCCAAAGGCTCTGCAATCTCATCCCTTGCCTCCCACAGAATCCTAGGATACATTTCATCAGGCCCAGGGGACTTATCGACCTTCAGTTTATTCAAAACTGCCAAGACTTCCTCCCTCCGAACATCTATTTCCTCCAGCCTATTAGCCTGTAATACCTTCTCTTCCTCAAAAACATGGCCCCTCTCCTTGATGATTGAATCATATAGCACATAAGGAGGCCATTCAGCCCACCCTGTTAGTGCTAGCTCTTTGAATAAGCAAATTAGTCTGACCCCTCTGTTCTTTCCCAAAGCATTGGCATTTATTTTCCTTTTCAATATATATATCAATTACAATTGAGTCTGCTTCCTCCACCATTCCAAGCAGAGCATTAAAATCTCCTAATTTCCATTCTTATTCTTCTACTACTTACCTTCCAGTTGTGTTACAGGTAGCTGACCCTCCTGCCAGTGTCATTTATTTCTTCGTTTTTACTCCATTAAAACCCATCATTATTCTGATAATAGGTCACATCCTATATCTCTCAAATGATTGATTGCGAATTTCTGAAAAAAAATTCTGTTTATATTTTATTATAATTTATCTCACGACACCTGTCTGAAAGAAGTCAAATACAATCATTCTGAAATCTCGGAATCCTTCGCAACAATGGTTCTGAAACCTTTTTTGATTGAAAAGCCATTTTGCGAAATGGTTCGTTATCAAGCACTCCCCATCCCCATCAAAATTATAATAAACTATTGCTGAATGAAAAAAAAGCACAGAAAGAAACAGGAATACTGGTCTTGCATACCTTAAAATGGAACACCTGTAAAAGCTGGGAAATAAAAGTACTGGTCCAAACTGTTCTTTTTTCCTATTCTGAATATGAACTTCATTAGTGTCAGGTTAAAGGGATTTGCATTAAGTATTTCCAGGGTTGTCCGATACAGTGAACATCGATGTGATTGATGATGTGAAAACTTTTTTCATCTCTTCAGCTGGAAGGGTACCTTCCAGGTTCTGCAACAGGACTGTTGAAGACTTCACAACATGACACCTCCCTGCTCTTCCTGGAGTAAGATTAGATTTTGTGGCTCCTGTTGAGAACACTGACACTGTTTCAAGTGTAATCCTCTACTGCCTACAAGCTCACTGCACAGCTTCTGAGAGTTTCAAGTTTTTTTTTTCCCCTTCCTCTCTGCTGTTATTCGGCTTGTCTGCACTACACTATCACTGACAATCTGCCTGATGCACAGTACTTCTGCCATCAGTAACTGCAGCGACCAACAGCCTGGGCCCGACCTGCTCTAACCGGGTGCTGTTCAAATTATTTCGTGGACGCCTTGGGTAGTCTCTGGATCCCCATTTTGAGCTGCTCACTCCAAACTATGGCAAAGTACTTTTAATATCTCTGTAATACTCTCAGCCTCTACTATAAGCATCGCCAGTTGTATTTCTTTGTGCTTTCCATCCGTACCTTAAATATCCTTTTATTACCAGTGTGCCTACAGAAAGCATTTCTTTTTATTGTCCTTTATGCTTCCATGCTCATTTTCTCTCAGACTCCCTCATCCTTTCCAATCACTCTTTTGAATCTTCGCTATATTTTTCAGATGATGTTTAGAAAGGCAAAACACTTGAACAGGCACAGTGCTGCTCTTTAAAACTCAGCGAAAGATAAATAACATGCAAAATATTACCCAGGAATCATCTTAAAGCATAACGTAAAAT